>NC_059114.1:2500-602500 GCF_020740685.1 Jaculus jaculus | reverse complement strand
TGTGGCTACCTGGTAGATGCTGCTCCAGAGGTGGCTTAAGAGAACTGCTTGGTGCCACTACCCTGGGCAGTTGTCTGTGGTGGCACCTACTCCCAAACCCCGTAGCTCCAGCTATGCTGCCTCTCCTCCTCCCAGGAATGCACTGTTTGTTTCCTGACCTAGGACAGTCTAGGGCTCCTCTCATCACAGACATCAGTTCTGGCCAGCGTGCATGAAACCCGAGTCCTGAGCACTACTGGTCATTTTGGGGCTATGATGACAACCCTTCTGCCATGATGCCTCAGGATGTCCAGAAAATAAGAAACTGGTCTAGTTCACCTGGGTTTGTGGTCCCTGCTAGCAGCTGCCTTATGTTCTGCTGAGCCCACCCTGGGCCCTGTAGTTTGTCCAGTGACAGGCACTGCAGGCTGGATAGCACTCTTGTGGCTGGGAGTCTTCTGATAGTCACATCCTTGACATGCAGACCTACTACCCAACGTCATTTTACCCTGCACTTCACAAGCAGCTCTCCTTGCACCCAGCTGAGATGGGGCAAAAAGGTCTGGCTCCGAAGCCCCTGTTGTACCTTGCAATGTAGTCTGAGGGACAACAGTAAGGGGCTCATGGGAGTCCAAACTCTGTGCATCATAATTTAGCTGGAGAGGCCCCAAGACTTTGACAGGGAGTTTGCTGAGGGTGGGTGTCATCAACACTGGCCCAGGCCTGATTTACAGCCTGGCCTTTCCTATAATAATTATTCTAACTGTGGGCCAGTCACTTTGAAGAACTAAACGGAGATGGACTCAAGTGCTTCAGAAAAAATAACAGGTCAGTCACTTTGCCACACTCAGGATGGGCAGCTCATATCTCAGACCTTCAAGTTTGGGGAGTGAAAAGGAACCTTCATATGACCCTATGCTTTTTGTAGCTAAGTGCTTCATGTTGGATCTATTTGCCAACAAAATCATGATTTGACCTCTTGTCAACTATATTAATTACATTAACAAGTTTGTGCAACCCTTTCTACACATTTTTCTGGTAGAATTTTTACATGATTGTGCAATGGCCAACGTTTCCCAGGGAGCAGAATAGCGGCAGATATAGCCACAGGGTTCTGCACCAGGACCTGGGAATACTGTGGTCACCACCTGGGGCACTTTGGCAGGAGTAAGCTGATTTGGGGATGTGGCCATGGTAAGGGAGAAGGGCTGGGGCCCCATGGGGGACATCCTTCCCAGGCCCTATGGTATTACCCTAACTTATTTGGCATCCCAAGGAGGTGGCCCTGACCTTCTAACAGAAAGAACAGTTGATAAAAGTGGAAATGGTTGCAGGTGAGACCTGTGTGGAAAAGCCAAGCCACAGAGAAGGTTGTCAGGTTAAGTCTACTCCCACGGAGGAGGCCCTTGAAGCCTCTTAGAGAAGTAGCAAAATTAGTGTCAAGCACAGTGAGGTCCACACAGTCTTATCAAAGTTAGTCAGCATTTCTCTCCAACTTCAGCAGGGTCCAGAGCCAAGAGGCTGAGGGAAATGACACCCATTTCTGCTCCCCTCCCCAGGAGTAGGTCCCGCCGCTTGACCTGGCTGCCCTGTCCTCATGGCCACCAGCTGTAGGGCACCCATGTATGGGGTGAGCCTGTCAGGGCCCATGGAAGGTTGACACTGATGCCTGCTTTTGCTGGGGTTTGGGGGAGAGGCATGGAGCTCTCTCAAAGCAGCAGCAATAGCCCAGGGAAAGCAATGGTCCAAACAGGCTATATGGGCTACGGAGGGCAGTGGACATATGTTCTCTGAGGGTATTGTCAGATCAGTTTGACAACAAATCCAACCAAGTGGGGTATGACTCAGGGCAAGAGGGCGTGGCCACAGGGCGTGCTGGCGCGCGCTATCTTACCTGCCAAAGCCCCAGGCACATGGGCATGCCCGGCTTGGCATCTGCCTCTGGCTTCAGGGTGCACACTGACGTCTTGGATGGCATCTCTAGAATCTGAACCTGACAGTGAGAAAACAAGCTGATTTGGGTAGATGCCAAACCAAGTCTGCTATACAAACAAGAAACTTTTAAGACTATTAGCCAAAGATGCTACAAGTTTCTGTCTGCTCCCCTCCTTGTAGGGATCTGAGAGCTGAGCTTCCTAATTAGCCTGCATGGGTTAAGAGGGCTTGGGTGCTACTGGGGCTCTTGTGAAACAAATGCTCACAGCATTTCCCTCTTTCTTTCTTTCTCTCTTTCTCTCTCTCTCTCTCTCTCTCCCCCTCCCTCCCTCCCTCCCTCTCTCCCTTCCTTTTTCTCCCCTTCCTTCTTCCCTCCCTCTCCTCCCTTTCTTTCTCTCCCCTTCCTTCCTTTCTTTCTCTCACCTCCCTTCCTCCCTCCCTTCCTATTTTTATTTTTTTATATTTTATTTTTATTTATTTGAGAGAAAGAGGCAGAGAAAGAGAGAGAGAGAATGGGGATGCCAGGGCCTCTAGCCACTGCAAACAAACTCTAGACACATGCGCCCCCTTGTGCATCTGGCTTACATGGATTCTGGGGAGTTGAACCGAGGTCTTTGGCTTTGCAGGCGAGTGCCTTAACTGCTAAACCAATTTTCCAGCCCCTTATTTTTATTTTTTGAGGTAGGGTTTTGCTCTAGCCCAGGCTGACCTGCAATTCACTATGTGGTCTTAGGCTGCTGCTCTTGAACTCACAGTGATCTTCCTACCGCTGCCTCCCAAGTGCTGGTATTAAAGGTATGCACCACTACCCCCGGCATGCTCACACGATTTTTAAGTGACCCGTCTGTCATGAGAGGGCTGTTGCCCCAGACCTCCCCCCATTTTGCCATCTGAGTAGAGAAGCCTGGCTTGCTTGGCCCTGGTTAACTTGGCCAGCCTCCCTCCTTTGCTTGTCTTTCTTTCCTGGGTTAGGGTTTAAACAGGATTCACTATGAATGAACTCGGCTGCACAAAATTGTGCAAAGCCTTGCACAGGAGGCCCCAGGATCCAGTACCCACCTAGAAAATGAACACAACATATTATGCCAAAGCCAACTCTGTTGGTTCTTGGCTTCCCAGTGTCCGACTGCCCTGTTCACCCAAGCTACCTAGGTGCCAGACCTTCTGTGCCTGGGCTGGGAGATAGGCCTTGTGGCTGTTAGTCTGCTGATCAGCCAAACCAGGTTCTGCCAAGCACTGTCTCCAGAACATGGACAAAGTTGTAAGGAACAGACTAGATTGACCTCCAGCTGTCTTGCATCTGAATTCTGGGTGTACCTACTCACTCAGGGAGATAAGGAACCTGGGCAGGTGACAGTACACTGTTCTCATCAATGTATGGTGGCAAGACATGGTACACACAGCCTCAAGGATGAAATCTACTTGAGCCATCTCAGTCCTGGGGGGCTTGACCCAGGGCAGCTTCTAGGAAGTAGAGAGAACCAGATCCAGTCTGGTCCTTTGGCTAGTGTCCTGATGACATGCTATGGTGGTTTGAATGTCAAATGTTATCCATAGCCTCAAACTTAGTCCCCAGATGGTGAAGCCTTGCTAGAGGAGATGTATCAGTGGTATGGGGTGGGGGGGGAGCGTGAGGTTTATTGGTCCAACCTAACTGGGTATTCATAGTGAGCTCACTCTTGCCTGCTTCCTGTCTTCTGATGTGATGAGATGTAACACTTGGCTATTTGCTCATGCCATACTTCCCCACCATGATGAAACTTCAATCTTGAAACTATAAGCTGAAATAAACCCTTTCTATAAGCTGCTTCCCAGAAACGACAGAATAACTGCTATACCTGACAACCTCTGATAGACAGTGGGGCCAGGGTGCTCTCTGGCAGGATACTCTTACCAGGGTCCCCATGGTGTCTGGGACTCTAAAGGTCAGGCTGAACATCAGGAATGAAGTACAGCTCTGTTGCATCTACTGTAGAAGAGTCTTTGAGCCTCTTTCCTTTACATACATGCAGGCACATAAACACACAAGCATACATGAATACATACATATAAGCACACATGTGTGCAAGCATAGAGGGACCTCTACACACTACAGCTCCAGGGTAAATGGACAGCCTGATGAAAGAGCAGCAGAGGCACCAATGTGGAGTGACATAATAAAGGGGAAAGAAGAAAACTGAAGCAATGGGAGAAGTCACCAAGTAAGGAGAAAAGCCACAGCACAGGGGAGATACAGATGTAAATTTGGGGAAGAGTGGATAAAGCCTGGATTCTAATGGCAGCCAAGCTGGGCATGGCCATACCTTTAATCCCAGCACTCAGGAGGCAGAGGTAGGGGGATTGCTGTGAGTTCAAGGCCACCCTGAGACTACACAGGGAATTCCAGGTCAGCTTGGGCTTCAGCAAAACCCTACCTTGAAAAACCAACAAACCTACACACACACACACACACATACACACACAGATAAAGAAAGCCAAGTGAGACAAATTTCTATATTTGAAGAAGGGTACAGAGAAACTTCTGGACACCTAGTCATCCTATGTACAAATCAGAAGCTCTAGCAAAATGAAAAACAAAACAAAACAAAACAAAACAAAACAAAACAAAACAAAACAGAACAGGAAATATGTCTGAAAACCATAACCTAGCAGGCAATGAGCTCAACTAGATCAACACAGGGAGCCCAAAGGTGGCAGTGAAACTCCCTGCTTGCCACAGGAGTAAATGACCCCATCCCAGGGATTTTCCCAGCAGAATCAGCGATCACTGTGTGCAAAGTACAAGTACAAGGCATGGCTATGGCAATCAGCCAGTAGACCAGCCTACAACTCAAAGGCTGAGGGTAGGAAAACAGCCTGAGAAGGCAGAAGTCACAGGATCTGTATTCTGTACAACCCACAGGCCATGAGGAAGGACTCGGAGTTCAGAAAGACCTTGCGATAGCAGCTGGACAGAAAGACTTAGGTCTGCTCCGGGTGGGAGAAGGGAAAGCAAGCCCAGGACCATGTGGGGCTTGAATTGGGCAGGAGCCCAAGGCCAGACCCACGGCAGGCCATCCCCCAACCCAGTTTCCCAGGCCACTGGGGACCAGAGGAGCTCCTGGCCTCCCTGTGCTTGGAACCTCCTACAGAGCTTTCCATCTAGCACCCAACTGCAACTTTTGTTTCCAGAAGGAAAATGCTAGGCTTGAGCAAGATGGCTGAGCAGTCTGGGACAGGCTAGCGATGCTTTCCAGGGCCCAATCTAGGTATATTCCAGGCAGAAATGTAGAAAACAACGATTTGCTAAGGATATGCAAGGTCCCCAGGCTGGCTGCTTCTGAAGTGCAATGGTACCTGCTCTGAAGCTGGTTAAAACTGCGTAAGGGTTCAGTATGGTAGCATTCACCTATAACCCCAGTACTCAGAAGGCTGAGGCAAGAGAATCTTTGTGAGCTTGAGGCCAGCCTGGACTACAGAGTGAGTTTCAGGTCAGCCTAGACTACAGCGAGACCCTGGCTAAAACAACAAAATTGTACAGGGATTTGTGGTTCCCAGGAATGAAGGTGGCAGACTGATCACACCCTGGTCAGTGGCCTAGAGGTGGCTCATTAAGGACAGCCAGTAGCACCGCCCTGAAGCTGAGCTCTTCCAACCCTCAGGATGGTGTCTAGTGGGTGTGTGGCTTGGGATGAGCCAGCACTGCCTGCCCCACTGTGCAGAAGGAAGTAGGCCCCTCCTCCTCACATTAATAAAACTTTTAACAGGTTTTTGGCAAACTGGCAAGAAAAGTGTATGTAGCTCCTAATTAGTGATTTAAATGCAATCATGAACAAATAAATACCTGTTTCTATCTCATTATTTATGAACTAGATCTGCTTGGAGACAAAATGACTTTTCTTGGGCAGGGGCCAAGCCTAACCCAGTTCATGGGAGTACCTGCCAGCACCAGAAGGAGCTGCTTACCCAGTACTTCAGACCAGAGGACCACAGGCCTGTAAGAGACACGGTTGTGAATGTGAGCCACTTCCCCATTCTCCTTTACCTTGTGGCCCAGGGAAAAATTTTGTGTATACTTATACTTGCCACATTGTCTCCACTTATCCAGCAGCAGCCAGCCCTGTCCTCTTGCTCTATGTCACCTTTTGCCCTAGGTTGCTCCCCACCACCTTCCTATGTCCTGGGCACCCTTTCTCTTGGAGGACTCTGCTTTCTGTTCTTGGGGTGAGGGCACATGATGCACCCTGACCAGTCCCATGTCACCTACACTTCTAGGCCCCACCTCAGGCCCCTCCTAATTCTCATTATTACTCTGAGAGGACAGGACTTCACAGGTGACCAGGATGCTAAGGCAAGGCCAACTGTGTACCAGACAGAGGCTGCTGGAGTTGCTGTGAAACCAGTGGGCCTTAGACCTGCACCCAAAAGTGAGTCTCATAGGCAGTCATGGGCTCTCGGTACCAGAGTAAGACAAGCACGTCTGGATAAGAGAAGCCCAGTACTGGCAGACTGTGAAGCAAAGGGTTTGGGAAGGCTGGTTCTTACCTCATCACTGCCCTTCCCTGGCACAGCAAGAGTCCAGCGCTGCTGCCCCCCAGCCAGGATAGAGCTCCTGCAGAAGCCTACGCTCTCCAGGCGGATGGAGTCCACAATGGCATTCCTGCCCTCTGCCAGGTCCCACAAGCAAAGCTGCAGGTCCCGGCCCTGGCTGACAAAACAAAAATAGAGGTCTATGAGACCCTGTGAGCAACATGCACCCACCCAGACCAGGTAGGTGGTAGATGATGGATGGATGAGCTTCGAATCATCTAGGTCCGAAGCCTCAGCCAGTAAGCATTTCTTCCTCAACTCTGAGACCAGGATAAACAGCAGACTGAGGACGTGGACACTGAGGCACGCACCTGTCACCAATTGCCCTCCACCCTCCTGCTGCTCCTGGGCCACAGACACACCCCAACACCCCTTCCTTCCCTCCGTGAGCTGTGTTTAAGGAATGGGAAGTCTCACTCAAGTCTTTTCCAAAATGTATGAGTCCCATGTTCCACCAAAACACCACACAAGAACGCTGGCAGCAGTTCCACTCATCACTGGCCAAACCAGAAACCCAGTCATCCTTCAACAGAAGAATGGCCAACATGCCCCCAAGTCCCATTCAGTAAAACAA
The DNA here is from genome assembly GCF_020740685.1 of Jaculus jaculus. NCBI lineage: Eukaryota > Metazoa > Chordata > Mammalia > Rodentia > Dipodidae > Jaculus > Jaculus jaculus. Next base: position 595,443 of record NC_059114.1, on the reverse strand, counting down.
AACACTATAATCTGGAGGAAGCTTAGCTACAATTTACTTGGTGAATGAAGCCAGAGCTGAAAGGTTTGGTGCTATGTGATTCCACTCCTATGATATTCTAGAAGTACAAACATAGAAATGGAGAATTGACCATAGTGGGTGGCTCTGGATTCTAAGGTGACAAGCTGCTTTCTGTGGCCCTGGGGAGGTGGGTGTATTACTGCTGTGCCAGACTCGCAGAACCACACAAGCCAAGTGACTGTCACTGTGCACTGAGAACAGCCCATCAGCCAGCTACACAGGAGCCAGGAATGCAGAAGGAACTGCATCATGGCAATCTGAATGACATGCTATACTAGGGAAATGTAGTGCAGGTAGAAGTTGACACAGGGCAAGTGTTAACTGTAAGACTTCTAAGGTTTAAGATACACGCAATTGCAGAGACTCAGTGGACAGAGGCAGGAGACTTAGCTTCTCAGGAGCAAGTGGTTCTGCACCCTGTGAACATATCTACCACAGAGGATCAGGATGGGAGCCAGCGGGGGACCATGGGGTCTGCTTCTCACACAGAAAGCTGTGGGTCAGCACTGAGAGGTCAAGCCAGTCATGGTGCCTCACAACTTTAATGCCAGCACTCAGGAGACAGAGGTAGGAGGATCACTGTGAGTTTAAGGCCACTCTGAGACTACATAGTGAATTCTAGGTCAGCCTGGGCTATAGCAAGACTCTACATTGGAAAAAAAAAACAAAACCTGAGAGGTCAGGGTAAATGCTATAGAAAAGGCAAAGCAAGCATAGATACGTATGAAAACATGGGCAGTGTGGACCCAGGTATTCTCCTGTGCCAGCCATGGATAGCACCTAGAAGCCATTGCCCACCTGGTACCCAAGGGCTCTGTCAGTTTATCCATTCTCTTAAGCACAACATATAAGTTTCTAAAGAAATACTGATTTTAGGGCTAGGGTAAGGGAAGACCAGGATGGGGCTCAAATATTTTGCAATGCTGGAGAGTAAGGAAGTACTTAACAAAATGAAATAAAAGATAGAGGAACATCAAAAGGACACCAGCCCCAAAGCTTGAACAATCTTATCATCAAGTATCTGTAATATTATAGTAAATCTCTGAACCACATAAGCAAACAGGAAAGCACAGACAGCCCCTCCTCACAGGTTCCTCCATTCTAATTAAAGTGGATCCCACCAACAGGAGAGTAAGAAATAATCTATAATGGAAGAATACTGAGCCTGTCTAGATGTCCTATCTACATATCAGTGTTTTAAAAGGCAGTCAATAAGGAAGAGAAATGAGACCAGTGGTATCTAAGATGGAGTTTGCAAACCCAAGAGGAGGACCCATCCTGGTCAGAAAAAAAATCAAGCTTCCTCAGAGTCAGGCCCTGGGGACAGCTGGAGGTGAGCAGTTGCTGACAGGTCTGATGTGCACATGTGCTATGGCCTAGGCAACCCAGCTCTGGGCATAGTTCGAGGCACCAGGAAGCCCAAACAGGACCCTTCAGCAGCTTCACTCACAGCATCACAGATGAGTAGCAGGAGTGTTGGTGGATACATGCACTGGGTGCCACACAGGTGACAGTAACAGCACCAAGGGGCTAGAGCCACATCTTGGTGGGCCTCACAGAGATTAAGTCAAGTGGTAGAAGTTACATACCAAGGGCACTGCTCCTTATGGCTTTATCCTTGTTTAACTGAGCCAGCATCTTGCTATACAGCCTTGGCTGGCTTGGAACTCAGTGTGCAGCACACACTGGCTTCAAACACACAACAATCCACCTGTCTCCCAAATCCTTGAGCACAGGCATGAGCCACTACTATGGTCAATAGTCCTCTAGTTTTCTGAGGTAAGGTCTCACTCTAGCCCAGGCTGACCTGGAATTCACTATGTAGTCTCAGGGGGCCTCGAACTCATGGTAACCCTCCCACCTCTGCCTCCCGAGTGCTGGGATTAAAGGCATTGTGACACCATGCCTGGCTAGTAGTCCATTTTTTTAGTAGTCCATTTTTTTAAGTTAGGAAAAAAAATAAACAATTCTGTGCTTTTCCAAGAAACACAGTAAGGTAAAGTACAGGGGTTAGGCTCCCTCTCTCCAGGGTGGGCTGGGCCCACAGTGTGAGCTTCTTGCCAGGCAGTGGTTACTCAGGTGATTCAAGGGTCTGCACACTCCTGTACTTTCGTAACTGTGTTGTGTTGCAATAACAAAGCAAAAGAAATGCCAGCCAGCAGTCTAAGTGCAGGTGGGACTGGGTACCTAGGTATCTGGCAGCCCCTTTCAGGCCCCTTGGAGAGCCCCGGCCGCCTCTGTGGGCTATGGTCTTGAGTGCAACACAAACGCACCTGGACATTCCACACCTGCAGCCCCCATAGTAGGCCTCTTGATACTCAGTGGGGACTGCAGGAAGGGCAGTACTTATATAAGGGCCCACGTCAGGCTGCCCTTCCTAACTCCCACACTGGCTGGCGTGGCCCACCCCTATAGCTATCTAAGACCACCCAGGTATCTGGATCCTGGGGGAGCAGGGATCCCAGAGGGCTGACCCTGGCGAAGTCAGCAATGCAGAATGTAAATATAATCCACTCAATCAAGGTAAGACCCAAAGTCCACAGAGATGCTGCCCAAAGGACAGAGTGTGGGCAGCCTACCTGGGAAGGAAAAAAGACCCAGAGAAAGCTCTGAAAGATACAGGACAAGAGCTGCTGCCTTCCTAGGCAATTCTGGTCCCTTGGCCACCTACCAATCATCTTAGAGGTAGTGGGAACCATGTGAGTCTGGTAAAAAATTGCTTTGTACACTATGAAGGCCAGATGGACCCTGTCCTCTGGGACCAGATTCCACAGTGTCCAGGAGTCCTGGACACCAGGTTTAGAGTGGACAGGCAAATTGATCATCTGCAATTATGGGCCATGAAGGTGGGTAGTTCACAAATGCCCCAAACATGAAGGACACCAAATCTTAGGCAGCAAAAGCACCTATACAGGGACAAATATCCAAGGACTGAGGACAGTGGCTTACTCTGGCAGCTAGGTGACCCTGGAAGAGCCTAGACAAGCAAAGCCCAGATGATCTACAAAGAACAGGAAACAGACAGATGTATATACACCCTCTCACATATACCTACACACACATAGCCTCTCACACTCATAATTCTCTCTCATACACACATCCACTTTAACTCATACACCCTCTCACACTCACTTCCACATATATGCCCATACAACCCTCACACATTCATTCACACCCACATAAGCAAACATCCACACTTGTGCATTTTCACACCTTCATGTCCACTCATATTCACACATACTTCTCACATCCACACACCCACATATCCTCTCAACACACATATACTCACCTAGACTCGACTTACACATACCCTCATACCCATATCCATCCTCAATTCACTTGTGTACATATACCCTCTCTACTCACTCTCATACTTACTTGCACATTCACACATACCCTCTCATACTTGCACACCCATATACCCTCTCACCCCACATACTGTGGTGGGTTGAATGAGATGTCTCTCATAGCCTCATGTGTTTGTGTTTGCTTTTAAAAATATCTATTTATTTGTACAAAGAAAGAGCATGTGTACAAGCGTGGGCAAGCCAGGCCTCTTTCAATTACAGATGAACTCCAGATGTGTGTGCTACATGTGTTTGTTACTTTGTGCTTCTAGCTTTACAGGGGTACTGGAGAATTAGACCTGGATTGTCAGGCTTTGCAGGCAAGCATCTTTAACCACTGAGTCATCTCCCCAGCCTGTGCCCCATATGTTTCCAATGCTTAGCCTCCTGCTGGTGACAATTTGGAAGGTGGAAGCGTACTGGAGGAGCTCTGGGGTATTACAAGGGGAGCTCTGCTCCCTTTGTCAGAGCTAGCTGACCCTTGCTATCTCCTACTTGCTATGGCAAGACATGATACTGAGACACTGCTCTACCATCCTTTCCCTGCCATGATGAAACTTCCCTTTGAGGCTTAAAGCCAAAACAAACCTTTCCTCCCATCAGCTGCTTTTGGCAGGATGTTTTGTTCCAGCAATAAGGTAACAACATAAACTTTCTCACATTTACTCTTATATTCATATTTTCTCTCTCTCTCTCTCTCTCTCTCTCTCTCTCTCTCTCTCTCTCTCTCTCTCTCTCACACACACACACACACACACACACACACACACAGGCTCTTAAGCTCAGCCCTACTTCATTCCCATTCCCTTAACACATGGTGCTATGATCTCTACCCACCTTCAAGCCACAACCTACAGCCTCCCCATCATCTCCCAACTGGGCTGGCAGCAGCCACATCAGGTATCACTAGCCCCAGCCCACCACCCTCTAGGCCTGCCTCAAAACACTGAGAGGCCCCAGGGAAGATGGATCTGGCAGAAGCCAGGGTTGTCTGCCTCCTTGAGGACACAAAATTGGCCCTGAACCCTCCATAAACTCCATGTTGGTCAGATGCCACCAGACCCTTCAGGTCACTGCTATTCTGTCCTGACATCCAGGAGGGCCTGTCAAGAAACTCCTTGTTGGGCTGGAGGGATGGCTTAGTGGTTAAGGCATTTGCCTGCAAAGCCAAAGGGCCCAGGTTCAATTCCCCAGGACACACATTAGCCCCAGGACACACGTTAGCCAGATGCACAAGGGGGTGCACATGTCTGGAGTTTGTTTGCAGTGGCTGGAAGCCCTGGCATGCCCATTCTCTCTCAACTCCCTCTTTCTCTGTCAAGAAAATAAATAAGTAACAATAAAATATAAAAAACTTAAGCTGGGGGCTGGAGAGATGGCTTAGTGGTTAAGTGCTTGCCTGTGAAGCCTAAGGACCCCGGTTCAAGGCTAGGTTCCCCAGGTCCCACGATAGCCAGATGCACAAGGGGGCGTATGTGTCTGGAGTTCGTTTGCAGAGGCTGGAAGCCCTGGCGTGCCCATTCTCTCTCTCTCCCTCTATCTGTCTTTCTCTCTGTGTCTGTCACTCTCAAATAAATAAATAAATAAATAAATAAATAAATAACTTAAGCTGGGCATAGTGGCGAATGCCTTTAATCTCAGAACTTGGGAGGCAGAGGTAGGAGGATCACCATGAGTTTGAGGCCACCCTGAGACTGCATAGTGAATTCCAGGTCAGCCTGAGCTAGAATGAACCCTACCTGGAAACACACACACACACACACACACACATACACACACACACACACATACATATATATAACTTAAAAAGAAAGAAAGATACTCCTTGTTACCACCAGAGACCACAATGTAGCTCCTATGGGACCTCCCTCATGCTGCTGTAACTCACCTGAGGAGCTGTTGCCCCTGGGGCAGTGTCTGGACCCAGATCACGCTCTGACTCCCATGGCCATCCAGGACAGCAATTGCTCTCTGAGTCTGCAGGCTCCAGATGTGTACCAGGCCACTCTGAGATCTGTTGCAAAGGAGACAGGTGCAGGCAGGGACAAAGGCTGGAGTCAGTGGGCATCTTGAGCTTGCTTCAAGCATAGACTACACTAAGCAGGTGAACGCAGGGACTTTGGCTACAAGTGACTTGACTTGAATAGACAATGAGCTAACCCTGAACTAAGGGTCAAATAGGCCTCCCTTCCAGCAAGGGCAGCCAAGAAGTCCTCAAGAGTCTTGATGGGAATTCCACTGACAAACACAGTGCCCTTCATCAGCACTTTAGATTAACAGTTAAGTTCTGTGTAGCCAGGTCCCCTGACATTACCCTGGGCTTGGGGCAAAGCAGCTACTACTCACCCTGAGAAGAGCAGCGGTCTCTCCAGAGCTTGGGACCCTTCACAGAAGCACAGTGCATTCACAGCTGACCGCGTGCCTCGTAGGACAAACTGCGGATCTGGTGGTGGCGGCGGTGGGACCAGGGCAGCCATGAGAGGCAGGGTGGAGTCACCTGAGGACCGAGGAAAGACTTGTGAATGACGGAGCTCTTTAACCTCTGAAGGCAGCCAGGAAGAGGTATTCAGGATACTGCCCAGCTCAGGGCTCCCTGCTTCTGCCCCTTCTGGGAGGAGACTCTGCTTCCCACAATGCTGATATGACACAGGGCTACAGAAAGTAGTAGAGGCCATCTTCCCCCCAGCTGCTGCTTGCCACTGCTTCTGCTGAGTACCTGGAGCCTTCCCTATTTTGCCCATTAACTTCTGGTACCACTAAGGTACCAGGGCTGTTCCCATCAGCAGGTATGGTCACTCCCAGGCACTCTAGCCATGAGTTCCCTGTACCCCCACTGCCTCGAGGGTTACACATGCACTGCTAGTACAAAGGTCCACTGCTTGGGACTGAGCATAGCTCAGTAGCAGAGTGTCTGCCTAGCATACTTAAAGCCCTGGACTTCATCCCTGGCACTGCAAACAAAAAATACTTGCCAGGCACGGTCGCACACACTTTTCGTCCCAGCACTTGGAAGGCAGAGGTAGGAGGATCACTGTGAGTTCAAGGCCACCCTGAGAATACACAGTGAATTCCAGATCAGCCTGGGCTAGAGTGAGACCCTGCCTTGAAAACAACAAATAAATTAATTAATTGAATATTTTTTGATTGGCCAAATGTAATTTAGACTTTGAAGCTTCTTGTAGGCCCATCTATTCACTTCTCTGTAAACCTCAGTTTTAGTAAGAATTCTAAGTCAGTATCACTCCCACCCCCAATATCTGCCCAACCTCAAAATCTGACCAGGCTCCTCAGCCTCTACTATCCCTTGGGTGATCTCTGACCTTCCTGGCCTACCCTCAGCCAGAACCCCCAAGATCCCTGATGTCTCCTATTTTTCATTTTCCATGCATTGCCCCCACTTGCTCCCTGCTATGAATTCCCACTTGTCTACACTGCTCAGAATTAGGCCTAATCTCTCTCCCCCAACCACAAAAACCCACTGCCATAGTCAGTGTCCCTATCATAAGAATCCATGAGTCATTCCTTCAGACCCCCACGTCTATGTTAGTATCTCTCAGCTCCAGCCCCCATCCACTCACAGTTTTGTCCCTGACACCCATGGGCCCCCCCCCTTTTTTTTTCTTTTTGAGGCAGGATTTTGCTCTAGTCCAGGTTGACCTAGAATTCACTATGTAGTCTCAGGGTGGCCTTGAACTCACAACAATCCTCCTACTTCTGCCTCACTGGGATTAAAGGTATGCACCACCACACCCAGCTTTCTCAAGGGCTTTTATTTTTTATTTTTATTTTTTTAATTAATTATTTATTTATTTGAGAGTGACAGACACAGAGAGAAAGACAGATAGAGGGGGAGAGAGAGGGAATGGGTGCACCAGGGCTTCCAGCCACTGCAAACGAACTCCAGACGCATGTGCCCCCTTGTGCATCTGGCTAATGTGGGACCTGGGGAACTTAGCCTCAAACCGGGGTCCTTAGGCTTCACAGGCAAGCGCTTAACCGCTAAGTCATCTCTCCAGCCCTCTCAAGGGCTTTTAAAGAGAATGAGGTTACCATGCATATATAAACGACCAAGTCTCATTTTTTTTCTTTTTGGGGGTGTGAATGTAGGAGAGCTTTAGCTAAACAACTCCTCACCTTTGTTTTATTTTTATTTTTTCAAGGTGGGTCTCATTCTAGCCCAGGCTAACCTGGAACTCTGTAGTTCCAGGTTGGCCTCAAATTCATAGTGATCCTCCTGACTCTACCTCAGAGTGCTGGGACTTAAGCTGTGCACCATCCCATGCCCAGCTAACTCCTCACCTTTGGATAAAAGTTGACTAACTTCCCAAATGTGAGGGTGGCTTCCTGCTACAAGATAGACACCTGGCCTCACACTGCTTGTGGATCCATGCTGTGGCCCTGTGCCCTGAAGAGTCTCAAATGCTGGAAAGGCTGCCCTTTGGAAAGTGGCCCAGAGGGTATGTCCAGAGGACAACTGTTAGCCCTTCAAAGCCCACTAATGCTGTACAGCCAGATACAGGGCTGCAAGTAACAGTGCTCCAGGTGACCAAGAACACAGTCTGTGAAGCTAACAGCTCTGCAGGCTCCATGTGCAGCTCAAGTATGGCACACACTGTAGCTACAAACACACACATATGTAAACAGACTCATAAATGCACCCCCAGATGTATTCTATATATAAATACATACAGACCCTTAGGCACATTCCCAGGCACACATGCATACTTGTGCCTACATGCCCTCATGTACGCACATACATACTCATGTACATATTCACATATGCACACATTGCATGCCTCAGACATATCTACATGTATACACATGTAAGAACACACACGCAGAGGCAGCATGGCGGTCTTGAGCAGTGCCAGCTGAAGCCCAGCCCACACTTGCTACCTGCCTGCGGCATGGCAAGAGTTTCCAGAACCTCACAGCAGAAGGCTCATTGTAGGTGATGAAATCAAGTTCTCTATTGTTTCTCCAGAAATGTAGGGAACAAACCCATCAGGTTGTTACAAGAGCTGAAAAGCTCAGGCCAAAATGATGCATCAGCAATTAAGGGCTCCATCAATTCAGGCAATTAAAATAAATGCTTTATTTGAAAACTAATTAATTCTACCTTCATATTTTCCCCATGACAATATCCTATGGTTACTTGATTTATGACATCTAATTACTCTTCATTAATCTAATTGAGAATAGCTGCATCATCCTATCTCCTTGGACCCTAGTTGCCCAGGGCAGAGGCCAGTGTGGCACCAGACTTGTGGCGCTGTGGGTGTGCAGCACCCTGCTCTTACCCTCATCTTTTCCTCCTGCAGGGTGAAGGAATTACAAACTTAATCCAGGGCACTCTTTGATTTTGCTTGCTCTATGAGATGTCAGAGTGAGACAAATCATCTAAAAAATGTAAAGAAAAGACAACCTGACACAATTTGTGAAACTCTGACAGCCTTTTCTACAGACTCTACCAATACCCTAAAAGCCCTCCAGGTCCTCGGCCCACACACGGTGAACGATGACAGCATCTCCCTGGGCATATCACAACAGCATCAGAGTGGCCTCAGGATTATCCTTATGTAGAAGGGACCCTCTATCACCCCTAGATGTGTTGTCATACGGGGCTAGGGGTAGGCTATATCTTACCTTTAAGGTTTAGATAGGCATAGTAGCCAGGGTGAGCCACAGAATCCCTTCAGGAGGGAGGCAGAATAGTTGTGCAAGTTCCCAGCATGCAGGTGATCCCACAGCCTGAGCCTGAGCTGATCCTGCAGCTCAACTAGAACCTACAGGTAATTAAAATCTGATGAGACAAGACTGAGGGCAGTGGCTGATACCCAAAAACCTAGGACATTTTCAGGCTGTTGGGTATGGCTTGGCCCAGGTTGACTCTAGATATCTGCCAGGTCTTTGAGGTCTTACAACCCATGACTAGTCTCTAAGCCCTCTCATTTTACTACTATAGGACTGTTATTGACTAGGAAGTTTCAAAATCAGTGAAGAGCACCATAAAGCAAGTCCCAAACACCGCTTCTGCCTGGTCCACCACACAGGGTCCCACCTGTGTATGTAACTGCATAGGCTGCTGGAGGCACCTCCGAGGGACCTTCAAACTCCACCCCCACCCAGCACTGTACTCTGCATTTGTGTGGGACAGGCTGCTGAACGCCCTTGAGCACTCCACACCCAGCAGACTGGGCAGGTGCCATATTCTAGTGTGATAGGTGCTCACAAGGGTGCTGATGAGAGTCAAGCATGATAACTCATGCTTGTAACATCAGCACTCAGGAAGATGAGGCAGGAGGATTACTGCAAGTTGAAGTCAAAATGGACTACAGAGTGAGTTCTAGGTTGACCTATGTAGCAAGATCCTATCTCAAAAACAACAAAATGTTGTTGAGACAGAAAATAAGATAATCTTCAATGAAATACTCTGTGGATAAAAATGTCTAAAACAGGGACTGGAGAGATAGCTTAGCAGTTAAGACACTTGTCTAAAAAACCTGAGGAGTCTCCACATACTGGGGCTGCAAGGTCACTGAGAAATCCTGCTGGAACTGAGCTGATAACCTCCTCCATATAGACCAGCTGACAGAAGGCTGGAAGAAGCCATTCTACATATAGTTCAATGGGAGAAAGAAATACCAACAGTGAAGATACTCAGCAGTAGACACTGCAAGCCTTACAATTGGCCAGCCAGGCCAAATGAGCCAACGGGTGCAATAGTGCCATGTCCGTCATGGTGGAAACCAACTGCCCTCCAGTTGGACTGGAGGCCTGCTCCATGGGGGGGGGGGGTATACATCCCTGATACTGACAACTTAAAACAGGGGTAGTAATGAGCCCTAGGGGTGTAACATCGGCTGATGTCTGGAAAAATGTATCTACTATGCTTATCAAACTGCCCAGTAAGCATTTCTCTTAATATTCATACCCTTATATTAATGCTATTCTCATTTTGGGTAGAAAGTCTTCTCTTTTCAGATGGCAGTGACCTTGGGATGATTCAGAAGGTATCATTGTACTTGAAAGAAGTGGCTGGAGTACTGAGTAACATCTCGATCACACCTTCCAAGGCTCAGGGTCTAATGCGGAAGAGGTGGCGGAAAGAATATAAGAGCCAAAGGAAGCATAGGACTCCTTACAACATGCTCCCTCCAGGCCATAAAAATATCCATGACTTCATAGTGCCTGACACTACCTACACAAGACCATCATGAGAGGAGGAAAAGATCATGACATCAAAATAAAAGAGAGACTGATTGAGATGGGGAGGGGATATAATGGAGAATGGAATTTCAAAGGGGAAAATGGAGGAGGGGAGGAAGGGTATTACCATGAGATATTTTTTGGGTTGTTTTTTTTTTTTTTTTGAGGTAGGGTCTCACTCTAGCCCAGGCTGACCTGGAATTCACTATGGAGTCTCAGGGTGGCCTCGAACTCACGTCAATCCTCCTACCTCTGCCTCCCGAGTGCTGGGATTAAAGGCGTGTGTCACCACACCCGGCTAACCATGAGATATTTTTTATAATCATGGAAAAATGTTAATAAAAATTGAGGAAAAAAATCCCTGAAGGAGCTAAGGACATGGCTCAGCAGGTAAGAGCTCTTTCTGCATAAGTATTAGGACCTGGGTTTAATTTCCAGCACACACATAAAAATCCAGTGGGGCTGAACTGTAACACCAGTGCTAAAGGGAAGAGAGAGTGCTGGGCTACCTGATCAGGCAATCTATCCAAAAACTGGGGAGTGGAAACCAGTTGCCCTCTAATTGGACTAGAGGCCTGCTCCATGGGAGGGAATACATCCCTGATACTGAAAACTTAAAAACAGGGGTAGTCATGAGCCCTAGGGGTATAACATTTGCTGCTGTCTGGCTAAATGTGTATACTATACTCATCAAATTGCCCAATATGCACTTCTCTTAATGCTCATACCCACATATTATTGCTACTCTCACTTTTGGTACAGAACCTTCTCTTTTCAGATGGCAGTAACCTTGGGATGACTCAGAAGGCACCATAGTGCTGGGAAGTGACAGGAGTGCTCAGCACTGCAAAATCTCTATCACATCTTCCAAGGCTCAGGGTCCATTGCAGAAGAGGTGGCAGGAAAAATGTAAGAGCCAAAGGAAGGGCAGGACTCCTTACAACTTGCTCCCCCCAGACACAAAACGGCCTGGATATCCGTGACCTCACCATGCCTGACACTACCTACACAAGACCATCATAAGAGGAGGAAAAGATCATGACATCAAAATAAAGAGACTGATTGGGAGGGGGAGGGGATATGATGGAGAATGGAGTTTTAAAGGGGAAAGTGGGGGGAGGGAGGGCATTACCATGGGATATTGTTTACAATCATGAAACTTGTTAATAAAAAATAAATTAATTTTAAAAAAATGGGGAAGCTCCAGATTCAGTAAATGTCTCAAGGAAATAAGGTGGAAGAGAGATAGACAGCACTCGTCATCTTCCTCTGGCCTCCACATACATGTGCATATGGGACATCTGTACACATACATGTATGCAACATACACACACACAATAAAAGATTTTTTTTTAATTTAATTTATTAGTTTTCTTTTCAGTAAATACAGGCAGTTTGGTACCATTATTTAGGCTCATCTGTGATCTACCCCCTCCCATTAGACCCTCCTTGTTATTGAAAATAGGTCGTGCATTGTGGAGTTAGCCCCCAGTTATTAGTATGATAAATGTCTCTGACAATAAAAGATTTTTACAAAGCTGGGCTGGGGAGATGGCTTAGCAGTTAAAGGTGCTTGGTTGCCAAGCCTGTTAGCCTGGGTTCAATTCCTCAGTAACCATATAAAACCAGATGCACAAAGTGGCACATGCATCTGGAGTTTGCTTGCATCCCTAGTGCTCTTCTCTCTCCCTCTCAAATACATCAAAATATTTTTTAAAAAAACAGGGCTAGAGAGATGGCTGAGTGGCAAGACACTTGTTTGTAAAATCTGATGGCCTGGATTTGATACCCAGTACTCATATAAAGCTATATACACCAAGTAACATGTGCATCTGGAATTTATTAAAAGTAGCAAGAGGCCCTGGTGCACCCATTTTCTCTCTTTCTCTCCCTCTCCCTCCCACCCTCCTTGTAAAATGGGGGGGGTGCTGGGTGTGGTGGCACACGCCTTTAATCCCAGCACTTGGGAGGCAGAGGTAGGGGGATCACCATGAGTTTGAGGCCACCCTGAGACTACATAGTTAATTCCAGGTCAGCCTGGGCCAGAGTGAAACCCTACCTCGAAAAACAAAAAAAAAAAAGGGGGGGGGTGGCTGGGCATGGTGGCACATGCCTTTAATCCCAGCACTTGGGAGGCAGAGGTAAGAGAGGATCACCATGAGTTTGAGGCCACCCTGAGACTACATGGTGAATTTCAGGTCAGTCTGGACTAGAGTGAAACCCTACCTCGAAAAAAAAGCAAACCAAAAACAAAAAAAAAAATCACTTAAGTAACCAGGGGTGGTGGCACATACTTGTAATAATCCTAACACTTGTGAGGATGAGGCAGGACAATAATGAGTTATAGGCTAGTCTGAGTTACATAGCAAGACCCTTTCTCAAAAAAACCCCAAAAAACAGAAAAAAAAAAAATAACAGTTTTGCATTGCAGGCTTGTGATTCATGCTTACTGTAAAGTGAAAGTTAAGATTGTTTAAAACTTTAAGCTCAGTAATTTTGAACACTGAAACATTCATCTAGGATGTAATAACAAAATTCAGTATTGACCATAATTGTTAAAACAACTTTCAGCTTTCCTCAAGTTAGTTATGTTGTAAGAGTGTACTTAAGCAGTAAGCATATTTAGTTTTAAAGCAGTTTCACTTATGTTAAATGTTGCTCTTATACCACAATACACTGAAAACTTCAGACGCATGTTGAAAGACATGCTTTTCTGTAAAACTCAAATATAGGAGCTGTGTCTACAATTCAAAGTGACAACATTTGGCATGTTTGTTAATTCTAAGTTTTTGGTTTAATATCCCTGTAAGGCACATGAGTGTATACTTTTATTTTTTTTAAGATCTGGGACAATTTTGAGATGTAATCCCAATGTTTTAGGAGTTTGGTCATGTTGTTTGTATGGAATTCTGAGGCTTTGGTTTAAATCTTTCCTTGTATTGTGAATTCCATTTAGATGTGTTGTACTAAGTAAACCTTGTTAAATAAATCTTCCTTTTAAAAACTGGAAAAAAAAACAACGTCTGTCTGTCTGTCTGTCTGTCTGTCTGTCTGCCTGCCTGCCTGCCTATCTATCTATCTATCTATCTATCTATCTATCTATCTATCTATCTATCTATCTATCTATCTTATGCTGCTGGGTGTGTTAGTACACACCGCTAATCCCAGCACTTTCAAGACAGACAAGGCCAGCCTGGGACTACAGCATGAGTTCCAGGTCAGCCTGGACTAGAGTGAGACTCTATCTCAAAAGAAAAAATAAATAAATAAAACAACAACAAAAAGAAAAACCCACCAAAGTAAGAAAAATCACAGATCTGGGCTGGGGGATGGTTTAGCGGTTAAGGTGTTTGCCTGCAAAGCCAAAGGACCCTGGTTCCACTTCCCAGAACCCACGTTAGACTTCATTTGCAGTGGCTGGAGGCCCTTGCATGCCTATATTCTCCCCACCCCATCCCCCGCTCTCTCTCCCTCCCTCCCCCCTCTTTCCCTGTCAAATAAGTAAATAAATATTTAAAAAAAAAAAAAAAACCACAGATCTGAGGGAGAAGAACCACTTTATTCGGTAGTGTGGTCACTGGTAGCTGTCCATGATCCAGTAACTCTCCCTCATGCCTACTCATGCCATGAAGGCAACCCTAACAAAACTCAGTAGATTATAACAAGAGACCTGAGCAGGATGTGGTGGCTCACATTATAACCCCAGCACTTGAGAGACTAGGACAGGAGGATAACCTTAAGTGTGAGGCCAGTCTGGACTACATCATGAGTTTCAGGTCAAGTCAGCCTAGGCTAGAATGGGAGGGAAAATCACACATTTGAAAAAAATCCAATCTAGTAAAAGGTTGTTGACAGACAGGTTTATATAGTACCCAAATATTGCTCTACTAGGTACTCTTTTGTGGTTACTAATCACTAAAAGAAATTGTACCTTTACAATGGAGACATCTGGCTGTCACCACCTTCCCCAAATGATAGAAGTTGGCGCCACCAACAGGCATCAGTATCTCCTGATATGATGTGATAAGACACCATGGCACTGTCCTCATAAATCTCTGCCAACAATGTCCAACCTGAGCCTGGCCATGACAAAATATGTCCAGACACAGGGCACTGCACAAGACAACCAGCTTCGACTCATAAAAATGGTCAAGGTCAAGGGAAACATAGATGATGACTCTTATTAAAATAGATTTAAGGTGTTCTACATTACTAGTCATCAGGGAAATGCAGATTAAAACTACATTGAGATTCCATCTCACTCCTGTCAGATTGGCCACCATCATGAAAACAAATGATCATAAATGCTGGCGGGGATGTGGAAAAAGAGGAACCCTTCTACACTGCTGGTGGGAATGCAATCTGGCCCAGCCATTGTGGAAATCAGTGTGGAGGTTCCTAAAACAGCTAAAGATTGATCTACCATATGACTCAGCTATAGCACTCCTAGGCATATATCCGAAGGAATCATCTCATTTCCTTAGAAGTACATGCTCAACCATGTTTATTGCTGCTCAATTTATAATAGCTGGGAAATGGAACCAGCCTAGATGTCCCTCAACTGATGAGTGGATAATGAAGATGTGGCACATTTATACAATGGAGTTCTACTCAGTGGTAAAGAAAAATGAAGTTATGAAATTTGCAGAAAAATGGATGGATCTGGATAGGATTATACTAAGTGAGGTAACCCAGGCCCAGAAAGCCAAGTGCCACATGTTCTGTCTCATATGTGGATCCTAGCTACAGATGATTGGGCTTCTGCATGAGAATGAAAATACTTAGTAGCAGAGGCCAGTAAGTTAAAAAGGAGACATAAAGGGAAAAGAAAGGAAGGGAGGTTACTTAATAGGTTGATATTGTATATATGTAAGTACAATGATTGAGATGGGGAGGTAAAATGATGGAGAATGGAATTTCAAAGGGGAAAGTGGGGGGGGGGAGGGAATTACCATGGGATTTTTTTTTATAATCATGGAAAATGCTAATAAAAATTTTAAAAAAAGAAAAAAAATAAATAAAATAGATTTAAGGGTTGGAGAGATGGCTTAATGGTTAAGGTACTTGCCTATGAAGTCTGCAACTCTGGTCCCACAGGGGACCACAGACTCCAGAATAAGGAGATTCAGGCTCAAAATAAGACCAGACAGAACAGTAATGGGGTGGTTCATCGGCACCATTAAAACTTTGCATGTTTCACTTTGACCTCTCTATAAGTGAGCAACACCTTACCACTGCCACCTGTGTGGAGTGTCATTAGGACATACACACATGCATATACCATACACACAGTGCACTAAACACACATTACACACGCATATAGACACATACACAAAAAAACTAGCCAAGTGTGGGGGGGCACACACCTTTAATCCCAGTACTTGGGAGGCACAGATAGGAGGAATGCTGTGCAGTCAAGGCCAGCTTGGGACTACTGAATGAATTCTAGGTCATCCAGGGCTATAGTGAGACTCCACATCAAAAAGAAAAAAAAATTAAAAAGGGAGGTCTACAAAGGACATTTGGGGAAAATATGAATACAGACCACAAATCACATAACATTATTAAAAAAAAATCTGGTAATAGAATAGTAGACAACAGAGAAAATAAATACATCAATAGAAACGCAATACAAAACAAACAAAGAAAAAATATTAAAATAAATGACTACAGAATCAGGGACTTGTGGAATAATAATAATAAAACATGAAACACGAGCTGGAGAGATGGCTTACCGGTTAAGCGCTTGCCTGTGAAGCCTAAGGACCCAGGTTCGAGGCTTGGTTCCCCAGGTCCCACGTTAGCCAGATGCGCAAGGGGGCGCACGCGTCTGGAGTTCGTTTGCAGAGGCTGGAAGCCCTGGCGTGCCCATTTTCTCTCTCTCCCTCTATCTGTCTTTCTCTCTCTGTCTGTCACTCTCAAATAAATAAAAAAAAAATTTAAAAAAACATGAAGCATATAAAACAGTAGAGTTTAAGAAAGAGAACAATAAGTAATAAAAATATTTTAAAAGGGGGAGTGGTTGGAGAGAGGGTTCAGCAGTTAAGGCATTTGCCTGCAAAGCCTAACGACCCGAGTTTGATTCCCCAGTACCCACGTAAAGCCAGATGCACAAAGTGGCGTTTGCAGAGGGTAGAGGGCCTGGTGCACCCATTTTCTCTCTCTCTCTCTCCACTTTTTCTCTCTACTAACAAATAAATAAATAAAAATTTAAAAAAATAAAAGCTAATGCTTGGGCTAGAGAGATGGCTTAGCAGTTAAGGTGCATGCCTGAGAAGCCTAAGGACCCAGGTTTGATTCTCCAGCTCCCACATAAGCCAGATGCACCTGGTGGGCATGCTTCTAGAGTTCGTTTGCAATAGCTAGAGACGCTGGCATGCCCATTCTCTCTCTCTCTCTCCCTCTCTCTGTCTCAAATAAATAAATAAATAAATAAAAATAAGCTAAGGCTGGAGAGATGGCTTAGTGGTTAAGGCACTGCCTGCAAAGCCTACGGACACAATGTTTGATCTCTCTCCAGATCCAATGTAAGCCAGACACACAAAGGTGACACAAGTGCAATGTTGCACACACACTAAGTGGCACAAACATCTGGAGTTTGATTGTAGTATCTGAGGCCCTGGTGTGCCAATTCTCTCTCTCTTGCTCTCTAAAAAAAACAATTAATAAGCTAGACATGGGGCTGGAGAAATCATTCAGAGGTTAAGGCAATTGCCTATAGAGCCTAACATCCCAGGCTGGATTCCTCAGTACCCACATAAAGCCAGATGCACAAAGTGGCACATGCACCTGGAATTCGTCTGCAGTGGCTGGAGACCCTGGTGCTCTCTTTTCTCTCTCTCTCTCTCTCTGCTTGCAAATAAATATACCATTTTTAAAAAAACTAGCGGATGTGGTGGCACACGCCTTTAATTCCAGCACTGGGAGGCAGAGGTAAGAGGATTATCATGAGTTTGAGGTCATGCTGAGACTACATAGTGAATTCCAAGTCAGCCTGAGCTACCTACCTTGGAAAAAAAAAAAAAGCTAGGGCTGGAGAGATGGCTTAGCGGTTAAGCGCTTGCCTGTGAAGCCTAAGTACTTCGGTTTGGGGCTCGTTCCCCAGGTCCCACGTTAGCCAGATGCACAAGGGGGCGCACGCGTCTGGAGTTCGTTTGCAGAGGCTGGAAGCCCTGGCGTGCCCATTCTCTCTCTCTCCCTCTATCTGTCTTTCTCTCTGTGTCTGTCGCTCTCAAATAAATAAATAAAAAATAAAAAAATTAAAAAATAAAAAAAAGACCTATTTATTAAAAAAAAAAAGCTAGACACTAAAGAATTAGAAGGAGGAGGAAGAAGAAGAGGAGGAGGAGGAAAAATACTGCATATTATCCATTCGAAAATTAGGGCAAAATAGATTCTCAGATGAGGGAAGATGAGAATGTCTTGCCAACAGATGAACACTGAAAGAAATGCTGAAGGAATTTTTTGGGCTCAAAAGAAATGACACCAGAAAGAAGTGTGGAATTACAAGAAAGTAAAGGAGAAATGGCAGGTATGGGGGATATTAGGAGAGCCATCTCTTCTGTGAGCGCAGCCGAAATTAGAACATTGTCTGCTGAAGCTGCAACATGACAGCCCTGACATGAAGATGGGAAAGTGGAACCTTGGTGGATTTAAGTTTTTATTTGAAATGGAGATGGCTCAGTGGAGAAAGTACTCATGGCTCAAACCTGAGCACCTAAGTTTGATCCTCAGTTCCATGTAAAAGACTAGAAGCTGCTGGGAGTGGTGGCACACACCTTGAATCTCAACACTTAGGAAGGCTGAGAATCACAGTAAGTTTAAGGGCAGCCTGAGGCTATGGAGTGAGTTCCAGGTCAGCCAGGGCTAAAGTGAGACCCTACCTGGGGCAAATTAAAAAAAAAAAAAAAAAGTACACAAAAATCTACAAGCCTGAGAACATAGTAAATTCCAGGTCAGTTTGGGTCAGAGTAAGACCCTACCTTGAAAAACAAACAAACAAAAAAAAGCTACAATTCCCCTCCCCCCAAAAAAACAAATGAACAAACAAACTAGAGTCCAAGGTGGGTTTCTGTCATCCCAGCACCATGACTGCGAGATGAAAGGGACAGACAGGAAATGCTTGTCTGGCGCAACAAAAACAACAAAGCAAAATCAAGAGAAACCCTACCTCAACTGAGATGGATCAATGAGGATGGACAAAAAGTTGCGCTCTGACCTCCACAACTGTGTTGCTACGTGTGTGCACCTGCACCCTCACATGAACACATACACACAAGCACACACACAATTTTTTTTTTGGGGGGGGGGTTCATTCTGCAGTCTCAGGGTGGCACTAAATTTTTTTAAATTGAAATAAAAAAAAACTACTCCAAGTGACTGAAGCATTAATTAGGCACATTTCAATTTCTACAGAAACCATTAAAAACACAATAACTAAAAACCCAATAGAAAAATCAGAATGCTTGAGAATACCCAAGTAATTAAAAAGGAAGGCAAAAAGGGAGGTAGAGAAGAATAAAATAGGAAGAAAAAAGAAAAAAAACAGACCGAACTAAGGCCATATTAGCCCAGTGTGGTAGCTTGTACCAATGATCTCAGCACTTGAGAGGCTTCCGACCTTTTTTAATTTCTTAAATCAATGTTTTATAGTTTTCATTGTATAATGGTTTTCATTTCCTTTGTTAAATTTATTTCTGTGTGTTGGAAGAGAGGTTATAAGTAATATAAATGGGATTGTTTTCTTGATTTTTTTTTTTTTTGCATCTAGTTGGTTATTAGTCTATAGAAGCACTACTGATTTTTATATGCGGTTCTGGAATCCTTAAACTGTACTGAATTGGCTTAATCAATCCCAACAGGTTTTTGGCACTCTTTAGGTCTTTCCATATATAAAATCATGTCAGGGCTGGAGAGATGGCTCAGCGGTTAAGGCACTTACCTACAAAGCCAAAGAATGCATGTTATTAGGGCGTGGTGGCGCATGCCTTTAATCCCAGCACTCAGGAGGCAGAGGTAGGAGGATCGCCATGAGTTTGAGGCTACCCTGAGACTACAGAGTGAGTTCCAGGCCAGCCTGGGCTAGATTGAGACCCTACCTCAGAAAACCTGGACTAGAGAGATGGCTCAGCAGTTAAATGCACTTGCTTGCAAAGCCTAATTATCCAGGTTGGATTCCCCAGTACCCACATAAAGCTGGATGCACAAAGTGGCACATGTATCATCTGGAGTTCATTTTTGGTGGCAGGAAGCCAGGCATGCCCATATTCACTCTCTATATGTTTCTTTTTCTCTGTCTGTCTCTGTGTATGTATACATGCATGTATGTATGTATGAATGAATGTGTGTGTGCATGTATATACATACATACATACATACATACATATAAAACTTATTTTGGTTTTTCAAGGTAGGGTCTCACTCTAGCCTAGGCTGACCAGGAGTTCACTATGTAGTCTCAGGCTAGCTCAAACTCAAAGCAATCTTCCTACTTTGGACTCCCAAGTGCTGGGATTAAAGGTGTGCACCACCACGCCTGGCAATAAAAAAATATTTTTAAAAATATTTTAAAATATTTTAAATATTTTTAAAAAATGGTCTGGAGAGATGGCTTAGCAGTTAAGGCATTTGCCTGCAAAGCCAGAGGATCCTAGTTTGGTTTTCCAGGACCTACATAAACCATATGCACATGGAGGTGCATGCATCTGGAGTTCCTTTATAGTGGCTGGAGGCCCTGGTGTGCCTGTTCTCTCTCTCTGTGCCTCTTTCTTTCTCTCATATAAATAAATAAGTGGTTTTTGGGGTTTTTTTTTCTTTTTGTTTGCCTTTAAGCAATGCAAGAAAGGATTTATTTCAGCTGGCAGGGATGGCATGGTGAGCCATATGCAGTCCATAGTAAGGAAGAAGAGAGCCACGGATAGTCTAGGACCCAAGCCTACAGATGATGCTGCCTCCAGTTAAGGTGGATCTCCCACCTCAAATAACCTAATCAAGGTAATTCCTCACAGGCATGTTCAGAGACTCCTTTCCTAGGTTACTCTAGGCCCTGTCAACTTGACAATAGATATAAACGATCACCAATTCCTTTCCTTTAATTTCTTGGAAGAGTTAGTTCTTCTTTAAAGGTTTAGTAGAATTCCACACTGAAGCCATCTAGTCTTGAACTTTTCTTTGTTGAAAAGACTTTATTATTAGCTGGGTATGGTGGCCCAAGCCTTTAGTCCTAGCACTTGGAAGGCCAAGGTAGGAAGATTGCAGTGAGATCAAGGTGGTTACAGAATGAGTTCCAGGGGCTGGAGAGATGGCTTAGCATTTAAGGCACTTGCCTATGCAGCCTAAGGACCCTTGTTTGACTCTCCAGATTCCATGTTAGCCAGACACACAAAGGTGAAACAAGTGCAAGCTTGCATATGCCCACTAGATAGCACAAGCATCTGGAATTCAACTTCTGTGGCTGAGGCCCTGGGACTCCAACTCTCTCTCTCTCTCTCTGTATAAAATTCAAAACATAAAAAAAGAATGAGTTAAAGGTCAGCCTGGGGTAGAGACCCTACCTCAAAAACAACAATTAAATGTGTTGGGAAAGACTTTGTTGTTATTATTGAACTAATTTCATTGTTACCGGTTTATGTTTTTATTTTGCTATCTTTCAGGGGGTTTTGGTTGGTTGGTTTTGAGGTAGGGTCTTGCTTTAGCCCAGGCTAACCTGAAATTCACTATGTAGTTTCAGGGTGGCCCTGAACTCACAGCAATCTTCCTATCTCTGCCTCCCAAGTGCTGGGATTAAAGGCGTGCACTGCCTCACCTGGCTACAGCTGGCATTTTTATGTAGGCTCTGAGTCAAAATGAATCCTCATGCTTGCATACTGATGTACAATTGTCATTGTATAATGGCCACTTACAGGTTCTGACTTAAAAGTCTGTTAGATCTGAGTATAGTGATACTACTCTCTTTCCATTTGACTAAAGTACCTTTCTCCATCCCTTTACTCTCAATTTTCCTTTTATTTGTTTATTTTTTAAGGTAGGGCATCACTCCAGTTTAGGCTGACCTGATTCTGTAGTCACAGGCTGGCCTTGAACTCACAGTAATCCTTCTACCTCTGCCTCTTGAATGCTGGGATTAAATGCATGTGCCACCACATCCTTATCTCTTCATTCTCTGAGTTCCCTGTAGGCAACATAGAGCTGGGTCTTGTGTTTTAACCGTTCAACTAATATATATAGTTTTGGTTTTGAGGTACCATATCACTCTAGCCCAGGCCTGGAATTCACTATGTAGTCTCAGGCTGGCTTCAAACTCACCTCAGCCGCCCAAGTGCTGAGATTAAAGGTGTGTGCCACCACACCTGGCTAATCTATATTTTTAATTGGGGAAATTAGTTTGTTTACATTAAAAGTTATTACTGGGCTGGAGAGATGGTTTAGCAGTTAAAGCACTTGCCTGCAAAGCCTAAGCACCTAGGTTCAATTCCTCAGTACACATGTAAGCCAGAATTGAAAATGGCACATACATCTGGACTTCATTTTGCAGTGGCTAGAGGCTCTGGCGCACCCATTCTCTCTCTACTCTAAGTGCCTCTCTCTCTTTCTCAAATTAATAAAGAAAAAAAATTTAAGTTATTATTGGCTGAACATGGTGGTGAATGCCTATAAGCCCAGCACTCAGGAGACTATGAGACGGGAGTTAAGAATTTGAGGCTAAAAAAAAAAAAAAAAAAAGACTTTGAGGCTAGCATGAATGACATAGCAAAACTTGGAAGAAAGGAAGAGAGGATGGGAGGGAGGGAAGAAGGGAGAGAGTTAGGAAGGCAGGAAGGAAGGGGAAAGGGAGGGAATGAGGGAGTGAGGGCAGTCTATTATTAACCTGTTCCTATCATTTTGTTAATTATTTTTGTTTTGTGTATCCCTTTTCTCTTTTACTGTTAATCTTTGTGGTTGAATGGTTTTCTGTAGTGATAAGATTTGATAATTTTCTTTTTCTCATTTGCTATTCTACCAGTAATTTGTTTGTTTGTCTTTTGGTTTTTCAAGGTAGGGTCTCGCTCTTGCCCAGGCTGACCTGGAATTCACTATGTAGTCTCAGGGTGGCCTCAAACTCACAGTGATCCTCCTACCTTGGTCTCCTGAGTGCTGGGATTAAAGGCATGTGCCACCATGCCTAGCTTACCAGTAAGTTGCTTGATGTCATTTACCCTTTTGCTTCTAACTGTAGGCCTCTGTTCCTTTTAAGGCTGGTCTAGTGAAGTCAGTCCCTCAGTTTTTGCTTAACTGAGAAAGAAGTTATTTCTTCTTCATTTCAGAAGAGTAACCTTGCTAATAAATTTTCCTGGCTGGTTGTGTTTTTCTTTCAGCACCCTGAATAAATCATGCCACTTTTTCCTGGCTACAACATCTCTACTGAAAAATCTGTTAGTCTAATGGAGATATCCTTAAATATATAATTTGATGGTTTTCTTTTAAAAATTGTTTTTATTTATTTGAGAGAGATAGAATGGGCATGCCAAGACCTCTAGCCACTGCCAACGAACTCCAGATGCCTATGCCACCATGTGAATCTCACATAAGTGGGTACTGGGGAATTGAACCTGTGTCTTTAGGCTTCACAGGTAAGCACCTTAACTGTTAAGCCATCTCTCCAGCCCTGATTTTTTTTTTCAATATTGTTATTTTAGTTGCATTCCTTTTTTTAAAAAAATATTTTTTGTTCATTTTTTATTTATTTATTTGAGAGTGACAGACAAAGAGAGAAAGACAGATAGAGGGAGAGAGAGAGAATGGGTGCGCCAGGGCTTCCAGCCTCTGCAAATGAACTCCATACGCGTGCGCCCCCTTGTGCATCTGGCTAACGTGGGACCTGGGGAACCGAGCCTCGAACCAGGGTCCTTAGGCTTCACAGGCAAGCGCTTAACGGCTAAGCCATCTCTCCAGCCCTAGTTGCATTCCTTTAATCCCAGCACTCAACAGGCTAAGATAAGAGGATCATAGAAAGTTTGACGCCACCCTGAGACTACATAGTGAATTTCAGGTCAGTCTGGGGCACAGCGTAAGACACTACCTCAAAAAAACTAAATATGGGCTGGAGATGGCTTAGTGGTTAAGAGCTTGCCTGTGAAGCCTAAGGACCCCGGTTTGAGGCTCCATTCCCCAGGACCCATGTTAGCCAGATGCACAAGGGGGCACACGTGTCTGGAGTTCGTTTGCAGTGGCTGGAGGCCCTCGTGCACCCATTCTCTCTCTCTCTATCTGCCTCTTTGTCTCTGTCTGTCGCTCTCAAATAAATAAATAAAAATAAACAAAAAATTTTAAATAAAAAACTAAATATATATACTTTTTTTTTGTTTGTTTTTTTGATGTAGTGTCTCACTCTGATCCAGGCTGACCTGGAATTAACTCTGTCATCTCAGGGTGGCCTTGAACTCATGCTAATCCTCCTACCTCTACCTCCCGAGTGCTGGGATTAAAAACGTGTGCCACCATGCCCGGCTTCTATATATTTTTAAAACTTAATTTTGTAAGGAAAGAGAGGTGGTAGGGGGAGAATGAATGGGCGTGCCAAGGCCTCTTGCTCTTGCCACTGCAAATGAGCTCCAGATGCATATGCCACTTTGTGCAACTGGCTTTATGTGGGTACTAGAGAATCAAACTCAGGCCAGCAGAGTTTGCAAGCAAGGGCCTTTAACCACGGAGCCATCTTTACAGCCCAAGAATTTTTTGACTTTTTTATTACTGTTTTTGAGTTAAGGTTTCACTCTAGCCCAAGATGACCCGGAACTCACTCTGTAGTCCCAGGCTGGCCTTGAACTCACAGAGATCTTCTCTTGGCCTCCTGAGTGCCATGGTTAAAGGTGTGTGCTATCAGTCTGGCTACAGATTGATTACAATGGGTCTTGAGGACTCTTCGGTTCCGTTTAACTGGATTCTTGGAATTTCAGGGATCTCAGTGTCCACATCTCTCCTAGGATTTGAGAAGTTTTTAGGTATTATTCTACTAAATATGCCATCCACACTTTTTAGCATCTCTTCTTCCTTTGAAACTCCTGTGATGTGTTTATTTACTGAATGGAATGTCATAAGCACCATGGCCTTACTTGCTCTTTTCTAATCTTTTTTATCTCTTCCCCCAACTGTATTAATTCCAAGGATGTGTCTTTAAGTTCAAAAATTCTTTCTTCCACTTGATCCAGTCTGTTGTTGTGGCTCTTGATTATATTTGTTTCATTCATGGAATTCCTTGGCTGCAAGCTTTTTTCTTTTTTTCCCTTAAAAAATTATTGGGGGCTGGAGAGATGGCTTAGTGGTTAAGTGCCTGCCTGTGAAGCCTAAGGACCACGGTTCGAGGCTTGATTCCCCAGGACCCACGTTAGCCAGATGCACAAAAGGGCGCACGCATCTGGAGTTCGTTTGCAGTGGCTGGAAGCCCTGGCGCGCCCATTCTCTCTCTCCCTCCCCCTCTTTCTCTCTCTGCCTGTTGCTCTCAAATAAAAAAATAATAATAATTTAAAAAAATCATCGTGTATGCCTTTAATCCCAGCACTTGGGAGGCAGAGGTAGGAGAGTTCGAGCACCATTAGACTACATAGTGAATTCCAGGTCAGCCTGGACTACATACAGGGAGATGCTACCTCAAAAAAAAAAAAATAATAATCTCTTTGTTGAATATTGTATAAAGAGCCTGAAGTGCTTTCTTGTTTTTAAATATATTTTTGTATTTGCAAGCACAAAGAGAGAAAGAAAATGGGCATGCCAGGGTCCCTAGCCACTGCAAACAAACTCCAGATGCATGTGCCATTTTGTGGATCTGGCTTTACGTGAGTATTGGATAATCAAACCCAGATTGTTAGGCTTTGCAGGCAAGCGCCTTAACCACTGAGCCATCTCTGGAGCCCTTGAAGTGCTTTCTTGATTCCATTCTCTTGTATCTCATTAACCTTCCTTAAGATCATTTTTGTGTGTGTTGAATGAGCATGTATATGCCAATGTGGTGCCCTGTGCATTTACCTGCAGTGGCCAAAGGAAAACATTGGGTATCTCCCTCCATCATTTACCCATCTGTTTTCCTATGTGACAGTCTCTTTCTGATTCCAGAGGTTTGCAGTTTGCAAGCCCCAGTGGTTCTGTATTCCCCATAGGACTGGGATTATAGACATAAATAATTACACACAGCTGTTTATGTGGGGTGGCGGTTTGATTCAGATGTCCCCCACAAGATAAGGTAGTCTGAATGATAGTCTCCCCAGCTGATGGCAATTGGAAATTAAAGACTCCTGGAGGCAGTGTATTGTTGGGGGCAGGCTTATAAGTGTTATAGTTTACCATGCCAGTGTTTGGCACACTCTCCTGTTCCTGTTGTCCACCTTATGTTGGCCAAAGGGGTGATGTCCACCCTCTGCTCATGCCATCATTTTCCCCTGACATCATGGAACTTCCCCTTTAGTCTGTAAGTTAAAATAAACCCTTTTTTTCTCAATAGCTGCTCTTGGTCAGGTGATTTCTGCCAGCAATGCGAACCCAACTGCAACAATAATGTTGGTATCAAGGAGTAGTATCATTTGCTGCTAGACACCTGACTGTGTGGCTCTGGCCTTTTGGAGCTGATTTTCAAGAATGTGGATGAATTTGAAGTGTTGGCCTAAGAGATGCCCTGCAGTGCTGTAAGTACAGCTTGATGGACTGTTCTGGACAGGATTGAAAGGCTTGAATGCAGTAAGAACTATGGACTGTGAGGTTTGGTTTATGGTGATGAGAAAGAGCTTTTACTGGACTAGGCTAGCTGTTTGTGTGAAAAGCTTGTTGTTATAGCCATGTCCTCAGAAGCTGTGCAGGGTTGTAGTGTGTAGAAATGGACTGATGTGAGCAAAGGGATAAGGCACATAAAAAATGAAATCTTTGGGTCTAAACTGCTGCCTGTTCACCTGCAATTGTTTGAGAGATTACAACCATTGAGATTGGATCAGCTGACCTGCACTGGGGCAACAGAAAGAATGTAGACTCTTTTGAAGGGGCCTGAATGCTCAAGGAGTGTCCTGTTCTTTAAAGTCTGCTTTATTCCCTCCCCCCTGAATTAACCAATTGGCACCCCACTTGGTATTGTGGAGGGTAAGAAATGCAGGAAAGAAAGGGTTATTGAATTTGCAACATGGTCTTGTGTTTTGGAAACAGCCATATGCAATGTGAAGCAGGTTTGCTGGATGCTTGCATGGAGACTTCATGGAGCTGAGATGATGTACCATGGGTTGCAGTGGAGACGCAATGGAGATGCCAGGACCACAAGATGGCTGCTAAGGAAAGCTGCTGGCCCCAGATGAAGTTTTCCAGGACTGTGAGTAGCCTAGCTGGAGGGGCAGAATTGGAAGTCCAGAGACTTGTTGCTGGTTAGAATTATCAGACATGAAGATGTGTCACTGACTAGAGTTGTTGGACTTTGAGCTGTATAATTTGATGTTTGTCCTGTTTAAATCTTGTATTGGTTGAATATTCCTTTGCTATGCCCAATGCCATCTTTTGCGGTGTGTTTATTCTGTGCCATTATGGGTTTTTTTGTGGATTTTCTGGTATTATGGCTCAGTTAAAAGACCTTGGATTATGGGGATGTTTGAACATCATTAGGACTGATAAAAACTATGGGGACCCTTAAAGTCGTACTGAATGCATTGTATTTTATGTCATATATAGATGTCAGTTTATGGGGGCCAGGGGTGGAATATTGTGGTTTGATTCAGGTCTCCCCCATAAACTTAGGTATTTTTGAATGCTAGTCTCCCCAGCTGATGGCAATTCGAAATTAAAACCTCCTGGAGACAGTGTATTTTTGGGAGCAGGCTTATGGGTATGATAGCCAGTTTCCCCTTGCTGGTGTTTGGCACACTCTCCTATCCCTACTGTCTACTCTGTGTTGGCCAGGGGATGATGTCGACTCTCTGCTCATGACATTGTTTTCCCCTGCCATCATAGAACTTCCTCTTGAGTCTATAAGCCAACATAAAACCTTTTATTTTTCCCCCAAAAGCTACTCTTGGTAGGATGATTTCTGCCAGCAACACAAGCCTGACTGCAGCATGTGGGCACTGGAGACTCGAGTCCAGTGGCTGGAGACCTCCAGTCCTCACACTTATGCAGGACGCACACTGACCAGCTGAGCATCTCTCTAGCCCAAGACCATTATTTTTATTTATTTATTTATTTATTTATTTGAGAACGACAGACACAGAGAGAAAGACAGATAGAGGGAGAGAGAGAGAATGGGCGCGCCAGGGCTTCCAGCCTCTGCAAACGAACTCCAGACGCGTGTGCCCCCTTGTGCATCTGGCTAACGTGGGACCTGGGGAACCAAGCCTCGAACCGGGGTCCTTAGGCTTCACAGGCAAGCGCTTAGCCACTACGCCATCTCTCCAGCCCAAGACCATTACTTTTTTTTTTTTAATTTCTTTCAAGTATTTACTAATTTTCCTTGGGAGACAAGATTACTGGAGAATTACTGGGCTCCTCTGAGGGCATCATGCTTCCTTGCTTTTTTATGTATGTGTCTTGTGTCCCTTGTTACCTACCTGTATATCTAGTACAAAAGTTGCTTCCTCCAATTTTATGGAGAGTTCCCTCCCTCCACAGGGCGACACCTTTTCATTAGATGGGAACCAGGTTATCTGTTTGGTATGGTGTTAGCTTTGCATCCAAGTAGACACAGCGGTGTGGTTTTTGTATAGTTTCTTCAAATGTGGTGCTAGCCTGCAATGTCTGTAGTGGCACAGTGGTCTAGGCTATGGGTATTTGTGACTGTAGTAGTGTGGTACAGCTTTGCTAGGGTTAAAGCTGCTGCCTGGTAGGCTGCTTGACCATATGCAGGGGCCTGCAATGCTATAGGCCAGTGCTGTGTGGCAGGCTCTCCAGTGTACAGGGCTGTCAGACAGGGTTTGCACACTTGTGGGCATTAGGGGTTGATCAACTATGCAGCAGACTTACTAGTGGGGTACAGAAGCTTCTTGGTCTGTTGGGCCAGGCTCAGGTATACACTGTTGTGGGCTGGACAGCAGTGGAGCTGACATTTAGTTGGCTAGAAAGTTATCACAGGTGTCCACAGGCCTATCAGGCACAAGGTTCTATGTCAGTTTCCCCCTCTGTGCAAGTTCAACTGTTCCCTGGGGCTTGGGATACCACAAGGGTTAGAAGCCATTTCTGCTAGGCCTGTATTTTCAGAAGATGGGATTGTGGTGCTGCAGCTAGTCATATGAATATGAATGGGACAGAATGACAGCAAAACATCAAGAATGGAGATACATGTTGTCTAAGCACCCAAGATGAGATGCATGCTAGCAGTAGGTTCAGTTTCAAGACGGCCTTACGCCACAGCAGCTTAGTCATGGTGAGCTGAATGCATATGCCATGAATTGCTACTCTGTGCATGACAGTCTTATGAGCAAGATAACTCTCCAAATATTTCCAGTCTGTGGGAGACTCCTACGTCATCATCTATAGAGACCATGGGGACTGCTGCAGATTTCCACCTTGTTCTTTCTTGTAAGCAAAATGCTGTCTTGGCCTCAGATTGGTCTGAATGGGGTCAACATGGGAGAAGCAGGGAGTCTTATTCTCTCTCTGGTGCTATGTTGTGTTTTCATGCTCCTCAGAGATCTCACTGTTTTCCTGCTCCTCTCCAGAGGACATTTTCAGTCACCCCAGTCAGAACATAAGTCAATTTGTTCTTTGTTGTATTTTCTTTTTGTAGGGGATGAGCAACAGGCAACTCCATTTGGCTACCTTGCTGACATCACTCTTCTAGAGAAATTTTTTAAAATATTTATTTATTTATTTATCTGCAAGGAGATGGGGGGAGGAGAATGGATATGCCAGAGCCTCTAGCCACTGAAAATGAACTCCAGATGCATGTGCTACATTGTGCATTGGCTTTATGTGGGTACTGGGGAATTGAATTTGGGTCCTTAGGCTTTTGCAGGCACAGACTGGAACTGCTGAACCATCTCTCCAGCCTGAAATTTTTTTTCAACTTTTTTTTGTGGCATACACCTTTTTATTATTTTAAATTTTTTTTAATTTTTATTAACATTTTCCATGATTATAAAATATATCCCATGGAAATCCCCTCCCTCCTCCCCACACACAGTCCCCTTTGAAATTCCATTCTCCATCATATCACCTCCCCATCTCAATCATTGTACTTACATATATACAATATCAACCTATTAAGTACCCTCCTCCCTTCCTTTCTCTTCCCTTTATGTCTCCTTTTAAACTTACTGGCTTCTGCTACTAAGTATTTTCATTCTCATGCAGAAGCCCAATCATCTGTAGCTAGGATCCACATATGAGAGAGAACATGTGGCGCTTGGCTTTCTGGGCCTGGGTTACCTCGCTCAACTTTTTTTTTTTAAACAAGGTAGAGTCTCACTCTAACCCCAGGATGACCTCAAACTCATAGCAATTCTCCTACCTCTGACTCCTAAGTGCTGGGATTAAAGGCATGCACCACCTTGCCCATTAATTTATTTTTTTAACTTGCAAGCAGGGAGAGATGAGAGAGAGAGACAGAGAGACAGAGGGAGAGAGAGAAAATGAATGAGAATGGGTGCACCAGGGTCTCTAGCATGCAAAAGGTTTGCAAATGAGCTCTGGACACATAGGTCGCTTACTGCGTCCAGCTTTACATAGGTACTAGGGAATTGAACCCAGGTAATTACTTTGCAGGCAAACGCCTTAACTGCTAAGCCATCTCCCTAGCCCACGTGCTTGGAAATTTTAAGCATTAAAATATTACATTGGAAAACAAAAAAATGTGGAATGGAGAGATAGCTTAGTGGTTAAGGTGCTTGTCTGCAAAGTCAAAGGATCCAGGTTCAATTTCCCCAGGACCCATGTAAGATGCACAAGGTGGCACATGCATCTGGAGTTCGTTTGCAGTGACTGAAAGTGCTGGTGTGCCCAGTCTCTCTATCTGCCTCTTTCTGTCTTTCTCTCTCAAATAAAATTAAGAAAAAGAAAGGAAAGAAAAGAGGAAAAAGTAAAGGAGAAAAGAGAAAGGAGAAAGGAAAGGAGAGGAAAAGCAGAAAGGAGAGGAAAAGGAAAGAAAAAGGAGAAAGGAAAAGGAAAAAGGGAAAGGAAAGGAGAAAGGAAAGGAAAGGAAAGGAAAAAGGAAAGGAAAAAGAGAAAGGAAAGGAGACAGGAAAAGAAAAGGAGAAAGGAGAAAGGAAAGGAGAAAGGAGAAAGGAAAAGGAGAAAGGAGAAAGGAAAAGGAGAAAGGAAAAGGAGAAAGGAAAGGAAAAGGAGAAAGGAAAGGAAAAGGAGAAAGGAGAAAGGAAAAGGAGAAAGGAGAAAGGAAAGGAAAAGGAGAAAGGAAAGGAAAAGGAGAAAGGAGACAGGAAAGGAAAAGGAGAAAGGAAAGGAAAAGGAGAAAGGAAAGGAAAAGGAGAAAGGAAAGAAGAAAGGTACCCAATTTGGGCATGCACACTAGAAATCTCCATACTTGAGAGAATACAGCAACAGGCACCTGAGTTGAGGGACAGCCTGTACTCAGGTTAACTGGGCTTCATAGTGAGTCCCTGTTTTACCGAAAAAAATAAAATACAGAAAAAGAAATTTTTAAAGTTGTTTTTTTAAAGGGGGGGGTGCTGGAGAGATGGCCTAGCAGTTAAGTGCTTGCCTGTGAAGCCTAAGGACCTCGGTTTGATGCTCAATTCCCCAGCACCTACGTAAGCCAGATGTACAAGGTATTGCATGCATCTGGAGTTAATTTACAGTGGCTGGTGGCCCTGGCGCACCCATTCTCTCTATCCGGCTCTTTCTCTATCTGTTGTTCTCAAATAAATAAACAAAAATGAACAAAAAAGTTAAAACATAGGGGGCTGAAGAAATGGCACAGCAGTTAAGGTACTCAGTTGCAAAGTCTAAGGCCCAGGTTCAATTCCCTAGTACCCACATAAAGCAAGATGCACAAAGTGGCCCATGTCTCTTGAGTTTGTTTGCAGCAGCCTGAGGCCCTGGTGTGCCCTTTTTCTCCCTCTCTCTCTCTGCTTGCAAATAAATAAAAATATTTTTTAAAAAATAGGGACAGGCACAGTGGTACACACCTTTAATCCAGCACTGGGGGATGGGGGAGCAGAGGCAGGAGGATCACAGTGAGTTCAAGGCCACTCTGAAACTACATAGTGAATTCCAAGTCAGCCTGGGCTACAGTGAGACCCCACCTTGAACCCCCCCCCCCAAAAAAAAACAGGGCTGCAGAGATGGCTCAATGGTAAAAGGCACTTGCTTGTGAAACCTGCTGGTCAAAGTTCAATTCTCTAGCACCTGCAGAGAGCCAGATGAGCATTCATTTGCAGCAGCAAGAGACCTGGGCATGCCAATATACACCACACACACACAAATAAAACAAACTTAAAAAGTGAGCTTGACCTGGAAAGATGGCTTAACGGTTAAGGCACTTGTATGCAAAGCCAAAGGACCCAGGTTCTATTTTCCAGTACCATGTGAAGTCAGATGCACAAGGGGACACATGCATCTGGAGTTTGTTTACAGTGGCTAGAGGCCCTGGCATGTCCATTCTCTCTCTCTCAAATAAATAAATATTTTTTAAAGTGGGCTGGAGAGATTGTTCAACAGTTAAAGTGCTTGCCTATAAAGCCGAAGGACCCAGGTTCAACTCCCTAATACCCACATAAAGCCAGATGCACAGGGTGGCACAAGCAGCTGGAGTTTGCAGTGGCTAGAGGCCCTGGCATGCTAATTCTCTATCTGCCTCTCTGTCTCTTTCAAATAATATTTTTAAAAAGTTGCAGGCCAGGCATGGTGGTACATGGGAAGCACTTGGGAAGCAGATGCAGAAGGATCATTATGAGAGTTAAAGGCCATCCTGAGACTACATGGTGAATTCCAGATCAGCCTGGGTAGAGTGAGACCCTACCTTGAAAAAAACCAATAAATAAATAAATTTATTTGGCTGGAGAGATGGCTCAGTGGTTAAGGCACTTGCCTGCAATGCCTAATGACCTGGGTTTGACTCCCCAGTACCCACATACAGTGGCAGGAGGCTTTAGTGTGCCCATACTCACTCTGTTTCTCTCTGTGTCTCTGTCTGTCTCTCAAATAAATAAAACATTTTACAAACAAGGGGAGAAATAAATTACACTTACTAAAGAGGGGTTAATCACACAGATACCAGGAACATTACAAGGATAATAAACAAGTACTAGAGGCTGGAGAGATGGCTTAGCAGTTAAGGTGGTTGCCTGGGAAGTCTAAGGACCCAGGTTCAATTACACAGTACCCACATAAACTAAATGGACATGTGTCTGGAGTTTGTAATGGCTAGAGGCCCTGGTGCTCCTGTTCTCTCTTTCTGCCTCTTTCTTGCTCATAAATAAGTAAATAAATAAAATCTCTCTCATAAATAAGTCTCTTTCTCTCTCATAAATAAATACTATACAAGATTCAATATACATAAATCCAGTATTTTAGGTAAAAATGAAAGTTGGGTGAGGAAAGAGATTACCTGAATAGCTTTATATTGATTAGAGAGACTGCATTTTAAGTTTTGTTTTATAATGCACTACATGCTAGGGAAGTGTTCTACTATGGAGCCAAATCTTGCATGTTCATGTTAAATCCTTACAAAACCAAAACAGAAATACCAACCTGACCCACAGTGACCATACTGACATATCCACCTCAACATTTTTTTTTTTTTTTTCATGGAGGAATCTTCACAGTAGTTTTATTTGTTGTAGCTAAAGCCTGGAAATGAGCTAGATGTTCATAAAAAAGTGAATAAACAAGAAAATTATGGCATGTCTATATAATGTCATGTTTGTCAGCAAAACATTTAAAAATGAATTAGAGAACACTAAATAAAACAATGAATCTCGAAGTTATCACTACAAATGGAAAAAAAAAATACTGCTTGACACCATGGGTATAAAATTCTAGACAATGCAAACTAATTTCCAGGGGGCAAAAGTAGATTAATAGTTGTGTCAGAACAGTGGAAGAAGGAGGACAGAGTGTATATACAAAAGCATTTAGAAACTTTCAGTGTATTTAATTTACTATTTCTATTGTGCTCCACCTCAACATTTTTTAAAAAAATATTTATTTATTTATTTGAGAGAGAGAAAGAGAACAGACATGCAAGGGCCTCTAGTCACTGCAAATGAACTCCAAATGTGTGCGCCCCCTTGTGCATCTGGTTTATGTGGGTCGTGGGGAATCAAACCGGTGTCCTTAGGCTTGACAGGCAAATGCCTTAACAGCTAAGCCATTTCCCCAGCCCCCCATCTCAACATTTAAAGATGACATAACACTTGCTCTGTACAATTTCTCCCATAAAAACTGAAAAAGACATTCTAAAAAACATTCTAAAAAATATTTAGTTATCTGCAAGCAGAAAAAGAGAAGAGAGACAGAGAGAATGGGTACACCAGGGCCTCCAGCCACGGCAAATAACTCCAGATGTATGTGCCACTTTGTGCATCTGGCTTTACGTGGGTACTGGGGAATCGAACCTGGGTCTTTAGGCTTTGCCAGCAAGTGCCTTAACTGCTGAGCCAGGCAGAACACTTTTTTTTTTTTTTTTTTTTTTTGAGGTAGAGTCTCACTCTAGCTCAGGCTGACCTAGAATTAACTATGTAGTCTCAGGGTGGCCTTGAACTCACAGCAATCCTTCTACTTCTGCCTTCCAAGTGCTGGGATTAAAGGCATGAGCCACCACACCTGGCTGACAGAACACTTTTAAACTTAAGCTAGTACTACCCCAATACCCAAACCACAGCAAGGTAGTACCAGAAAAATCACAAACCAACTGCCCTTATCTATACAGATATAAAAGTCCTGAAAAAATGGCAAGTAAAATCCACCAATATGAAGGGATACACACTGGTC
The DNA here is from genome assembly GCF_020740685.1 of Jaculus jaculus. Classification (NCBI taxonomy): domain Eukaryota; kingdom Metazoa; phylum Chordata; class Mammalia; order Rodentia; family Dipodidae; genus Jaculus; species Jaculus jaculus. The sequence goes on along the minus strand of NC_059114.1, from coordinate 560,944 downwards.
AACTGGAGTTTCTCTTAGGAGTGGAAAGCTGACTAGTCAAAAACCAATGGAGCTGGGCATGGTGGTGCACACCTTTAATACCAGCACTCAGGAGGCAGAGGTAGGAGGATCAACATGAGTCTGAGGTCCAGGTCAGCTTGGGCTAGAGTGAGACCCTACCTTGAAAAAAACAAAAATCAATCAAACAAACAAAAAACAATGGATACAAACCATCTCATTAGCACTAAATAAATTACACCACCAGATCACATTGGTCTGACATAATAGTAGTATTAAACAAAAATCAACATCCTATCAAGAACACAAATGACAATAAATGATGGTGAGGATGTAAGAGGGACCTTCTACGCTGTTGGTGGGAATGAAAACTGGTACAGCCATTGTGGAAATTGGTGTAGAGGTTCCTGAGACAGCTAGAGTCAGATTTACCTTAGGACCCAGCTATAACACTCCTAGGCATATATCCTAAGGACTCATCGTACTACCTTAGACATACTTGCTCAACCATGTTTATTTGTTGCTCTATTCACAAATAGCTAGGAAATGAAACCAGCCTAGATGTCCCTCAACAGATGAATGGGTAATAAAGATGTGATACATTTACATAATGGAATTCGATTCAATGGTAAAGAAAAATAAAATTATGAATTTTGCAGGGAAATGGATGGATCTGGAAAGGATTATGCTAAGTGTGGTAACCCAGGCTCAGAAAGCCAAACGCTGCATGTTCTCTCTCATATGTGGATCCTAGCTAACAAATGTTTAAATTTATATGTAAGTTGGAGTAAAAGTGGGTAGCAGGGGCCAGTAAGCTATAAAGGGGCTATAAGGAAAGAAAGAGAGGGGAGGACTTAAGGAGATGGTATTACATATATGTAAGTAGATGAACAGATTAAGGGGGGTGCAATGGCCTAAGTGAGGTCACAGGAAATGATTGAGTAAAAGAAGGGTGAGAGGAGGGTTAATCAAAATTCAAGATGTTATGAATAAACCAGATGAAAACCTACTTTTTTGGATAATGGCACACCCAGAAACCATAGATGGTTACTCAAAAAATTTCAGTGCCAGAGATGGAATATATTCCAGTGAGTTGTTGACCAGGAAGGTCTCTGATGCCCCCAAAACATTGAAGGCCATTGCCGAGGCTCTTGGTCTCCCACCAGGAATAGATGGCAAGACCCTACTGCTAAAGACTCCACATGCTTTGGCTGCAAGGTCACTGAGAAGTCAAGCTGGAACTGAGTTGAAAATCTCCTTGTAGACCAGCTGACAGAAAGCTGGCAAAAGCTATGCTGCATGTAGCCCTAAGGGAGAGAGAAGTCATGAGCAGTGAAAACAGTGGGTACTATAAGCCTTGTGTAGGGCCAACAAGGCCAAATGACTGAGTGGGTGCACTAGTGGCATGTATGTCATGGGAGAAACCAAGCACTCTCTAATTGGACTGGAGGCCTGTTCCATGGGAGGGAATACATGCCTAGTACAGAAAACCTAATCAAAAGCCTATGGCAGGGGAGGTTAAGAGCCCTTGGGGAGTAATGCCTGCTACTGTCTGGCTAAATGCATATATTATGCTCACCAAACTTCCCTGTTCATACCCATAGATTAATGCTACTCTAACTTTTGGTTAGAGAAGCTTTTCTTTTCAGACAGCAGTGACCACTGGGATGACTCAAAAGGCACCGTAATGCTGAGAAGTAACAGTGGAGTGTTTAGCATTGAAACATCTCTATCATACCTTCCAAGGCTCAGGGTCCATTGTGGAAGAGGTGACAGAAAGAATATAAAAGCCAAAGGAAGGGTAGAACTGTTTACAATGCAATCTTCCAGGCACAAAATGGCCTGGATATCCATGACCTGGCAGTGACTGGTACCACCTACACAAGACCCTCATAATAGGAGGAAAGATAATGACATCAAAATAAAAGACATACTAAACTGAGAGATGGAGGGGATATGATGGAGGGTGGATTTGTGAAGTAGAAAGTGGGGGAGAGGAGGGAATTATCATGGTTTATTGTCTATAATTGCAGAAAATGTCAATTAAAAAGTTTTAAAAAATAAACATCCACTGATGACCTTTTAAAAAAAGTTGCAGCATGGCCAGGCGTGGTGGCATACACCTTTAACACCAGCACTTGGGAGGCAGAGGTAGGAGGATCACTCTGAGTTCAAGGCCACCCTGAGGCTCCAGGTCAGCCTGGACTAGAGTGAGACCCTACCTCAAAAAAAAAAGAAAACAAAAGAAAAAAAAAATTGCAGCATCAAAATACCTAAGAGAAAAAAAAACAAACTAATAAACCTGATTTCAACATAATTAGAAACTTTTGTTCTGTGAAAGATACTGTAAGGAGGCCGGGGAGATGGTTCAGCAGTTAAATAGCTTGCTTACAAAGCCTGATGACCTGGGTTCAATTTCCTAGGACCCAAGCAAAGCTAGATGAACAAAGTGACACATGCATTTGGGGTTTATTTGCACAGCAACATGCCCTAGCATGTACATACACACTCTTTCTCTCCAGCCTCTCAAATAAATAAAAAAATAAATATTTCCCTTTCTTTTACTTTTAGTATTTTATTTATTTATTTGAGAGAGAGAGGCAGAAAGAGGGAGAGAATGGGCACACCAGGACCTCTAGCCATTGCCAATGAATTCCAGATGCATGTGCCACTTTGTGCATCTAGCTTTCCATAGGTACTGGGTACTTGAGAAAAAAAAAAAAAAATCCTTTGACTTTGCCAGCAAGTGCCTTAGCCACTACACAATCTCTCCAGCTCATAAAGTTTTTAAAAATATTTTTATTTAGTTATTTGAGAAACAGAGATACAGAAATAGGCAAGGGGGGAGAGAGAGAGAGAGAGAGAATGGGCATGACAGGGCCTCCAACCACTGCAAATGAACTCCAGATGTGTGTGCCCCCTTGTGCATCTGGCTTATGTGGGTCCTGGGGAGTTGAGTCTGGGTCCTTCGGCTTTGCAGGCAAGCACCTTAACTGCTAAGCCATCTCTCCAGCCCTAAAGTTGTTTTTTTGTTCTTTTTAAAGAAACTATATGAAAATGAAAAGACACTGGGTGTGGCAGCACATCTTTAATCCCAGCACTTGGGAGGCAGAGGTAGGAGGACTGCTTGAGTTTGAGGCCAGCCTGAGACTACATAGTGAATTCCAGGTCAGCCTGGGCTAGAGCGAGATCCTATCTCAAAAAAAAGGGGGGGGGTGTCTGGCAGATGGCTTAGCCTTTAAGTCATTTGCCTGCAAAGCCAAAGGATCCAGGTTTGATTCTCCAGAACCCACATAAGCCAGATGCACAAGGGGGCGCCTGCATCTGGAGCTCATTTGCAGTGGCTAGAGGCCCTGGCAAGCCCATTCTCTCTCTCTCTCCCCTTCTCCCTCTCAAATAAATAAATAAAATGTATTAAAAAGAGGGGGCTGGAGACATGGCTTAGTGGTTAAGATGCTTCCCTACAAAGCCTAAGGGCCCAGGTTTGATTCTCCAGGTCCCATGTAAGCCTGATTCACAGGGTGGTGCTTACATTTGGAATTCGTTGGCAGTGGCTAGAGGCCCTGGCACACTCATTCTCCCCCCCTCTCTCTTTCTCAAATAAATAACTAAATAAAAATAAATCTATTTTTTTAAAAGGACAATAGACAGGGAGGAAATATTTACAGCTCATACACTTGGTAAAGGATTTATATGTTGAGGGCCAGTATAGTTCAATGGTCAAGTGCATGTATAACATACACATATACCCCCATCCACCCTCCTTCACACACAAAATTAAAAAAAAAAACAATTTGAACAACAACAACAACAGCTGATGTGGTGCCATTTACCTTTAATCCCAGCACTTGGGAGGCCAAGGTAGGAGGATCACTATGAGACCAGCCTGGCTAGGCTACAGGGTGGTTCCAGGTCAGTCTGGGCTAGACTGAAACCCTGCTTCAAAAACAAAAAGAGCCAGGCATGGTGGCGCACGCCTTTGATCCCAGCACTTGGGAGGCAGAGGTGGGAGGATTGCTGTAAGTTCGAGGCCACCCTGAGACTACATAGTGAATTCCAGGTCAGCCTGGGCTAGAGTGAGACCCTGCCTCAAAAAGCCAAAAAAAGAAAAGAAAGAAAAAAGAAATAAGAATGAATGTATGAATTTTAACATTTTGCTATGGGTATGGTGGCAAAAGCTTATAATCCTAACATCAGGAGGATGAAGCAGAAGGATTGTTGAGAGCTCAAGGCCAGCCTGGGTTGTTACATAGTGGGTTAAAGGACAACTTGGGATACATATCAAAACCCTGCCTCAAAAACAAAACTCCAGTGGTGAGGCTGCTGCTCAATGCTGCAGCACTTTGCTAACATGCCCAAAGGCCCTGAGTTTGATGTTCAGCAATGGACTAATGGGGAGGGCAGAATAGTTTTATTAGGTGGGTATGGTGGGTCACACTTGTAATCCCAACACTTGAGAGGCCAAAGTAAGAAGACTGCGAGGTCACGGCTAGTCTGGGCTATATAATGAGATCCTATCTCAAAACACCAACAATAACAGAAATTTCCAAATTCAGTAATAAAACAAAACTAAAAATAGGCAAAAAATTAAACAAATACTTCACAAAAATACATGTGGTTAGCAAATGACACATAGTATCTTTGGTCATTAGGGCAATACAAATTCAAGCTCCAATAAAATGTCAACACATACTATGTAGCCAATTTTTTTTTTAAGCTGATTATTCCAATTACTGGAAAATATATGAAACAACTGAGCAGTCATGCCCTGCTAAAGAGATTATAAAGTGGAATAAAGTTTGGCTATTTTTTAAAAACAGCCTTAAACTGGAAACAACCCAAATGTCCACCAACAGCTGAACAAACAGTGGTATACCCACACAATGGAACATATCCATACTTTACTGTAAAAAGGTAGGAAGTACTGACACACGCTTCAATGTGAATGAATCTCACAATAATCAGAAAGACTAAATACTGTGATTCTATTTATAAAAAATTCTAGGAAATACTGACTGGCTGGAAGCCTGCAGAAGGGAAGTGCAGGAGGGGGAAGGGAAAAACATACAAAGGAGCTGGAAGAAACTTCAGAGACAATGGACATGTTTAAGACAGTGTAGGGATGTCCAAGGTGATGAAAACTGTCAAACTGTCACTTTAAATATGTTCAGTTTATTATATATAGTACTCCATAAAAAACAAACAAACAAACAGGGGCTGGAGAGATGGCTCAGTGGTAAGGAACTTGCTTACAAAGCTTAATGACCCTGGCTCAATTCTTCAGTACCCACATAAAGCCAGATGCACCAAATGGCACATACATCTGGAGTTCATGTGCAGTGACTAGAGGCCCTGGCATGCCCATTCCCTCTCTCTTTCTCCCTTTCTCTCTCCTCTCTGAGATACACACACACACACACACACACACACGTATATATACATATATATGTATACATATACATACATACATATGTACATACACACGCACACATACATACTCAACAACTAAACAAACCAATTAAAAATTCACAAAAAATTAAGATATTCTACCCAAAGATGTATAAGTGGTAAATAAACACAAAAAATGCAGTCAGGTTCGCATTGTTGGGAGAAATCACCCAATCAAGCAGCTTGTTGGGGGGGATAAAAAGAGGTTTATTTTGGCTTATAAGTTCCAGGGGGAAGCTCCATGATGGCAGGGAAATGACCACATAAGCAGAGGGTGGACATCACTCTCTGGCCAACATAGTATGGACCATAGCAAGAGGACAGTGTGCCAAACACTAGCAACGGGGAGCTGGCTATAACACCCATAAGCCCGCTTCCAACAATACACTGCCTCCAGGAGGTGTTAATTCCCAAATCTCCATCAGCTGGGGACCTAGCATTCAGAACACTTAAGTTTATGGGGGACACCTGAATCAGACCACCACAAGACCCATAATGAAACATCACTATATATCTATTGAATAGCTAGAAATAAGAGAAAGAAAAATAGAGAAAACCAAGTGTTCATAAGAATATGTGGCAACTGGAGCTCTTACATTGTTGGCAGAATACAAACTGAAGCCAGGTGTAGTGGTATGTACCCCTAATCCTAGCACTTTTGAGGTAAGAGAATCATGTTAAATTTGCAATCTGTCTGGGTCATAGAGTGAGTCCCAGGTTAGCCTGGGCTAGAGTGAGTCTTTACCTCGAGAGAGAGAGAGAAAAAAAAAAAAAAGATCCCTACCCCACTATCTACAAGCTTCTCAACAGGGGCCACGTGCTGCCAGAGCCAGCCATAAGAGGTATCTGGGTCTTCAGGCCCAGCCCAGGAAGGACCCAGGGAGGCCAGACCAGCCACAGCCACAGCCACAGCCACAGCCCTACCCATGCAGCCTCTCTCTATTTGAGCCCGAGAAGCAGATCTGTTGCAGCAACTCAGGCTGCACAAAGAAACCATTCCAGAAATGGGGCTCCATTCGGTGTCTTAGAGTCAAAGGCGCACTTCATTGCTGCTTTCCAAATTCTGAGCATTGTCAGGGCCTTTTCCCTTTGAAGCCTTGCTGAGTGATTGAAGCGTCTACTTTCTGAGGGGCAGATAGCACTGGGCCGGTAATCTGACTCTAAGCCACTGGATAAAGGTAGTTTGTTTCTTCTCAGCCAGTCTGTCAACACCTCTTCAGTAATTAGCCCTAATTATTACAAAGGGCCAGCCTCCCTTTCGGTTATTAAATCAGAAATAGTATCATGGCTGGGCATCTGTCAACACCCGAACTGGCGACCTTCGATTCATTGAATCCTCTGTCAGTCTCTTCCTTGGGAAGCGCCCAGGCAGGCAGGGAGGGTGGGTGCCTATAGCCTGGTGCTGAAACGAGACCTGGGCACCTTCCCTAAGGCTTCAAGGACACACTCCAATCACCATCTCCCCTCATTCCAGGGCTGACCAATGTCAAATTGCATATATGTGGAAAGGGGCTCCTTTCCCCTGAGGGTTAGGTGCCCCAAGGCCTATATCCGAGCACCCTATCCAGAAGTGTCAGGCAGTCTGCAGCCTAGGCTGACAGCTAGGCCCGAGGCCCAGTGAGGCCCTTTGCTATCTGTTCAGGGTTGCACAGGAAAACCTCCTGGAGTGGTGGGAACTAACCCCCAGCTGCAGGAAACCCCAGCCCGAGCATCCCGGCTGGTGGAACATCTCCTGGGAACTTACATTCCACACCAGGGCTTGGGTTCTAGCTGTAGTCTTGATTTCCATACTGGGCTAAAACACTGTGGTCCTGAAGGCCCTGGAGGAAGCATGACCACCTAGAGTCTGAGCTTGGGCCTCTGCTTCCCTCCAGGAGAAATGGGCCGACTGCTCCACAACTGAGGCCTAGTTCCCATCAAGCAAGGTGGTGCTGCCCCAGCCAGATTGATGGCATTACCTCCTTGGGGATAGTGTACAATACCAAGCCCTCTAGGGCTCCTGGCCAGCAGTGAGCCCAGCAGTACCCATCCCACCAGGTCTTCATGGGTCCCCTCCCAAAGGACTCCAGTGAAATAGAGGAGGGGCAACAGAGACCAAGACACAGTCTAGCTTTCCAATAGGTCTGGTCTGCTAGAGATAAAGCCTACCTGGGAGACTTAGGCCCCAAAGAGAAACCATCACAAACCTTGTGCCAACCCACCAAGGACTTCTCTTCTACCCAGTGGTGCTACCACCAAGTCCCTCTCAGGTACTTAAACAGCTTGGAGTCCTTGTGGTCACCAACCGTCACACTGGCAGGGTCAAGCTGACTGGGACTATAGGAGTGGGTTTCAGGAAGAAAAAGACATGAACTGGTTTTCGTCTTTGTTGTTCAGAAGTCTTTGTTTTCTGCAAAGGCTTCCTGCAACTGTGGGTACTGAGGCTACCAGTCACGGATCGACAGCTGAGGAAATGCCAGGGTGGAGCTGGCTGGGCTTGCAGGGGCAGATGGGGACTCTCTGTAAATAGCACCTCAAGCTGTACAGCTAAAGACATCCACTGCCCATGTCCATGGAGCCTATGAGATGGCAGGAAGAAGCCTGTTTAACCAGCCTGTCCTGAGGCACTTATGGGCATATGTGGGAGCCCAGCCAGCAACAGGCCATAGGCCTTTCTATGTCTCAACATACAGAAAATCTTGCTGTTTTACAGAAAGTGTGACCATCCTTTGTGCCATTTGCCAGGAGGCTGGATCCTACAACCATGTAGGTGTGGGGTGAGGGTCTAGGGAAGGGGCTCAGTTCACTGGTGAAAGGGGTCCCTAGCCATGGCAGTGGAGCACAGACAGAGACTTATCTACAAGTGCTCCATCCTCTGACATAGGTCACCTCAGAAAGGGAGCTACTGTTACACCCACAGGGTGGCTAGGTGTGTACCCTGTGCCCTGATAAGCATGCACACCCATGTGCACTGTCAGCTGTACACGTGCTTATAAAGACATGCCAATGACACATCCACTGCCCCGTCTACAGCAGGCATATCAGGGTAAAAGCCAGCCTCCTGCTGGCTGTGGATCTGCAGGAACTATAAGTGGACATGTTTCTCACTGAGGACCCCGCATGAAGTCTATGAAAAGGGCTCATCTCTATGGACCCCAAGTTCCCACTCCCAGGATGCAAGATGTTACCCTGGCAAGGTGCCTCTGTTGGGTCCCCACCATGTAGTGCTTACCTCTTGTGGCCCTGGGGGGAATAAGGGACATGCCATTTTCTCTGTGGCACCAAATTTGTTCTTTAAAGTAGCCAAGACAATTTGAGGAACAAGATGCATGTAAACATCTACCATAAAATCAAGACTCCTTATACAGAGCCTAACTACCATGGGATAGCTCAGACCAGACCTGTGAGCAGCTAAGGCAAGGCTGGGTCTGTACCCTATGGAAAAAGGGGAAATGGGATCCTCTGATAGTCAGGATACAACAGACTGTGTTCTGGAACACTCACTCCCAACTCAGTGGCCTTACACATTAAAAATTTATTTCTTTCTCAGATTACATGTCCATTGTGCTAGGCAGAGTCTCTGCCCATCATGGGACTCCACAGCAGACCCTCTGTCATCCCAGTCACACTAGCAAATGGACTTTAGTTTAATGTCAAAGGCAACAAATGAGATTTTAGGAAAACAGGACAGTACCACTGAACCCTCATGTAGGGAAAAATTTCTCAGGCTGATGAGAGGTTTAGTGGTTAGGGCGCTTGCCTGTGAGGCCTAAGGACCCACGTTCAACTCACCAGTACCCACATAAGCAGATGCACAAGGTGGCATATGCATCTAGAGTTCATCTACAGTGGCTACAGGACCTGGTACATCCATTCTCTCTCTCTGCCACTTTCTCTCTCAAGTAAATAAATAAATTTTTAAATTTAAAGAATTTCTCTTAAATAAGAAATGAAATGAGCCTGTGTAGAACAGCTAGGAACTACCTATTCAGAGCAGGAACTAGAAGTCCCCAGAGGGGGTTTGCACATGGCACAAAGGGCTGCTATTAGCACTGTCCAAAAATTGCAAAAATGGGGAAAAAATACTTCTGGCATTGTTCTAGGCTGAAATATCCCCCTAAATTCTTCCCCAGTACATACAACAGAAAGTGAAAATATCAGAGCTAGGCATGGTGGCACACGCCTTTAATCCCAGCACTTGGGAGGCAGAGGTAGGAAGATCACCATGAGTTGAGCTTGAGGCCAGCCTGAATTCCAGGTCAGCCTGAGCTAGAGTAAGACCTTACCTCTAAAAGAAAAAAAGAGAAAAAGAAAGAAAGGAAACTGAAAATATCTGGATAGTCTTTAAGGAGGTGATTTAGGTAAAATGCTGGCATTAAGAAAGGCCCGATCCAACATAACTGGTGTCCTACAAGGGGTGACTATGACACACACAGAAGGATGACTATGTAAAGACATGGAGAAGATGATCACCTATAAACCAAGAAGAAGCCTCAGGAGAAACCACTCTGCTTGTACCCTGACATTGGACTTTTAGGACCCAGAACTATGGGGAAATGAATGTGCGTGTTTTAAACACACAGCCTATGGTGCACAGACATCTTTGCATAAGCCCTTCTCTCCCTCCACAGCAACACAATCCAGCAATAGGAATGGACTTTTAGGACCCAGAACTGTGAGTAAATGCATGTGCACACATCTTTCCACAAGCCCTTCCCTCCCTCCACAGCAACACCATCCAGCAATAGGAATGGCTGCCCACACAGCTTAATCTCAAGTAGCCCACCCCACAGAAACCTGTGAGACTCCGGTGAGGCTCAGTAGCTCCCTCTGCCCACAGTTGTGTAAGAGTGGCGGCATGTATAACCTGTGGCTTGTGGTCCTCCCCCTGCCTGACTGTGACATATGGAAGACCTAGCATCACATGGCCCTCAGGGACTGCAGTAAACAGAGTATGTCCCAGCCCATCTGTGGTAAACATATACCTAAGCAAAAAAGGAGTAGTGCCCACTCAGGTCATTGAGTCTAAGTTTTTATTACCACAGCATAATCTAGCTGGCACTGATGGACACTATAGGAATGACACCTTTATTTGCCCTGCCCTCCACTGCTGGATCTTTGGAATGTTGCAGTTTTTCTGTTCATAATGCAGTGACACCCATGAGGCAGTCACAAAGGCTCAGGCACCAGCCAAAGCATGGTGGTTTTAACTTTATTTACCCTCTTGACCACCAAGTGATCACAAACCATTTTAATAGCTCAGAGAGAACAGGTGAACTGAGGCAAGATGCGACCAAACTTAAGTCCACTCTCAGAACCCACACCCCATGATGGGACACGACTACGTATGGCACAAGCCTCCATACTGTGAGCAAGTGGTAGGTGCACATGCTGGCCTGTAGTTGTTTTAAGCTAAAGTGTGTTACGCTCCCACCAATAGCATGAGGAGATCTATTTACCATGCTTTTGGCAATTCTGGATACATACACGTTTAAAATCCTAGGATCTCCCTTATTTTCCTGTAGCATTGCTCTAGTTGGGATCTGAAATGTCCCCCAGAGCCTGTATGTTAAAGGCTTGGTCCCCATATCTTATTGAGAGATGGGGCCTAGAAGGTGGCTTTAAGCCACTAAAGATGTACCTGTGAAGGGGATATTACGCCCTCAGCTCCTTCTTTCACTTTTTCTTATTTTGGACATGAGGTGAATTGTTATACTATGTGCTGCCACCATGACAAGCTGCCTCACCACACATTCAAAAGCAATGGGGCCAGTCAATGGTGGACTAAAGCCTTTAAAACTGTGAGCCAATATTTCCTTTATATAAGTTGACTATTCTAGGTATGTATTATGATAGCAAGAAATTAACACAAATACTTTTATGACTTTTAAAATATTGATAATCTGTAATCCAATTGGAATATATGCTAAAACTGAGGTAAGAGGATAGGGAGATATCTCAGTAGGTAAAGCACTTGCCTAAAAGCATGAAGACTTAAGTTTGATTCCCAGAACCACATAAAATGCCAGATATGATAGTACACACCTGTAATCCTAGGCCTGGGGAGGAGGAGAAGACAGATTCCTGGAGTTCACTGGCCAGCTAACCTAGCATAATTGGGTGAGGTTCCGGCCAGTGAGAAACCCTGTGTGAATTCCAGGTCAGCCTGGGCTACAGCATCTCGAGACACTAGCGTGAAAAACAAAAAAAAGAGGTGACTGGGGGGCTGGAGAGATGGTTTAGCTTAGTTAAGACACTTGCCAGCAAAGCCAAAGGACCCAAATTTGATTCCCCAGTGACCATGTAGAGCCAGATGCACAAAGTGATACATGCATCTGAAGTTTGTTTGTAATGGCTAGAGGCCATGACCTGCCCATCTCTCTATCTGCCTCTTTCCCTCTCTTTCTCTCAAATAAATAAGATACCAACCTCACTGCTAATGTGAAGCATAGAATGTTCATGGGAAAACAATAACTAATAAACTTTAAAAAAAAAAAAAGAGGTGAATGGGAGCTGGAGAGATGGCTTAGTGGTTAAGGCACTTGCCTGTGAAGCCTAAGGACCCAGGTTTGATTCCTCAGTACCCATGTAACCTAGTGTCTGGAGTTCATTTGCAGTGGCTAGAGGCCCTGGGCCACCCATTCTCCCTGTCTCTCTAATAAATAAAAGTCCTACAGAGACTGGGAATAGAAGGAACATATCTCAGCATAATAAAGGCTATTTAGGACAAGCCTATAGCCAACATATTACTAAATGGGGAAAAAATGGAAGCTTTTTCACTAAAGTCAGGAACAAGACAAGGGTGTCCACTGTCCCCACTTTTATTTAATATAATACTGGAAGTCTTGACCACAACAATAAGGCAAGAGACACACATAAAAGGGATACAAATTGGAAAGGAAGAGATCAAGTTATCATTATTTGGAGATGACATGAATTCTATGCATAAAGGACCCTAAAGACTCTACCAGCAAACTGCTGGAGCTGATGAACACCTATAGCCATGTAGCAGGATACAAATAAACACACAAAAATCAGTAGCCTTCCTATATGCTAACAACAAACACACAGAGGATGAAATCAGAGAATCACTCCTGTTCACAATTGCATTTAAAAAAAAACAAAGTGGGCTGGAGGGAAGGACACAGGTTCGATTCCCCAGGACCCACATTAGCCAGATGCACAAGGTGGCTCACGCATCTAGAGTTCATCTGCAGTGGATGGAGGTCCTAGCATGCCCAGTCTCTCTCTCTCCCTCTTTCTCTGTCAAATAAGTAATAAGTAAATAAATAAAAATAAAATATTTTAAAAATAAAGTACCTTGGAATAAACCTAAAGAAGTGAAAGATCTCTACAATGCAAACTTTAAAACACTCAAGCGAGAAATTGCAGAAGACACTAGGAAATGGAAAAACATCCCTTGTTCTTGGATCAGAAGAATCAATATTGTGGAAATGGCAATCTTACCAAAAGCAATCTACGGGCTGGAGAGATAGCTTAGTGGTTAAGCACTTGCCTGTGAAGCCTAAGGACCCCAGTTCGAGGCTCGATTCTCCAGGACCCACATTAGCCAGATGCACAAGGCAGCGCACGCATCTGGAGTTCATTTGCAGCGGCTGGAAACCCTGACGCACCCATTCTCTCCCCCCCCCTCCCCTCCCTCCCTCCCTCCTTCTCTCTGTTACTCTCAAATAAATAAATAAAAATGAACAAAAAATTTTTTTAAAAAAGCAATCTACCCATTTAATGCAATCCCCATCAAAATTCCAACGGCATTCTTCATGGAAATAAAAAAACAATCCAAAAATTCATCTGGAAGCACAAAAAAATCTCAAATATCTAAAACAATACTGAGCAACAGAAATAAGGCTGGTGGTATCACCATACCTGATTTTACCCTATACTACAGAAACACAGTAACAAAAACAGTGTGGTACTGGCACAAAAGCAGACATGTAGATCAATGGAACAGAACACAGGACCCAGATATAAGCATGGGTAGCTCAAGCCACCTGATAATTGACAAAAATGCCAAAATACTCACTAGAGAAAAAGACAGCCTCTTCAGCAAATGGTGCTGGGGAAAGTGGGTATTTATCTGTAGAAGGATGAAAAAAGATCCTTCTCTCTCTCCATGCATAATAATTAAGTCCAAATGAATCAAAAACCTTAAGATTAGACCTAAAACTCTGAAACTGCTAGAGGAAAAAGGGAAACCCTTCAACATATTGGTCTTCACAAAGACTTTCTGAATATAACCCCAATTGCTCAAGCAATAAAACCACAGATTAACCACTGGAACCTCATGAAATTACAAAGATTTTGTATGGCAAAGGACACTGTGAATAAAGCAAAGAGGCAACCTACAGAATGGGAAAAAATCTTTGCCAGCTATACATCTGATAAAGGATTAATATCTAGAATATACCATTAACTCAAAAAATTAAATAATAAGAAATCAAACAACCCTATTAAAAATGGGCTATGAAACTAAATAGAGAGTTCTCAAAAGAATACGGATGGCATATAAGCATCTAAAAAAAGGTTCTACATCCCTAGTCATCAGAGAAATGCAGATTAAAGCTACATTGAGATTCCATCTCATTCCTGTCAGATTGGCTTTCATCATGAAAACAAATGACCATGAATGCTGGCCAGGATGTAGAAAAAGAGGAATCCTTCTACACGGTTGGTGGGAATGCAATCTGGCCCAGCCATTGTGGAAATCAGTGTGGAGGTTCCTAAGACACCTAACAATAGATTTATCATATGACCCAGCTATAGCACTTGTAGGCATATATCCTAAGGATTCATCTCATTACCTTAGAGATTCTTGTTCAACCATGTTTACTGCCATTCAATTCACAATAGCTGGGAAATGGAACCAGTCTAGATGTCCTTCAACTGATGAGTGGACAATAAAGTTATGGAACATTTATACAATGGAGTTCTACTCAGCGGTAAAGAAAACTGAAGTTATAAAATTTGCAGGAAAATGGATGGATCTGGAAAGGATTATACTAAGTGAAGTAACCAAGGTCCAGAAATGTTGCATGTTCTCTTTCATATGTGGATCCTAGCTACAGATGATTGGACTCTGGTGTGAGTAGGAATCAAACTCATCAGATTAATGGGGATAAAAAGGCCCAAGTGAGGTCAGTAAGTAAAGGAAAGGTGGAGTGAGACCTAATGAAAACCCAAAATGATATAAATAAATCATATGGAAACCTACTTTTTTGGACAATAGAACACTCAGGAGCCATAGATTGTTACTAGAAAATTTTCACTGCCAGGGATGGGATACCTTCCAGTGAGTTGTTGGCCAGGGAGGTCCCTGATGACCCCAAAACATTACAGGCCATTGCCAAGGCCCTTGGTTTCCCACCAGGAATAGATGGTAAAACCCTATTGCTGAAGACTCCACATACTTGGGCTGCCAGGTCACTGAGAAATCAGGCTGGAGATGAGCTGAAAACCTCCTCCAGGTAGACCAGCTGACAGAAAGCCAGAAGAAACCACATTGCATGCAGTTCAATGGAAGACAGAGAAATCACCAGTAAAGATACCCAACAGCTGACAATGCAAGCCTTACATTTGGCCATCTAGGCCAAATGAGCCAACTGGTGCAATAGTGGCACATCTGATATGGGGGAAACCAACCACAATCTAATTTGATTAGAAGTCCATTCCATGGGAAGGAATACATCTCTGATACTGAAAACTTACAACAGGGGTAGTCATGAGCCTTAGGGGTGTAATGTCTGCTGGTATCTGGCTAAATGTGTATACTATGCTCATCAAACTGCCCAGTAAACATTTCTCTTAATGTCCATACCCATATATTAATGCTACTCTCACTTTTGGCTACAGAACCTTCTCTTTTCAGATGGAAGTGATGACTCAGAAGGCACCATGGTGCTGAGAAGAAGTGACAGAGGGGTGCTTAGCACTGAAATATCTCAATCACACCTTCCATGGCTCAGGGTCCATTGCAGAAGCAGCAGCAGAAAGAATGTAAGAGCCAAAGGAAGGGTAGGACTCCTTACAACGTGCTCCTCTAGACACAAAATATCCTGGATATCCATGACCTCACAGTGCCTGACATTACCTACACAAGACCATCTTAATAGGAGGAAAAGATGATGATATCAAAATAAGAGAGAAACTGATTGAGAAGGGGAGGGGATATGATGGAGATTGTAGTATCAATGGGGAAAGCAGGGGGAGGGAGGGAATTACCATGGAATATTATTTACAATTATGGAAGCTGTCAATAAAAAATAATAACAAAAATCTATTTTTTACAGGTAGGAGGTAGAAAATGGAAGTTGTTAAACAAAAATAGTAAAAAAATACATATGTATATAGACATATATGTATGTATATGTACATACATGTACATATATATTTTTTTGAAAAGTGAATGGTGCACTTAAGGAAGATACTTGAGGTTGTCCTGTGGTCTTCAGAAACACATGTACATATGTACACTCACAACCACACACACGTACCCATACATATACAAATGTGTATACACATGTATGCCACCCATACATAAACACACAAAACAGCTATCCAGAGCCCTAGCACACCAGACAAGCCTAACACATCACAGTCCACACACCCATACACACACAAAATGAGGTGGATACCCAGTTTTGCATTCTCTCAACTGCTTTAACCTCCTATTTATTTGAAACAACACCTGAAGCATGTACTAAAATTTCCAACTTATATGGCTCTAAAATGTTTGTGCTCACTACTGTTTCTTCACATCATTATCCAAGTACTGAAGATACTGCAATTTTAATACAAAGCATTCTAATGTCTCATAGAACATTATCCTCAGTACTTTTCTTGGAGATGGGATATTTTAAAATCCTCTGCGACTTCCAGTTAAGATGGCCGTGTAGGAACCATGCCAAAGCAGCCTAGGGGAGGAAAAGCAAAATACACTCTTCTACTAAAAAGTGGGGTGTATAAGAACCTACCAACTGTAGCAGAGAAGTAGGAGAGACCCAGAGCATCTAGAGGCCACACAGGCAGGCAGAAGCGGCTCCAGCA
This sequence comes from Jaculus jaculus, assembly GCF_020740685.1. Classification (NCBI taxonomy): domain Eukaryota; kingdom Metazoa; phylum Chordata; class Mammalia; order Rodentia; family Dipodidae; genus Jaculus; species Jaculus jaculus. Next base: position 544,456 of record NC_059114.1, on the reverse strand, counting down.
GCGGTGGCAGCAGGTCCACAGGGCCACAGCTGCCAGGTTTGGCTTGAGCCACAGGAAAAGCCAGGTGAGGGGATGTTCCACTCACACTGGAGTTCTTCGCAAACTCAAGAAACGTGAAGGGAGGACCGCATTGAGCAACTGAGGAACAGATCATGAGGTAGAAGATCACGTGGACCAGCGGGAGAACTAGAGCCACCATCTACAACCTCCCCCACTCCAGCGCAAGCGTCAGCAAGCACCAGAGACCAGGGAAAGGGAGCTCACAGTACCCTGCACCAGCGACCAAAGCAGCGATCCAACAACCCAGCCAGCCCACTTGAACCCACAGTGCACCAAAGAGGGACCCAAGCAGGAGCACAGCATAACTAAGACCAAAATCATCCCAAAAGGTAACTGGGATTACACCAGGTCAGTACCCACCAAATAATCCTGGTATATAGGCCTGAACTGGGAAGTGCTAATTGCACCTTCCATATCAGCATAAAGTATATGTTAAATCTGATGGATGGTTGGATTTGCCATTCTTAAATAAGCTATATTTTGGGCTTGTTATTTGTTGCTTTTTGATTTATAGTGGCTTTGTTTCCTCTTCTATTGTACATTAGGGAAGGGTCTAACTTGGTCAGAAGCTGACTTGGAACCCTCAACAGACCAGAAATCTTAGCCTTCTAATTGACAGGATTAAAAGTGTGGAGCAACACACATCTTAAGGGACAGTGACTTTGTAAAAGGATCTGGTTGTCGTGATACCTACTCTTGCATAAATACTCTGTGCTGTTTTTCATTGAATGTGTACATTGTTTAGATAAATTTTAGAATCTGCCTGTATTATGTTTCACTCAGCCTACTTGAATACTCTCATAGCAGGCAAACCCAACATCTAGGGTCAATTTGGTAGATAACTCTGAGAGTCTTAAGAGCTACACCTAGCACCTTAAGCTCCTAGCCTGAAGATATATAACATCAGATTGATTGATATATCTAATGATACTGCGGCTAACTAGAAAATACAAGCATTAAATTAATCCAGATGCAAAAATATGTACATTATAACACAAGAAACACCAAAAATCAAGACAATATAAATACACCAAAAAGTATTAATGCATTAGAAATTACCTCCAATGAGAATGAGTTAAAGGAATGCCTAGTTAAAAGAAATGCCTAAAAGAATGATTACAAATATGCTCAAAGAAGTCAAAAAGGAAATCAAAGGAATGAAATAGGAAATCAAAGAAGACACAGGAAATCAATTTAATGAAATAAAGAGGTCAGTACAAGACATAAATAAGGAAATAGAAATAATAAAGAAAAACCTGTCAGAATTACCACCAATGAAGAACACAGTCAATGAAATAAAAAACTCCGTAGGAAATCTCCCAGTAGAATGGAAGAAGGAGAGGATAGACTATCTAAACTAGAAGACCAGGTAGCAGATCTCATACAGTCCAACAAAGAGAAAAACAAACCAATAGAAAAGTATGAATGGGAGTTTCAAGATATTTGAGATGCTATGAAAAGATCAAACGTAAGAATTCAGGGTATAGTAGAAGAAGAATTTCACTCCAAAGGCATAGTAGTCGTCTTCAACAAAATCATAGAAGAAAACTTCCCCCAAATTGGGAAAGAGGTGCCAATGCAGATACAGGAAGCCTTTAGAACACCAACCAGACAAAACCTGGAAAGAACCTCGCCTCACCATATTATAATTAAACTACCAAACATACAAACCAAAGAAAATATATTGAAAACAGAGAGAAAAATCAAGTTACCTACAAAGGCAAGACCATCAGGATTATAGCAGATTACTCAACACAAACTTTAAAAGCCAGAAGGGCTTAGAGTGATATATTCCAAGTTCTGCAAGATAACAACTGTCAACCAAGGTTACTTTACCCTGCAAAGCTATCCATTCAAATAGACAGAGAAATAAGGACATTCCACAACAAAAGCAGGCTAAAAGAAATTTGAAGACAAAACCAGCTCTACAGAAAATACTTGGAAGAACCCTCCAAGCTAAAGAAAAAGAAAAGCACACATATAAGGAACCTGGAAAAAACAAACAATACTCAAATACTAGTTAACACAAGAAAGCAAAGGTAAAACCGGAAGAACTACAAAAAAATGGCAAAAATAAATACACACCTTTCAATAACATCTCTTAATATCAACAGCCTCAATGCCCCAACCAAAAGACATAGGTTTGCAGACTGGGTTAAAAATCAGGATCCTACAATTTGTTGCCTCCAAGAAACCCACCTTTCCACAAAGGATGGACATTATCTTAGGGTGAAAGGTTGGAAAACATTTTCAACCAAATGGGCCTAGAAAACAAGCGGGGGTTGCTATCCTAATATCTGACAAGGTAGACTTCAGTCCAACATTAGTTAAGAAAGATAAGGAAGGTCACTTTATATTGATTAAGGGCACACCCCAACAGGAGGACATTACAATCCTAAACATATATGCACCTAGCATGGGGGCTCCCAACTTCATCAACAAATGCTATTAGAACTAAGGTCACAGATAACACCAAACACAGTGGTAGTAGGTGACTTCAACATCCCACTCTCATCAACTGACAGGTCATCCCAGGGGGGTGGTAGGGGGGGGAAACAAGAACAAGAGAGGCATCTGGATTAAATGAGGTCACAGAAGGAATGGACCTAACAGATATACACAGGACATTTCATCCAAGTGCTGCAGAATATACATTCTTTTCAGCAGCATATGGAACATTCTCTAATTTTTTTATTTTATTTTATTTATTTATTTGAGAGCGACAGACACAGAGAGAAAAGACAGATAGGGAAAGAGAGGGAATGGGCGTGCCAGGGCTTCCAGCCTCTGCAAACAAACTCCAGATGCGTGTGCCCCCTTGTGCATCTGGCTAACGTGGGACCTGGGGAACCAAGCCTCGAACTGGGGTCCTTAGGCTTCACAGGCAAGCGCTTAACCGCTAAGCCATCTCTCCAGCCCGGAACATTCTCTAAAATAGACCATATATTAGGACACAAAGCAAATCTTAACAAATACAGGAAAACTGAAATAATTCCTTGCACTCTATCTGACCACAATGGAATCAAACTACAAATCAATAGCAAGAAAAGCTATAGAGCATACACAAAATCATGGAAACTAAACACTACACTACTAAATGATGAATGGGTCAATGAAGAAATCAATAAATTCATAGAGTCAAATGATAATGAGAACACAGCATACCAAAACCTTTGGGACACAATGAAGGCAGTCCTAAGGGGGAAATTTATAGCTTTTATAAGTGCCTATATTAAGAAATTAGAACGTTCTCAAGTAAATGACCTAATGCTTCACCTTAAAGTGTGCGAAAAGAACAAGGCAAACTGAAAATCAGTATATGGGAAGAAATAATAAAGATTAGAGCAGAAGCCGGGCATGGTGGCGCACGCCTTTAATCCCAGCACTCGGGAGGCAGAGGTAGGAGGATCGCTGAGAGTTCGAGGCTACCCTGAGAATACATAGTGAATTCCAGGTCAGCCTGAGCTAGAGTGAGACCCTACCTTAGAAAACAAAAACAAAAACAAACAAACAAAAAAAAAGATTAGAGCAGAAATTATTGAAATAGAAACCAAAAAAAAAAAAAAGGAAAGAAAATCCAAAGAATCAATAAAACAAAGAGTTGGTTCTTTGAAAGGATAAACAATATTGATAAACTCTTGGCAAATCTGACCAAAAGAAAGAGACACAAATTAATAAAATTAGAGATGAGGGCTGGAGAGATGGCTTAGCGGTTAAGCGCTTGCCTGTGAAGCCTAAGGACCCCGGTTCAAGGCTCGGTTCCCCAGGTCCCACGTTAGCCAGATGCACAAGGGGGCGCACGCGTCTGGAGTTCGTTTGCAGAGGCTGGAAGCCCTGGCGCGCGCGCGCGCGCGCGCTCGCTCTCTCTCTCTCTCTCTCTCTCTCTCTCTCTCTGTCTTTCTCTCTGTGCCTGTCGCTCTCAAATAAATAAATAAATTTTAAAAAAAATTAGAGATGAAAAAAGCAGCATCACAACAGATACCACAGAAATTCAAAAAATCATAGGGACATACTATAAAAACATATATTCCACCAAGTATGAAAATCTGTAAGAAATGGATGATTTCCTTAATTTATATGACCTACCTAAATTAAATCAAGATGACATTAATCACTTAAATAGACTTATAACAAGCGGAGATCCAAGCAGTTATCAAAAATCTCCCAACTAAAAAAAGTCCAGGCCCAGATGGATTCACTGGTGAATTTTACCAGACCTTCAGGGAAGAACTAACACCTCTGCTTCTTAAGCTTTTCCATAAAATAGAAAAAGAAGGAATCCTGCCAAACTCTGAAGAAGCCAGCATCACCCTGATACCAAAACCAGGCAAAGATAGAAAGAAAGAAAGAAAATTACAGACCAATCTCCCTCATGAACATAGATGCAAAAATTCTCAACAAGGGCTAGAGAGATGGCTTAGTGGTTAAGCACTTGCCTGTGAAGCCTAAGGACCCCAGTTCAAGGCTCGATTCCCCAGGACCCACGTTAGCCAGATGCACAAGGGGGCATACACATCTGGAGTTCGTTTGCTGTGGCTGGAGGCCCTGGCATGCCCATTCTTTCTCTCTCTGTCTCTTTCTCTCTCTGTCACTCTCAAATAAATAAATAAAAATAAACAAAAAAGTTTAAAAAATTCTCAACAAATTATTGGCAAACAAAAATCCTCTGCTATTTTTTTTTATTTATTTTTTGTTCATTTTTGTTTATTTGAGAGTAACAGAGAAAGAGGTAGATAGAGAGAATGGGCATGCCAGGGCTTCCAGCCGCTGCAAAGGAACTCCAGACGCATACGCCCCCTTGTGCATCTGGCTAACGTGGGTCCTGAAGAATCGAGCCTCGAACCGGGGTCCTTAGGCTTCACAGGCAAGTGTTTAACCGCTAAGCCATCTCTCCAGCCCAATCCTCTGCTGTTTTTTAACTTGAAGTCTTCATTTGCTTTTTTACTCATTCATGTATTCCACAAACATATATTTAACATATGTTTCCTGCCATTATAACTAAGGTTAGAATTTGTTTTAAATAATTAAGTTAGAAAAAAAATCCTCTGCTAGCCAGGCATGGTGGCACATGCCTTTAATCCCAGCACTCAGGAGGCAGAGGTAGAAGAGTGGCTGTGAGTTCAAGGCCAGCCTGGGTCTATAGAGTGAGTTCCAGGTCAGCCTGGGCTAGAGTGAGACCCTACCTTGGAAAAAGAAAATAAAGTCCTGCTGGCACACGCCTTTAATCCCAGCACTCAGGAGGCTGAGATAGGAGGATTGCTGTGAATGTAAGGCAAGCCTGAGACTACATAATGAATTACAGGTTAGCCTACCTCGAAAAACAAACAAACAAAAAATCTTGGTAGATCTATCTGCAGGAGATAAGACCTCTGGGTATTTAGTGAAGTAAGTGGAATATATTCACCTAGAAAGCAGGCCTGGTATTTTGGTTAGCCCAAGCATGTCCGGCAAAACCTGCCAGGCTCTGCAGCTCTAATGGCACCCTCCCCTCCAGGCTGTCTGCCCCATGTGCAGGTGCCAGCAGAGGCAAATGTCCTCAGGCTTCTTACATAGTATAGCCTTCTGCCTCTGGGAACAAGACAGCATACAGATCATCACCACTACTCAAAGGCAAGTGCTGCTGTCACTAACAAGCCTCTTTGTAATGGTCTGGAAGACCAGGCCACAATTGGCTCTTCTGTGCCACCTGCGTAGGCACCCAGGAGCAAGTAGCTTGGTCACTGGTAATACAAGTCTCTCCCTCCTTTCCATAGTGGCAAGAGCCCAACCTAATACTCCTCTTCTGATAGAACCCAGACTCATTTTCCAGATCATCTGGACCCTCTCAATTGTTCTCAAGTGTAGTGGAGGTGTCATGCACTGGGCCTTTGGAGGTATGGCAGACCATGACTCTCTGGATAACATGGCAGGACAAGGGTCAACAGGGAGGATGGCAATTTTAAGCAGAAGGGATTCACTTTAGGTCCACTTGAGGTGGGAAGGCAGCTGCATGGGAGCCAGCAATCTGGCAGGGACCAGCTGGGTAACTGGACCATCCATTCCAGAGAGCTGCTCCAGCTCCTATCACGAAAGCCGTATGTGTAGGTCTGGCCACAGCCAGATGAAGAGAGACTGGGAGAGCAGTCTATCCTAGCCCTAAGCAATACAATCTGAGACAGAAGTCCAGGCTGGGCCCAGATACCCAAGAATTCCCACATCTGAAATGAGGTGCATTTCAGTTTCTGTCAGTCTGTCTTGCCATCAGGGTTACAGCAATGAATCTAGACCCCCACTTCAACATCTCCAGCCATTTTATGTACTAGAGACCTGTGCTTTGAAATAACTTAGATAGAACCAAATGGACCCAGAGTATCTGTTAATAAATTACCAAATAATCCCAACAATTTCTAGTTTTCTAAATCTTACCAGATGTTTCCAAAAATTAAACAGCTGTATTTCCAGTCACAGTTCTATTGTTTTCTTCCAGATTTATGAACTCTTTTGTTGCTTTCACTATGTAACTGAAAGGACATTGATAGTCATATCTAAAGCACTCTAAGTTGGCACACATTATGTACTGAGTAACTCTTCCTCTGGTAAACTTAGCTGGAGGGAGTTTCTACACTCATCTCTCACTAAAAACCCCTCCTTGCAGAAAACCAGTCTTTCTTCATTCCAGTCCTTGGCCCAGGGGGCTCCCAGATCCCAGTCAGTTCTTAAAGCCACCTGCCACCTCCAAGCCCCACCCATTCAGCCCCAGCTCCTCCCATCAGAACCTTCCACATCCCCCACTGGAAGGTACCCTTGTGACAGAAACCTGGGACACCTCTAGCTAGAATTCTGCTCCTGACAGAATGAGTACAGAGTCCCACAAAACAAGGACTTTGCTTGTTAGCAGCTCCACAAACAACATTTAATCCAACTCCTATTAATTAATTGACAAAGCCCTAACCTATAGGCTAAGTCTGCAGGAGATATAAGATATTTACATTACTGGGGCTTTAAGTGTTGAACTACTGATGTTGCAGAGTATGAGGAAGGGGGCAGACCCAGGTGCCAAGATGTAAACACTCATACCAATTTCTAAGCATAACCAGAGAGGAATATGTAGTCAAGCTTAGCAAGAGGCTTAGGTTCCCCACCCCTTCTTCACCCAAACCTCCTAGCTGTCTGGGGCCTCTGCTAAGTCCACATGGAGGCATGGTTCCAAGCCAGGGTGCCATCCTATACCTCAAAAGGATGAATGTGGTATGCCTCATAGTTATAAAAAAGAATGGAATCCATCAAAGTCTAGTGACAGGGACTGGGAAGATGGCTCAGTAGTTAAAGGCACTTGCTTGCAAAGCCTGAAAGCCTGGGTTCAATTCTCCACTACTCACATAAAGCCAAATGCACAAAGCAGCACATGTATCCAGAGTTTCTTTTGCAGTGGCAAATAGACCCTGGCATGCTCCTCTCCCCCCATCTTGCAAACAATATTTTTAAAGGATATTTTGTTTTTTATTTTTATTTATTTATCTGAGAGTGACAGAGAGAGAAAGAGGCAGACAGAGAGAGAGAGAGAGAGAGAGGGAGAGAATGGGCGCATCTGGGCCTCCAGCCACTGTAAACGAACTCCAGATGCTTTCACATTGTGCATCTGGCTTACGTGGGTCCTGCAGAATTGAGCTTCGAACCAGAGTCCTTAGGCTTCACTGGCAAGTGCTTAACCGCCAAGCCATCTCTCCATCCCCATAAAAATATTTTTTAAAAAAGTATAGTGACTGAGCCGGGCGTGGTGGCACACACCTTTAATCCTAGCACTCGGGAGGCAGAGGTAGGAGGATCACTGTGAGCTCGAGGCCCTGAGACTATGGAGTGAATTCCAGGTCAGCCTGGGCTAGAGAGAAACCCTACCTCAAAAAAAAATAAAAATAAAAAAGTATACTGATAGATGATGAATTTTTAAGGGCAGTATAAACATATAATGGAATATTATTCAACAATAAAATACAAATCCATTAACAAGGGTGAAACTGTCAAGTGAAATAAGCCAGGTACAGACAGACACATGATACATGCTCTCATTTATATGTGGCAGTGGAGTTCATTTTACAGAAGTAGAGGGCAAAGTAGTAGTTCTTACAAGACAGAAAGGGTTGGGAGAGCACATGGAGGTCAGATAATAGACACCAAGATGCTTTAGATAAGAGGACTAAGTTCTAGTGCTTTACAGAGCAGTAGGGGGCTTGAAGTACAATGTATTATGTATTTTACAAAGAACTAGAAGATAATTCAAACACGACACCACATACAGAATTAATAAACCTGCCCAGGCATGGTGGTGCACGCCTTTATTCCCAGCACTCAGGAGGCAGACATAGGAGGATCACTGAGAGTTCAAGGCCAGCTTGGGACTACAGAGTGAGTGCCAGGTCAGCCTAGGCTAGAGTGAAACCATACCTTGAAAAAAATAAAGATATAATAAACCTCTGAGGATGGAAATACCAACTACATGGTCATACATTGTGTCTGGGCATCAAATTATACTACACCTCATAGATAAAGTCATTTTAAAAACCATATTAAAAAGACAGCGGGGCTGGAGAGAAGGCTCAGCAGTTAAGATGCTTGCCTGCAAAGCCTGAGGACCCTGGTTCAATTCTCCAGTACCCACACAATGTCAGATGCACAAGGTGGTGCATGCATGTTTAGTTCATTTGCAGTGGCTAGAGGCATTGGCATGCCCTTCCTCCCTCCCTCCCTCTCTCTCTCTCTCTCTCTCTCATAAATAAATAAAATATCTTTAAAACAAAAGAATAGCCGGGTGTGGTGGCACATACCTTTAATCCCAGCACTTGGGAGGCAGAGGTAGGAGGATCACCATGAGTTCAAAACTAAATAGTTAATTCCAGGTCAGCCTGGGCCATAATGAGACCCTATCTGGGGGGGGGGAGGGAGAAAAAGGAAAAATAGCAGCAGGGTGTGATGGTACAATCTTTAAACCCAGCAGTTGAGAGGCAAAGGTAGGAGCATCACTGTGAGACCAGCGTGGAATTACAGAGTGAGTTCCAGGTCAGCCTGGACTAGAGTGAGACCCTACCTTGAAAAACCAGAAACAACAACAACAAAAAAGCAGCAGCTTTCTTCAGGCAGCCTTTCTTACACTGCAACCTGGAAACTAGGAGGCATAAGGAACAGGACTGCTGGAGTATGGGACAAAGGCACAGATATCACATAGGACCAAGTTCAGATAGGGCAGGCCTGACAGGCGTGGTTCGGTCTGGGGAAAGGGGGGGCTCTTAGTGGGGACAGCAAGTGACAGGTGCTACAAACTGTCTATGGGACAGTTCCTGTGAGAACAGGCCTGGTGGGATGGCACTTCCAGGTACATGGAAACAGTTACATGGGCCCAGCTGGGAACATAGCAGGACTCAATGTGGTGGAACACATATTCAGCTAAAGGCTGAAAGAGCTACTCACGCTGACAGGGCAGCATCCAGAACATAGGTGCTTCTCTGGCCGGCTATGGGGTCACTGTAGTCTAGAAAATGTGGGGCTCCTTAGCTATGCAGGGCACTTCACCACAAGGGGCAATGCTATACCTGCCTGGACCATGTTCAGAACCCAGGATGCACAGTGGGGAACATGAGGAAAGAATGCCTTCTGTGGAGTTTCTGTGACACTACCTCCTGTGGGATATCCAGGGACACCCCCTAGTCTATCTCAGAAACCTTCTTCTTTGTTTTATGGTGTATGGAACCTTCTGGGTGAGCTGATTATAGCTTCTGGACAGGAGAGTTAGGTTCTAAAGATGCAGGTATTTAGGTGGGTGGCCACGGCCTCTGGCTGAGAGGCAGCTGGCCCTGCAGAACCAGAATCAAGGTTACATACAAGGTAAACTAGGTCAAGGGCTCTCAGGGCTCAGGAATGGTCTCCTTGTCCAGCTGCTGCTTAAGTGGACACTTCTAGACCAAGCAGGAGTGGCTGGAGCAGCTGAGATAGGCCTGAGAGGTTGGAGGGAGAACCTGTATTGAAAACTGGTGCCTCTGAGAACCTAGCTAAGTACTGCCTCACCAAAGTCAGCTGAAGAGTTTGATGTGGGAGGTGGGGACAAAGGGGCAAGGCACAGTAATGTGGTACCCAGCAAAACTGTTTGGGTCCTTGAGTAACTTCCTTGAGAATATGGTAGAAGACTTCATAATCACCAGGGAAAGGCTGACGTTCATTGAGGAAGGAGGCTATCCAGGCCTGGGTTTGGCCCATCAGGTGTCCAAGGATCTTACAGACATGTCTGAGGTTGTCCTGGTAGGACATGTAATTGCCAAGCTGGGCCAAAAAGTGGTCCAGCAGCCACAGAGTCATCAAAGGTGGCTGACCTGAGCCAAATACCCAGTGAAAGTTCATCCTGAGGGGCCAGGAGCCAGACATAGGCTCAGATGAGGGGGGACTTTCTGTAGGCTTATCACAGGATCATTAGCTGTGCTATTCTGCTTCATGGTCATGCATATGCATTGGGCTTCCACAGCAGGACCACTCAATCCAAGGATCCACCAAAGGGGTATATTCCACCCCAAGAGAGGTGCAGTCCACCTGCCACCAAAGGCGTGTGTTGGCATAATTGGCAGCTGCCCAGATGGCATTGCAAGGGACCTGCTGAGGGCACCTACCATAAAGCATGGTAGGAACTAAGGGAAGAAAGGAAGGAAGCCTGCACAAGGCTGAGTGTAGACAGAAGCAGCAGGCACAACACAACAGGACACTATCAGCTTGACAGGATGTGGCAGACCTTGCTGTTCCAAGCAAGAGCTGAGGGCCAGGGGAGCTGACAGTTGTGGCCTCAGGAGAGCTGAGAAGAACTGAGGGGACTGTCAGATGCAGGTCATCTTCCAAGGCAATTTGTCCAAAAACAAGTGGAGAAGAGCAGGAACTAGGCCCAATGTGCACCACCGAGCTGTCAAGGGGAGGCAGCAAGCAGGAAGCCCTGGATACACTGTCTAGTAAATGAAAGGAAGAGCAGACTCTGGCTACAGAGACAAGCTTAACCATAACTAATCTCACAAGTTATGGATTACCCTTCATAGGGGGTTGAATGGGCTTCTGGCCACCCCAACACTATGAACAGCTGAATACACCGAGCACATCAAAAGGCTGTTGCAAGCTAGGCAAGGTGGCACATGCCTTTAATCCCAGTACTTAGGAGGCAGAGATAGGAGGACTACTGTGTGTTCAAGGTCAGCCTGGGACTACAGAGTTCCGTGACAGCTTGTGATAGGGTGAGACCTTGCCGCAAACAAACAAAACAAAAGATTCTTTCATATCCCAGCACCAGGCACATCTGACAGACGCAGGATACCTGGCTGTCATCTGCTCCCTCCTGCCCAAGTTCCAGCTTCAAGCAAAGGTGTCTATCCTGAGCACATACCTCCCTCCATCCCCACCCCAGTCAGTGGTCTAGCACAGCAGCCTAACAGCTCAAGGTGAAACCCTATAATTCCACTGTAGGGTAGGCTCCTTCCACTGTCAGTACTAGCACTCAGGGCTTGAAAAGCTCCATCAGATGGTGGAACCTACCCCCACTCCAAGCAGTATTTACCCAGGAGGCCCAACCATCTCCCAGGGCACGGAACCCTCCTATGAGGCTCCCATACACTGTGTCAGTCTCTCTAGAAAGGGAAACCCACTCAGGATCTCCACTAAACTCTGCTTCACCCCCGTTCTCTATTGCCCAGTTCTCCACTACCTTGCACCTAGGAGCACCATGGCCTGCACACACTTTTATGCCTGACTTCTTATGCGTCTACCACGGCACTTCCCATCAGAGTTAGCTCCTCCAGGGAGCTACAGCTATATTGGTCTTTCCACCATTACCTCCCAGGTAGTTTGCAACACTCAGAAGCCAGGGTCACCAGCACCTACCTTCACCACTCAATCTGGAACACTGAGATACACCCCTGACTGACAATTAAAAGTCCCGCCCTTAGCCTTGGCTTCCCAACAAACTACAAAAACAGACACTAGGGCCTGAGGCAGCAGTTCTCCAAGGAGCCCGGGAGTCAGTGTACTGTCCACATCTTCCATTCTCACTAAAAACCTTAGCTGTCTGTCACCCATCCACTCACCTGCACACCTGCGTGCCCCTTGCAGCCTCAGGGAGTAGGTCCCCTGCACCAACAGCCAGTCCCATACCTCCCTCACCTATCAGTCGGGTGGTCTTTCTAACCTGCTCCTCCCAACCTGCCTGGCACTAGGGAATTTCGCTCCTTCTCCTGGGCTAGACAGAGCTCTACTAAGAAAGATCTGTAGCCACGGAGAGCACGTATTTGCCTCTGCAAGCCAAGGGCAGCGCCTGGAACGCTAGCACAGTCTCTGCTCCGAATCCCATGGGGCCCCGAGAATAGAACTTGCCCAAAGCCTTCAATGCAGGGTGAGGGCAGTCGACTGCACCGCCGCTCAGCAACCACCGCACAGGAAATCCGAACTCACAGGCCCCGTGGCAATGAAACCCACCTACCTGAAAATGCGCGAAGCCAAGGTCCAGGGAACTGCAGATAGGGACCGTACAGAGGCGCCTGCTTGCGGGGACGAGAATCTCAGAGCACCTACAAACTGGAGAACGAGACGGGCCTGAGTGGGACTAGGAGGGAAGCGGGCGCGACGTCCTACGACGGCAGGAACAGCCCAAGTGTCTCCAAAGAGCCTTTAACGGAGAGTCTGGGTCCCGCATCCAGAAGCAGCGCGACTCTGGGCCGGGGCTCGGCGCCAGAAGCAAGGACAGGACCGAGGGTGCCTCCAGGACAGCGTTCGCAGGTTCCCCCGCCAGCCGCTACGACCACCACTGCCACACTGACTCTCGGCGCCCACGTCCCTCGGCAGACAGAGACCCGGGACCTGACCACTCCGGTCAGCCACTCCCCCGGCGCGCGCGGCCGCCCGCACACACCTTTCCGCGCAGGCTCCCGGGGCGCCCCACGCCGGCCTCCTCGCCAGGCTGCGCAAGCGCTCCGCCGGGTTCGCCGCGCCTGCGCCTTGGGCCGTAAGGTTCCGGCCGCGCAGGCGCGTTCGAATTGTGCGTGAGCCGCAGCGTTGCACGGGGCGCGGGGTGGCGATGGGCGCGCACGCGCAGTGCCTCTCCGCGTCCAGTGCCCGGGGCGGAAGGGTTGCGAGAGTGTGGAATCTCCCCTCTCTGGGACTGTCTTCGGCTGATCCATTTTCGGTCTTTGGTACTGTCCTAGTGACGGCTGGACATCGGGGGTTCTTGAGCACCAGGAGGACCAATGGAAGACTAGGATAAGGCTGGGGAGTGGCGAGGGGTGGAGAGGATTAAGAGTGTCGCGAGGGTTTGGCCCTAGAGGGGCTCTTGGCCCTTTGGCCTGGTGAGTGCCTTCTGCCTTCTGGGAGTGTCAGGCCCACAAAATGCCCTCACCATTCGGCGTCCATGCTCAGAACCTGGTCTGACATGAGAGGCTAGGCTTGCTGACTGCAAGGACCCACCATTGGCATGTTTAGGGGCTGCGGATGAGTAAAGCCTGTAGCTGGCCCGGCCGTGTGTGGATGGGTATGTGCTTGCTGAGGTCTGGCTGAGAAACAGGACAGTAAGGGCCGGCTGCCAAGGCCTTTACATAGGGTTGCACCCAGTCCCAGCTTGCTGCCCAGACGGGGGGAGCTCCAGTCATCAGAGGGGATGAGACTGTGTGCCCCTCACATGCATGTTCAGACACCCTGTTATCTTCCCAGTATCCTCATAGTGCCACGCCACAGCCCCAGACCTTATCCTTATGTTTGGATGAACCAAGGTCATGGTGCAGGCCAGGGATCCTGGTCCAGGGACTGCAGGATTTGCTGGACAGTGATGCTTCTGAAGGTGAACACACATAACATAACACACCAATTCCCTTTCTGCCTTGGTCTGGTGATTCCCTTCGTGAAAGATCTCTGAAGTATTATCTTCATTTACACCCAAACTCACTTGCTTTGATCCTTGAAACGCGAATCAAAGATCACATTGTACTTTCCCTGGGTCTGTAGAGCTCAGTCGCCTGGGCCAAAAATAATAAAAGTGGCACCCAGCCAGGAAACACCTTCTTGAAGTGTGAATTAAACTTGTATTTTTCGGTTGTATCTTTTCCTAACTGACCTGATAATTTAGACTTCCTTCCTCAAGGGAGAATGGGAGTTCTTACAAATTGAGATACCTCAGCTTGCCAACTCAGGGACAGTCAGAGTGGATGTGTCAGGCTTGTGCAAAAGACTATCATTTGAACCTCCCAAAAGGGCCTTTTTTTTTTTTCAAGGTGGGGTCTCACTCTGGTCCAAGCTCACCTGGAAATAACTATGTAGTCTCAGGGTGGCCTCAAACTCTGGGCGATCCTCCTATCTCTGCCTCCCTAGTGCTGAGATTAAACACATTCACCACCACACCTGGCCTTCTATGTATTTTTCATTGTGTTAAAATGTACATAACAAAATTTACTGTATTAACCATTGTTAAGGGCAAAGCAGTAGTGCTAAATACATTCATGTGGATGTGCAATCATCACCACTATTCCCAGACCTTTTTCATCACCTCAAAAACTATCCTTTAAAAACTTAACTTCTCGCCGGGCGTGGTGGCGCACGCCTTTAATCCCAGCACTCGGGAGGCAGAGGTAGGAGGATTGCCATGAGTTCAAGGCCACCCTGAGATGACAGAGTTAATTCCAGGTCAGCCTGGACCAGAGTGAGACCCTACCTCGAAAAAACAAACAAACAAAAAAAAAAACTTAACTTCTCAGGCCTGGGGAGATGGCTCAGCAGTTAAAGGTGCTTGCTTGCAAAGCTTGCTGACCAAGGTTCAATTTCCCAGCCACCCACATAAGGTTTGATAGACATTCAATTGCAGTGGCAAGAGACCCCAGTGTACCCATATGCACACTTGTAAATAAATAATCTTCCTCCACCCACCTCTGTCTACATTTTAAGTACTTCATATACTTTAGTACTCATACAATTTTGTCCTTTTGTCATATTTCACTTAGCAATGTTTTCAAGGCTAATCCATGTTGTAGTATGTATCTGAATATCTTTCCCTTTAAAAGTTGTCTGAGGAGCTAGAGAGAGATGGCTTAGCAGTTAAGGCCTTTGCCTGCAAAGCCAAATGACCCAGGTTCAATTCCCCAGGACCCAGGTAAAGCCAGATGCACAAGGTAACACATGCATCTGGAGTTCGTTTGCAGTGGCTAGAGGCCCTAGATACTCATTCTCCCTCCATCTCTCTCTCATAAATAAGCAAATTAAATTAAATAATAAAATTAAAATGTAATTTAAAAATTAATTTAAGAGCTGGAGAGATGGCTTAGTGGGTAAGGTACTTGCCTGTGAAGCCTAAGGACCCATGTTCCATCTCTCTCCAGATCCCAAGTAAGTCAGAAGAACACAGGTGAGGCAAGTGCAAGGTGGCACATGCCCACTAGTGGTGGAAGCATCTGGAGTTCGACTGCAGTGGCTGAGGCCCTGGTGTGCAAATTCTCTCTCTCTCTCCATGTATCTATATATAAAGCCAGGCATGGTGGCGCATGCCTTTAGTACCAGTACTTGGGAGGCAGAAGTAGGATTGCCATGAGTTCAAGGCCATCCTGAGACTACATAGTTAACTCCAGGTCAGCCTGGGCTAGAGTGAGACCCTACCTTGAAACAAACCATAAAAAATAATAATTTATAAAGTTAACTGAGGGGCTGGAGAGATGGCTTAGTGGTTAAGAGCTTGCCTGTGAAGCCTAAGGACCCCGGTTCTAGGCTTAATTCCCCAGGACCCACGTTAGCCAGATGCACAAGGGGTGCACGCGTCTGGAGTTCGTTTGCAGTGTCTGGAGGCCCTAGCGTGCCCATTCTCTTCCTCCCTCCCTCCCTCCCTCCCTCCCTCCCTCTCTCTCTCTCTCTCTCTCTCTGCTTCTTTCTCTCTCTGTCACTCTCAAATAAATAAAAATAAACAAAAAAAATTTTTTAAAGTTAACTGTTTGGTATTGTATATATGTAAGTACAATGAGATGGGGAGGTAATATGATGGAGAATGGAATGTCAAAGGGGAAAGTTGGGGGGAGGGTATTACCATGGGATATTTTTATAATCATGGAAAATGTTAATAAATTTTTTTTTAAAAAAGTTAACTGAGACCAAGCATTGTGGCACACACCTTTAATCCCAGCACTCAAAAGGCATGCATTCGAGGCCATCCTGAGACTACATAGTGAATTCCAGGTCAGCCTGGGCTAGAGTGAGATCCTGCCTGGAAAAAACAAACAAACAAAGTTTACTGAGGAGCTGGTAAGAGAGCAATTACAGGTGCTTGCTTGCAAAGTCTGATGGCCTGAGTTCGATTCCCTAGTACTCATGTAAAGCCAGATGCATAAAGTGGTACATGCATCTGGATTTCATTTGCAGCAGCGAGAGGCCCCGGTGCGCCCATACTCACTTACTCTCTTTCCCTCTAGTAAATAAAATATTTATTAAATATTTTTAATTTTTTTAAAAAACATTGACTGAGGGATGGAGAGGTGGCTCAGCAGTTAAGGTGCTTGCCTGCAAATTCTAACAACCCAGGTTTGATTCCCAGTACCCTTGTAAAGCCAGATGCACAAAGTGGCACATGCATCTGGAGTTCATTTGCAGTAGCTCGAGGCCCTGGCACTCCCATTCCCATCCTCTCTGTTTACAAATAATTTTTTTAAGTTGACTTTTATTCTATTGTGATTATGTGTGTGTGTGTGTGTGTGTGTACACACACACACACACACACACATACATACATACATATATTGCTTATCCATTCATTCCTCCATGGCACTTGAGTTTCTCATTTTTTATACAAGAGCTGTTTAAGACCTCGAATTTAATTTTTTTTTGGTGTGTGTGCAATGTGTGGTGTATATGTTGGGGTGATTTGAATCAGATGTCTCTCATAAACTCATTTGCTTTGAATGCTTAGTCCATAGCTGATGGAAATTTGGGAGGTGGAGCCTTGCTGGAGGAGATATGTTGCTGGGGGCCGAGAACAGAGGGATGTCAGGTTAGAGTCCATCATGACAAGGAAGAGATGGCAGGCCAGATCCAGTCACATTGTGTTCAGTCAGGAAGCAAAGGACAAACAAGAAGTGAGGCCCAACCACAAAATCTCAAGACCTGCTCCCCAGTGACCCACTTCCTCCAGCAAGGCTTCACCTCCTCAAGATTCATGTTCCCATACAGTGCTGGAGACCAAGTGTTACACAAATGAGGCTATGGGGACAGTAACAGACTAGCTGGCCAGGGAGTCCCAACTACCTGTTTCTGCCCCTCTGAGCACTGGAGTTACAGGCATGCATGCAGCCCTACCCAGCTTATTTACATAGCTGCTAAGGATCAAACTCAGATCCTCATGACTGTGCAGCAAGTGCTCTTACCTGCTGAGCCATGTCCCTAGCCCCTGGTTTTATTTATTTAGGTATATGCCCAAAAGAGTGAAATTGCTAAGTCATGTAATATTTCTGTTTTAGTTTTTGTTTGTTTTGGGGTTTTTTGTTTCTTTTTAAGAAGGAAGTTTTAGTTTTCATTTATTTATTTGACAGAGAAAGAGGGGGAGAGAGAGAGAGACAGACAAAGGGTGTACCGGGCCTTTAGCCACTGCAAATGAACTCCAGATGTGTGTGCCTCCTTGTATAGCTGGCTAATGTGGGACCTGGGGAATTGAACCTGGGTCCTTTGGCTTTGCAGGCAAGCGCCTCAACCGCTAAGCCATCCCTCCAGCCCTGTTTTTTAAGATAGGGTTTCACTCTAGCCAACACTGACCTGGCATTCACTACGTATTCTCAGGGTGGCCTTGAACTCATGGTGATCCTCCTACCTCTGCCTCCCAAGTATTGGGATTAAAGGAGTGTGCCACCATGCCCAGCTCTGTTTTAGTTTTTTTTTTTTTTTTTCAATTTTTTCTCAATTTTTATTAACATTTTCCATGATTATAAAAAATATCCCATGGTAATACCCCCCCAACTTTCCCCTTTGAAATTCCATTCTCCATCATATTCCCTCCCCATCTCAGTCAGTCTCTCTTTTACTTTTATTTATTTATTGTTTTAAAATTTTGTTGTTGTTTATTTATTTATTTGAGAGTGACAGAGAGAAAGGCAAATAGATAGAGAGAATGGGTGCGCCAGGGCCTCCAGCCACTGCAAACGAACTCCAGACGCATGCACCCCCTTGTGCATCTGGCTAACATGGGTCTTGGGGAATCGAGCCTCGAACCAGGGTCCTTAGGCTTCACAGGCAAGTGCTTAACCACTAAGCCATCTCTCCAGCCCTCTCTTTTATTTTGATGTCATGATCTTTTCCTCCTCTTATGATGGTCTTGTGCAGGTAGTGTCAGGCGCGGTGAGGTCATGGATATCCAGGCCATTTTGTGTCCGGAGAATCATGTTGTAAGGAGTCCTACCCTTCCTTTGGCTCTTATGTTCTTTCCACCACCTCTTCCACATTAGACCCTGAGCCTTGGAAGGTGTGATCGAGATGTTACTCAGTACTCCATTCACTTCTTTCCAGCACTATGATACCTTCTGAGTCATCCCAAGGTCACTGCCATCTGAAAAGAGAAGATTCTCTACCCAAAGTGAGAGTAGCGTTAATATAAGGGTATGAATATTAAGAGAAGTGCTTGCTGGGTGGTTTGATAAGCACAGTATATACATTTTTCCAGACATCAGCCAATGTTACACCCCTAGGACTCATGACTACCCATTTTAAGTTTTCAGTATCAGGGATGTATTCCCCCATCTTGTGCATCTGGCTCACATGGGTACTGGGGAATAGAACCTAGGTCCTTTGGCTTCACAGGCAAGTGCCTTAATCACTAAGCCATCTCTCCAGTCCCAGTTGCGTCCTTTTAAATTACCATCAGTAGTGAACAATGGTTCCGATTCCTTTATATAATAGTCAACTCCTATTGGGTGTGATGTGGTATCTCATCATTTTGATTTGCATTTCCCTAATGACTAATGACTTTGAGTATCTTGTCCTATTTATTGGCCATGTGTCTTCACTGGAAAAATGTCTGTGTCAGTCCTATATTTATTTTATAATTGTTTTTTAGTTCATTCTAGATGTTTTGGAGAGTGTATCATACATATATTCATAGATTTGTAAGAATTTCTCCAAGCCAGTTAACCTTCCCATAGGTTACCTTTCATTCTGTTGACAATGTCCTTTGCTACACTGTTTCTAATTCTCTCTTTTGAAGTTTATTTTGTCTACTTGGTGTTACTGCCTGTGCTTTTATGTTATCTCTGAGAACTCATTGCTAAATCCATTGTTGTGAATCATTTGTCCTGTGTATTTCTTTTTATTTTATTTATTTTTGGGGTATTTCAAAATAGGGTCTCGCTCTAACTCAGGCTGACCTGGAATTCACTATGTAGTCATGGGGTGGCCTCAAACTCATGATGATCCACTTACCTCTGCATCCTGAGTGCTGGGATTAAAGGCGCATGCCACCACGCCCAGCTTGTGCTATGTATTTCTTCTTAGTTTTGTATTATGGGTCTTGCATTTGGATCTTTGTCCATTTCTTAAAAAAATGTTTTTATATTTATTTATTTATTTGAGAGAGAGACAGAGACAGAGAGAGATACAGAAATAAGCAGGTAGAGAGAGAGAGAGAGCAAGAGAATGGGTGCACCAGGGCCTCCAGTTACTGCAAACAAACTCCAGATGAGTGCGCCCCCTTGTGCATCTGACTTACATCAGTCTTCAGGAGTTGAACCTGGGTCCTTTGGCTTTGCAGGCAAGTGCCTTAACCTCTAAGCCATCTCTCCAGCCCTGGATCTTTGATCCCTTTTGAATTAATTTTTGTAATATGGTATTAGAAAAATGTGGTGGCTAAGGCCTATAATCCCAGCATTCAGGAGTTTGAGACTAGCCTCAATTACAGAGTAAATTCCAGGTCAGCCAGGGCTAGAGTGAAACCCTGTCTCAAAAATAATAATAATAATAATCTGGCTTCATACTGTTTCCCAGCACCATTCTTTTTTGTTTCTCAATATACAGTTTCACTCTAGCCCTGGCTGACCTGGAATTCACTATGTGTCTTCGGGTGGCCTTGAACTCACGGCGATCCTCCTACCTCTACCTCCCAAGTGCTGGGATAAAGCATGCACCACCATGCCCAGCTCCAGCACCATTCATTTAAAAAAAAAAAAATAGCCAGGCATGATGGTGTACACTTTAATCCCAGTACTCAGGAAGCAGAGGTAGGAGGATCACTATGAGTTTGAGGCCATCCTAAGGTGCCCACACACACACATACAGATAATTTTGTTTTTGTTTTTGTTTTTCAACTCTGGTCAAGGCTGACGTGGAATTAACTGTGTAGTCTCAGGGTGGCCTTGAACTCATGACAATCCTCCTACCTCTGCCTCCCGAGTGCTGGGATTAAAGGTGTGCACCATCACACCTGGCATAAATAATCTTTAACTTTTAAGAAAATGTCTTATTTTGGGGGATGAAGGGATGGCTCAGTGGTTAAGGCGCTTGCCTGCAAAACCTAACGACCCAGGTTTGATTCCCTAGGACCCACGTAAGCCAGATGCACAAAGTGGCACATACATCTGAGTTTGTTTGCAGTGGCTAGGGGCCCTAATGTGCCCATTCTGTCTGTCTCTTCTATCTCTGCTTTTAAATAAATAAATAAATATATTAAAAATTTCATTTTATTTACTATTTGAAAGAGAGAGAGAAAGAGAGAGAACGGGTGCACTAGGGCCTCTAGCCACTGCAAACAAACTCCAGATGCATGCGGCCCCTTGTGCATCTGGCTTATGTGGGTCCTGGGGAATCAAACCTGGGTCGTTTGGCTTTGCAGGCAAATGCTTTAACTGCTAAGCCATCTCTCCAGCCCAATTTTTTAAACTTTTCATTGACAACCTCCCTACATATACACAATATACCATAATCATGATCCCCTCCCACACCCTCCTTTGTCTCTCCTCTCCCAGTTTCCATCTGTTGTAATTTCCTTTCTAGGGGGAGGGAGTTCTGAGGTATGGTCTCACTCCAGCCCAGGCTGGCCTGGAGTCCGCTCTGTAGCCCCAGGCTGACTTTGAACTCACAGTGATCCTCCTACCTCTGCCTCCCAAGTGCTGGAATTAAAGGCATGCACCTCCATACCTAGCTCCTTTTCTTTTGAGGTAAGGTCTGTACCCCCAGCTGAACTGGAACTCACTCTGTAGCCTCAGAGTGGCCTCAAATGCACAGCAACCCTCCTACTTCAGCTTCCTGAATGCTGGACTAAAGGCATGTGCCACCAGGCCCAGTTTTCTCTCCCTCTCTCTCTCTCTTTCTTTTTTTTTTTTTTTTTTTGGTGTGTGTTTGCTTAAAAATTTTTTTTTTTGATGGACCTGGAAAGGATTATACTAAGTGAGGTAACCCAGGCCCAGAAAGCCAAGCGCCACATGTTCTCTCTCATATGTGGATCCTAGCTACAGATGATTGGGCTTCTGCGTGAGAATGAAAATACTTAGTAGCAGAGGCCAGTAAGTTAAAAAGGAGACATAAAGGGAAGAGAAAGGAAGGGAGGAGGGTACTTAATAGGTTGATATTGTATATATGTAAGTACAATGATTGAGATGGGGAGGTAATATAATAGAGAATGGAATTTCAAAGGGGAAAGTGTGGGTGGGGAGGGAGGGAATGACTATGGGATTTTTTTTTATAATCATGGAAAATGCTAATAAAAAATTAAAGAAAAAAATTTTTTTTAGCTGGGTTTGGTGGCATATGCCTTTAATCCTGGCACTCAAGAAGCTGAGGTGAGAGGGTTGCTGTGAGTTTGAGGCAAGTCTGAGACTAATTCCAGGTTAGTCTGGGCTAGAGTGAGACCCTACCTCAAAAAAGGAATACTGGAGAGCAAGGGAGAGAGTGTGTTGTATGGATGTGTCATGGCCATTTGCTGCTGTAAACTCCAGATTCAAGCACTACTTTGTGCATTTGGCTTTATGTGGGTGCTGGGGAATTGAACCCAGGACATCAGGCTTTGCAAGCAAGTGCCTTTTAACTGATGACCCATATCTCCAACCCTTTAAAAAAAATTATGTGGGAGTCTCATGTAAACCTGCTAACCTGAAACTTACTATGTACCTGTGGATGACCTTGAATTCTTTCTGATCCTCTACCTCCCAAATGCTGAGTTCAGACATTATAGACTTGCACCACCATGCCCAAATATAATAGCTATTTTTAAATTTGGGCTGCAGAGATGGCTTAGTGCTTAAGCACTTGCCTATGAAGCCTAAGAACCCCAGTTCGAGGCTTGATTCCCCAGGACCCATGTAAACCAGATGCACAAGTGGGTGCATGTATCTGGAGTTCGTTTGCAGTGGCTGGAGGCCCTGGCACACCCATTCTCTCTCTATCTGCCTCTTTCTCTGTCTGTCTGTCTGTTGCTCTCAAATAAATAAATAAAAATAAACAAAAAAGTTCTTAAAATTCAATTCCAGGGCTGGAAAGATGACTCAGCAGGTAAAGGTACTTACTTGCAAAGCCTGCTGGTCCAGGTTCACTCCTCAGGATCCATGTAAACCCGGATGCATAAAGTGGTGAAGGAATCTGAAGTTGATCTGCAGCAGTCGCTCTCAAACAAATACATACTTTTTTTTTTTTTTTTTGTGAGGTAGGGTCTCACTGTAGCCCAGGCTGACCTGGAACTCACTATGTATTCTCAGGCTGGCCTTGAACTCACAGCTCACAGTAATCCTCCTCCCTCTGCCTCCTGAGTACTAGGATTAATGGCATGCACCACTATGCCTGGCTTAAATATTTTTAAAAAATTATAAAATTCCAGGGGTAAGAAAATGGCTCAGTGGTTAAAGGTACTTGTTTGCAAAGCCTGCCAGCCTGAGTTCAATTCCCCAGAACCCACATAAAACCAGATGCCCAAAGCGGCACAAACATCTGGTGTTCACTTGCAGTGGCAAGAGACCATGCTGTGTGTATACATGCACTCACACACACATAAATAAAAATATTTTAAAAATTAGAATTCAAGGGACTTGAGAGATGGCTCAGAGGTTAAGGCATTTGCCTGTTTGCCTACAAAGCCTAAGGACCTGGGTTTGGCTCTCCAGTACCCACAGCATGCATCTGGAGTTCATTTTCAGTGGCTGGAGGCCCTGGAACACCTGTTCTCTCTCTCTCTTCTCTCTCTGCCTCTTTCTCTCTCTCTCAAACATAGATAAAAATACTTAGAAATTAAAATTCAGCCAGGCATGGTGGTGCATACCTTTAATCCCAGCACTTGGGAGGCAGAAGTAGGAGGATCACTTCGAGTTTGAGGCCAGCCTGAGACTACAGAGTGAATTCCAGGTCAGCCTGGGCTAGAGTGAAATCCTACCTCAAAAAAAAAAAAAAAAATTAAAATTCAGACAGGCGTGGTGGTACATGCCTTTAATCCCAGCATTTGGGAAGCAGAGATAGGAGGATCGCTGTGAGTTCAAGGCCCTCCTGAGAATACACAATGAATTCCAGGTCAGCCTGAGCTAGAGTTAGACTCTACTTTGAAAAACAAACAAAAAAATTAAAATTCAATTCTAATATCTGAATTGTCTTGGGACTAGCTATAGTCACTGTTTATTTTTTAAATATTTTTATTTATTTGCAAGAAAAGAAAGAGAATGGACAGGCCAGGGCTCTTGTACTATAAATAAACTCCAGAGGTATGCCTCACTTTGTGCATCTGGCTTTATGTGGATACTGGGAAATCAAACTCAGGACATTAGTCTTTGCAAGCAAGTGCCTGGAACTACTGAGCCACCTCTTTGGTCTTATAGTCACTTTTTTGTTCTCATCACATTTTGACATTGTTTTGTATGTCTACTAAGATTTATTTATTTATTTTTATTTTTATTTTGTTGATATATGGTTTCATTCTAGCCCAGGCTGACCTAGAACTCACTATGTAGTCACACGGTGGCCTCCAACTCACAGCAATCCTCCTACCTCTGCCTCCCCAGTACTGGGATTAAAGGCGTGCACCACCATGCCCAGCTAGTGGTTGTTTTTTTTTTCTTTGAAACAGTGTCTCACTATGCAGCCCTGTATGGCCTCAAACTTTTCATTGATCCTCCTACCTCAATCTCCTTAATGCTGGGATTATGAGGATAAACCACCATACTTAGCTCAATTTATTTTAACATCTACCAGTTCATTTCTTGTTTTTATTTGTGAGAGTTGAAGCAAAATTTAAGTTTTTATAAAATAGTTTAGGGCTGGAGCAGTTAAGGCATCTGCCTATGAAGCCTAAAGATCCAGGTTTGACTCCCCAGAATCCACGTAAGCCAGATGTACATGGTGGCACATGCATCTGAAGTTCGTATGCAGTCGATGGAGGCCCTGGGGCATCCATTCTCTTTCTTTCCCCCTCTTAATAAATAAGTAAAAATTAAAAAAAATATATATTTATTTAAAATTTATTTATTTATAAGAGATAGAGATAGAGAATGGGTGCCCCAGGGCCTCTAGCCACTGCAAATGAATTCCAAATGCATTCTCCACTATGTGCATCTGGCTTATGTGGGTTGTGAGTTCTGGGGAATCAAACCTGGGTCCTTAGGCTTTACAGGCAAGTGCCTTAACTGCTAAGCCATCTCTCCTGCCCAAAATTTAGTTTCTGCTTTTCTGCTAAATATGAATCATTCAACTAAAACCATGTAAACTATAGAAATCCAGCAAAGGGAAAATTAGCACAAGGCAAGAGAATTGGGGAACAAAGAAGGCACAGACCACAAGTAATGTGCACAAATGCCACGGGATCCACCTTCTCCAGGCCAATTCCTCAGAAGTTAGGCTTTGTAATTTTTGCCACATTCTAAACATTGTAAATGGCACTTTATAGAGAGGTTCTGGATTTTCTCATTTTCTTTTGGAGAGCATTGGCTTATGGGAACCAGCCTTCTGCTCTGAATTCTAAGGTTTGGGTATATGTTTGTTAGGATAGATCTGCTGTCATTTTGCTTTAAAGTCTTTTTTTTTTTTTTTTTTTTTTAAATTCCAGGAACTTGACTTCTCCTAAGGAATGGGCTTTTCATGGTTTTGGGAACCACTGTTTCTGGCTGCTTTTGGTTGTCACCGACTTCAAGCAGTTTTCTTTGATATTTTATCTAGAGCTGGTCACTGTTAACTGTGAAAAGTTAGCCTTGCTGGGCAGGGTGGTGCTCACCTTTAATCCCAGCACTGGGGAGGCAGAGGTAGGAGATTGTTGAGTTCAATGCCAGCCTGGGACTCTAGAGCAAGTTTCAGATCAGAAAATAAGACTCCACCTCGAAAACAACAAAAAGTTAGCCTTGTGCAGTCTACTCAGTCATGCCCCAGACCAGCACCTCTGTGGTTAGGAGATACAGGGTGTACGGCATAAGGTTTGGAGATCTGGTATCCTGCTCATCTCACATGATAGGTGGCCTTGGTACATCAGTGATAGTAGTGAATAAGCCAAAGAAAGCTGGGGCAAATCTAAGCCACAGGCATAACCTTCAGGGCTGTGGATCTTGAGTAGGATACTGTGGTGGTTTGATTCAGGTATCCCCCATAAACTTTGGTGTTCTGAACATGAGTTTCCCAGCTGTTACAGTGAGGTTCACATTGCTGGTAGAAATAACCCAACCAAGAGCAGCTTGTGGGAAAAATAGGTTTATTTTGGCTTACAGGCTCGAGGGGGAAGTTCCGCGATAGCAGGGGAAAATGATGGCATGAGCAGAGGGTGAACTTCACCCCCTGGCCCACATAAGGTGGACAACAGGAACAGGAGAGTTTGCCAAACACTGGCAAGGGGAAACTGGCTATAACACCAATAAGCCCGCCCCCAATAATACACTGCCTCTAGAAGGCATTAATTCCCAAATCTCCATTAGCTGGGAATCTAGCATTCAGAACACCTAAGATTATGGGGGGCACCTGAATCCAACCACCACACCAGCTGATGAATATTTGGGAATTAACATCTCCTGGAGGCAGTGTATTTTGGGGACAGGCTTGTGGGTATTATAGCCAGTGTCCCCTTGCCAGTGTTTGGCACACTCTTCTGTTGCTATTGTCCAACTGATGTTGGTCAGGGGTGATGTCCACTCTCTGCTCAAGTCATCGTTTTCCCCTGCCATCATGGAGCTTCCCCTAGAGCCTGTAAACCAAAATAAACCTTTTTGTCCCCCACAAGCTGCTCTTGGTTTGGTGGTTTCTGCCAGCAATGCAAACCTGACTTCAACAGATACCATGGACATTTTGAAATAAAAAGCCCACCTCAAAACCTGAGTTTTGTTGTTATTTTGAGTCAAGATCTCACAATGTAAGCCTAGGTTCACCTCAAACTCATGATCCTCCTGCTTCAGTCTATCAAGTGCTGGGATTATGTGGCCCCATGCTCAGTTAATATGAAGTCTTCCCACCATGCATGACAGCCACACTTTCAGCAGCTGATATATGCAAAGCACAATGCCAGGGACAGACATGAAGAAAGAAGGCCCCTTTGGAGCAACAGGGAAAGGTACCCTTCCAGATAACAGAAGCATTCCATGGGAGCCCTAAACAGGTGTCTCACCTTGCTAGGTGTCTGAGAAAGCTTCTAGGAGAGGAGACCTTGTACGAAATCTTACCCAGTCGAGTAATCAACCAGGGCAGAGGGTCAAGGCACAGCTCTGGGCTGTGGGAATAGCATGGACCTCAGAAGAATGGCCAAACTATCGTGGCTCAGCACTTTGGGGAGGCAGAGAGAGGAAGATCTCTGTAAGTCTGAGGCCAGCCTGCTCTTATATAACAAGTTCAAGACCAGGCAGAGGTACAGCCTTGTCTCAAAACAACAAAAGTACAGGCAAGTTTAGCTGTGTGTTATGGGAGATCTGTGGCAGGGTGCCCTGTGGTTGTAGGCCTGGTCCTCATAGCAGCCCTTGGAGGACTGGGGAGGAGCCTGTCTGTGCTGGCAATGGCAGATCTCACCCCCACTGCGGCTGGGCCTCTGGAATAATTTCTCGCCTTGACATGCCTGGACACCAGAAAGTAGACAGGTACAACACCTTCTGAGAGAATGAAGGTATGGGATGAGAGACTCAGCCTTGCAAAGAATGAACTGATGGGAACAACCAACTCCATTTATTACACCTCCTCCCCTCCCAGAGACTTTGAAAAATCAAATACTCCCTGAGCTTTGGAAACCCAACCAGTGGCTGATTATTTGAACTTTATTATTATAATTGGCCAGTCCAATTCCAGCCACCACAGGCAGAACAATGAGCCATTGAAATCTTGGAAAGGTCTTGCCTTCCATCCACCCAGTTACTGAGTCTTCAGTGGGGAGGGGAGGGCAGGAGGAGAGTATGCTTGAATCCTGGCTTTGCCATCTCACTCCACAGGGAGTCTTGGGAGGTTGGTCCAGGTTGGAGTATTCTCACTTATCAAACAGCGGCCCTGACATTCAGGTGTTGCTTTACCTTGTGACGTTCCATCTCACATCTTGGCCCTTATAAGTCAGGAACTAATGTATCTGCTTTAGGGAAAATTCTGGAGATCCTGGAAACACAAGGTATCATTACTTGTACCTGGCCCATGCACCTTGCTAGTACAACAAAGGAGACAGTGGGGAGTGTTCCTGCTCCCTTGTAGGGTGCTTAGACTTGTGCCCATGCACAGAGCAAAACTACCCTGGGAACCCTGGAGTAAATGGCCAGCCGCTAGGCCAAGGAGCTGGGCCCAGCTGGCTCCTGACCCTCAGTTGCTATGTAACAAGGTGACATTGTATCTTGTTTATGGTCACACTACTCCCAGGCATTTAGTGTTATTTGATCATTAGTTATAAGCCCCAAAGATCTAATTTTATTGGGAGGGAAAAAAAGTTCAATTTTATGGAACTACAAGGCCCAGTTACTGTCCCATGAAACCTTAGAGGTCAGGCTTGAGCTGGGTCTGCCATGCCCATCACTTGCAGTCACTGCTAGCTTTGTGTTTTCCTTCCCAGAATTAGGCCGTGGCTAGACCAGCCAGGTGGCCAAGAGTTTGCCTGGTGTCTCTGGAACCTGCTTGATTTTATCAGGGCTGGATTTCTACCCTGTGGGTGCCCAGCACCCTGCCTTCCCCTAATGGGAAGTAAGCACTGAACACAGAAGGCCTGTGAGAGAAGTCCTCTCACTGGGAAGGCCCCATTCGCTCCTCAGATGGTACTGGGAAGGCTGCAGGGACTCCGACTTGGGTTTCAGGATTAGGGTAACCTGAGTACCATAAACCACAGCAGGGCTGGGATTAGGCAGGCTCTGGGTCTAAGATGCTTTGCTGGGGCCCAGGGAGAGGTAGAGGGCTCCTCAATACCCTTGTAGCCACAGGTGCTTGGCTGGGGACCAGGGTGTTCAGGGCATCTGAAAGCCTCTGGTGGCAGAACCTGTAACTCTAGAACGATTGGGGAGCTCTAAGGGGTTTGGAAAACAACAGAAGCCAGGCCCTAGCAGTCAGGGTTGTCCAGGATGGCTCTGCAGTAAAGCATGAAAGTATGGAGGCCAGCCCCCTGGCTGATCCATCATCAGGGTCACAGGGATCAAGAAGCAAAATCTGTAAAGTGGGTCCTCCCTCCTCCTTCCCAGGCTTGTTCCTTATAAAATGGACAGCAGCCAGCTCAGACCTTTGCTGGACTCAGACCACACCAGATGGGCCATGACAGGCATGGATGTGGCATGATGCTGTAGGCACCCAGACTCTCAGCTACTGACTGTCCAGTGCACGGGTATGTGGCTGCAGCTCTGCTGTTCTTGGAGGATCCATGGCGCCAGTGGGACTCCCCTCCGTTGCTCATCTTCACCTCTTGACAAAACTTCACCCTGCCATAGTGGGTTCTGGAAACAGGAGTGATGACCCCAGTCATGCCTGCTGAGCTTGGAGGCCGACCTTGACACCTGATGATACAGGTGAAGCCCAAGGAATGCTCAGGTATGTCATCTTGACATCACAGCCTTCCAGCCTTCTGCCCACAAGACTCATCATAATGATGAGTTCTAGTGATCACTTGTTAGTTTTTGTTAAAGAATTATTTGGTCAATTATATCCCCATCCTGAACATTCTGGGAAGTGTGGTTGGACAAACCCTTACCAGCATGTTTCCCCTTCTAGGCAGCTCTTTCTAGGCAGGATTCTGAGCACCAGGCCCTGTAGCCTGGCTGTGGTAGGACAGGGTAGAGGTGTCTCCACAGTGCTGGGGGAGCTCCATCTCTTCTGCAAGACCAACAGAACACCAGAGCCCCTCAATCTGGGCATGCCTAAGAGGTGTAAGGAGCAAACCAGGCATGGGCGTGGCAGCATCTCTTGTGAACAACGAGCCAACATGCATTTCTACCCATGTATTTATGCCCCTGTTTGGCACGGGGTAGTCCCCAAAGCCATGCAATACACAGCTGAAGTGCCTAAGACAAATTCCTCCCTTGTGGACTCTGCTGGGCTTGGGCTTTTGTTAGAACCAGCACCAGGAGAACCCTTTTGCAGATGGAAGGGGAAACGCAGCCAGTGTGAAGGAGGGAGAGACCTATGCTCATCAGGGACCCTCAGGGAGACATCTTCTGTGCTGGCCCATCAGTGTGGGCTTGCGGCTGCTGCTTGCATTCATTCTGTGGAAGTCCAGGGAGCAGGGTCCAGAAACCTGTCAGCAGTCAGCCACCTCACTGTGAAGCAAGGAAACACTATGGCCTTAGGTGGATAGACAGTGAGTTCTTGGCAACATGGGATGACAGTACTCCCACTGAGAGGTGACCCCACTTCCCTCAAGCCAGGGACCTTTGCTTGCTCAAGTGTGATACTCGGTCTAGGGAGGGTTCAGAATCCTGACCCTGCGACTGTTCTAGTCCCTACCTCATTTTGGACTGAGCTGAGGCTCTCTTGCTCAGCAAACCCACAATCTATAAGTTTGGGGCCAGGAGAGTATATTTTTCTTTGAAGTTGGGGCCCCAGAAGCCAGGCCTGGCTCAGGTCATCTGGGTAATTGGTTTGCAGATGCTTCCTAAATGGGGTAGCCCTGCAGAAGAGTGTGCCCAGATACCTGCTTGCTTGGGATGTCCAGCCTGCTCCTCAGCATCCCCACCACCTGCTGGCCCCAGGTACAGCCACTGCTACTGCTTTTCTAGGAAGAAAATGGTCCACTCTGCATTTGGCAGTAAACTGCACCTATCCTCACCACTCATGCCCCCTGCACTCTGAGTGGAACCATGGGTGGGCAGACTAGGAAGGTGGAAGGACAGACAGGCAGAGGTCAAGACAAGGGACTCCAGTCAGTTGTTGAAGAAGGCCATTGACTGAGGTGTGGGCCCATGGTTCCTGGGCAAAGGGAAAACAGCTTCCAGAGGGACATAGGGTAAGCTGAGGTGGGAAAGGACAGTGTAGTGATAACCCAGTCATGTCTCCTTGGTGTTATGAAGGAGTCTCCTGACTAGGGGCCAGGCATGTGGGATCTAAATAATGACACAGCCTTATGGTACACAGGTCTCTCCTAAGGCACAGCCTCCCTGACAGGCATGCTGGTTGGATGTCTCAGGGTGCCCCTATGCAGGTCCAGATTGTCCATAGCTCCAGGCGACTATGTCCAGAAGGTAGGCAGTAGATGGGGGCCTCAGGTCTGCTCCCCCAACACTGCTGTTAGCTCCCAGGTGCCTGCTGGATACTGAAGATCAGGTGGCCACCTGTGGAAGTGAGACATGTGCCAAGACACTGAGAAGAGCACAGATGTCAGGGACAAGCTCCCACCTGAGGCCACAGAGAGACAATATACTGCTTCTCACAGGGGAATTCTGCTGGCTGGTAAGGGTGCCTGATGAAGACATGGAGGTCACTTCCACTGCCAGGAAAGCACAGCTAAGACACACTCCTACTGCCTCCTGCTGAGCACATATGGAGGCCCCCACAGGCTTATGGAGTATGCCCAGAGTAACGAGGAACTGTAGTCTTGGCAACTCAGATACCCCCAAGAACTGATAGCCCTCTTTACATCCTGTGCTGTTAACCCCAGGCTCCTCCTCAGAGACCTCACTGTGCTATTAGTTCTGCCCACAAAACTGTCTGCCACCTAGCTCTGTGTGCCTGCCATCCAGAGGGCCTCAGTACAAGGCGGCAGGTTGGAGGAGGGAGTAGGTGGGGTGATGGATGGGCACCCCACCCCACTTCCCAGGGAGAGTGAAGTAGTAGGAAGCCTCCCTCCCGCCCTTCTCCTTCCCAAGTCCTTGCGCAATCTGGAGCCACAAGCCGAAGTGTGCAAGACATTGCTGGGGGTAATTGCAGGTTACATGGAACAATCTAAGGAATTAAAATCATATTTTCATTGCACCATAAAAACATGCAAAGACAGAGAGGTGGCAGCCCCAGGGAGCACTTGGCCCTGAGGTGGAAAGCAGTTGGCTCAGGAGATCTTCAGCCCCTTCTTGTATTTTCCGGCCCAGAGAGGGGGCTGGCCATGCAGTGATTCTGTAGCCAGGTAGGACACTCAGGCTAGATGCCATTACTGGCACAGCACATCTGTCCTGTCTTGGCACTTGCCCTCCTTGAACACAGGACACCAGAACCCTGGGTGAATGGCCCAGGACATTTGGTAGTATGTGCACACTGCCGCATCAGGTTCCTCCCAGGCCTGTTCTGGCTCCATAGCTGCCTGAGTAGGGTCTCTTGGCTAGGTCCTACCAGAGCAGTGGGCTGTTTTCTGAGTCCACTAAACATGTTTCTGGTCCCATACCCTGGCCAGTGTATGCTGTTTCAATGCCTGGTCCTGGGTGGTGGCTGGCCATGAGTTCCCAGTGGCAGACTTTCCCATGCTACATTTGCTGTCTGTGAGTTGGTCAGATCCTTACTCACCATTTATTAGGACTGCAAAGGGAGCCAGGATGTAAGGCCATGTGGGAAGGTATTTTGGATGTCTGGTTTTTCCTGGGTATAGTAGCTATGGCTTTCAGTAGAGACTCTAGGGCAGGTAGGCTAATACAAGATCTGTTCTTGGGGTAAGAGATGCACACAAAAGCCACCTGGCAGGGCAATGGAGACATGGGTGTGTAGATGGCACTGGATGGCTAGGTGAGCAGGAAGGCAAGTCTCCTCCCTCCCTAGAGAGGTACTTGCTTGCCCCATGGCAGGGGCTGCTTCCAGGGCTGTGGAATTCACTGGAGGGTGTCTAGCCAGATCTCCTATCCCACCAGCCCCAAGCAGCAGGTGTTAGCTGACCTCTTTGCCACTAAAGCAGATAAAACCTCAGCCTAGAGAATCCTAGTGGCTGGGGTGCGCCACCAGCCGTGCGTTAAATGGGACATGGCTGATCTGGCTCTGCACTTGTCAGGAGAGCCAGGCCCAACCCAGGACTTGGCATCTTAATTGAGTGTCTGAACACCTCACAGGCTTCACACCATGAGCCAGGCTCCCGTAGGCCCATTAAGGTGCAAACACATTCCTTTGTTCGCTGACAAGCAGGGTCCCATCCAGGGTTCCTGGGCCAGCAGACTAAGTGATGTTTTCTTAAGGAAGACACGAGATTAGCTGCTGCTAAAGCCTTAGCACAATGCCGGGCCGCCTGTGGCTGTCTCTCCCAGTGGTGATTGACAGGCGCTCTCTGGCCCATCAAGTTTCAATACAGAGGATTAGCCAAAATGCAGCCACCAAGCTGACTTGGAGGGTCACAATGGAAACCTAACAAGGTGGCTAATATTCAGGAGCAGAAAGCCTTAAACACCCCTGCCAAGTCTTGTCCTCCCCCGCCCCCGCCACCCCAGTGCCTGCTGGAAGCTAGGGTGCCTGCCTTGCTTCAATGCAAAGACCTCAGGTGTGACCTGGGGAGAAGGTCCAGGAAGAGGCCCCTCCCCCATGTCAACTGCATCTGGGAACTTCTGAATACAGATATTGGGGCTGCAGATGTTCTAGATGGCCCTGTTGATTGAGCTCCACATGACAGCAGGTCTTGGAAGTTTCTTTCATTTGAGGGGGCTGGCCAGGCCCTGCCCTGCTGGGTAGTCCTGGGACACCACAAGCAGAACATGCTTCAGGAAACATCCTCTTTATTTGTTATTCCAGAAATGCCAAGGGGCTCAGACGTGGGCAGCCCCACATGGGGGTTTCTGCCCAGGCCATCATCATCTGGCACTGGGGACCTGGAGAGGCTGGCCAGGCTAAACAGGATGATGAGGTGCAGATGTAGGCTGATTTCCTGACGCCATCCCTGCAAGGCATACACCGTTGTCTGTGCAGACACACAAGGCTCCATAGATGTATCCTGGGCTCTCTGAGAAGGTGCCAAGGCCTGGCTTTCCAGTCCTGCCAATGATGGGTGGGGTCAGCACAAGCCACATCTCACATTTATCTGGCCATATCACCCACACTCACACATGGGACCCTCGAAGGATGATTGCAGATGAGCCCCTGAAGAGAGCCCCCCACTGCCCCATTGAGTGAGTCAGAGGGGACATTGTAGTACTACAAAAGGATTTTGAAATGATAAAACCTTGTAGTAGGCTCGTAACAAAACAACCTGGGAGGTATAATATTCTGATAAGAGCTGTCTTGGAGGCCCTTTGTCTGTAGCAAAGGCAACCATGACTCTGGGGAACCACGGTGGAGAGGATGCCAGGATGCCCAGGATCCACAGTCCACTGGACCCATGAACCATTGCTTGGGCCCTAAAACCTGCTAGAGGCATCCTGAAGGGGAGTGAACTTTCTTCATATAGCCTCCACCTCAGGGTGTGGGGGAGTGGTCCCAAAGGACCCTAAATATGGAAGGGCTGACAGCCTGTACAAGCCCAAGGACCCAGCCTTAGGAGGCTTGGGGAGAATATCATGTCAGTCAGGTGACAGTGCAGGGCAGGGAGGTATTTGCTAATTTTTTCCTCCTTATAAGAGGGTTACAATGGCCAGCATACCACTGAGACTTCCAGCTGCCTGCTTAGCCAGCCCAGCTTTACAAAGCTGTCACTGAACCAGATGTGAAGGTGGCATGAGGCAGCATCTCCACCTTCTGGGCAAGAGGAACTATAAGCCAGCACTGGCGGTATGAAATGTAAGCCAGCACTCTGAGGGGGGGAAGGGGAGGCCAGCTTCCACCAACAGTACTTGAGACTGCCCAGGAGACTCTGTAGGTGTAAGCCTGCTCCCTCAATACCCTACACACGGGGACCAGCAGGGACTAGGCAGGGATCTCAGGGTGTCCTCAGAAGGCTGGGTTCTTGGTGGCCTCCCCTCCCAGCCTTGCTTCTGGACCACCATGGTCTGAATGGAGGGCAGAGCTCACTGGTCCAAACTCAGGCCTAGCTGCACCATGCGCCTTGCATCATGTTCATCAAAGTACCACCCACCCCTAGTCCTGTGCTCCATCTTCAAACTTGTGTACCTGGGTCCAGGTTTCTGAGGAGCCTGGTATTGAGCAGGCAATACAGTGTGTGCCCTTGGCTTGGCAGGGATGGTGGCTTAACCTCAGCAACCAGTCACAGTGGGGTCCAGGCCTGAGCGCTTGGAGATGTGCAGTTTGACCACTTCTTCAGAGCAGGTGGGGTGGATGCCCACTGTCTGCATTACCTGTTCATAGGAGGCCCCACACCTGCATGCATAGGGTGGAGAATGGCAAGCAGTCAGCACAGAGAGGCATGCCCATACCACCCTGACCCTGGGAAAGCTTTGAAAGCACAGGTTCTCCTCACTAATCCCCTTATTTCCCCAGCTAGTGGTGGGTGGGAACATCTGACCACACATATATTGGACTATCCACCTTCCACCCAGCAAATGTCCACTGCCTACAGTGGCCAAATGGAAGACCCTTTGGGCTCACCTCCAATCCAATTTCTCCCTGGCTTGCTATGTTTTGGCCTCCTAATCTCTAGTCCCACCTACTCCTTCCTTGAGGTCTGCTCCATCACTCTGCCAAGGTGTGGCAGAAATGACCCACCTCAGCCAGCAGAAGTATACTACTTATGAACACAGCTTCTACTACCCAGCCTCCCACACCACCAAGCCTTCCACCCAGCCCAGCTCAGAAATCTCACACTTGGAGACATGATACCCAAACACCACTGTGCAAGCAAGGAGCGGACTGATCTGTAAGTTGTATCTTGTCTGTCCAGAGTAAGTGCATGAATACATAGAGAAGACAACTTGGTCCAGCTCAGCTGCTGACCCTATAAGGATAGCTTCCACTGCCCAGACTATCTCCTGGCCTCTGAGAACTGGCTCCCACCTAGCCCAGTTGCTAAAGGTCTACAGAGTAATGGGTGCTGTGGGCACTGCAGGCAGCAACAATGTACATGCTCAGTAGGCACTATTCACCTCCTTAGGGACACTATACTTATGGACACCCTATAAAGCACAGAGGGTAACAGCTTCTATTGTTTTCCATTAGACAAAGTTGAAACAAGATTTCCTTATGTCTATGCACACTTGTGCTAAAGCATCTGGTGGGTAAATTCACAACTTGCACAGCAGGTGTGTGTATTTCAAATACAGATGGAAGTCTCTAGTGAGCCAGGTTCATTCCAAGGCCACCTGATCATGTCTAAAACATCATTCTTGGCACTCTACCAGTGTGCTCAGGTCTTAGTGTCTCTATCCAACAGACACTGACTGTCACTGTGATGAATAGAGAGCCTCAAGCTTTAGACCAACTCAAACAGTTCCTTGCTGTTTTAAATACATTTAAACATTTCAAATGTTAAACTCCAAAGCATAGCATCCTTCAAATCAACCTTTTATCTTTATTTCCTGTGAACTGCCTGTTTATGTTCTATACTTGTTCTTTCCAGTTGTCTGCATCATAAATTGAATGGTAAGAGCTCTTTGCATATTAAGAAATAAACCCTTTGCAGTTACATTATGCCAAGAGGCTGCCTCCATTTAAAGAACTTTCCCAGAAATTCTTCCAGACACTGAGTGTAAGTCTGAGCAATAGCATCTGCATGTAGTTCAAGTGGAAAGCAATGTGTTGCTGGGATAGGGCCAGGCCTGGTCTTGTCTTGTCAGCCCCAAGAGTTGGAGATGGCCCCATCTACCATCACTCACACAGAACTACCTACAGCCATTCTCCTTGCACCCACCCTATGGGCTCTAGCAGAACTCTCAGGAATGGATGAAGGACTCATGGATCCTACCTACCCTGTGGTTTTTCTAGATAGAACTTCCAGATGATAGTTGTGCCATATATCACTCAGCAGCTGAGGAACCAGACGTGTATTCCAAGGACATGGCCCATCTGGGACCTAAAGCTCAAGATTGCCAGCCATTACATGTGTGCAGGACAGGTGGGCCATGATAGGATGAAGGCTCACTGCTCTGTGAAAGGCATGGCTCCATAATGGTCTCAAGGAATCTAGACCTTTCATCTCCACCTGCAGAGCCCATCAACATACCAGCTCTGTTCCTTTATCCCGGCCTGCTCCCCCTAGACCACCTGTCCTCAAGGCCCAGTTCTTAGCCCACTGGGAACCCAGTTCTCCACACACCTTCTTCCCATTTACCCCTTCTTCTTACCTCTGCTTTCTCCAGTTTGTCCTTGCCTGGCCCTCTGCCTCCTAGACTGTACGTTCAGCTACCCTTCTAAGAAACCATGCTTGACTTCCTAGCATCACCTGCTCACCCCATCGCGAGCCACTTCATGGCCTCTGTAGGCCTCAGGATACAGCTTGTGGTTACAGCATTTGCCTAGTTTGTGTGAGGCTCAGGGTTCCACCCGTGACACCATACATGCATGTAGTCAGATGTGCGCATGAGGACACATACACACTCCACACTGCCTTAACCAGAGACCCAAGGAACAGCTCTAGGCAACTTTTTATCAGCACCTTCAAGATCCAGACCATCTTCACTACTCCTGAGGACTGTGGGAGTGAGGGCTCAATCCTTCTCATTCTACTCATGTAGAAAAGGCCCAAGTAGTTACTGATGGCTGCAGCCATCCCCAGGAGCTCAGGCACAGAGGACATGTTGTATGGCTCTGTTTAACAGCCTTATCTAGAGAAGAAAGCCTCTTTTCTGGCCAAGCCTGCCATATCTGAGAAGAATCTTAAGGATATCTGCTAGACATGTGCAAGCCCCAGTCCCAAGAGCAATGTGGACACAGCAGCTTTCACTGCAGAGCTCCTGGCATTCGGTAGGACACAAGCATTCCTTCTGACTTACTTGATTCCCAGAGCAAATCCTTGAATAACTTCTCCAGCATTGGGGCCGAGGAAGTGGAGACCCAGCACTAGCTGTGGGGGTTCCTTCAGGCATACCATCTGAAAGCCACAATTTATTAGCAACCCTTTGCCACAGGGGACCCACCGAGTCACAGAGCACACCCAACTGTGTCCCAACTCTGCAGCCTTCAGAGATTCCCGCTTGTAATGGTTAATATTGCCAACTAGGGCTGAAGAAATGGCTCAGCAGTTAAAGGCCCTTGCTTGCAAAGCCTGCTGGCTCAAGATCAGTTCCCCCAACACCCATGTAAAACCAGATACAGGAAGTGGCATATGCCTCTAGAGTTTGTCTGCAGTGGCAAGAGGCTCTGGCATGCCCATATTCATGCTTTCTCTCAAATAAATAAAAACAATTTTTAAAAAACTATTGCCACCTCAGGGACTGGGGAGATAGCTTAGCAGTTAAAGATTCTTACTTGAAAAGCCTTCTAGCCCATGTTTAATTCCCTAGTACCCACAAAGCCAGATACACAAAGTGGCACATGCATCTAGAGTTCATTTGCAGTGGCAAGAAGCCCTGGTGTGGGCTAGAGAGATGGCTTTGTGGTTAAGGCATTTGCCTGCAAAGCCAAAGGACCCCAGTTCAATGCCCCAGAACCCAGGTAAGCCAGATGCACAAGGTGGTACATGCATCTGGAGTTTGTTTGCAGGGGCTAGAGGCCCTGGCACACCCATTCTCTCTCTCCCTCTCTCTGCCTCTTTCTCTCCATCTCTCTCTCTCTAATAAATAAATAAAAAGTTAAAAAAAGAAGAAGCCCTGGTGTGTTCATACTCAGTCTCTCTCTCTCCTCAAGTGTTTAAAAAAAAAAGAGGAAGAAAAAGGAAAAGAAAAAGGCATTCAGGATGGAGAGATGCTTAGCAGTTAAGGCATTTGCCTGCAAAGCCAAAGGACTCTGGTTTGATTCCCCAGGACCCATGTAAGCCAGGTGCACAAGGGGGTGCATGCGTCAGGAGTTTGTTTGTAGTGGCTGGAAGCCCTGGCATGCCCATTCTCTCTCCCTCTCTCTCTACCTCTTTCTCTCTCTCAAATAAACAAATAAAATATTTTTAAAAAGACATTCCCAGGCTGGAGAGATGGCTTAGCGGTTAAGCGCTTGCCTGTGAAGCCTAAGGACCCTGGTTCGAGGCTCGGTTCCCCAGGTCCCATGTTAGCCAGATGCACAAGGGGGTGCACGCATCTGGAGTTCGTTTACAGAGGCTGGAAGCCCTGGCGCGCCCATTCTCTCTCTCTCCCTCTATCTGTCTTTCTCTCTGTGTCTGTCGCTCTCAAATAAATAAATAAAAATAAAAAAAAAAGACATTCCCCCAATTAAAAAAAAATACTGCCAACTAAACAGGATCTAGAATCACCTAGTAAATAAACTGATGGGCAAGTCTATGAGCTTCTAAATTAGGATACTTGAGGTAGGACAGTCCACCCTAAATGGAAGGCACCATTCCATGGGATGGAGTCCCAGACTGTTTGATAAAAATGAAAAAGTAGGGCTAGAGAGGTGGCATACAGGTTAAGGCGCTTGTCTGCAAAGCCAAAGGACCCAGGTTCAACTCCCCAGGGCCCACGTAAGCTAGATGCATAAAGGGGCACATGCATCTGGAGTTCATTTGTAGTGGTTAGAGGCCCTAGTGTACCCATTCTTTCTCTACCTGTCTGTTTCTATCTCTCTCTCTCTCTTTCTCAAATAAATAAATAAATAAATAAATAAATAAATAAATAAATAAATAAATAAATAAGCCAGGTGTGGTGGTGCACACCTTTAATCCCAGCACTTGGGAGGCAGAGGCAGGAGGACTGTCATGAGTTCAAGGCCTCTCTGAGACTAAATAGTGAATTCCAGGTCAACATGGACTACAGTGAAATTTAAAATAAAAAAAAAAAAAAAAAGGAAAAAGTAAACTGAGCACCAGCATGCATCCCTCTCTACTTTGTGATTGCAGATGCAATGTGACCAGTTGCTTCATGCTCTGCTATGATCCTTAAGCTGTGAGCCAAAGGAAACCCCTTCCTTAAATTGCTTTTGTCATGGTATCTACAAAAAGAAGCACGTTACTCTGCCCTGTGTGTGTGCCACATCACTGTTCCCACTGCTGCTGGCTCTTCCCTCCTTCCCTCTTACCTCCAGTGCAACACAACCCTGGCCCCCCAAACACTCACCTTTATGTGGCCCCCCAAAACACTCACCTTTATGTAGCACTGGGATGCGTCCTGCTCACTCACTGTGAACTCCAGTGGCTTATAATACGCATGGTAAACCTGATTGACAAGATACCAAGGCTTAAATTGGCAGCCATGGCCAAGCTAGTTCTATAGTCATGGCTCTAACAGGGTATGCTGAGGGGAGGGCTCTCAGGGATCCACATGACCTGAGGATGTGGTCTGTGGTGCAGACATAACTTAGCGGGCTGCAAAATGCACGCCCCCCTCCCACACACAGGCAGTGTGTATCTGCAGCCATGGTCTCCAGACAGACCCAGGCCTAAGAGCCCCATTGAACTAAAGCAGCAGAATAGGTGACAGGCTATTGTGCTGACTAAGATAATGCACCACAGAGCCTGCAGGTTGGGCCATGGCACTGGGGTACCCCACGGGCAGGTGTGGGATGGACACAGTCTTCTTCCTTATGGCCACTGCAGGCTGCACAAGAAGATGGCAGGCAGCTGCTAGTGCTTTGCGGGCAGTGGTCTAATCTCCCTGGGATACCCTGATTGGCCTGGCCTGAACTTTGGCTAGAAGGAGGGGCCTGGCATAGGACGGTCCTGGAGCAGGGCAGACCCCAGGCACACTGAAACTGTGGGACAAGGGCTTTCACCACCCACCAAGGGTTCGACAGCACGCTCAAAGCTGTAGCTGAGTAAACATGAACAAGGCCTCCACATGTGTTACACATCCACTATTAATTAATAGAGCATCAGAGAATATTGTTTTAAGTAAGACAGAACTCAAAAGAAAACAAACAAAGGATATTTGGCCACATTCAACATTGTGAAACATAAAACAACATTATAAAATGGCATGAGAATATGTCCAAGTACACTTATGATGAATCAAACAAAAATAGTAATTAAGGCACCAGGAAGGCAGGCCTGTCAGACCTATCCTATGATGGAGGGGCCTGAGTGTGGGTGGTGGGCAGGTCCAACAGCCTGGTGGTTGCATGGGGTCTGGTTTCCCCACTG
Organism: Jaculus jaculus; assembly: GCF_020740685.1. Taxonomy (NCBI): domain Eukaryota; kingdom Metazoa; phylum Chordata; class Mammalia; order Rodentia; family Dipodidae; genus Jaculus; species Jaculus jaculus. Next base: position 504,066 of record NC_059114.1, on the reverse strand, counting down.
CCTGTAAGCCAGTGCCAGATGAAACCATACCAAAGCTTTCTAACTCACCATACTTCAGGCCACCTGGCCCCACTCTGTGGGCACTTCAGGGGCCATGGCCAGCTTGTCACAGCAGACCCCAATAACCAAGCCTGTGAGTGCTAGAAGACTTTGTGATAAGGAAAGAGTCTGGACTGGGCAGAATGAAGATTCTCCCACTGGAGCCCTCAGGAGAGTCCCAGGAAGAAGGAGGTATGAAGGAAGGAGAGGATAAGTTGGCTGGCCAGGAAAGATGGCGGGGTAGAGGGGAGAAGTCAGAGGACATCCTGGAGAAGCCATTTAGGCTGAGAGAGACCCAAGCCCCTATGAGTTAAGGAAAGCTGCAAAAACAGGCACCTTACCCTGGTGCCTTCTGTGATAAGTGCTCTGCATGCTAGAGTGGGGCTTGTACCAAAGGCCCCGAGACTCTGGTGGAATGGCTGGTATCATGGTAGAGACCCTATTGGTGCTGCTAATTCCTACAGCATAGCTAGGGGGTGGGTGCCAGACAACAAGAGCTCAGAAAGAGGCAGCCAGGTACCCTTCCCTAGTCATACAACCCAGGGTAGCAGGTGGCTACTGAGTGGGACCAGAGGAACAAAGCTTGGTGACACAATGAAGCTGCCAGAGGCCTCCTCCTTCTCTTGTTTTTGGAGCTGCCTTCCTATGTTCCCATCCTGAGGTCTATTTCTGCTGCTCCCTGACCATTGTTCTGGGCCACTATATCATGTCCTGCCAAGTGCAGCCCTCAGAAAGTGGGGACACCCACATCCTTATTCACAAGGCCTATATCCAGGGAGGCACTTCATGGAGAGCAGCCACGGAGGCCCCATCATTGTTGGCAGTTCCTACCTCTACATTATCCTGGCCATGGCGGGCTGTAGCTTCCTCCTCTGACAGTCCTACACAGCCATACTCCAGGGGCGTGAAGACAGTCGTAGGAACCTAGACCGCAGGTTTGGAGTTAGGCATGGTTCTTGGGTCTTTCAATCTGAATATACCCCCTGCATGACACTCTTAATGGTGATCCCAGGCCAGGCTCTATCATGTACAAAACATGGCAGGTGGGCCACTCACTGTTCCTGGGATGTACCCGGAAGCCAAACCATACATGATAGTACCCCTGCTCTGACACTGACACATGTGCATGACACATGTGGATGTTCACATTCACACCACACACACACACACATACCCTGTGCTTATGGAGACACACAGATGCACATGGGCCCCTTGCCCAGAAGATTCAGTTGGGCCTTTCCCAAGCTGGACTTAGGTAGGTCTTTTCAGGGAACTCACATTGTTGTAATCCATTAGGGCTGAGGATTTCCCATAAAGCCTCTGGGCCAGGAGCTTCCCTGCCATGACAGCTGTGGGAGTCAGTTCAGGCCGCCCCTGTGGGGAAGACAGACACATCAGTACCATGTCCCCGAGAACATGAACAGCTGGTACACCACCACCCACTGCCATTTTAGCAGGTGGTGCCCTGCCGAAAACCCCATCACAGTGCCATGAGCTGCAGAAATTTAAAAGCCTTCAGCATGCAAGGCTAAGTCTCCCATGGTGATGATGCTTGGACATCCTAGGGCCTTAGGCAGTTTGCTTATTTTCATCAGCTTTCCTCCACCAGTTACTATCATCTTCCCTGTAAGAGAAATGAGCTGTCGAGCCCAGCCCTGCTGTTCTCACTCGCTCAGACTTCTCTCTGAACCCCTGTCACACTGATAACCTGGGAGGGCTGTTCTATGACAAAGCTCAAGGGATCCTACCCACTGTTCCCATGTGACTGGAATTCTGGTTTGCATGGTACTAAGCATGTCACGTGCTCCATACACACAGCTTGACCTGCACATGATAGCCTATGGCAAATCCCAAATCAGCATCATCCCAAGGAACACCCTGCCCCTAGGTCCCAGGGTATTCTGTGCTGCCAATGTTCTTACATTCAGTGGCTTGGGTCCAACTGCCAATCACCTCTGCAGCAGGAAATGCAGATGCTGTTTGGCATTCCAGGAATGAATAGAGATCTACAGAGATAAACTACGCCAGCAGCCTGTGCATTCCACCAGACCCGAGTAACCTAGGAAACATCCTGCACACAGCACATATACCATATCACATTAAACAATGACCCTGCTCCACCCTGGGGCTCTTCTCAGCTGCTGACCTGACCTGACCACATGGTCTTTCACTCTTTGCACTACTCATAATGAACTTTCGAACTGCATGGATTGAATTTGAAATATATGCCACATTTGTAGCAACAGTGTTTAAAATATTACAGTATCTACCATACCAAATAAATAGTGCCCTAGAGCCCGGGAGCTACTTATTTATATAGCAAGGGAACTTCATTAGCTGGATGCAAGGGTTTCCTGGGATGCTCAGAGATGTGCATGATACTCTTCTGTGTGAACACAGGGATGACATGTACACAATACAATAGAAGCCTACTATCAGTGACCATCTTGTCCAGACCAGCCATAGGCAGAGTCCAGCCAACAACAACACCCAGTTACATGGTTCAGGCCAGGCTGATAGCATGCCCCATAGCACTGTCCCTACAGTCCTCTACGTTGGGAGCCCTGGAACTGCTCTCTGGGGACCTTGTAACTAGCAGCAGTGGATGTTTCCTTCTCACACATTCCTCAGCTTAGGTCACAGGGCCTGATGGTGCTTGAGAGGCAGCCACTGGGCTCACTTCTGAGCACTGATGGTAGTGGAAAGGGACCCTTCTGGTACACTAAAGGCCCCAGGGGCTATATTGCCCCAGCAGGAGGGGTCTGCAGAGTGGCCACATTTGGTAGGACTGGCATGCTAAGGGGAAGTACAGCCCTGTCTAGCCCTCATCTCTGTCCTGTTACCAGGTAAGTATCAAGCTCTCCCAGGCCCACATCAGCTTTGCAGAGCCTAATGGTGTGTGTGTCCCTGAGCATTGCTAACAGCCACCCAGCTCCACAATGAGAATGAGAATATCCCACCTACGACTTACTGGACTCAGACACTACTCACCTCACCCCCAATTCCCACAGGGTACTTACTAACTGCATTTCCCAGAGAAAGCCAGGACAGGGCAGTGTCTGCACTCTCCTGAGAGCATGGGCATCTTCACTAAGCCTACGGTGCTCCAGCCAAAGGGTGGGTACCATCTGGACCCCTCAGGCACATCTCCCCACCACTTCTCTCTTCACCACTGACAATGAACCTGTCATTATGCTAAAGTAGTTCACTGGTTTATGCCATCTGGAATGCCTCCCAAGATGTTCCTTTATGTGTGTGTGTCTTTGTGTAGTACTGGTAGTGGGTGGGTGGGTGTTTCCTGCAATGTCCCTAATACTCTGAAAAGTGCCTGGTAACCAGTGGTGTGCAGCTAATATCCAATGAGCAAATGTATAGTAAATACTGGGGACTATTGAATAGTGCCCCCACCAAATTCATGCCTGCCTAAAACATAGAACATGACTTTATTTGGAAAATGGAGTTTTTAAGCCGGGCGTGGTGGCGCACGCCTTTAATCCCAGCACTCGGGAGGCAGAGGTAGGAGGATCGCCATGAGTTCAAGGCCACCCTGAGATGACAGAGTTAATTCCAGGTCAGCCTGGACCAGAGTGAGACCCTACCTCAAAAAACCAAAAAAAAAAAAAAAAAAAAAAAAATGGAGTTTTTGTCTTTCTAAGAAGATGTCCCACATCAACCCTCACAAAGAGGTAAAGTATTGGAGAAAGCAGAGTCTGATGCCCAGGCCTTCCCAGAATACACCCAATTAGTCCCTGGAGTTTAGCCCTGTGACTGGCACTCTGTGATTAAAAAAAGAAATTTCTATCTAGTTATAGTAGCTCGTGCCTTAATACTAGCACTTCAAGAAGCTGAGTTTAAGGCCAGCTTGGGCTGTAGAGTTTCAGGTCAGCCCTGGTTAGAATAAGACCCTGCTTCAAAAAAATAAGAAAAAGATAGCTGGGCGTGGTGGCACACACCTTTAATCCTAGCACTCGGGAGGCAGAGGTAGGAGGATTGCCGTGAGTTCAAGGCCAATCTGAGATTCCATAGTGAATCCCAGGTTAGCCTGGGGCTAGAGTGAGACCCTATGTTGAAAAACAAAAAATAAATAAATAAGTAAATAAAAATAAATTTTAAAAAATAAGAAAAAGAGGACTGGAGAGATGGGTCAGTGATTAAGGGTGCCTCCTTTGCAACCATGATCGCCTGAGAGGGAATGAGACTGCCTGAGTGCTAATAACCCCAGTCCTGTGGGGGAAGAGAGACCCAAGAATCTATGGAGCCCCTCAAGCTCCAGAATCAGTAAAAGACGACTTTCTATACAAGCATTCAGGGTGCTGCAAGGGCACATACATGTAAATGTGCCATACCTACCACATTACACACACACACACTTATGTGTATGTGCATACAAGCAAAAAATAAAGAAAAAGAATGAAGCTTCTCTTTCCCATGGGTGGCAATAGCTAAGTTTTGTGCATCTCAAGGCCTAACTGTGGTGGGTGGGAACAAAGAACTAGTCAAACAGGTACAGGGATTCAGGTCGCACCTCAGCAACATCTCCAATGGCATAGATGTGCGGGATGGATGTGGTGTCCCTGGCATCCACAAGAATCTTCTGATTCTCAGGGTTGGTATTCACTCCAGCCTTCTCTAGATTCAAACTTCTAGTTTCTGGAACTCGCCCTAAAGGAAAGATGAAGTTGAAAGATTTTCTTTAGCAATTTTTTTTTTTAGAGGAAGGGTCTCACTAGCACAGGCTGACCTGGAACTCACTGCGTGGCCTTGCACTCATGGCGATTCTCCTACCTCTGCCTCCCAAGTGCTGGGCATGCACCATGATGCCTGGCTAGATTTTCTTTAGCAATTTTGACCTGGGATCCTTTTAAAACATTCCAGCTAGATGTGATGGCAACTGCCTGAAGTATCAGCACTTAGAAGGCTGAGATAGGAGATAGGAAATTCAAAGGCCATTCTGGGCTCCACAGGGAGACCCTATCTCAAAAAATCAAGGATTGTGGATGTAGCTCAATGGTAGACCAAACATTTGCAAAGTCTCACATCTTATTTCTAGCACAATAAATAGATCAACCAAACAAACATTTCTTGGTTCTGTGGCTGACATTAATCATTCACCTAATTTCACAAAACAATGAGAACCATGGCCCCCACCTGGACCTCCTCTGAGGGACACCTAATGGCTCACTAGACAGGCTGGAGTGGAGGTGGTCCTCTAGGGCTGCATCCTCAGTCAGTGCTCAGGACCTGAGGTTAAGGATCCTACCCCAATGGGGCCTGTAGGTCTCTTTCCACTGAGGCTGCATGCAGGGTCTCACAAGCCTACATGGGCAAGGCAACAGCCATTAACATCTGCTGGGCCCCAACCATCCTCAGTCACATGTCTCTTAGCACTTTCCCTCTATCAGTTTTCTTTCTTCCTTTCCTCTCCTCTCCTCTTCTCTCTTCTCTTCTTCTCTCTTCCCTTCCCCTCCCCTTCCTTTCCTTCTTCTCCCCTCCTACCCTCCCCTGTCCCCCGAGTGCTAGGATTAAAGGCATGTGCCACCATACCTAACTTAAAAACTATTTTTAAAAATTTGTATTTATTTATTTTGAGAGAGGGTCTTGCTCTAGCCCAGGCTGACTTGGAATTCACTATGTAGTCTCAGGGTGGCCTTGAACTCATGGTGATCCTCCTACTTCTGCCTCCCAAGACCTGGGATTAAAGGTGCGCAACTTCATGCCCAGGCAATTTTCTTTTTAAAAATATATTCTTATTTATTTGCGAGCAGAATGAGAGTGACAAGTGACAGAGAGAGAGGAGGGAGGGAGGGAGAGAGAGAGACAGAGAGAAGGAGGAAGTTTATGGGTGTGCCAGGACCTTTTGCCATTGCAAATGAACTCCAGACACATGTACTACTTTGTGCATCTGGCTTTACATGGGTACTGGTGAACCAAACCCAGGCCATCAGGCTTTGCAAGCAAGTGCCTTTAATTGCTAAGTCATTTCCCAAGCCCTCCCTCTTATCAATTTTATAGTTCCACCTTTCCATTTTGTTTTTCTTTTTTTAAATTTTATTTATTTATTCTCACACATGTATGTGCACACAAGAGGTGGGGTAGGAGTACCATGGTCTGTTGCCACTGCAAACAAACTCCAGATGCATGTACCACTTTGTGCATCTCGTTTTATGTGAGTACTGGAAATTGAATATGGGTTGACAGGCTTTATAAGCAAGTGCCTTTAACAACTAAGCCATCTCTCCAGCCCTTGTTTGTCCATCCTTCCTTCCTTCTTTTATTATTTTTGTTTCTCTTTAAATATTTTTTAAGATTTTACTGTTTTTCAAGCAAAGAAAGATAAAGAACGGGCATACCAGGGCCTCTAGCCACTGCAGACGAATTCTAGATGCATGTGCCACTATGTGCACTTGCTTTACATGGATACTGGGGAAGTGACCTGTGTCTTCAAGCTTTGCAGGCAAGTGTCTTAACCAAAGAACAATCTCTCTAGCACCTCATTTTTGCTTTTTTTTTTTTTTTTTTTTTCAGTGCTGTGCTAGATTCCAGGGCCTAACATATGCTAAGCAAGTATTCTACCCCTGAGCTACATCAGCCCTGTGCCTTTGGTTTTGATGAGACATCATGGCCCAAGGTGAGACAACTACAGACACAGAGGTACCCCATAGGGGATTAAGACCCTTATTAGTTATGCTTCAAAGGACACCAGCTGGGGTGAGGCTTTGGGAAACTTAGGGGCCAGCCTACTACTGGTCCCTTTCCTGGCCACAGCCCTTACTCACCTCAGTGCCAGGACTTCTTAGGCTCTGTGCAAATATGAATAATGTTCCCTGACCTGAGGCCCCTGCTAGACCCTACACACTGGATCAGTCACTGCTTTAGCCAGATGCAGAGGTGTTTTCTCTTCGGAGACAGCTGCCTGGGTGAGACAGCTTCCTGGGTCACCTATCCCTCTATGCATAAGAGACCCTGGGCAGGCTTCTTTTCTCCTTAGTGATCTCATCTTTTAAAGGGGCAAACATAAAACCCAGACAAATAAAGTCTCATTGGCTACAGGCTCCTAAAGGCTATGTGCCCATAACAGAACTGGTCCATTACATGAACTTCAGCAGAGTTCCTGTGCTGATGTGAGCAAGGGTAGCTATTCCAGCTGACCAAAGCACCTCAGGGATAGCACAGGGCCAGCAAGTATGAGTGCAGGAGAATAGGTACAGTATTCCACCCTCCTGTGAGGACAGGGGAAATACATGTACACATGTACCCACATACATACACACTTACAAAATAAATCAATAAAAGAATACAAGGAGAGAGGGAGGCTGGAGAGATGACTTAGCAGTTAAGGTGCTTGCCTGTGAAGCCTAAGGATCCATGCTCAATTTTCGAGGTCCCACATAAGTCAGACGCACAAGGTGACACATGTGTGCAAGATGGTGCATGTGTCTGCAATTCAACTGCAATTGTTGGAGGCCCTGGTGTGCCAATTCTTTGTTGTGCTTGTCTCAAAAAAAAAAAAAAAATTTAAAGGGAAGAGGAAGTCAGGTATGGTGACAATCCTAGCACTCTGACCTGAGGCAGGAGGATTGTCACAAGTTCAAGGCCAGCTTGGGCTACAGTTAGTTGCAGGCCTGTCAGGGTTACATAGTGAGAAAGAAAAGGAATAGGATGGGGATGTAACTTGGTTGGTAGAGTATGCTTGCCTAGCATGCACAAGTCCCTGGGTCTAATCCCCAGTACTGCATAACCTAGGTGTGGGAGGTGAGACAGGGGTATAAGTTACTCATGGCCTTTATTAAATACATAGCAAGTTTGAGGACAGCCTGGGATACATGAAACTCTGTCAGGAAAAAAGAAATAAGGAAAGAAAGAAATAAGGAAAGGAATGGAGGGAGGGAGGGAAGGAAGGAGGGAGGGAGGGAAGGAGGGAAGGAAGGAAGGAGGGAAGGAGGGAAGGAGGAAGGAAGGAAGGAAGGAAGGAAGGAGGGAAGGAAGGAAGGAAGGAAGCGAGCGAGCTATAGCACTCCTAGGCATATATCCTAAGGACTCATCTCATTTCCTTAGAAGTACATGCTCAACCATGTTTATTGCTACTCAATTTATAATAGCTGGGAAATGGAACCAGCCTAGATGTCCCTCAACTGATGAGTGGATAATGAAGATATGGCACACTTATACAATGGAGTTCTACTCAGTGGTAAAGAAAAATGAAGTTATGAAATTTACAGAAAAATGGACGGATCTGTAAAGGATTATACTAAGTGAGGTAACCCAGGCCCAGAAAGCAAAGCGCCACATGTATTCTCTCATATGTGGATCCTAGCTACAGATGATTGGGCTTCTGTGTGAGAAGGAAAAAACTCAGTAGCAGAGGCCAGAAAGCTAAAAAATCGATACAAAGGGAAGAGAAAGGAAGGGAGGAGGGTACTTTATAGGTTGGTATTGTATATATGTAAGTAGAAGAATAGATTAACGGGGGTGAAAAGGACCAAAGTGAGGTCAGGGGAGGAAACTGAGTAAAGGGAAGGTGGAGGGAAATGTAAGAGGATATAAATAAATCATATGGAATCCTCCAGTTTTGGACAACAGAACACTCAGGAGATGTAGTTCATTGCTAGAAAATTTTCAGTGCCAGGGATGGGATACCTTCCAGTGAATTGTTGGCCAGGGAGGTCCCTGATGCCCCCAAAACATTATAGGACATTGCCAAGGCCCTTGGTTTCCCACCAGGAATCGATGGTAAGACCCTATTGCTGAAGACTCCACATACTTGGGCTGCAAGGCCACTGAGAAATCCTGCTGGAACTGAGCTGATAATCTCCCCCATGTAGACCAGCTGACAGAAAGCTGGAAGAAGCCATTCTATATGCAGTTCAATGGGAGAAAGAGGTACCAACAGTGAAGATACTCAACAGTGGACACTACAAGCCTTGTAATTGGCCAGCCAGGCCAAATGAGCCAACGGGTGTAATACTGGCATGTCTGTCATGGTGGAAACCAACTGTCCTCCAATTGGACTAAAGGCCTGCTCCAAAGGCGGGAATACACCCCTGATACTGAAAACTTAAAACAGGGGTAATCATGAGCCCTAGGGGTATAACATCTGCTGACATCTGGATAAGTGTATATACTATGCTTATCAAATTGCCCAGTAAGCACTTCTCTTAATATTTGTACCCTTATATTAATGCTACTCTTACTTTGGGTAGAGAATCTTCTCTTTTCAGATGGCAGTGAGCTTGGGATGACTCAGAAGTTATCATGGTGCTGGAAAGATGTGACTAGAGTACCGAGTAACATCTCAATCATACCTTCCAAGGCTCTAATGTGGAGGAGATGGCAGAAAGAATGTAAAAGCCAAAGGAAGGGTAGGACTCCTTACAACGTGCTCCCTCCAGACATAAAATGGCCTCGATATCCATGACTTCATAGTGCCTGACACTACCTACATAAGACCATCATAAGAGGAGGGAAAGATCATGACATCAAAATAAAAGAGAGACTTATTGAAATGGGAAGGAGATATGATGGAGAATGGAATTTCAAAGGGGAAAAGGGGGGAGGAAGGGTATTACCATGGGACTTTTTTATAATCATGGAAAATGTTTAAAAAATTGAGAAAAAATTAAATTAAATTTAAAAAAAGAAAGAAAGAGAAAGAAGAAAGAAGGGAAGAAAGGAGAGAAGGAAGAAAGGGAACAAAAAAGGGAAGGAAGGAAGGGAGGAGAAGAAAAGGACAAAGGGATGGAGAAGCAAATAAGACTAGTCTAAATACCTTTTGTGACATTTTATAATTGTTTTATGCATATACATGGTTTACATATTTAAAAAATAAAACTAGCCAGGCGTGGTGGTGTACATCTTTAATCCCAGCACTCGGGAGGCAGAGTTACGAGGATTTCCGTGAGTTCGAGGCCATCCTGAGAGTACATAGTTAATTCCAGGTCAGCCTGGGCCACAGTGAGACCCTACCTTGAAAAACCACAAAAAAAAAAAAAAAAGAAAAGAAAACTATATTAAGCTACACATGCCTTTAATCCAGGCACTTGTAAAGCCAATGTAGGAGGATCACTGAGTTTGAGGTCAGCCTGAGATTACATAGTGAATGCCAGGTCAGCCTGGGCTAGACCCTACCTCAAAAACAAAAACAAAAACAAAAAAAGGCTACAGAGTGAGTTTCAAGTCAGCCTGGGCTATAGTGAGACCCTGCCTTGAAAAAAAGAAAAAAATAAAATAAAAATAAATTATTAACCATGGGATATTGTTTAAAATCATGAAAGTTGTTAATAAAAAAATTGAAAAGAAAAAAAAGAAATTATTAGCACAGGAAAAAATTTCTAGAAACTTCAAGCAACCTAATACAAATGAACATGACTGCACATGAGATTAATGAGAGAGCAGAGAACAGGTTCATTACAGTTCTCCCTCAGTATTCTTAGAGTGTGGATCCAGGATCTTCCTTCCTTCACACACACTGGGATATCAAATCCATAAATGCTTACTGCTGTGTAGAACATGGCATGGCAGAGGGCTTTTTTTTGTTTGTTTGTTTGCTTTTTGAGACAGGATCTCCCTCTAGCTCAGGCTGACTTGAAATTCACCTTATATTCTCAGGCTGGCCTCAAACTCCTGGCAATCCTAACTCTATCTCTGGAGTGCTAGTATTAAAAGCATGTGCCACCAAGCTCAGCATGGCAGAGTATTTTAATACAGCCCGCAACACTCTCTAGGCAATCTGCATTGTTCCTAGATGTCGGAACTGCTTTGCTATGTCACTAGTATGTAGGTATTTAGTACAGTACAATCAGTATGCATGTATTCTCAGAGCTAGGGCTATAACTGAGTGGCAGAGTGCTTACCTGGCATTCACAAGGCCCTGGGTTTCATTATCTGACAGGAAAGCTGCAAAGAGCTCTAAGTGCCATTCACAAAGAATAGTTAAGCAGGGTGTGGTAGCCCACGCCTTTAATCCCAGCATTCAGGAGGCAGAGGTAGGAAGATCACCTCAGTCAAGGGCACCTTAAGACCACATATTGAATTTCCAGTTAGCCTGGGCTAGAGCGAGACCCCTACCTCAAAAAAAACCTACAAAAATAAAAATAAATTTTAAAAAAGAATGCTTAATATTCTATAATATAAAATTTGAATTAAAAAAACTGAATTGGAAATACATGGTTTCTTTTTTCTAAAATATTAAGTTTGGGGCTCTGACCACAGCAAAAATGGCTCTTCAGTGACTTTAAGCCCAGACTTAGATTTCCAAATGTCTTCCACACCCGGGGGACTGGGCTCCAAGAGCTGACAGGAAATAACAGAATGTAATCAAGGATAGAGCATGAAAAGATGCCACATCCCTGCAGGAAGACACACTGACCAGGGTACCCACAGAGACCTCACAGTATGGGGTTTCTTGGTCTATGTGGGGCCCCAGGTGGCCTTACCACCTGGAACTTCCCCCTACATGGGCTTTCCTCAGTGGACAACCTCCCTAGATCCCAGGGCGTCTGTGAAACACTTAATTACTCCTTCCCACCCTGTGTTCTTCCAGCAGCAGGCTTTTTTGTTTTATTTTTTGAGGTAGGGTCTTGCTCTAGCCCAGGCTGACCTGGAATACACTGTGTAGTCTCAGGCTGACGTAGAACTCACAGCAGCCCTCCTCCCTTAACCTCCTCAATGCTGGGATAAAAGGCGTGCACCACCACACCCAGCTTCTGCAGCAGGCTTTCTGAGTCACTAAGGTTCAAATTCTATTCCCACCAAAAGACATCTGCATAGACAGACTAGGTCCCATGTCTCCAGAATCCATCAGGACAGCTTACTCTACATAATGTGTAAGGAGCATGCTGACTAGAGCCAGTGGCCACAGCATGCAAGTTCAAGGTCCTGCTCAGGGTCTTGAAGTGGCCCATAATCCCTTCACCACACAGATATGGTCTGGAAAAGCAGGGCTAGCAGCCAGGTTTGTAGGATGCAGGCCTCAACTTGCCCTCTTCTGCATGACAATCTCTCCACCCCACCTTAACACATACACACCCTGGCTACCCAGCAAACAACCCAACTCTGGTGCTCAGGCAAGAGGAGCTGGGCTTTCAGGAAGTGTCTGAGCCACCATGTCCATCCTCAGGCACAGCTACAGCCAGTCTTGCTTTGGGGTACAATGCTCAGGACAAGCAGGGAACAAGCTTGACTCCAGTGGCCTCCGTATAGCTACCTTGTCAGACTCTGCACAGCTCTGGGCCTACAAGGGGGTAACATATGGGCTTTGTCATGGCTTCGCTGTCAAGGAAGGTCCATTTTGCCTTAAAATCAGGGTGTGTGGCACTGCTAGGTCAATGGGTTGCTCCCCAGGGCCAGCCTGCTTATAGCTCCTAGGAGCTCAAGGCAACTGTCCAATGGCAAAAGTGATTTGGAATTAAAGGTATAATTTCCACAGCTCTTGGTAACTGGGACCAGATTTCTACATGCAGTAGCCAGGAAATGAGTGGCGCCCACCTGAACATCTGGCAGATGAAGTCCCCATGAAAAGGAAACATTAAGTCTCCAGCTGCTACCTTGGAGCAGGAAGTCAAAACACAGAGACTCAGCTAAGCCAAGCTGTTCCAGTTGGCGGGGCCTGGCTCCAGCCTCTTGGAGCTATTCAGCCACAGGAACTGGGGGCTGGCAGACTGGCACCAGTGGGGATCAGTCTAGACTCGGAAGATGGGAGGCCACATCAGAGGAAAGAGCTGGGGACGCTTAGACAGGGCTGAAGCATGCAGCAGGGGGTGGTGGTGAAAGTGTTGTGGGCTGGGGCTCATGGCTGAGCTCTCATGTCTCTTCACAGGCTAGTGTGTCCAGTTCATCATGCTCACTGGCTCCTCTATGCTGGAGCTGGAAGGACCAAGGACAAGGCTAGTGGCCGGTTCTGATGATGAACACAGTATGTTCATGTTCTCCCCTGAAAGTCTGCCTTGCAGGCCTGTGAAGACAAGAGCATCTCCTCATGCTCCTTGTGGTAACTGTAGTAACTATGGCCCTTTCAAGTGCCCAGAAAGCCCTATACTGAGGTCCTAAAGGAAATAAAGATGCAGCCATATGATGCTTAATGAAAGGAATACATTGATAAATATGTCACTGGGTGGCTCTGTCATTGTGTGAAGGCCATAGAGTGTACTTACACAAACTTAAATGATCTACCTTACACCTGAAGCTCAGCAGTACACACACACACACACACACACACACACACACACACACACACAGCCTGTTGCTTCTAGGCTACAATTATGAACAGCACTTATTACACTGAATACCATGTGCAACTGTAGCACAGTGAGATCTGTGTCTCTAAACAGGTTTGTTTTCACCTGCAGTGACACAATGTTACAACAGCCTCTGAGCCACTGTGACACAGGAATTAGCTCTGCTATCATCTTCCAGGAATATTGTCATGTATTTATCCTACTGGTGATCCACAGGTATTAAGCAAAATTCAAAAGTAGTTATGGTGTTGGTGGGGGAGAGATTGCTTAGTGGTTAAGGTGCTTGCCTGCAAAGCCTAAGAATGCATGTTTGAATCTCCAGGTCCCAAGTAGCCAGACACACAGTGATGCAAGTGTGCAATGTTGCACATGTGCCACAAGGGTGTGCACATACCTAGAGTTTGCTCACAGTGGCTAAAAGACCCTGGCACACCATTCTTTCTCTCTCTCAAAAAAAAAAGTAGTTACAGGGGCTGGAAAAATGGCTTAATGGTTAAGGCACTTGCCTGTAAAGCTTAAGGACCCAGGTTTGACTTCCCAGTACCCACATAAGCCAGAGGCACAAGGTGGCACATGCATCTGGAGTTTGTTTGCAGTGGATGGAGGCCCTGGTGCACCTATTCTATTTGCCCCTCTTCCCCTCCCTCTCTTTCTCTTTCTAATAAATAAATAAAATAGTTAAAAACATTTTTAAAGTAGTTACAGGACAGAATGTAGGCCCTTCATGGTCTATTCAAAGCCAAGATTTTCCTTTTTTTTTGAGGTTGGGTCACTCTAGCTCAGGCTGACCTGGAATTCACTATGTAGTCTCAAGCTGGCCTTAAACTCACAGCAATCCTCCTACTTTGGCCTCCTGGGTGTTGGGATTAAAGGCATGTGCCACCATGTCTGGCAAGGCCAGGATTTTAAAGAATATTTTGTATCCTGAGGAGGATGCATGCCTGAAAAGAGCAACTGTGATCATATTGGGATCTTTACTGTACTGCCACAGCACAGCTCCAGAGGCCAGAGAGCTATTTTTATGCAGGCATTCCACATTGGGGAACAAGTCACAAAATAGGTATAGCTAGGAGACTGACCTCTGAGCTCCTATGGCAGGGGCCAGAGGGAGCAAGATAAGCCCTATGACCTCTTACACAGCCAGCAACTGCAAGTTCTCCTCCCTCCTTCATGTTCAAATCTGGGTCCAACCTCCCTGTTGACAATGAAGGCCCATCAGGGATTGCAGACATCTTCTCAACTCAACTGTGTAGACCCAGAGGACAGCAGAGAATAGGAACCAGGAGGTAGGCCAGCAGCCATGTACAACCCAGCATTCCAGTAGCAAAGGAGCACACAGTGTATCGTAGTGGCCATACAATAAAAAGCGACTCCCCAGGGGACACATTCGTCAGCTCTGGAGACTGTTTTCTGGATGACACTAGTTTTGGTCATATGTCAACTTAGTTTTTCAGGGAAGATCCTCAGAGGAAGACAGCTGTACTGGAGAGTGGGGGCTTCCTTGCATATGGCAGGGAATTCTTAGACTGTAGCCTGAGCTCACTGTCTCTCATGCAGTTTTACTTTGCTCTTCTCTGATGATTAGTAAAATTCAGTACTTTCTGGCCCTATGCTTATTAACAATATTTCCTCTTTTGTGGATTGTCAGTTCTTGCTTTCTCTTGTTCATTGGTTTTCTTGCCTTATAAGAGCTTTGTATGTAACCAATGCATGATGTTCTGCCATTTTTTTTCCTATAAACAAGAGCATTAAAATTCCAGGGTAGGGCTGGAGAAATAGCTTAGTGGTTAAGTGCTTGCCTGTGAAGTCTAAAGACCTAGGTTCGAGGCTCCATTCCCCAGGACCCATGTTAGCCAGATGCACAAGGGGGCACACACATCTGGAGTTCATTTGCAGTAGCTGGAAACCCTGGCACGCCTATTCTCTCTCTCTCTCTCTCTCTGCCTCTTTCTCTCTCTGTTGCTGTCAAATAAATAAATAAAAATGAATAAAATTAAAAATTCCAGGGTAACACGAATTTCTCATTTCCTACGAGTAAATGCAGGGGTGGGCCTACAGGTTCTGCTCCAGAAGCCTTATGCTGAGAACCTTTGGCCTTTAGAACTGCTTCTTCCACAGGCTTCCTCTGGAACTTCCAGTGTCCCTAAAGTAGAACAGCTCCTCAATCCTGGCCCTGCAGCCCACAAAGCAGCACGCAGAGCCAGACCACTTCAGATCATACCAAGAGTCCAATGAATTACTGCTGTTGGCTCCAAGAGGCCTGACCACTATGCTTGTACAGCTGACACTATCCCAAGAAGGAACCAGAGAGGCCAAAATGTACCCAGAGGGCAGTCATCAGTCATTATTACCTGCTGTGCTATATATAGGGAAATACAAATGACTTGTCTCCAGCAGCACCCTGTGCCTCTCTGGTCAACTCTAGGAAAATTGAACATGCTCTTCAATTCCACACCAGCCTGAAGCATATGTTCTCAACAGAGAAGACCAACTCATGCAATGAGGTAAGATTTAAGTGCAAGGTTGGACAGAGTAGTGTGCATTGAGGCTACCCCACAAGGCGGTCAAAGCTCCCCAGAGGCCTGTGTGAACAACCTAGACAAATGTTCTATGAAGCTCTTAGTGCCAGACACACACATAGGACCTAGCCTATTGCTTGTCTGCCCCACACAGCAGCTGGGACCAGGCACAGAGGGACTGACATCTTTAGAGGCCAGAGTTGAACCCTCCTTGAACTTCTGACCCTTCTGCCCCAACCGAGCACTGGGAATATAGGCATGCATCACCACACTTGGCTTGTGCATCGCTGGAGTGAAACCAGTGCCTTGTGCATGCTAGGCAAGCACTTTACCAAATAAGCTAGATCCTTAGTCCCTTCTTCTGTTTTTATGAGACAGGATCTTATTCTATAGTCAAGGCAATCCTCACTTTATACATACATACATACATATATATATATACACACATACATATACATATACATACATGTATGTATATATCTGAGATTATAGTGAGAGCCACCATAGCTCTGTAATTTGCTTACTTAATACTGAGGACTGAACTCAGGGCTATAAGCATGTTAAACACATGCATAACTAAGGAACACCCCAGCTTCGGCCTCCTCTTTGTCTTTTTTTTTTGGAGAGAGAGAATGGGTGCACCAGGGCCTCTAGCCACTGCAAAGGAATGCCAGATGTGTGCGCCCCCTTGTGCACATGTGTAACCTTGCACACTTGCATCACTGGGTATCTGGATTATGTGGGACCTGGAGTGTTGAGCATGAGTCCTTAGACTTCACAGGCAAGCACCTTAACCATTAGGCCATCTCTCCAGCTCCTCTTTGTCTTTTTCTCTTCTAGAATGGCTTTCTTTTAATGCTTCCCAGGCCCACCCATGGCTGTGAGGTCCTCAAAGGCACACCATTACTTGTCATGTTGGGGTTGGGGGAAGTTCTCCAGGCTAGGTGTGTTCATGCCTCTCTTTCTCAGCATTCCTGGGGGCCAAACCACCCCTCAAAGCCTTCAGAATGCACTATTCCTGAGCTGCCTTTCTTTTTTGCTGGGCTCAGATCATTCTCAGCCTTGTGGGACTCAGTTTTGTATAACCTCATGACCCCTCTCTTGCTGCTTAGCACCAAATGGTGGGTGGCATTTATAGGGACTTGAGTGGGCTGTGTCTGAAGCATAAGTGTGCCATCAGCTGAACAGAGTTGAGTGAGGCCAGTCAACACATAAATGACAGCAGGTAGTCCTGAGTGGAAGGGAGCCAGACTTCAACCTGTCCTGGGCCAATGTGTGCGTTTTGAGCACTGGGAGCCCCAACAAGGTCTATCTGGGCCTTCTATCTCTCCACTGTGAGCCAGGTGCACATGTCGCACGGGTGGACTAAATAGGGAGCAGCTTGTGAGGCATCCTCCACTTGGGGTCAGATGGACGAGGTGAAGTCTAGCTCTAGTGCCTAAGGACTAGGCCTGAAGTGGGGGCTGCCCTCACAGGATTTTAGAGGCACAGAAGTACACTCTGCCACATTCAGATGATGAAGATGGTGATGAGGGTAACAACAATGCTTATGACCATGATGACACTAAGTGGTCTAAGAAAACTAAAAAGAAATGGCCTCAGGGTCTTGGGGTGAGGGTCAGGTGTGTTCTTCCTTTGCTTTTTTCCTTATCTGCTTAGTTGAGCAAATACCCAGATCTTACTTGCCACATTGCCACTCCAAGCAATCTTAGGCAGAACTACTGCCCTGCCCAGCACTTACCATGACAGGGGCAAGGGCAGGCACAATGGCCATTTGGGCTGTGGGCCCCAAAGGTACAAGACCCATCCTCCACAAACTTTTCCCCCTTGGGCAGGAGTCCAGTAGCCCAGTGACAGATGTATTAGTGTCTTTGTCATCTTCTGAGACAGGGACAGAGAATGATCCAAACAGACAGTGGGGGTTAGGTGGTTAGAGGTGCAGGGCAGTATCAGCTGCGGAGCCCCCAAGACTGTCCCCATGCCTCTGCTTTCCTTCCTTAAAACCAAATCTCATCTCAGCTGGAGCTCAGCCTGGCCTTGGTGGGGGGTGTCTGCTGTAGGCAGTTCTGGGCAGGCTCCCCTGACAGCACAGATTCAGGCCACAACTGGTTAACTCCTGGGGCCAAGAGGAGCCCGGGGGCCTGTGCAGGCTGACTGTCTTCACTCAGCGCTGTAATCGGCACATCTGCAGACAGGAAATCCTCCTCACTGAGGTTCCCAGTCTATTATCTGAGACACCTGGTGTGGGCGGGTGATTCAGAGACAAACAATGAGGGGCCCCTGCACAGTAATTAACTGCTTTAACTGCTAATGTGTTTAATCCAACACTGGAGATCAAGGCTGGGCTTCCAAAATGCAGCACCACTTCATGATGCCAGCGATTTCACTGTTCTTGCCTGCCCAGTTAGAGATCCTCTTCTGTGCATGGGTACCACCAATGGAGACTAGAAAGGTGTCCTTCCTTTTTCTTGTTGGGATGCAGTCCTAGCTGCTTTGGTGAGAGATGCTTGAGAAGCCAGACTTGCAGCTCTGGGGTTATTTTAAACTAGGGGAGTGGACCATCTTATTGCAAGTAGAAGTAATGCTTTGTTAGAGGCTAATCGGCACAAGAAGCAGAAAAAATTCCCAGTTGTTAAGCTGGGAAGTGGCTGCTGAGTGTTTACAAAACCTGGCTCAGAGGGGGCTGTGAAGTCAGCACATGCCCGTGCACCCGCCCCACCGCCCAGAAGGCAGGCCAGAAACTGTTGCCGCCACTGCCACAGCCCTCGGGAAGTAAGGTCAGAGGCCAAGGACTGCAAAAAGCTTCCACCCCCTGCATCAATCACCCAGCCAGCCTGTCTGGGAGATGCTCTTTTTGAAAATACAAAAAATAGAACGGACTCGAAGTGGGGGAAGGAAAGCATGTGCCAGGGCAACTTTGTAGGCTGGGAACTCACCTGGAACTGGAGGAACTCAGGCTTTCCAAAGGCTCTATGAGCCATTGTCATCCAACAGCATCTGGCTGTGTGGCTTACCCCTTCGTCCACTAGCAAGACATAGGCATGATGATACATGCTTATGATTTCAAGGCTGGCCTGAGCTATATTGTGAGTTCAGAGACAGCCTAAATAGAGAGGCCCTGTCTCCAAACCAAACCAAACCAAACCAAACCAAACCAAACCAAACCAAACCAAGCAAGCAAGACAACATGGTGAGGTTATCAGGATGGGGGAAAGGGAAAAAAACAGCCACCAACCACTTAAGACAAACATCAGTTTACTTATGAGTTTAAAATGTTACCTAATATTTTGTATGGTTCAAAATGAACTTACTTAAAATGTATCTTTATAATCTGACCTATGAGCATCTCCTTTGGTAACTGGTCAACTTTGGGTCCTGAGGCACTAGATTTATGCTAGGATACTATACACCCTCACTCATGCAACCAGCTTCTATGTCTACTGTATACCAGCCAAGAGTCCATCTGCTATGGTTTGATTTCATTTATGATTTTCATGTATTTGAGCAACTCAGAAGAAATAGTCTTACCAGAAGCATATTACTCTGATACAACCTTATTTCTTGGGGAGTCCTATTCTGAGGGGTGAATGGCACCATGGACAGTCCCTCTGGCCCACTTTGTGATTACCTGTCTCATTGAAATAGAGCCAAAAGAGACTTCTGAAAGTGACCTGGCTTCTGAGTCCTGGGTCACATCAGAGAAACCCTCAGAGACCCAGATAAAATGGGAGAAAGCCATAAGACCACTGTCATGAGTGTTCCCTATGCTGACATGTGATTGACAGAGCAGCTAGGAAAAGTCGAGGCCCAAACCAGAAAGTACTCATAATGATGTAGGCACAGATGTCCACATGAGAATGTGGTAGGCTTAATGTCACCATCATCAATAAGGCTCCTTGTTATTCCACAGGAACTCCATTCACCGTGGACTAAGCATGTCTGTGATAGGGATAGCATCTTAAAAGATTACTGCTTTTGGGCTAGAGAGATGGCTTAGCAGTAAAGGTGCTTGCCTGCAAAGCCTAAGGACCCAATACCTGCATAAGCCAAATGCACATGGTGGTACGTGCATCTGGAGTTTGTTTGCAGTGGCTGGAGGCCCTGGCATGCTCATTCTCTCTTTCCTCTCAAATATATAAGTAAATGGAAAAAAAAATTTAAAAGATTACTGCTCTTCCCATCAGCTTCTGCTTTCCCTCCCAGCCTTCCTCACACAGACCCAAACTTGGACAGTGTTCCTTTGTCTGTGCCCTCCCTTCTTCCTGATGAGAAAGAGAGGCAGCCAAGGAGGCCATGGCCAGCAACAGCTTCTTACACACAGCCCACTTACTCAACTTTCACCCCTAAGAAAGGCCCGCCCACCGCTTACAAGAAGAACAGGAAGGAAGATGCAAACATGTGGAGACAACCAGCCCATGCCTGCTAGGGAGAGCTGGTCCACCTAGGCCCCTACCCTACCACTGGACGCCACCTTTGAAAATCTTCCAATTAAGGCTTCTGGAAAGGTCACAAAATGCCTACCATAGTGCCCCCTGACACCTTGGTGTTAGGATGGAAGCCAGGGCCTGAAATATGCTAGGCAAGTGCTCTACCACTGAGCCGCATGCCCTATCCCTCTTATCAACACAGCTAGCATGTGTTCACCCATATTTACAACTATTCTACTCATAATAACCAAAAGGTAGAAGCAGATTGCATGTCCATCAGCAGAGGGATGGATAAACAAAATTATTTAACCTTGGAAAGGAAGGAAATTCTGACACATGCTACAACATGGATAACAAGTGACTCAGGCCAAGCACAGAGGACAAATGCTATATGAGTCCACTTAGACAAGGTGCCTATCATCTAGTTCGGATAGAAAGTTGAGTGGTACGTGCAAGGAGTGGGAGAGCTAGCATGCAGTAAAGATAAAGCTTATGAATGGGAATGGGGCTGGAGAGATGGCTTAGTGGTTAAGGTGCTTGCCTGCAAAGCCTAAGGATCCAGATTCAATTCTCCATGAACCACATAAGCCAGATGCACAAGGTGGCACGTGCATTTGGAGTTTGTTTGCAGTGGCTAGAGGCCCTGGCGTGCCCATTCCCTCCCTCCCTCTCCTTTGTCTTAAATAAAAATAAAATTTAAGGTCTGAAGAGATGGCTTAGTGGATAAAAAGCATGCCTGTGAAGCTTCAGGACCCAGGTTCAATTCTCTAGGTCCCATGTAAGCCAGATGCACATGGTGGTACATGTGTCTGGAGTTCTTTTGCAATGGCTAGAGGCCCTAGCATGCCCATTCTCACTTACTCACTCACTCTCTCCCTCTCTCTAATAAATAAATAAAAATAAATCTTAAAAAATAAAAAAAAATTAATTTAAAAAAGAGTTGTGGGGGGCTGGACGGATGGCTTAGTGGTCAAGGAGTTTGCCTGCAAAGCCAAAGGACCCAGGTTCAATTCCCTAGGACACACGTTAGCCAGATGCACAAGGGGGTGCACACATCTAGAGTTTGTTAGCAGAGGCTAGAGGCCCTGGCATACCCATTCTCTCTCTCTCTCTCTCTCACCTTCCTCTGTCAAAAAAAAAAAAAAAAAAAAGAGTGGGAATGATGAAAAACTCTGGAGATGGATGGTAGTGACAGCTCTACAACAACATGAATGTATTTAATGCCAATGAGCTAGACACTGGTTACAATGGTAAAATTTATATTACATATATGTTATGACAATTTCTAAGACTTAAATATGCATAATATATATATACATATATATATATGTATATATATATAAATAAAATTTTTATGTTGAAAACAATTAGCTTAACTGGTTGTGCACTCCCAGCACACAAGAAGTGGAGTCAGGAGGATCAGGAACTCAAGGTCATCCTTAGTGTAGCCAGCTTGAGAACAGCCTAAGGCATATGAGGAAGAGTCACAAACAAACCATAATATTATAAAGCAAAATACCTACTTTTTAAAGAAAAAAAAAACCTATATCAAGACTTAAACCTTGTAAGGAACATCTAGAATTTATGTGCTAAAATCTTTTGAACAAACATGAATGGCTGTGGAAGCCAGAAGGCCTCACAAGTCTTTCCAAACTGATGATGCCATCCAGGTCTCTCTCTCTCTCTTTTTTTTTTTTTTTTTTTTTTTTGAGGTAGAGTTTCACTCTAGCCCAGGCTGACCTGGAACTCACTATGCAGTCTGGATGGCGTTGAACTCATGGCGATCCTCCTACCTCTGCAGCCCAAGTGCTGGGATTAAAGGCGTTCTTGTTTTTCATATCCAGAATATCACATGGAAGGGGAGAAAGACACTGAGGGAACAATGTGCTTGAGACATCCAGGTATGGGTACTATGCCCAGTGCCTTTTATAGTGTGGTCAATGAGGTACCTAGGCAGCGTCTAATGTGCTTGGAAGCCAGACAAGCAGGAGGGTCCAGGTGCAAAAAGAAGAAAGCTGATGACCCCTGGTTCAAGGGAAGAAGGTTCTTTTGGTCTCCATGAACCTCAGAGGACTAGAGACAGTATGTGTGTGGCTTGCCGCATCCTTACCTATGGCCCACAGAACAGTGTCAAAGGTGCCTTTGTCCTCCTTGCCAGATGCACAGTCTTTCCAGGTGACCTGCAATTGGCCAGTTGGGAGTTTTTTGACACAAGAAGGGATGCAGCCTTTTAGGAATTGGGTGCCATGAGACTCCATGTACTCTGTGACGAAAGATGCCATTTGCTGCAAAGCATGAGAGGACACACCATGAGGAGATTGGTACTGTAGTACCAGCTTAGAAAGGCCCTGGCCCCTACCCTTGCTGTCAAAAAATGACGACCCTAAACTTAGATTTTAATGGCTGACCTACTTTTTTGTGATGGGGGTTATGGTGGTTTGAATGTGAATTTGTGTCCCCTAGTTTGAAGTATTCTTTTTTCAAGGTGGGGTCTTGCTGTGGCCCAGGCTGACCTGGAATTCACTATGTAGTCTCAGAATGGCCTGGAACTCGCAGCAAGCCTCCTACCTCCCAAGTGCTGGAATTAAAGACATGCACCACCATGCCCAGCTACTACTACTGTACTTCTGCTTCTACTTCTTCCTCTTCCTCTTTTTCTTCTTCTTCTACTTCTTCTTTTTCAAGTTTGAGGTATTCTTGATTAAGGTTGCAACTTACTTAAATCTACAGCAGCCTGCTGGAGAGATGTCACTAGGGAGTGGATATTTTAGTCCAGCTCTAATATGTATAAAGAGCTAGTTTAAGCTCTGGCTCTTAGCACTTGCTGGGTGTTGGTGGTATCTTTCTGCTATGCATCTATGGAAGTAAGCCAACTTCTCCTGCCATTGATGGTATTTCCCCTGGATTCTGTAAGTCTGAAATAAACCCTTTCCACCCATAAGCTGTTTCTGGTCAGGTGTTTGTCCCAGTAACAAGAAAGTAACTGTAACAGAGTTCTTGCCTTACTGCCCAGAATGGCCCTAAAATCCTGAACTCGATCTTCCTAGCTCAGCCTCTCCAGTAGCCAAGACTGCAGCAGTATTATACATCACTGAGCCTGGATTAATGAGTGTCTTTTCCTTTAATTCCCCCACCCCCCAGGGAGGGTCTCACACTAGCTCAGGCTGACCTAGAATTCACTCTGTAGTCCCAGAGTAGCATCAAACTCATGGTGATCCTCCTACCTCTGCCTCCCAAGGGCTGGGATTAAAGGCATGCACCATCATGCATAGCTTCCTTGAATTTTATAGTTATAGAGAATATCTCCATTGTTCCAAAGTGCAGGAGTTCATCTCTAAGACTACCCTATTCCATGCCTCAGCCTATTCAATGCCTCAGACATGGATGAGGACCTCTGCTTATTTGTCCCTTACATAGACACTGAGGCCATGTTTCTGAATTCCAGCTATGTGGAGGTCTCCATAGCCTGGACCCCACAGGCTTCTTGGATGGGTGCTCACCCTGTAGGTTAACAGCCAGCTGGCAGAGCCTTACCAGAGCAGACTGGCCACAGAGAAAACCACACACTTATTGTAGCTTGTACTCTATATCTTATCTCAGTCTATGCCAGGTGACTGGAGCTACCATTATTTCATACTTCTTCCTCACCCTCCTCCTCCCTTTCTGAGGCAGAGTCTTGCTATGCAGCGCAGGCTGGCCTTCACCTCATGACCCTGCTGTCTCAGTCTTCCGAATGCTGGAATGACACACTGACACTACCACACCTGGCTTTCAAGGGACTGTTTCTGAATATTCCGACCTCACTCCCAGCCCATACCTGCAACTGCCTGAGACAAGTACGAGTGGGTAGAGAAGTGTGGCCCCTGTGGGGGACAGCCATGATGGGAGTGGGGGTTTCTGGGCACTACCTGGTCAAAACCTCGGAGAGGGATGCTGCGCATCAAGACTGTAGTATCTAGTCCAACCCCTGTGAGGAAGCCAGCACACTCCAGGGCCACATCTGTAGCAGTAGGCTAAGAAACACTAGCCAATCATGACTTTAGGAGAACTGCAGGAGCCCCCAGACTCTACTCCTCACCCCTGGCCAGCCCCAAAGGAGGCTCCAACTGAAAGCTTCAAAAAATTCCCCTGTGCCAAGTCTTGAGTTCTCAGCCTGGGAATGGGAGCAATTCTAGTTCCGGATTTAAACCCTCCCAACACTATAGTGGGCTTCTGCCTCCACAGGGCTTCCACATGGCTCTGGAGTTTAGTCTCAGTCTCCATGAGAGAGGATGATGACCTTAGATGGAGAGCTGCTGGCTAGGTTCATGGAAGAACAGCTTCGTGGGTAGAGAAGCAGAGCACTTGTGACCTATGTGTGACCTGGGGGTCGAGGCCCCAGTAGGGGCTTTCATCTTCTAACATCCTGCCTGACCCAGACTCCCTGGGGCTCCTCTCTTGACCCTCCCTGTTCTTACTGCTTCTCCTTCTGGAACAGGCCAGCTTAGGGCGGCTCTCACGGGAGGCTCATTCAGCTGCCCCAGCTAGCTCAATGTGTGGCTCAAGGAGAACCTCCAGGAAGCTATAGCCTCAAATGGTCTCTTAAACCCAGGCTCAATGGCCTGAGAGGCCCAGTAAGTCCAAGACAGCAAAGTGCTTTCCAGGAAGAAGAGCAGCAGAGGGCTGCAGGGGACTGAGCATCTTCTCCTAGGGCGACAACCTGCATTATGGCAAAGGATACAGCTGGCTCCAACCACCAACCTGTGAGACAAATGGACAGAGAGAACACAAGACATGAACGAATGAGTGCCATCATAACCCACAGTTGCACACTCTGCTGTCCCAAGGGTGGGACAAAGTATAGCCTTCCTGCCAGGTGCTCATGAGCCTGTGAGCTCTGAGGCTGACTGTTCAAACAGGTACAAAGCCCACTTCCTAGAGATTACAGCTGTGAAATACAACACAACAAATGGTGTTATTGAACCAGTAAATTGCCTGGTGGTGAAGGGTGTGTGGTCAGTGACAAATAGCATCTGGCCCATGAAAAGCACAGGCCACACCAGGCTTCTGTGGACATGTTGAGAGACATCTCTCAGAAGCACAAAGCTTTCCTTTTACCTACAGGTGAGTCTTGCCATGGGGCCCTCAGAACCAGATGGCAGTAGAGATGGCTTGGCAGGACACGGAAAGGAACAGCCTATGTGTGTGTTGGTGGGCGTGCTCCTGGGCAGTGGCTTCTGTGAGCAGAATACTCGCCAACCACAGAACGACACGGCCCATGCTGGCCTGTTCAGCCCCACCACACTTGTGCCAGGGCCCAGAGACCAGCTCCCCAGAGCCAGGAAAGAAGACACCTAAGGAGCACAGGAGCATCTAACACTGTAACTGGGAATGGTTGCTTAAATCCTCTCCTGTAGCCAATACCACACTACATGTATACACATGTATTCACACACTCATATATGCACACTTACATGAAAGGGCTTAGAGAACAAAAATTCCCAGCTGGGGCAGCTGCACATGGGTAGGCTTGTTAGATCATCCCTTTAGTCTTTAAACAAGAAGAGGTGATTTAAGGATGGAGAAGCCTGGTGTCAGCATTGTTCCCAGCAGACACTAATAACTTAATTCCATCTCAAAAGGTGGCAGAATCTCAGCATC
Source organism: Jaculus jaculus (assembly GCF_020740685.1). Classification (NCBI taxonomy): domain Eukaryota; kingdom Metazoa; phylum Chordata; class Mammalia; order Rodentia; family Dipodidae; genus Jaculus; species Jaculus jaculus. Next base: position 478,209 of record NC_059114.1, on the reverse strand, counting down.
CTTCTTCAGGTGTCCTGTAAGAAGCATCTGGCACGTAGCTTCTGCACAGGAGCTAGGACAGAGCTGTGTGACTCGCTGGCTGGGTACAAGATGGCCCCAGTTGGGGCCGCCCCCAACTCAGCATATGAAGGTGAGGAGAGACCCTGGAACCACCAACAGACCAGAGGTGATTTCCAGGGACCCCACAGGGCCAGCAATGCCAAATAAACACAATGCCAAACATGCACAAGGTGCATGTGTGAATCTGTAAGTATGCAGATCCACATGCAAGTACAACACTATCTTCATATGGAGACATTTTCCAAAACCTAACTTTTAAAAAAATCTGTATTTATTTATTGGCAAGCAGAGAGCCATAAAGAGGAGACAGATAGACAGACATACAGACAGAGAATGGGCACTCCAGGGCCTCCAGCCACTGCAAACAAACTCCAGGTGCATGCTCCACTCTATGCATCTGGCTTTATGTGGGTCCTGGGAAATTGAACCTGGGTTGTTAGGCTTTGTAGACAAGTGCCTTAACCACTAAGCCATACCTGAAACCTACCATTTTTTAGATTTATTTATTTATTTTTTGTTTTGTTTTGTTTTTTCGAGTTGGGTCTCACTCTAGCCCAGGCTGACCTGGAATTCATTATGGAGTCTCAGGGTGGCCTTGAACTCACAGCGATCCTCCTATCTCTGCCTCCCAAGTGCTGGGATTAAAGGCATGTGCCACCATGCCCAGCTGTTGGATTTTATATAGTGAGAGATCTAAGCCTTTTTGCTTATATGTATGTGTGTGTGTGTGTGTGTGTGTGTGTACACACACACACACACACACACACACACATATGAGTTTATGCATGGCAACCTCAGTTTTCTCCCTCTTCTTTTTACACCTTCTTTTGAGTTACAATCTCTCTTGTTTTGCCACTGCTGCTTGCGAGCTTCTGGATTCTCCTGGCTGCACCTCCCTCCCATTGCAGTAGGAGTACTGGGATTACAGACACATGTGCCTCTTTGCATCCACCTTTATGTGATCACCAAGGAATGTGGAACTTGGGTCAACTTGGCTTGCAAACAAGTATCTTTAACCAATGAGCCAGATTTCCCCTAAGCCTACCTGCTTGTCTTTCCCTTTCTTCCTTCCTTTCTTTCTCTTTTCCCTCCCTTCCTTCCTTTCTTTTTCTTTTTTTTTATTTAGTTTTTTTTTGTTTATATTTATATTTATTTATTTGAGAGTGACAGATAGAGAGAAACAGGCAGAGAGTGAAAGAGAATGGGCGTGCCAGGGTCTCCAGCCATTGCAAACGAACTCCAGACACGTGCGCCCCCTTGTACATCTGGCTAATGTGGGTTCTGGGAATCGAGCCTCAAACCAGGGTCCTTAGGCTTCACAGGCAAACGCTTAACTGCTAAACCATCTCTCCAGCCCTTGTTTTTCTTTTTTGAAATAGGGTCTCCCTCTAGCCCAAGCTGACCTGGAATTCATTATGTAGTCTCAGGCTGGCTTTGAACTCACAGCAGTTCTCCTACCTCTGCCTCCTGAGTGCTGAGATTAAAGGCATGAGGCACCACACCCAGCCTTTCTTTAAGATATGAAAAGATTTTCCAGGCATGGTGGCACATGCCTTTAATCCCACCACTCAGGAGGCAGAGGCAGAGGAGTTTGAGGCCAGCCTAGGACTACATAGTCAATTCTAGATCAGCCTAGGCTACAGCAAAACCCTACCTTGAAAAAAAAAAAGGTGATAATAGACTGAGCTGCTTTAATCATCCTGTCCCACAGGCAAAATAGATGGTGGGAAAGTGAATGAGCATCGAACACTCAGTGGCCTTTGCTCCTGGCTCTGCCAAAGCACTTGGGGGAGGGGCAGGCAGAGCCAGTGCAGCTCTTCTGTCAGCAACTGGGCCTCCCTACTTGTTTCAGAACATGCCTGTAGATCCTCCCTAGGGAATGGGTCAGCTACAGCATCCAGCCCAATGCTGGGCCATTTCTGGGTTCTCTTATCACAATGCTGAGCATGAAGCAATGTGATCTCCTGAAACTGGTGAGAATCTTTTCTATTTCTGCAGTCTACATGTCCCTTTGGGCCTCCTGTATAGGAGCTGGGTAGAGGAGATAGGTGAGTGGACAGCTAGGAATTGTTATCAGCACCAGTGGAGCCCTTTCAGCACCCTGAACATGTGTGGGGGAGGGATAACCACTTTGCAAGTGCCCCCAGACCTTTGGCCACTAGGTCTGCCAGCAACACGTGCCCATGGAAGGTGGGCACTAGTGGGACAATCCTGCGGGTGGGGCGCTTCTTGACTATGTGGTTAAAGCTGTAACAAGAGCCACGTCTTGTCTTCATGAGTCATGATTACCATCAGCAGGAATTTGTTTACTCCACCTCTCCCTCTAATTGATCAACAATGGAGATCTTTATTCTTTGAAGGATACAAGACACAGACTCAGAGAACGCTCTTCAAACCACTGAAGTACTGGGTGCAGTAACGCATGGCTGTAATCCAAGCATTTGGGTCAGGTTAGAGAACTGGACACATTAGGAGTTCAAAGTCAGCTTCAACTACATAAGACCATCTCAAAAAAGGGGGGGGGCTGGGAACATGGCTCAGTGATTAAACGCATATGCTTGTGAAACCTGACTGCCTGGGTTCAATTCTCCAGCCACCCACGTAAGCCAGGTGCAAAAAGTGGCACAAGTGTCTGCCATTTGTTTGTGGCAAGAGGTCCTGGTGCATGCGTGTGCACACGCGCGCACACACACATATGCAAATAAACAGTAAAAATTAAATAAAACAAAAGAAAAAGCAGGGTTAGGCGTGGTGGTGCACGTCTTTAATCCCAGTACTCGGGAGGCAGAGGTAGGAGGATCACCGAGAGTTTGAGGCCACCCTGAGACTACATAGTGAATTCCAAGTCAGCCTGAACCAAAGTGAGACCCTACTTCAAAAAAACAAACAAACAAAAAAAAAAAAACAAAAAAAAAAGAAAGAAAGAAAACAACATCAAAAAGCAGAAAAACAAAACACCTGACTGAAGACATGGTTCAGTGGTTAAACTAGAGTTCACATGGACACAAAAGTAGTACACATGTCTGCAATCCCAGGTGCCTATGGCAATGAGAAACAGGAGAATTCTGAAGTTTATGGACCAGAAAGCCTGGCCTTCTCAGTGGCAAACAATGAAAAGCCTTGCCTCAAACAAGTTGGAAGGAGAGGACCAAACCCTGTGGTTATCCTCTGATTTCTACACACATGCCACAGCACACATATGCTCCTCAAAAAAAAAAAAAAAAAGCCTCCAGATTACAGGTCAGAGTTCCCAAAGACAGGTAGCCTGGTTAGGGTCTGGAAACAAAGGCCAATGAAGCAACTATACAGGTGCAGTGACCAAACAGCCATGGCCAGCCAGTGAGGACAGCAGTGCTGGCAGACTTGGGGAACGGGGCTGGATGTATTTTTTAAATTTTTTATTTATTTTTATTTATTTATTTGAAAGTGAAAGGCAGACAAAGAAAGAGGCAGAGAGAGAATGGGCATGCCAGGGTCTCCAGCCACTGCAAATGAACCCCAGATGCATGTGCCACCCTGTGCATCTGGCTTACATGGGTCCTGGGGAATTAAGCCTCAAACCTGGGTCCTTAGGCTTCACAGGCAAGTGCCTAATTGCTAAGCCATCTCTCCAGCCCTTTATTTTTATAAAATTATTTATTTGTTTGAGAGAGAGAGAGAAGAGGAAGAAGAAAAAGGAGGAGGGGTTCCGGAGAGAATGGGCATGCCAGGGAATCTTGCTACTGCAAACTAACTCCAGACACATGCGTCACTTTGTGTATCTGGCTTTACATGGGTACTGAGAAATCAAACCCAGGCTGCAGGCTTCACAAGCAAGCATCCTACATTGATTCTTTTAATATTTATATGAGAAAGAGAGAGCAAGGTAGTGAATTCCAGGTCAGCCTGGCTACAGCAAGACTCTATATCAAAAACACAAAACAAAACAAAACAAAAAACCTGAGACCAGGGTCCATTGTAGAAGAGGTGATAAAAAGAATGTAAGAGCCAAAGGAAGGGTAAGACTGCTTACAAAGCAATCTTCCAGACACAAAATGGCCTGAATATCCATGACTTTGCAGAGCCTGGCACTACCTATACAAGACTTTCATAATAGGAGAAAAGATGATGACATAAAAATAAAAGAGAGGAGGCTGGAGATATGGCCTAATGGTTAAGGCACTTGCCTGAGAAACCTAAGGACCCAAGTTTGATTCCCCAGTACCCATATAAGCCAGATGCACAAGGTGGCACATTCATCTGGAGTTCATTTGCCATTGCTGAAGGCCCCAGCATGCCTATTCTCTCTTCCTCGATCTGCTTCTTTCTCTCTCTCCAGTAAACAAATAAACATCTTTTAACTTATTTTTTTAAAGAGAGACAAACTGAGAGGAGGATGGGATATGATAGAGGGTGAATTTGTGAAGGGGAAAGTGGAGGAGATGAGGGAATTATCATGGCTTATTGTCTATAATTATGGAAGTTGTCAATAAAAAAGTTAAAAACAAAACAAAAAAACCTGAGACCAAGTGTTTGTCTGCCTAGTCAGAAGCCACCATCCTGTATCATGTGAGCTTTGAATCCAATTCTGTATGTGTCCTGGGGGTGAGCTTTGTTCCTATGACTATCCGTGTGCCAACATTTTCCAGTGAGTTATAACTACCACGAGATTAGCCTAATCACAGAGCAAGCTTGCTTGTTTAGAACTGAAATGAGAGAGGAAGCAGAAACAAAAGCATTAAAACTGGCCTGTGAAACCAGGCTAACAAAATACCATGTCTGCTTCTTGGTCTGAAGGTTCCAGACTCCCTCTCCAGGAGGCACATTCACACGAGTGGCAGCCTCACAGGAGCACCTGGCACTTGGTGGTCCTGCCAGTGCAAGAAGTGCCATCCAGACTGCAGAGGAGCAGACTCTGCAGTGAGGCAGCATCAGGGAAAGGTCACCCCAAAACCTTTTCCACAGCAGGGGCAGAGGGTTGGGTGGCCTCTAGGCTTTCCTGGAACCCGTCAGCCCCATCCAAACCCTTTATGCCTACCACTAGGCCAAACTCTAGATAGTGAAAGCCACCAAAGGCCCTGCATGTAGGCAGATGGGCAGAAGACTATATAGTCTGGAGTCAAGTCCTAGGCAAAGAGCTATCTCCCTTCTACTGTACACCAACACATCTCGTGAAACGGCAATGAAAGCTAAGCAGGAATTGAGAATATTGAGCAGCAGTGACTTAGAAGTAAGCAGCTGCGACTCTTCCTAAAAATAAAATGTACTAAGGGCTGGGGAGATGGCTTAGTGGTTCAAGGAGCTTGCTTGCAATCCCTGTGGCCCAGATTTATTTTCCCAGTACCCACCATAAAGCCAGATAAACAAAGTGCTACATGCATTTGGAGTTGGTTTGCAGTGGCAAGAGTCCCTGGCATACTCATTCTCTCCCTTTCTCTCTGCCTACAAATAAGTAAATTATACAAATATATATATATATAGTGTTAATGCTTTTGTTTCTGCTTCCTCTCGCATTTCATTTCTAAATATATTTCATTTTTTAAAAATATTTTTATTGAGCCAGGCGTGATGGCACATGCCTTTAATCCCAGCACTTGGGAGGCAGAGGAAGAAGGATCACCATGAGTTTGAGGCCACCCTGAGACTACATAGAAAATTTCCAGATCTGCCTGGGCTAGAGTGAGATCCTACCTCAGAAAAACCAATAAAATAAAATAAATGTATCTTGAGCTGGGCGTGGTGGCGCACGCCTTTAATCCCAGCACTTGGGAGGCAGAGGTAGGAGGATTTCTGTGAGTTCAAGGCCACCCTGAGACACCATAGTGAATTCCAGGTCAGCCTGGGCTAGAGTGAGACCCTACCTCGAAAAAAAAAAAAAAAAAAAAAGGTATCTTCCTACCTTTTACACTTCGAGTGAGAGAAATATGACCATTGTACTTTGGCCACTAGTACTGGTACTACTGGTGTCCAGTAGCTCCCAGACTTCATAATAAAGGTCAGATCAAAGCTGTTTCTATGACCAACTCTGACAAGCACTGTTAAATCAGCCCAAGTTATAAAAACACTCTTCCTAGCCGAGCGTGGTGCCCATACCTATAATCCCAGCACTCAGGATTACCATAAATTTAAGGCCAACCTGGAATACAGAGTAGGGTTCAGGCCAGCCTATGCTAGGTGATACCCTGCCACAAAAACAAAAAATCACTCTCCCTGCTTCACAGGGTCCCAGGAATTCTCAGACAAAAAGCCACAGGCTGCTACCACAGCTTAAGGGGAATGGACAATCATGGGCTGGCTTTGGCCTCGACCTTTCCAGGGCAGTGTGCAGGCCAGATGCTTGAGTGGGGCTGGCAGTCATAGAAGAGGAGGTCCCATGCTCTGCCAGCCTCTCTGGGATCTTAGCAGAGCTACAATGAGCAGAGAGCAGAAACAAGTGTAGTTTAACTGTTACCTGGAACAGCAACTCAGCTACTGGTCCTTAGGCACAGTGTGGGGGAGAAGAGGCTTTGTGGAAAGCTAACATCCAAACACAAATAGCACCCACTCACCAGCAGCCTGCTAGAGGTCTCAGAGAAAGAGGATAAGGAACAGTGGCAGTGGGGTCCTGTTTTGGGTTAGGGCATCTAAAAGTATGGGAGGAAGAGATCTGGGTGTTAGGCCAAGCAGGCTGGGGCCAGGTTAGAGTATCTGGGGGGACAGAGACTTTAGGGAGGGACAGCAGTCCAGCTATGGCTCAAGATCTGCATCCTTAAAGTAGGGTTAAGGAACAAGCTTACTTTTCTCACCTTCTTTATAGCTCCATTGTCAAGGCCTTTCTCTGCACAATAAGACAGCTTGTTGACAGGGAATGGGGTGTGGGAGGCATCCCTCTATACCCCAGTTATCCCTGCTGGCAGTGGATACTTACCCACAGCAGCCATTATCCTACCACCCACTCTTGTTCTGCTGCCTGTCTGCCCAGTGGACCCTGTCCCACTCCAGTATCCTCCTCCCTTTTCCAATCTATTCTGGATTTTGACAGAGGAAGGACAATGAAAAAGGCAACCAGGCTGGGGACACACTGGTATCTATGTAGCTGAGGTTGGGCAAGTGGTAATTTGGAGTCCTACCCCAGGCCCCAGACTGCCTAGTCCTAGCCTCTCTAAGGCAGAAGGTCAGTCCCTTTCTCCCATGGTGTGGCTATGAGAGTCTGGGGCTCTTTGGGCAATTCATGCTGCCTTTTAGAGGTTCTCTCTCTGGAGCTGGTCACATTCTAGGCTTTGATAGAGTGTTTAGTCCTCTATATCTGACAGGTGTGATCCTGCTTGGCCAGCACTGAGCTGCTAAGTGAAGGGCAGACCTTAGCTGTACCTTCTATGGATTGGGCTCTGGCACTAGTTACCATCTCTGCAACCTGGTAGCCCTAGGTTTCCTGAGGTCTGGATGTCAGACAAGGAGGAATGGGAATTCTCACATAATACTTGATACTGGGGAGTTGGGGACAAAGGCAGTCAAAACTGGCTTTGGGAGGCCACAAGGCTGCAGGTCAAGATGCTGAGCTCAATATACTTCACAGGTGACCCAAAGGTGTTGGCCACCACACCCCATATACATGCATAGAAATTTAAGTCTTGATTGCTGCCTAAGCCATACAAGGAGAGGAAAGGAGCCGGGCATGGTGGCACATGCCTTTAACCCAAGCATTTGGGAGGCAGAGGTAGGAGGATCACCATGAATTCGAGGCCAGCCTGAGACTCCATAGTGAATTCCAGGTCAGCCTGGGCTAGAATGAGACCCTACCGCAAAAAACAAAAATAAAAACAAGGAGAGGAAAGAGGCCTTGAGCACACTATAAAACCTGAGCCTTCCAGGGACCTGGGGCTGGGCCACGATGGCCTGTCCCCAGCACGTACCAATTGGTAGAGATGGTGCCCACTACAGGCCTAGGCCTAGAGATGCCAGGTACCCTCAGCTGTTGATCCAGCCTTTTAAAAGGGGCCACGTCAAAGTATCCCCACTTGGCTCTGGGAGGCACCCTGGGGCCAGAGGAGCAGCCCTGGGGTCCATATTAATTTCAGCTCCATTTTAAAGGCGAGTTAAAATAAACACAGGGAATATTTATAAGGCAAATAAATCTGGCAGAAACAGCCCCTCCAAGTGTGAGTAGGGCCTCCCCCTCTGCCCCAGCCCAAGCTGATAAAATACAGAAATGCTACTGTAGACCCTCCGGGCTTATTTTGACTGCACAGAGGAATGTAACGTGTAAACACTGACTCCCATGCTACACTGTTACAACTTGCATTAACAGCCTTGGACAAAGCAGCATTTTCACAGAGGCATCGTACAGGGATATATCTCCAGCTTAATTTTTTTTTTTAGAAAAAAAACCCATTTCCTCACATAAATCATGCTCAAAACGAAACGGGTGACTGATACATCGCAAACACTTTTTTTCTTAAACAATAACATACCTAGATTCCATCTAAATGAAGGAATCTTTCTTTGAAATCTAATTTTTTTTCTGAAGAAAATAAACACTGCAGTTTTTTTCATGACCAAAATAACGGTGGTCATATCTTCCCAGTTAAGCGAGTTACTTGTAGCACATAGTCATAGAGGGCAGCTCCCACCTGGCCAGGGGAAGGTCCCTGCTGGGCCACAATGTCTCCCATACACCCACAGCACTGGGCCCTCCCTCAGAACGACTCAGAAAATTCTGGCCTTTGGTGACAGACCAAGACAATGACCTGATCCTAGAAAGGGAAACCTCAGGGTGGACAGAGATGGGGCAGGGGCTGGCCTCCTGGCCATTACAGTTTCAGTACTGTTCCATGTTGGGTCCTGTATGTAAGGCATGGAAAGACGGGAAAGCAGGCCTAAACTCCATCTAGATCACTCATTGTGAAAGAAAACTAAGTATTTGAAACAGGTTCAGTGGCCAGAATCAGAGACAACATTCAGGACCCAAAGGTGATGGTGCTTTCAGAGGGGCAGACAATGGCAGCCAGGCAAAGGATGTGAAAGAAAATCTAGCCAGTGGTAACCCTGCAGGAAAATACAGGGACTTAAAAAAAAAAAAAAAAAAAAAAAACCACAGGCAGAAGGCGGGGCAGGCTTTTCTGAACATGTAATAAATCTAAAAGCCATTAAGTGCAAAAAGAGATTTAAGTTACAGCCAGAAAAAAAAAGAAAGAAAAGAAAACCATTTGTACATTTGTACATCATACAAGTTAACAAGTTAAAAGACATAAGAAGCTGAAAAAATCTGCATAGTGTATAACATAGGAACCCAATCTTGATACACAGAACAGTTGGAAGATAAGGAAAAGATAAGAGAGAGGGTTAAAAAAAAAAACAACAGCCCTAGCAAGGGAGCCAGGGGAGATGGCTCAGCAGTTAAAGGAGCCTACTTGCAAGCCTGCCAGCCCAAGTTCAACTCCCCAGCATTCACACACAAGTAAAGCTGGATGGGAAGTGACATGTGACAATGGGAGATGGAGCCAAGAGACTCTGGAAGATCCCAGGCCAGCCACACTGACACAAGCAGCAGCTCAAAATAAGAAGGCAGAAGGAGAGGACCAGCAACCCAAGATTGCCCTTGGACCTCTGTGTGTATAGCCACCCACACATCATATATATACACATATGCACACACACATACGTACATACACACACACACATGCATGCAGAGACATATAACAAATAAGGTAAAAGCAATAATCCAGTCAGTACAGGAAGTAGGGCAATGACCATGAGGACGACTTACACATAGCCTCGCTCCCAGACACATTCTCAGTATCAGAAAAGGCCATAAAACATATGGAAAGGGAGCCAGACCACATCTAGTCCAGTAGTGAAACAAACTAGATAAGAAACTAGGACTGTAGCTTAGCAGTAGAATACTTTCCTAACATGTGCAAGGGCCTGGGTTCGATCCCCAGCACTACATACACATACCAAAACTAGTCTGGTGTAGTGGCACATGCCTTTAGTCCCAGAACTTAGGAGTCTGAGGTAGGAGGATTGCCATGAGTTCAAGGCCAGCCAGGAGCTACAGAATGAGTTGCAGGCCAGTTTGGGCTATAGTGGGACTCTGCCTTGCAAAAAACAAACAAACAAACAAACAAACAAAAAACACTCTAGAAATTGTTATGGCACAAAGGAAAAAAGTGATAGATGTGCTAACATAAAAATTAAAATTTTGGCCGGGCATAGTGGTGCATATCTTTAATCCCAGCACTTGGGAGGCAGAGGTAGGAGAATCACCATGAGTTTGAGGCCGTCCTGAGTCTCCATAGTGAATTCCAGGTAAGCCTGGGCTACAGTGAGACCCTACCTTGAAAACAAAAAACAAAACAAAAAAAAACAAAAAACAAAAAAAAGAAAAAAAAATTTTAAATTTGGGTGGGGATGTAGCTCAGTGGTACAGCACTGGCCTAGCATGTGTGAGGGCCTGGATATAATTGCCAGCAAAAAACAAATACAAGAGCAGGGTGTTGTGGCACATGTCTTTACTCCTAGCACTTGGGAGGCAGAGATAGGAGGATTGCTATGAATGCAAGGCCACCCTGAGGCTACATAGTGAATTCCAGGTCAGCCTGGACTATAGCAAGATCTTACCTTGAAAATCCAAATAATAATAATAAATAATAAATAAATAAATAAAATAAATACAAGTAAAATATGGGAACCAGGTTTGGTAGCACATACCTGTAATCTCATTAATTGGCAGGTTAACACAAGACAATCATGTGTCCCAGGATAGCTTGGGCTACATGGTGACACTGTGTCAAAAAACCTAAATAAAAGCCGGGCATGGTGGCACATGCCTTTAATCCCAGCACTCAGGAGGCAGAGGTAGGAGGATTGCTATGAGTTCAAGGCCACCCTGAGATGACAGTTAATTCCAGGTCAGCCTGGACCAGAGTGAGACCCTACCTCGAAAAAACAAAAAAAGAAAAAAACAAAACAAAACAAAACAAAAACCTAAATAAATATTTGAAAAAAAAAAAAAACCAAGTCAAACTGGGTATGGTGGTGCACGCCTTTAATCCCAGCACTTGGGAGGCAGAGGTAGGAGGATGGCTGTGAGTTTGAGGCCACCCTGAAACTACATAGTGAATTTCAGGTCAACCTGGGCTATAGCAAAACCCTACCTACAAAAAAACAAACAAACAAAATCAAGTCAAAAGACTGTGACCCGGTGGAAGTTAGTATGGATACAACTCGTGAACTCCGATAGTTCCAGGGAGGGGCTACAGGCAGCAAGGATCATAACCATATGTGGGAGTGGGGAGAGAGGTTCCTTTTCATTTTGTGTCTTATAAAAAAGCTGATGCACTGGGTGTGGCGCACGCCTTTAATCCCAGCACCCGGGAGGCAGAGGTACGAGTACTGCTGAGAGTTCAAGGCCACCCTGAGACTACGCGGTGAATTCCATGTCAGCCTGGGCTAGAGTGAGACCCTACCTTGAAAACAAAACAAAAAAGCTGATGCCCTACCCATATGTATTTTTATTTATTTATTTAATTTTTTAAAATTTATTTATTTATTTATTTGGGAGCGACAGACACAGAGAGAAAGACAGATAGAGGGGGAGAGAGAGAATGGGCGCGCCAGGGCTTCCAGCCTCTGCAAATGAACTCCAGACACGTGCGCCCCCTTGTGCATCTGGCTAACGTGGGACCTGGGGAACCAAGCCTCGAACCAGGGTCCTTAGGCTTCACAGGCAAGCGCTTAACCACTAAGCCATCTCTCCAGCCCTTATTTATTTAATTTGAGAGAAAGAAAGATAGAGGATGGGCGCGCCAGAATCTCCAACCATTGCAAATGAACTCCAGATGCATGCCCCCCTTGTGCATCTGGCTTATGTGGGTCCTAGAGAGTTGAAGCAGGATCCTTTGGCTTTGCAGGCAAACACCTTAACTGTTAAGCCATCTCTCCAACCCCCCACCCCCATATATTAATGCTACTCCCACTTTTGGTTAGAGAAGCTTCTGTTTTCAGATGGCAATGATCTTGGGATGACTCAGAAGGCACCACGATGCTGAAAGTGACAGAGGAGTCCTCAGCACTAAAATATCTCTATCACACCTTCCAAGGCTTAGGGTCCATTGCAGAAGAGGTGGCGGAAAGAATGTAAGAGCCAAAGGAAGGGTAGGACTCCTTACATGGTGCTTCTCTAGACACAAAATGGCCTGGATATCCATGACCTCACAGTGCCTGACACTACCTACACAAGATCATCATAATAATAGGAGGAAAAGATCATGACATCAAAATAAAAGAGAGACTGATTGAGAGGGGGAGGGGATATGATGGAGAGTGGAGTTTCAAAGGGAAAAGTAGGGGGAGGGAGGAAATTACCATGGGATATTGTTTATAATCATGGGAGCTGTCAATTAAAAAAAAAGCTGATGTCCAAGTTATGTGGACCAGGGGGGAGGGGACAGCAGTGCACATGGTGACAGGGTGCAGCCAGAAAAATGAATGGAGGCTAAAGGGTATTTATCCTTGAACTCAGTTTTTCTGCTTCTTGGAAAGACTCCTGATAGGTGTACATAACTATCTAACATGACCCCCCACAGCAGGAAATAGAAAAATGTATTGTGAGGATGCAGAGACATTGAATCCCAGTACAAGATGCTGAGCTGATATACAAAGAAGTTGGGTACCCAGGCATGGTGGCACATGCCTTTAATCCCAGCACTCGGGAGGCAGAGGTGGGAGGATCACCATGAGTTCAAGGTCACCCTGAGACTACACAGTGAATTCCAGGTCAGCCTGAGCTAGAGTGAGACTCTATCTGGGAGGGGGGGTAAGCAGTTGGGGAGCTGGGCATGGTGGTGCACGCCTTTAATCCCAGCACTCAGGAGGTAGGAGGATCACCGTGAGTGCGAAGCCACCCAGGTCAGCCTGGGCCAGAGTGAGATCCTACCTCGAGAAAAAAAAAAAAAAAAAAAAAGCAGTTGAGGGCTAAGGAGATTACTCAGTGGATAAAGGTGCCTGCATTCAAAGCCTGCCAGCCTGGGGTTCAATTCCCCAGTACCTACATAAAGCCAGATGCAAAGTGGCACTTGCAGCTATAATGCCAAAGTGCCTACAACAATGGGAGGTGGGGCCAGGAGAATTCAAAGCTTGCAGGCCAGACTTTCTTTTGTTTCCTTTGTCTCAAAGAAGGTGATGCATAGACACCTCAAGATTGTCCTGTGACCTCCACAGGTGTTCCGTGGCACATGTGGTCCCCTTCCACTTCACACACAAATAAAGAAAAACAATTTTTTAAAACTAGAGATGGGACTGGAAATGGCTTAGTAGTTAAGGTGCTTGCCTGTGAAGCCTAAGGACTCACCCAAGTTCAATTACCCAGTACCCACATAAACCAGATGCACATGATGGCACAAGCATCTGGAGTTCGTTTATAGTGGCTGGATGCCCTGGCACACCCATTCTCTCTACCCGCCTCTCCCTGTCTCTCAACTTTCTCAAAAAATGGATCAATAAAAATTAAAAAAAAAAAACTGGAGATGTAGCTTTAGTGATTCAGTGGTAGAGCTTTTGCCTGGCATGAGGTGAGGTTATAGGTTCAATCTCTAGTACCACACACAAAAAAGTAACTTCTGACATGCTCCAACATGGAAAACCATGAGAACTTATGCTAACGGAAATAAGCTCAGTGTATATGCATGTCTTGCATGCATACCTGTGCACACGCTCCAAAAGATACACAATACATACTACCATATAGGCACATATTTACTTGCATACATATAACCTGTGCATACACATATACATCTGCCTATGTCTGGATCACTTATTTCCACCACTCTTTCTTAGTGGGGAAAACCAAAGGTCATGAGCACTGCTCTCAGCCAAGCCGCTGCCACCCTCTAGTGGCTACTCTCGTCCCTACAATCAAGAAATGTCCTCAACATAGCTGGAGCTGCCCAGACCCACAACCCCACTGGACCTGGCACCTCTGCCAGGCAGATTCACTTAGCACATGCATACACTGCTGGTCTCACCTCCATACCCAAGCCACGACTCATGATGCTTTCGGAGCCTTTGCTGTATTTCATGGATGCTCAATGTTCAAAGCAGACAGCAGACGGAATGTTTAATGGAGACACTCCTTGCTATTCCAGAGGAGATCTGCAGGACAGCTACTATTCTAGATAATGAACAGCTGTCTTGCTTTCTGTGATATTCATGTTATCACTTCCAAGGTAGCTAAGGGATGTAGTACAGCTACAGCACCACAGAGGGTCACCCAAAGGACCACCTTTCCTTCTTTGAGAGAATAGAGCATCCCCTGGGTTCTAATGGCCCTGAGGTTCTTCTGAGAGCAAAAGGAGGACAGTACCACCATCACAGCCAAACACTCAAAGCCTTACGTTTTCCCAGGGGATTCCTTCAGCCAGAAGATGTCGTCACTTGTAATTCCATATTCCAAGGCTCCTTCAATCTATGGAGGAAAAGAGTCCATGTGGTAAGACTGCCACTGATCTGCCCCGGGACTTCCATGAAGATAGCCCACTTTGCAGAAACAACTCAGTCCCACGCAGGAACTGCTTCCTTGCCCTGTATCCATGCTGTCAGGTTGTGTCCTCTTCAGAAACAGAAGGTGACCTGTCCTATCTAACTCAGTGTGCGTTCTTTCCCTGAGACCTTCCCCCTCAGGCCCAGGGTATAGGGCATGTTACAGGCATAACAGCTACAGGGGCCACAAGGACACAGCACTGAATCCTAGGACTTTGTTTAGGTACTTGGACATGGGGGACATGCAGATCAAAAGGTTGAACCCAGGGCTGGAGAGACGGCTTAGCAGTTATAAGGCGTTTGCCTACAAAGCCAAAGGAGCCAGGTTCTGTTCCCCAGGACCCATGTTAGCCAGATGCACAAGGGGGTGCATGTGTCTGGAGTTTGTTTGCAGTGGCTGGAGGCCCTGGTGTGCCCATTCTCTCTATTTCCCCTTTCTCCATTAAATAAATAAATAAATAAATATGTTTTTTTTTTGTTTTTTTTTTTGACGGGGGAAGACTCAGAGAAGCAGGTGAAGAGAGGCTGGCAAGACAGGGGCCCAGAGAGCTCCACAGTTTCCCAGTGAGGAGCATATGAGCAGGTGCCCTCAATGCAGACAGTGGTGAGTTAGGCACAGGGAGTAGATGGCTCAGAGGTTCCAGGCTTTAGGCTGGATAGACCCAGCACCTTCCAAGACCAGTCACAGTTTGCACAAGAATCACACAGGTGCCCTGGCAGGAGTGGCTATGCAGATGGGGACTACTTAAGGCAGAGCTGCCTTTTAGCAACTTGTGAATAAGATATGCGGGTGTAGAGGAAACAGAGGAAACAGATTTCAAACAGTTTACCATTCCAATTGGCCAAAATAAAAGTCAGGAATTTATCTAGTTTGCTCAAGGAAAACAAAAGGTCTGAAAATCAAAGGGACTCAAATGCAAGCCAGCCTTGGCAGGTACCTGATAAGGGCATGCAGCAGGGAGAGCAGGAGGCCTCTAGGTGCCTCCCCAGGTCCTGGGCACTCTTCCTACTCTCCCTTCCCTTTCTTCCCCTCCCCTCCCCCCACCTTCCCTGTGACTAAACAGAAATACTGGCAGTACCCCTTGAGGCAAGCAAATGTTTCTCTGGGCAAGCAAGGGGCCTCTACAAGGAGGAGCACTGTGGGTGCATATGAAGCTCTGCCCAGCATCCCCAAGGGCCAATGGTGACCTCCAGCATCCTAGAAGCATACTGTGGCCTTCAGGGGCTTTAAGCAGAACATCCCTGGCCTGGCGGTTGGGTAAGGGTCATTTTGACCGTGTCTGATCTAGCTACCTTGAGTAATAGCACCACGCCATCCTACAGAGCCAGGTCTGCAGCTAGGGACTCTCTGCTGGCCTGGCAGACAAAGGCTAGGCCCTGTGTGACACTCAAGAACAGGAGGCACTCATGAGCTCTCTCTCTCTCCAAGATCCAGAGCAAACCTGTAAGGGAATAGATGCTAGGGGGCAGATCCTTACGTGTGCCTGAGGAATGGATCCCCTTCACTCACTCTCCATCAACACTGCACCTGGGCTATCAGAGGCCAACATGGCAACCCAGGTTGTGAGACCCATGTTGGCTCAATCCTCATAGAAGCTCTGGGCTAGTGACACTAATGCTCTGGGAGACTCACAAGGACAAGACCTCCTCTAAACCCCGTTGATCTCACTCCTTTCTTGCCCCCCAGTGGTTACCCCATCTCCACCTAGCTTACTGTGGAGTCTTCCTCAGTTCTGCCTGTCCACAAGGCTAGGTCCACAGGTGTCTATAAAAGCAGATAAAAAACTGCCAAAAATGTTCAGATTCAGTCTTTTCAGAATTTTAGAAATTAACCAAAAGCTCCCAGAAACACGGGGAGCCACTAGTGAATTAAGAAAAATGGTTAGGGCCAGGCATGCCTTTAATTCCAGCACTCGGGAGGCAGAGGTAGGAGGATCGCCATGAGTGTGAGGCCACCCTGAGATACATAGTGAATTCCAGGTAAGCGTGGACTAGAGTGAAACCCTACCTTGAAAAACAAAAAACAAAAAGAGAGAGAGAGAGAGAGAGAGAGGGAGGAATGGTTAGAACTCAGTGAAAAAAATATTTCTATAGGGAAGTAGGTTTTTTGTTTTGTTTTTGTTTTATTCTTTTTGAGAACAGGCCTCGTGTAGCCTTGGCTGATTTCAAATTCATTGTGTAGCCAAGCGTAACTGTAAACTCCTGATTCTCTTTCTCTCTGGCTCCTAAATGCTGGGATTATAGGCATGTGCCATAGGTCCAACTTTCACAGAGAATTTAATTTACTCCGTCTATCCCCAGTTTAGCAAAGACAGTAAGACAGAGTTAGGGGCCTTCCAAAGCCTCCTGTCCAAAGAACATTTGGCACTTGACCTAGCCAGTGGCTTCTGACATCACTCTAACACCCCAATGCTAAAAGCCTCTCCTTAGAGCCTCTATCCAGTATTTTAATTTCATGGCCACCTGACATGATGGAAAACAGGTGAGGTAAACTATAGGCAAGCCAGAAAACTCAAAAGAAAAAAACCAGCTCTGCAGGTGGCACAAGTTTATCATCTCAGCACTCCACAGGCTGAGGCAGAAGAACTACAAGTTCTTTCAGACTGTGTCTCAAAAGCACAAAACCATGGCTGGAGAGACTGCTCAGTGGTTAATGACACTTGCTCTCAAAAACCTGATGACACAGGTTCAATTCCCCAGTACCCAGGGATAGCTAGATGCACAAAATATCATGCGTATATCTGTAGTTCATTTGCAGCAGCATGTCATATTCTCTCTATTTCTCGGCTTGATAATAAATAAAAGCATTTTGCTGGGTGTGGTGATGCACACCTTTAATTTCAGCCCTTGGGAGGCAGAGGTGTGAGGAATGCTGTGAGTTTGAGGCCAGCCTGGGACTACAAAGTGAGTGCCAGGTCAGCCGGAGCTAGAGTGAGACATTACCTTGGAAAAAAACCAAAAAAACTAGCTGGACGTGGTGGCACACACCTTTAATCCCAGCACTCAGGAAGCACAGGTAGGAGGATCAATGGGAGTTCGAGGCCACCCTGAGACTACATAGTGAATTCCAGGTCAGCCTGGACTAGAGTGAAACCCTCCTATTGGGCACTGGCAGGCACAGGCTGAAGTCTTCAGGAGAGGGGCCTAAACTTCCAGGCATGGCTAAGGACCCCAGGCTACAGGAGGCCACTCCCTCTCCAAGCCCAGCACTCCTGGACTCAGGCTCTGCCCTTAGCCCTGTAACCTTGAGCCAGTTGCCCAGGAAACTCCTTATCAGCCAGCAGCCTTCACACAGTCCTGAGACCCTAGATCACCTGACTCTCCCTGCCATTGCCTACATGCTGGAATGAATGTCCCCATATGCTAATTAGGCATCTGAAATGAACTTGGTATGTCCAATCCCCTTAGGGTCCTCCCACCACCCTCAGATGCATATATACCCATTTTCACTGACAATAAACTGAGAGAGCTATTCAACTATCTCCCAGGAGTGTTTCTCTCCTCACGTGCTTACCCACCCGGTTGCCTTGGCACCTTGGGTGAAGGGAGAGGGGGGTACCATGGCCGGGGCCCTGGAGGACACAGGAACCCACACCCTACCTTGAAAAACAAAGCAACAACAACAAAAAAAAAACACAAAACAGGGCTAGAGAGATGGCTTAGCAGTTAACATACTTAAATGTAAATCCAAAGAAGCCAGGTTTGATTCCCTAGTACCCACGTAAAGCCAGATGCACAAGGTGGTGCATGTGTCTGGAGTTTGTTTGCAGTGGCTAGAGCCCTGACTTGCCTCTTTTCTCAAATAAATAAAATACTAATAAAACAAACCAAAAAAGTTAAAAAAAATTTTTTTAAAGCAAGTAGCTAGGCATGGTGGTGCCTGCCTCTAATTCCATCACTTGAAAGGCAGAGGTAGGAGTATCGTCATGAGTTCAAGGCCACCCTGAAACTACATAGTGAATTCTAGATCAGCCTGGGCTACAGTGAGACTCTCCCTCAAAAAACAAAAACAAGAGCCTGGCATGGTGGCACACGCCTTTGATCCCACCACTCAGGAGGCAGAGGTAGGAAGATCGTCGTGAGTTTGAAGCCACCCTGAGACTATAACATGAATTCCAGGTTAGCTAGAGTGAGATCCTACCTCAAAACAAACAAAAAAAAAAACATAAAAAAATTAAAAATGGAGTCACCATGTAATCCAAATTTCCTTTTTTTTTTGGCGTGTGTGTGTGGCGTATACACATGTACATGCTCTTGTGGCACCCTAGGAGCCTATCTGTGGCTGTGTCCCATAGAATGGAAAAGCTCTAATATATGAATTTTATTTCAAATGTTAAAGAATGAGGGAAGAGGAAGAAAATATAGAAGGGTTAGTCCTGGATGTTGCAGCATTCATAAGTTGGAGAGAAAAGGAATCAACAATGGAGACTTGGAAGAAGGGTTATAGGCCAAGTGTGATGCCCTGCACTCATAGGTCCAAATTGTCAGGAGGCTGATGTAGAAGAGTCACCTGAACAAGGTGTTTGGTACCGGTCTGGGTAACACAGTAAGATGAATGCATGAACAGTAAGGAGGAGGGAAAGAGTACAAAGGACAGGCTACTGGCGCTTTCAGAGTACGTCAGAGTGCCGAGAGTGGTCCTATGGGTTAGCACGGTTTCAGCAGAGGAGGTTCAAGGGAGATTTGGAAAGAAGTGATAGTGAGAAATGAGAGCACAAAGGTCTGGCTAAATGCATATACTGTGCTCATCAAACTTCCCAGAAAGCACTTCTCTTAATGTTCACACCCATATATTAATGCTACTCTCACTTTTGGTAGAGAACCTTCTCTTTTCAGATGGCAGTGACCTTGAGATGACTCAGAAGGCATCATGATGCTAAGAAGTGATAGTGAGTGCTCAGCACTGCAATATCTCTATCACACCTTCCAAGGCTCAGGGTCTATTCCGGAAGAGGTGGCGGAAAAAATCTAAGAGCCAAAGGAAGGGTAGGACTCCTTACAACGTGCTCCCCCCAGACACAAAGTGGCCTGGATATCCATGACCTCACAGTGCCTGACACTACCTACACAAGACCATCATAATAGGAGGAAAAGATCATGACATCAAAATAAAAGAGAGACTGATTGAGAGGGGGAGGGATATGATGGAGAATGGAGTTTCAATGGGGAAAGTGGGGGAAGGGAGGGCATTACCATGGATATTGTTTACAATCATGGAAGTTGTTAATAAATAAATATATAAATATAAATAAATAAAATATTTTAAAAAAAGAAATGAGAGCACAGGACCAATGAGAGCACATGTGAACTCAGAGATCATGAACACACCTGGTGGAAGGAAGGGGCTGGGTAGGCAGACACTCACGTGTGTAGGGTACCTCGGCCGTCCTCCTGTGGCAATGACTATGTGGTCAGCTGAAAGCAGAGTCTGAGAGGAAACAGAGAGGGTGAATCAAACAGTACACCAGTCAGCCAGCTGAAGATTCAAGTGCCTACAGGGACCAAGACAGCAGCTCCTGTGCTCCTTCCTTGAAGTATGGATGGCCTGCCAACACTTGAGTCTCATGGAGCAAGGTCCTACAAAGGCTTGCTGGACATGAGGGTTGGGTAGAAGGTATGGGGGGTGCTCGAACACCAAGTGCTTCAGAGTGTACAGATATATCATGTACTGTGCTTCCTCAGATCTCTACAAACCCCACAGGAAGAGAGTGAGTGATCATCCATTAGATCATCCCATGCTGTTGGACAGCCATGACATGTATCTCACATGAGCAGTGTAGTAACAGTGCGTGCATAACTGGAAGCTGAACCGGAGACACTCATGCTGGGCAAGTACTCCACTGCTGAGCTACATTCCCCAACCTGCTTAAACCTTCCTCTCTCTCCTGTAGGTCCCACTATATATGCAGTTCAGACTGGTCTGGAATATGAGATTCTCCTGCCTCTCTCCCCAACTCTGGGATTATAGGCATGTTCACTGTGGCCAGCTGTTTATTCACTCTGAAGAACCATGACTCAAAGGCAGCTATTTGTTCAAGCCTGGTACAGCTTAACATCAGAACAGCACCTGGACTGGACAAAGCTGGGTCAGCACCTAGATCCAAGGATGGTAGGTGAGGAGCCACAGAGAATAAGGCAGGCACTTACCTCCTTCCCATCTTTTGTGACACTGCCAACTGTATGCTTGTTGACAAAACTGGCTTTGACATTAAAGTACTTGACTTTCCTGCAACATAAAGTAAGATTGTTTTTTCTTTTCCTCTAATTTTCTTTATTTGCAAGCAGAGAGAGAGAGAGTGACAGAGAGACAATGAATAAGAATGGGGGCACCAGGGCCTCTTGCCACTGCAAATGAACTGGAGACGCATGTGCTGCTGTGTGTATTTGACTTTATGTGAGTACTGGGGAATTGAACTCAGTCCTTCAAGCTTTGCAAGCAAGTGCCTTTAATTGCTGAGCTATCTCTCCAGCCCATTCTTTTCTCTTTTGTTCTCCCCTTTATACAGTGTCTTATGTAGCCTAGGCTGGCCTCATACTCACTATGTAACATAGAATGACCTTGACTTCCTGATCCTTCTGCCTCCACCTCCCAAGCACTGGAATAACAGGCATGGGCTACCATGCCTGACTCTTAAAAATAGACATGGTAGTGCATGCCTTTAATCTTAGCACTCTGGAGGCAGAGATAAAAGGATCATTATGAGTTTGAGGTCAGCCTGAGACTACATAGTGAATTCCAGATCAGCCTGGGCTACAGCAAGACCCTACCTTGGGAGGAAAAAAAAAAGATTTCCAAATATCTCCTCTGCAGATCAAACCTCCATGATGGGCTTGACAGGCAGTACCATACATATCAGGTGAGATATGGGACTGATGTGAAGCTCAGTTTCCCAGCACTCATCCAGCCTGCACAAAGTCCTGGGTTCTACCTGTAGCACCTCAAAAAGAGAAAAACAATAGGGTTAGGTAGATGGCTCTGTGGGTAAAGCACTTGCTGAACAAGTATAAGGATCTGAGTTTGGATCTGCAGAACCCAAGTAAAGCCAGATGCAGCAGCACATGTCTATAATCCTAAAATATCTATAAGATGGGAGATTGAGACAGGAGAATTCCCAGATGATTGTGGGCCAGCTATCCTGGACTGCCATGTCAAACAGCAGTCCCTGCTTCAAATAATGTAGAAGGTGAGGAATGACACTGGAGGTTGTCCTCTGACCTCCACACTCATGCTATAGCATGCATGCCACCACATGCGTGCCCATGTACATACACAGATTAAAAAATCAAACAGGGGCTGGAGAGATGGCTTAGTGGTTAAGCACTTGCCTATGAAGCCTAAGGACCCCGGTTCGAGGCTTGATTCCCCAGGACCTACTTTAGCCAGATGCACAAGGGGGCGATTGCATCTGGAGTTCATTTGCAGTGGCTGGAAGCCCTGGCGCACCCATTCTCTCTCTAGCTATCTGCCTCTCTCTCTCTCTCTCTCTCTCTGTCACTCTCAAATAAATAAATAAAAATGAACCAAAAATTTTTTTTTTTTTTTTTTTGAGGTAGGGTCTCACTCTGGCTCAGGCTGACCTGGAATTCACTATGTAGTCTCAGGATGGCCTTGAACTCTTGGCGATCCTCCTACCTCTGCCTCCCAAGTGCTGGGATTAAAGGCGTGCGCCACCACGCCCGGCTCCAAAAAATATTTTTAAAAAATCAAACAGGTAAACTCCAGCTCAGGGCCTGGCACCTGTGGCCCAGTTGGGATAGCTGAGTAGAAAACCACACTAGCAAGTAAGGAGGAAGGAGGACTCTGTATATTCCCTTGGCTTCTCTGAGACATGGTGACCACAGATGTCAAGACAGGAACAAATGCCAGCTTGGTACTGTCCTGAGAACATAGATACAAACCCTGATGGGACATATAAGTTACTTTCTTGTTACTGTTACACCCAACCAGAAGCAGTGTATGGCAGGAAAGAGTTTATTTATGGCTTACAGTTTCCAGGGAAGTTTCATCACAGTAGAAAAAGTATGGCAGGAGCAGACAGCCAGGCATCATATCTCCATAACAGCATGGAAGAAGCAGAGTGAGCTGAGTGCACCAAGCAGGGCTGTGCTATAACACCCCGAGGCCTGCCCCCACCAAAACTTCAAGACTTACCTCCCAAAGACTCCACTAGCTGGGGATTAAGTATGAGGTTTAATTACAAATACATGAGGATATGGGCTATTTTATATTCAAACTCCCAGAGGCAATAAAAAAATACCAGACCTTCATGTGGACCAGCCCTCATCATCTAAGCAAGTCCCAGCAGGGAGCTGAGATGCCTCCATATAGGTGTCACTCCTGCATTCAGTAGTACCACGAGGCCAGGACAACAGACATGATGAGACCAGGAGGCATGGCATGGCCAGGTGTGTGTTGAGTGGAAATGTCCTCCCCTCCAAATACAAAGGCCACATAGCAGCTGTGGGCTCTCAACAGTTCTGGGAACTGTCTCTACCCATACTTCTGTTCTCCCTACCTCATATCTGCACATCTTGGGGCTATTTGAATCAGCCTACGTAAGTGCCTTTTACTCATCTTGACAACCAGGGAACAGTCCTGTGACAGACACACATGATGTCCCCATGAGACTGCCATTGGCTGCCTGACTTGAAGCTCACCAAGCTCCATCCCCAAAACTGTGGCTGAAAAGCAGTGGCCTTCCTGATGAATGGAGCCAGCCTCTCACTAGTGTCATGAGCCCAGAGCCCAGAGAGGTTGACACTTCAGCCCTCTCCAAACCGCATGACCCACTCTTCCTGAACTCCAGCCATTTGGCCAGTTATCCCTCCTTCACTGTTACTTCTTCTGGGTTCTATGCAGTTCCAAGTTTTTGGAACATCCCCTATTTCAAGTGGCACTGACTGATCCACTACACCTAGGACCCTTTGTCTCATCACTGCTATGTCCTCAATGCCTGTCATGAGCTACTCTACATACATGACCAGTAAGCACTCGTATAGATAAAAGAACTCAAGAAGGTCAGGAGGGTGGCTTTCTCCCAGGGCCCCATCTTCGAGCCTCTGAGGCTTGGGAGAGCCTCCATACTTGTCCTGAAGTTGAACACGGTGACCCCAGTTTAAAGACTTCACATAGTTTTGCACAGCTTCTGCCATTTTCTTCCTGTTGGCACACAAAACAAAACATAAAATCCACAACAGCAATGTTAGCTGCAGAGTTTACAATAGACGATAAATTCACAGAAACACTGAGAAATAGAGGCTGAGGAGATCCTTTTGCCTAAGCCTCCTGACTCTAGGATTACAGGTGTGCACCACCACACTCAGACTTGAGGTGTTTGAGGGGCTAGGGCCTGATACCCATTCTTGCAGGCTGCTCTGTCTGTGACTAGAGTTTGGCACTGTAGACTCTTTAGCAGTCCCCTGGATCTCTACATAGGAAATACAGTACAGCTTGCCTCCTTCCAATGACCACCAAAAATATCTGGAAACATCGCCAAATATCTCTGCTGTCCCAACTGAGCCTGTACTAAAGCTATTCACCATGGTGAGTAGTAAAGAGTGAATCTCTTCTTCCACCCACCCATAGGTAGCAGAAGAGAACAGGGTATCCCATGACAAGGGCTCCTCACCAGTCATGCTGAATGGGCTGGGCCACCTCCCAGCCATAGTGGTGGGCGTGTTTGATCATGCTCCCCAGCAGTGCTGCCTGATGCATCAGCTTTTTGGGGATACAACCCACATTGACACAGGTGCCACCAAGACCCCATCTGGTACCTGGAATGTCAGGAAGAAAGAGAGAGAGAGTGTATGTATGTGTGTGTGTGTGTGTGTTGGTGGTAGTGCTGAGGATAGAACCTAGGGCCTTGCCCATGCCAGGCAAGTGCTTTGCCACTGAGCCACCCACAGCCCTGAGAAGAATACATGAGTTTCCATGCAGGGAAATTGTTCTTTTACAAGGTTCCAAAGGCCTTTACACAGTTGTTTTATAACTTGAATTTGATATAGGGAAACTTACCAGAGGGATTTGTTCCCTGTGACCGTATTCACAGTTATTTTAAAAATAAGAGCTTTCGGGCTGGAGAGATGACTTAGCAGTTAAGGCGTTTGCCTGCAAAGCCAAAGGAGCCTGATTCAATTCTCCAGGACCTACGTAAGCCAGATGCACGAGGGGGTGCATGCATCTGGAGTTCGCAGTAGCTGGAGGTTCTGGTACACCCATTCTCTCCCTCTCTCTCTCGGCCTTTCTTTCTTTCTCAAATAAATAAATAAATAAAATGTATTTTTTTTTTTAAAAAAAGAGCTTTAGTGATTGATATGGGAAGGCAATATGATGGAGAATGGAATTTCAAAGGGGAAAGTGCGGGGGGGGGGGAGGGAGGGAATTACCATGGGATATTTTTTTATAATCACGGAAAATGTTAATAAAAGTTTTTTAAAAAATTAAAAAATGGGCTGGAGAGATGGCTTAGCGGTAAAGCGCTTGCCTGTGAAGCCTAAGGACCCCGGTTCGAGGCTCAATTCCCCAGGATCCACGTTAGCCAGATGCACAAGGGGGTGCATGCGTCTGGAGTTCGTTTGCAGTGGCTGGAAGCCCTGGCACGCCTATTCTCTCTCTCTCTCCCCCTCTTTCTCTCTCTGTCTGTTGTTCTCAAATAAAAAATAATAAATTATTAAAAAAAAATTAAAAAAAGAGCTTTAGGGCTGGAGAGATGGCTTAGTGTTTAAGGTGTTTGCCTGCAAAGCCTGAAAACCTGGGTTCTAGTCCCCAGTACCCACATAAAGCCAGATATACAAACAGGCACATGCATGTGGAGTTCATTTCCAGGGGCTAGAGGCCCTGGCATGCTCATATTCATCCTTTCTCTCTTTTCTTGCAAATAAACAAATAAAATATACTTTTTAATTTTTTTATTTATTTTTATTTATTTGAGAGTGGCAGAAAGAGGCAGAGAAAGAGAGAGAGAAAGAGAGAGAAAGAGAGGGAGAAAGCATAGGCACATCAGAGCCTTCAGCCACTGCAAACAAACTCCAGGTGTATACGCCACCTTGTGCATCTGGCTTATGTGGGTTCTGGGGAATGGAGCCTCAAAACAAGGTCCTTAGGCCTCACTGGCAAGCACTTAACCTCTAACCCATCTCTTCAGCCCCAACAAATAAAATACTTTTCAAAAGAACTTTATAGGGCTGGGGAGATGGCTTAGCGGTTAAACGCTTGCCTGTGAAGCCTAAGGACCCTGGTTCAAGGCTTGACTCACCAGGACCCACGTTAGCCAGATGCACAAGGGGGAGCATGCGTCTGGAGTTCGTTAGCAGTGGCTGGAAGCCCTGGAGTGCCCATTCTCTCCCTCTCTCTCTCTCTCTCTCTCTCTCTCTCTCTCTGTGTGTGTGTGTGTGTCTCTTTCTCTCTCTGTCACTCTCAAATAAATAAAAAAAAATTTTTTTAAAGAACTTTATAGTAATGACAGTTCGAGTATGAAATAAGATACTCTTCAGACACTGTGCACAGAAACAGATGAATGACTTCGGTGTCAGGCACCCTCTGTGAACTGCATCCCAACCTTCCTGACCCTTTCCTTAGGACAAATAATTCCCTACCTCGGGGAGAAGGCTCCACATAGTCGACCACGGCCACCTTTCTTCCAAGCTGAGAAGCTGGAACAACAAGGAGAGCTGCAGTGAGCACAGCAAGGAAACTAACTTGGGGCTGGGGACAGGGGCTTTAAGGGCCCATAAGGCCTGGAGGGTAATGGGGAAGGATCTAAGCCAGTATTTGCTGGCACAGTGGCTGCAATGAAAATGCTGGTGACTTATCAGACCTGGCACCTTGGTCCATAAGGCTGCCCACCAGCTGTGTACCTGCACACCCCCCCGCAGCTTTCCCATTACCCACACAGCTGTGCTGTCCATAGACAGGAACACTTTCAAACTCTAGCCAACACCCACCATAGTAGGGCTGGGATGGATATGCCTCAACTGCTATTTCTACCTAATTCTAGGCCCAGATGTTTAGCATGAAACCAGATGTTTAGTATGCTCACCCTAAACATATGCATGGATTATTCCAGGAAGAGTCCATCCCAGGGAGAGGCCCCCTAGGAAGCCCAGGCTCTCCCCACTGGCTGAATGCTTCTCCTCCCACCCATAAGAATATTGGATTTCTGATGGTCCTCCAGCCATCATCCGCTTCATCACAGACCTCCAAGTTATCTGTCTCTCTCAGAGACACGAAGCCAAAGCTCAGAAGTGAAGCAGCTCACGGTGGGCCAACCTCCAGGGCAGCTACACTCCACAGTTAGCATTGCTCTCCTTGCCACATAGTCCTCAGAGTCCCGGACCAGGTTCTGAGGTCAACTTTAACATCACTATACAAAGTCAAATGCAGGTCTTGCCTCTGGCTAAATTTGGGTATGCTAAATCTGGACCCAGGACTAGACCACCTCCATAAGCATGCTAGATATCTGCAGACTCATGAACCCACAAGAACTACAGAACATGGACTGAAGAGATGGCTTAGTGGTTAAGACACTTGCCTGCGAAGCCTAAGGACACAGGTTCGATTACCTAGATCCCACATTAGCCAGATGCACATGGTGGTGCATGCATCTAGAGTTTGTTTGCAGTGGCTAGAGGCCCTGGCACACACACTCCCTCCTTTTCTTTCTCTCTCAAATAAATAAAAATAAAAATAATATGTTGGAAAAAAAAAGAACTGCAGAACATGCAAAATTTGTGGTTACCCGAAAACAAGGTTAGGGCTGGGCAGCTGGCTCAGTGGATAAAGCACTACTCACAGCACAATAGTGAGCATCCGAGTTTGGACCCTCAAATACCACATAGAAGCCTTAAGCTGTGGCAGGCTTCTGTAATCCCAGCATAGCTATTTTGAGAAGGGAGGCCGAGGCAGAAGCATTTCCCAGAACAATGACAGATCCTGATTCAAACAAGGGCAAGGACCAATGAGGTGGAAGGTAAGGACCAACCTGAAAGTTGTCCTCTGACTACACACACACACCATGGCACACATGTACCCACACTTACACACAAACACACATTTACACTAAATAAAAATAAATAAGTACACACACACACATGTATATGCACATATATATAAAAAAACAAAGCTGGGTGTGGTGGTGCACACCTCTAATCCCAGCACTTGGGAGGCAGAGGTAGGAGGATCGATGTATTTCAAGGCCACCCTGAGAATATAGAGTAAATGCCAGGTCAGCCTGGGCTAGAATGAGACCCCTACCTCAAAAAAAGAAACAAACAAAAGCGGTCTGGGAATGTAGCTCAGTTGGTAGAGTGAATGCAGGACGGGGTTTGATACCCAGCACCACATAAACTAGATGTGGTGGCTCATGCCTACAATCTGAGACCTCTAGAGACTGAGGTAGGAGGATCAAGGAAAGATAAAGGTCAGCTTGGTCTATAAGGCAGATTCTAAGGGCTATACAGAAAGATTCTCACAAAAACCTAAAACAACAACAAACCAATGGACAGAGAATATTTAAAAAGAAGCCACACATGGTAGAGCACACCTATGATCCCAGCTATTCAGGAGTCTGACGAAGGAGGATCAGCATGAGTTCAAGGCCAGTCTTAGCTACATAATAAGTTCAATGCCAGCCTAAGCAGGTTGGTGAGACTTAAAATCTAAAGCAAAAAAAAAAAA
The DNA here is from genome assembly GCF_020740685.1 of Jaculus jaculus. Lineage (NCBI taxonomy): Eukaryota > Metazoa > Chordata > Mammalia > Rodentia > Dipodidae > Jaculus > Jaculus jaculus. Next base: position 449,978 of record NC_059114.1, on the reverse strand, counting down.
AAAAAAAAAAAGACTGGAGATGTAACTCAGTTGGTAGAGTGCCTGCCTAGCATGCATCTAAATCCCCAGCACCATATAAACAAAGCGTGGTAATGCACGCCTGAAATCCTGGGGCAGGATAGAAAAATAGGAAAACCACGGAAACATGGGAAGGGGAAAGAGCACTCACCACAAAGCCCGGTTGAGGCCTCTTGTCAGCTGAAAACCAAGAACTCCCAACACAGTTAACATTTGCTGTAAAGGTGGCTCATGCAGAGATAATATTTCTTTCGTATATAGAGACTTTCTGTTGAACTAGCAATAAATCAGGCCTAAAGCCTCAATGTATGTGACCTTGGGTAGGAGTTTACTCCTTTCCCCAGACATTTTCTGGAAAGCTCAAATAAGACTATTAATTTTGTTTACAGTAAAGATATCCTACCTTCTGGGAGATATTATCAAATAGATGCCCCACCAAAATGGTGTATATGACTATTATAAAGAGAATGAAATGAGATTCTCTCTTAAAGAAGCCTATACCCATGCTCTCAGGAGTGTCTTTCTTTCCAGCACCTTTTTCCTTTTCTTAACTATTATGCTTAAAATCTGTATTAAGGGCTGGAGAGATGGATTAGCAGTTAAGCGCTTGCCTGTGAAGCCTAAGGACCCCGGTTTGAGGCTCAATTCCCCAGTACCCACATAAGGTAGATGCACAAGGTGGTACATGCATCTGGAATTTGTTTGCAGTGCCTGGAGGCTGTGATGCAACCTCTATCTCTCTCTCTTCTCTCTCTCTCTCTCTGCCTCTCTCTCTCTCTCTGTCGCTATCAAATAAATAAATAAAATATTTTAAAAACTTAGAAAAAGTATTTTAAAATCTGTATTAAAATATCTTTAATAAACTTCAACTCTACTTTATACTGGCTAGCCGTGAAATTCTTTTTTTTTTTTTTAAGGTGGGGTCTTGCTGTAGTCCAGGCTAGCCTGAAATTCACTATGTAGTCTCAGGGTAGCCTCAAACTCATGGGATCCTACCTTGCCTCCCAAGTGCCGAGATTAGACATATGATACCATGCCCAACTCTGAAATTTTTTACTGCATCCAAAGCCAAGGACCTGGTTTTACCTGAGTCAGAGTTCACTAAAAGAGAAAAGGATGCCTCAGGTTGTGGGGCAGCTGTGTAGAACTGTTACTTTCCTTTCTGCCACAGAAATCCCAGCATACATGCACACACACATCTTCATGGCAACACTGTTGGCAAAAACTGAGGACAATCCAGAGGTAGAGGCAGAAGGATCAGAAATTCAAGTTTATCTTGGGCTGTAGGAAACCTAATCTCAAAACCAAAATGAAAAAAAGAAAAAAGCCCAAAAGCAAAAAAAACAAAAAATGGGATGGAGATAGCTCAGATAAACTGTAGGGAAAGATAAAGAAAGCAGCAGAAATCTCATTGGAAACAGTACAAATGAAAGAACATAGAGGCAAAATCTTTGATGTGCTAAATGAAAAACAGTCCTATACTCCCAATAAAATGCATCTTAAAAATGAAGGCATCTGGGCATGGTGACCAGCACCTTTAATCTCAGGAGATAGAGGTAGGAGGATCACTGGCAGTTTGAGGTCACCCTGAAACTACGCAGGTGTGATTCCCCAGTACCCACATGAGCCAAAGGCACATGGTGAAACGTGTGTCCCGCGTTCATTTGCAGGGACTAGTGGCTCTGGCACACCCATCTTTCCCTCCCTCCTTCTCTCTTTCTCTCAAATAAGCAAGTCAACAGTAATCACAAAAGCATATTCAAAGCTAGGCACAGAGGCAGGAGGGTTAAGGGGTCAAGGCCAGTTTACATAGCAAGTTCTAGAGCAGACTGGGCTACGTAAGATCCTGTCTCAAGCGGGGCATGGTGGCACATGCCTTTAATCCCAGCACTTGGGAGGTAGAGGTAGGAGGATCACCATGAGTTTGAGGTCACCCTGAGACTACATAATAAATTCCAGGTCAGCCTGGGCTAGAGTGAAACCCAACCTTGATTTTTTTTTCTTTTTCCTGTCTAACTTATCCTGCCCAACTTTATTTAACTGTCAAACATTTCTAATGTTGCTGTAAAGGTCCCCCTGTGCTGATTTCTTGCAGTTCCACTGGAGAAGGAAAACTGAGGCAGGAGGGTAGATGAGAGAGACATGGGGAACTCAGGGAGAGGTAGGGAGGAGCAGAGGGCAGGAGGGGCAGAAGGGTGGAGTGGTATGCAAAGAGGGATTCTGGATAGACACCCATACCATGCAGAGGCGAAGACCATGGGCACGGATCTCTGCTCCCACTCACTGGCCACAGGAACATCAAGGAAAGACCACGGGTCTGGTATACATTTCAATCTTTCCTGTCATGAAGTGGCTGCCAAGGGGGGGCTGGCCAATGAAGGTCTGGGGACTCTGCCTTCAGGGTTCATTGGCACTGAGCCAGGGTGACTTTGATGGGCGGCAACTAGCTTCCGAAACCTGCTCTCGGTGTCCACGAAGCCATCACCTTCCTTTTTGGAGTGAACCAACTTCCCAGCTACCAACACTTCAGAGAACCTGGTTCTCTGAGGAGTCCCCTTGCCACAGATGTCCAGGCACCCCGGGAACTCATTTTCTAGCTGCTCCTTGAGCTGGAGATACTTGGGTTTGGAGCCTCAAGCACCACAATACACGACTGGAACGACGAGCGCCACGGCTTGGGAGGGCGGAAAGGCGGCCCCACAGATGCAGAGCCCCACCGAGCTCCGCCAACCACAAGGCCTCTCTTTTGTTTTTTTGAGGTAGGGTCTTGCACTAGCCCAGGCTGACCTGAAACTCATTATGTAGTCTCAGACTAACATGGAACTCACAGTGATCCTCCTATCTCTGCCTCCTGAGTGCTGGGATCAAAGGCATGTGCCACTATGCCTTGCTAAACCCTACCTTGAAAAAAACAAACAAACAAAAAGATCCTGTCTCAAACAGAATGACACAAAAGAAAAAGCCACACATTCACACCGATGCATACACACACACACACACACACATATTCATGGCAGCACTGTTGGCAAAAACTGAGGACAAATGTCCATATGCACGTGAATGAACAAATGTGATATATTGTGTGACAAAATCCTGCTTGGCAAAAAAGTATGCACATGTGGCAAGTAGGTGAGTCTCATATTATTGGTGCTCACAGGGGGAGCCAGGGGTATGAGGTATATGGGACACTGATTCCACTCACACAAGCAAACACCAACTAACCTACATTAAGATCAGCCAGATCAGTGACTGCCTGGGAATGTAGGGAGAGGGGAGGCAGGAAGGAATACCAAGGACTGAGGAAGCTGAGCTGTGATAAGACAGATAGCTAACAAGTGTCAGAGGAGGTGAAGATATGGAGAAACTGAAGCTTCACATACCTGTCACGAAAATTCATGTCAGTCTTTGTGTTTTGTTTTGAGGCAGCATCTTACTCTATCCCAGCCCAGGCTGGTTTGAAAGTCGAAGTGATGCTCCTACTCAGCCTCCCAAGTGCTGAAATTACATATGTGAGTCACCCTGCCTGGCTTGGAATTTTAACTCTCAGTACTGAGAAATAGGACTATATTTGGAAATAAAGTAAAAATGAAGGCATGAAGCTGGGTGTTGTGACTCATGCTTTTAATCCCAGCAATTGGGAGGCTGAGGTAGGAGGATTGCCATGAGTTCACTGCTAATTCAGGTTAGTGTGACTTCTAGGTCAGCCTGGATTAGAGGGAGACCCTGTCTCAAAACAAACAAACAAACAAACAAACAAACAACAACAACAAAAAAAAAACAAGGACACAAGGGTGGGCCCTCATATAACTGGTGACTGGTATCTTGTAAAAAGGGGAGATTAGGACACACATGCAAAGGGAGATCCACATTAAGATACAAGGAGAAGGGCTGGGGAGATGACTTGGTGGTTAAAGGTGTTTGCCTGCAAGAGCCTGCCAGCCTGGGATCAATTCTCAAGCATCCATATAATGCCAAGCACATGTGTATGGCATTTGTTTGTGGTGGCAAGAGACCCTGGTGTGTGTGCTCAGACTGTACCACTTTGTTATGGCAACCCCCACAGACATCTGGTAAGAGGGTTAGAGACATAGTCACCATCTTCATTGTGACACTGGTTTTACATATATGCCATATAGCAAAACTTGCCAGGTTTTCTGCTTTATTTTTATTTATTTGTTTATTTATTTTGAGACAGGCTGTCACTATATTACTAAGACTAGTCTTGAGCTCCTGTGCCAAAGCGATCTTACTGCCTCAGCCTAACTACTCTTGAGTAGTTAGGACTAGATATGTATGACTACACCCAGCCTAAAGTTATCTATATTAAATATGTACTGGTTATTCTCTTTTAATTATATTTCTGCTCTGAATGCTCAAGCCTGTCACCGCCAAAATGCCACCTTCTCCAGGATGACCTGAAAACTTCAAAGTTCTATAACACTAGAAGAAATACAGGACACAAGCTACATACCTTCCTTGGCACAAGCCAAGCCACCAGATCCTCCACCAATCACCAAGAGATCAAAGTCCTGCTGCTGCCCTGCTGGAGAAGGACAGAATGTGAGAAAATGTCAGATTCTGACCCAGAAGGAGCACTGTGCTCTCTGAAAAACAAGCAGCTCTGTTCAGATGTATGTGGTACAGGGTTTATCAGGATGGGGCAGTCAGGGGTGACAATGTATCTGTAACACCTCACAGCAGGGTCCACACATAGTGTCTGAATAAATCCAGAAACCAGAGTACGCTGAGGCACTGCCAGGGTATGTAACTACCTTTGCAGACCCCTTCATACATCCCCAAAGAGTCCTAGAACCTTAGCTTTCACCCAATGTCCTAAGCCACATAGAGTATAAACATTTTCTTTCAGTCAATGTGCCTAGAAAGCAAGAACATTTGTGTAGCCCTTCCAACACAGAAGTTAGGGGCCAAAATTGTCAATATCTCAGAGTGCCAATGAGATCTGGATGTGTGTGTTGGGGGGGATCCTGGGCATAGGCAGAGCTTCCAGGGCTCCTCTGGAATTCCCTTGGCTATGCATCTGTTATCCAACATTTACCTAAAAAGGCAAGAACTAGCCAAGCGTGGTGGTGCACGCTTTTAATTCCAGCACTGGGGTGATAAAGGTAGAAGGACTGCTGTGATTTGGAGGCTACCCTGAGACTATATAGTGAATTCCAGGCCAGCCTGGGCTACAATAAAATCCTACCTCAAAAAACCAAAAAATCAATCAAGGAAAGAAAGGAAAAGGAAAGAGGGGCTGGAAAGATGGCTTAGCAGTTAAGGAGCTCACCAGCAAAGCCAAAGGACATAGGTTCAATTCCCCAGTACCCACGCAAAGCCAACTGCACAAGGTGTTGCATTACATCTGGAGTTCATGTGCAGTGGCTAGAACCCTGGTGTGCCTATTCTTTCTTTCTCTCTCTCTCTCTCTGAAATAAATTTAAAAAATATATTTTTAAGGGCTGGAGAGATGGCTTACCAGTTAAGGCTTTTGCCTGCAAAGCCAAAGGACCTCGGTTCAATTCCCCAGAACCCACATAAGCTAGATACACAAAGGGGCACATATGTCTGGAGTTCGTTTGCAGTGGCTGGAGGCCCCGGCATGCCCATTCTCTCTCTCTCTCTCTGCCTCTTTTTTTTTCTCTCTCTCAAATACATAAATAAATTTTTAAAAAAGAAAGATAAAGATAAAAAAGAAGGCTAGAACTATCTTTGCAGCCACATTAGAATATGCTGGGGCTCCCATGTTCCTCAGGGTCCCTGGACTGCACTCCTAAAGGGCCCATGACTTGCAGCCCCACAGCTGAACCTATTCCACATTCCATCCAACAGCTGACACTGAGATCTATGCACAAAGGATTTGATGGAGTCATAACTTAGCTCAAGGCACCAGGCCAAAATGCACTCAGTTCCAAGCTCAACTCAAATGGCCTGAATGGTTAGAAATTGTGTGACAGCTTTGATAGAAGCCTAGAAAAGAAATTCAACTAGGGTGAAAGAGAAATTGTCACTTGGTTCCACAAAAGACTTGCCTGCTAAGGCAGACCCTCTCTCTCCTCTCCTGCAAGGGCAGGAGTGCAAGGATGGGGAGACCCAGGTTTTTGCCCTGGGGAGATCCAGATCTTACCTTCCATTGTTTGTCCTTCCTGTAGCCAGAGTGGGGTCCCAATCCCTTGAGTCACCCTGCCCTGATGCCCTATACTGTGCCTTCTGCTTGGTGTCAGGCAACAAGCGGGGCTGACTGCATGCTTATCTTGTGCCGTCCGGCCAGTGCACACCCTGGAGCACTGCCTGATAAACCCTTACAAGGAGCCCTAAGTAGAAGGGTGGGGTGCAGGAAGCCTATGTGTGGGGGGGACTCCAAATGTGAGAAAAGGAGATGCTGTTCTGAAGAGGAAGGGCTGGGCGGCAGGTGTCAGGGAGCAGCTCACCTAGGTGAGGCCTACCTGAGATGGACTGCACATTCTGGCCTTCACAGACTTAGATCAAACTGAGAGGGGGGACAGTTTGGGTGACTGGACCCCTGAAGGTAAAGGTAAAAAAAGGGGGCAGGAAATTTTATACTTGCTAGAAATCAAAGAAGATCTGGACTTAACTCTTGTCTAGTTCCAAAGAACGGTTTTTCCACAAACAGGAAACCTCCTAGGAGGAAGGCCTTTCATAGTATTTAAACATTATGGTTGGCCAAGTTCAGCCCCAGGGCTAACCTCTTCCTGAGACAGCCTGGAGCCCTAACCAACCAGCTGGCCATCTGGTTCACCTGAGCCGGAAGACAGCCCACCACCCTACACGGTTATAACTATCTTTGCAAGGGAAGGGCAGACTCTCTGGCCACTTGGGAACTTTCAGTTGTGGGTGAGTTTTTCCCTCGGATGGGCCGGGGCTGGCTAGGCCCAGACTAGCCCTTACTCTACACATGGGCTCCTTTATCCTCTCCAGGTCCCCACACAGCAGGAACTCCTTGATCTTTCTTTTTTCTTTCCATGCTTTTTTCCAGGCCCCCCACGTGGGATCTCTAGTCACATGGGTGCCGTTCCTCGGCTCTGTACTTCCCTCAATAAATATAATAATTTATAATTACCCTTCTCGGTCTTCTTTTTTATTCTTTGATTAAAATTAAAAATGAGGGCTGGGGCTGGAGAGATGGCTTAGCAGTTAAGTGCTTGCCTGTGAAGCCTAAGGACCCCAGTTCGAGACTCACTTCCCCAGGATCCACATTAGCCAGATGCACAAGGGAGGCATATGCATCTGGAGTTTGTTTGCAGTGGCTAGAAGCCCTGGTGTGCCCATTCTCTCTCTTTCTGTCTCTTTCTGTCTGTTGCTCTCATATAAAGAAATAAAAATTTAAAAAAATATTTAAACAGTTTTAAAAGCGAGGGCTGGGGGGATGGCTTAGTGGTTAAGGCATTTGCCTGGAAAGCCAAAGGACCCAGGTTCGATTCCCCAGGACCCACCCATGTTAGCCAGCTGGATGCACAAGGGGGTAGACACGTCTGGAGTTGGTATGCAGTGGCTGGAGGCCCTGATACCCCCATTCTCTCTCTCCCCCTCCCTGTTTCTCTGTTAAGTAAATAAAAATTTAAAAATATTAAAAAAATAAAATTAGAAACGAAATCCCAGCATTCAGGAAGCAGAGGTAGGAGGATCACCATGAGTTCGAGGCCAGCCTGAGACTACAGAGTGAATTCCAGGTCAGCCTGAGCTAGAGTGAAACCCTACCTCAAAAACCCAAAATAAATAAATAAAAAATTAGAAACGAACTTAGGGTTTGAGATTCAAGTACCTTCCTGGATCTGTAGCACCCTGTTACAAAACTACCTTCCCTGCCCATGGACTTAGTCCTAGAATGTCTCTGCCTTCTAACCAACATTGTCTTTTAATTTTCAGCTCCTTACTGAATCTCATGTCTGGAACAGGGCCAGTAGAAAATAGAAGCCCAGTGGAAGTGACAAGTCTCAAGTGAGTTTCACACAGGGGTCTCCTGAGACACCCTCTGCCTTTGAGCTGGAAGGCTTTGCAGCTCATTTGTACATATAGTCAGCCTGCCAAGAGCCAGCCATTATGCCTTCCCCACAGCCAACTCTGTGAAAAACTCCAACTTGACTTTGCTCATACCACCGCCCCCCACTGCCCCAGGGCAGAAATGAGGTTTTTGGTTTTTCGAAGTAGTATCTTGCTCTAGCCCAGGCTGACCTGGAATTCACTCTGTAGTCTCAGGTTGGCCTCAAACTCATAATGATCCTCCTTCCTCTGCCTCCTGAGTGCTGGGATTAAAGGCGTGTGCCACCACACCCAGTTCAGAAATGAGTTTTCTCACTGGCATCCAAGAGGTGGAGTTGGTGGAAATTACCTCGCAGTTCATGATGGAGGCCAAGCATGGTACTGATCACACCACTGAAGATGTGGTGACACTGTGCCCAGCACTGGGGGAAGCTGTCCTGCAGGTTATAATGTTGAAGCATGTTGAGTGACCTGATGATGCCTAGCTTCTGCTTGGGCGGTTTGAAGCTAGTAATTATTGTCCTCACTTGGGCAAAGATCTTCTGTAGGGACTGAAGAAATGGTTCAGTGGGCTGGAGAGATGGCTCAGCGGTTAAAGGTGCTTGTAAAGCCTGGCTACCTGGGTTCTATTCTCCAGTGGTTACCCATGTATGCCAGAGGTACAAAGTGGTACATGAGTCAGGACTTTGTTGGCAGTGGCTAGAGGCCCTGGTGCATGCAATGTTCCCTCTCTCCCTTTCTCTTTCTGTCTGCTTGCAAATAAATAAATAAATTTAAAAAATAATTTTAGAGCTGGAGAGATGGCTTAGTGGTTAAACACTTGCCTGTGAAGCCTAAGGACCCTGGTTTGAGGCTCAATTTCCCACGACCCATGTAAACTAGATACACAAGGGGGCGCATGCAACTGGAGTTAGTTTGCAGTGGCTGGAGGTCCTGGCATGCCCATTCTCTCGCTCTCTATCTCTGCCTCCATCTCTCTCAAATAAATAAATAAACAAGAAAACTGAAAAAAAAAATTTAAAAAATGGCTCAGTGGCAACAAAAATAAGGCTGGTGGTATCACCATACCAGATTTTAACCTATACTACAGAGCCATAGTAACATAAACAGCATGGTACTGGCACAAAAACAGACATGTAGATCAGTGGAACAGAATAGAGGACCCAGATGTAAGCCCAAGTAGCTATAGCCACCTGATATTCGATAAAAATGCCAAAAATACTCATTGGAGAAAAGACAGCCTCTTCAGCAAATGGTGTTGGGAAAACTGGAGATATATCTGCAGAAGGATGAAAATAGATTCTTCTCTCTCACCATGCACAAGAATTAAGTCCAAATGGATTAAAGACCTTAACATCAGACCTGAAACTCTGAAACTGCTAGAGGAAAAAGTAGGGGAAACCCTTCAACATATTGGTCTTGGCAAAGACTTTCTGAATACAATCCCAATTGCTCAGGCAATAAAACCACAGATTAATCGCTGGGACCTCATGAAATTACAAAGATTTTGCACTGAAAGGACACAGTGAAAAAAGCAAAGAGGCAACCTACAGAATGGGAAAAAAATCTTCGCCAGCTATATATCTGATAGAGGATTAATATCTAGGATATACAAAGAACTTAAAAAGTTAAATAATAAGGAATCAAACAAGCCAATCAAAAAATGGGCTACGGAGCTAAATAGAGCATTCTCAAAGGAAAAAATACGAATGGCATATAATCATCTAAAAAAATGTTCTACGTCACTAGTCATCAGGGAAATGCAGATTAAAACTACATTGAGATTCCATCTCACTCCTGTCAGATTGGCCACCATCATGAAAACAAATGATCATAAATGTTGGCGGGGATGTGGAAAAAGATAGACCCTTCTACATTGCTGGTGGGAATGCAATCTGGTCCAGCCATTGTGGAAAACAGTGTGGAGGTTCCTAAAACAGCTAAAGATTGATCTACCATATGACTCAGCTATAGCACTCCTAGGCATATATCCGAAGGAGTCATCTCATTTCCTTAGAAGTACGTGCTCAACCATGTTTATTGCTGCTTAATTTATAATAGCTGGGAAATGGAACCAGCCTAGATGTCCCTCAACTGATGAGTGGATAATGAAGATGTGGCACATTTATACAATGGAGTTCTACTCAGTGGTAAAGAAAAATGAAGTTATGAAATTTGCAGAAAAATGGATGGACCTGGAAAGGATTATACTAAGTGAGGTAACCCAGGCCCAGAAAGCCAAACGCCACATGTTCTCTCTCATATGTGGATCCTAGCTACAGATGATTGGGCTTCTGTGTGAGAATGAAAATACTTAGTAGCAGAGGTAAGTTAAAAGTTAAGTTAAAAAGGAGACATAAAGGGAAGAGAAAGGAAGGAAGGAGGTTACTTAATAGGTTGATATTGTATATATGTAAGTACAATGATTGAGATGGGGAGGGGATATGATGGAGAATGGAATTTCAAAGGGGAAAGTGTCAGGGGGGAGGGAGGGAATTACCATGGGATTTTTTTTATAATCATGGAAAATGTTAATAAAAATTTAAAAATTAAAAAAAAAATAAGATAAAAAATGGTTCAGTGGTTAAAGGTACTTGCTTATAAACCTACTGGTTTGGGTTTGATTCTCCAGTACTGATGTAAAACCAAATACACAAAGTGGCACGTGGTGCTTACATCTGGAGCTTGTCTGAAGCAGCAAGAGGCCCATACACAACTCCCCCAAATTATCAAATATATATATATATATATATATATATATATATAGTTTGTTTGTTTTTTCGAGGTAGAGGTTCACTCTGGCCCAGACTGATCTGGAATTTACTATGTAGTCTCAGGCTGGCCTAGAACTCATGGTGATCCTCCTATCTCAGCCTCCCAAGTGCTTTTTTTTTTTTTTTCTGAGGTAGGGTTTCACTCTAGTCCAGGCTGACCAGGAATTCACTATGGAGTCTCAGGGTGGCCTCAAACTCACAGTGATTCTCCTACCTCTGCTTCCCGAGTGCTGGGATTAAAGGAGTGCACCACTATGACTGGCTCTGAGTGCTATGTTTTAAAAGACCTTCTGGCTGGCTGGGTATGGTGGCACATGCCTTTAATTCAAGCACTCAGAAGGCAGAGGTAGGAGGACCACAGTGAGTTCAAGACCACCCTGAGACTACATACTAAATTCCAGGTCGGCCTGGGCTAGAATGAGACCCTACCTGGGGGCGGGGCGGGGGTGGGGGGAGACCTTCTATGGTACAAAGAGAACAAGTACATCTCTCTTCCAAGGGCATGCACAGACCCCAACATACATTACGTCTTAGTCCCACAGGTTCTCTAGCATTTATTCATTCCCTGTGTGTGCAAGTAAAAACTACTTGCTGAATCAGTCATGAGGTCGCTTGCCTGTAATCCTAGCACTTAGGAGGTAGGAGGAGGAGGATCAGGAGTTGAAGGGCAGCCTCAACTACCTAACCATAGGCTAGCCTAAGGTACATGCAGGGGTGGGGTGGGGGTCAAAAACAAAACCAAAAAGCCAACAAAAAGTAGTACCTGAACTGGCGTGGTGGTGCACATCTTTAACCCCAGAATTTGGTTAACTTGATATAAGAGGAATGCCATGAGTTTGAGTCCAGCTTGGGCTACACAGTGAGTTCCAAGTCAGCCTGGGCTAAAGTGAGACCCTGCTTCGACAAAGCAGCACCCTGCCCCCAAAAAGTACCTGGGGCTGAGGAGACGGCTCAGGAGTAAGGGCCAGAGAGGACCTGAGATAGATCCCCAGCATCCACATAAAAAGCAAGGCAAGGGCTGGAGAGATGGCTCAGTGGTTAAAACATTTGCCCGCAAAGCCAAAGGACCCAGGTTCCATTCCCCAGTACCCACGTAAAGCCAAATGCACAAAATGGCTCATGCATCTGCAGTTCGTTTGCAATGGCTGGAGGCCCTGGTGCGCCTGTTCTCTCAATGTCTGTCTCTCTTCTTTCTATCTCTGTGTTTGCAAACAAATAAATAAAACAAATAAATAAAAAATATAAAAAGCAGGGAATAGCGGTTAAGTCATTTGCCTGCAAGGCCAAAGGGCCCAGGTTCAATTCTCCAGGACCCACGTAAGCCAGGTGCATAAGGTGGCACGAGTCTGGAGTTCATTTTCAGAAGCTAGAGACCCTGGCGCGCCGATTTTCATTCATCGCCCCCCTCCGCCTCTTTCAAATGAATAAGTGAAAATAATGTATTTTAAAATATATAAAAAGCAAGGCGTGGGCAGAAGGCCAGTGTGACAAAAGTGCAGTTCCGGGTTCGGAAAGAGACTATCTCAAGGACGCAGCCCAGGAGCAGAAGAGGAAGCCTGGTTCTCGCCGGCACGTCACAGCCAGGGGTCCCCGGCGCCACGCCTACCTGCACGCCGGTGTCCCGGGCTCCTCGCGCCTCCCAGGGCTGAGCCTGCGCAGCCCCGCAGCCCCGCAGCCGCCCCGCCGCGCGCGCCGCCCGGCACGGCCTGCGGCCGCCAGCGCCCGCGCCCTCCGCGGCCGCGTAGCACCGCCACCAGCGCAGCCATCGTGGGGGCCTCTGGCGCCGGGGCTGCCCGCCGCGCCGCCTGAGCCGGAGCCGAGCCGGAGCGAGTCGGGCGCCTCCGCGGCCTGCGCGCTGCCTGCGAGCTCTGAGTGCTGCGGCCCACGCGCGGCGGGGAGCTCGGCCCGGCAGGCAGGATCCGGCGTGGCGCGGTCTCCCAACGCGAATTCCAGGTCGGACCCTGCGCCTGGGAATTTAGGGCGAGGCTGACGTTGGGTGGGGGCCGAGGGGGTCTTCGGACCTGGGGTGCGGGGTCTGACCTAGCGTAGGGATCGCCTGGCGGTGCTCGGGATGTATGAAGGAGCCTGGGCTGAGGCAGGTCTCCAGACTCCTTGAAATTCTGTACTAGAGTCCGGGAGCTCAAGATAGGAGTAGGAGACCTGTCCTCCCCTCCAGTCCCCCCTGGAGGGTGCCTTTGTCTCTGGAGTTGGCCTTTTTACCTGGGCGGAGTGTGTCACTGCCGGGGTCTGGCCCACCATTAAATCTTAGGCTGGGATCACAATTCAGAGCCACAGAGTTGCAGGACCTCAGTCTCCCCAACAGGTAACCCCCTCCCTTACAAAAGAATGACCACTCTATCAGGAAGGGAGCCTTCTGAGTCCAAGATCCCCGCCTTCATTGTTACCGGGGAACTGAGGTTCCTTTTTCTGGGTTCTTACTCTTATTAATAAGAGAGTTTAGAAATGGACCCAGAAAGAAGCTGAAGGACAATTTTATTAAACTGTAAGGAAGGCAAGCTGTAGATCTCCGCAGCGGCTGTGAGGAAGGAGAAGCGTAAGAGGAAGAAAGTCATGCCTTCTGAGTTAGGGTGCAGAAATCAGACGGGTTTGGCAGTGGACGATAAGCAGATGCATGGGAATGGGTGGTCTTCAGATAAACGGTGAGAAAACCCAAGGTGTCAGAGCAAACATGCTTTTAGGGTTTCAGCCGGCATCCACAGCAAAGAAAAGGGAGAAAGGAAAGGTTACACTTTCTGAATTACTACTTAGAGAAGGAGCAGACCCAGCAGGAGGGTCTGCTGGCAGTTGTACCAGAGAGGAGCTTCTACAGAGACAGGGAAAGAGAATGGGCGCGCCAGGGCCTCCAGCCACTGCAAACGAACTCCAGACGCGTGCACCCCTTTGTGCATCTGGCTAACGTGGGTCCTGGGGAATCGAACCAGGGTCCTTTGGTTTTGCAGGCAAATGCCTTGACCGCTAAGCCATCCCTCCAGCCCATCTACATTATTCTTTAGCACGTCTTTAGGTGATTTGGATTAATTCTTCACGCCTCCACCCCAGAGCAAGAGGTAAACCTCAAATTCTGGGGTTGGAGAGATGGCTCAGCAGTTAAGGCACTTGCCTGCAAAGCCTAATGACCCAGGCTCAATTCCTCAGTACCCACGTAAAGCCAAATGCACAGTGGTGCATGCATCTGAAGTTCATTTGCAGTGTTGGAGGCCCTGGTGCACCCATTTTCTCTTTCCTTGATTTTTCTCTGTTGCAAATTAATTTAAAAAAAATTTTTTTAATCCTCAAATTCTAATCTTTTGACCAGGGGGAAGTAGCTTTCCCTTAACAAAGCTTGGATACCTCCACCATCTTCCCTTTCTGGGAAAGGTGAGATGGGATCCAAAGCAGATCACGAGGGAGAAGTCCATTCTCAGTGGCCTCCAAGCCTTATAACAATGCCTGTCTATCTCATCAGAGCTGGGTGTAGTCCTTGTAGGACTGTTATAGAAGGAGGAAGTCATCCCCAGATCTTTCTACTGGCAGGTCGGGATTCTGAGTTCTTCTAGCAAGGGGTGATAGGTCCTTACTGGTCCTGTAAGCTTGGGAGTACAGTGGGAACTGCCATGAATACTTGCATACTCCTCTAGGGGCTGTGAAGAGCCTCTGAAGAGGACATCATGTCACAGAGAAACAGCAGTACCCTTGTCAATGTGGGAGAAACAAATTTTTTATTTAAGATCTGCTGACAGTAAGGGAAAGAACTCTGTGTGTCCTCGTTTGGACAGAATAAGGACTCAGCCCTATTGAAATCTTCAGAAAAAATGTGGTTAAGAATGGCCGAATCTTTTTGTCCAAGAAAGCTAATGGTATCATTCTTCTTTTCTCTGAACAGTAGAAGTCAATCTTGTGTTCCATGACCTTTTGTTCACAAGGGGCTAGCTCAACAAGGATGAGGATATTTTCTGGATGGTGCAAGTGATCAGATTTAATGAGGGGCATGTTTGTGTAAGCAGAAAGATTGGTGTTAACTAAAATCCAGGCTTTTTTTTTTTTTGAGGTAGGGTTTCACTCTAGCCCAGGCTAACCTGGAATTCACTCTGTAGCTCCAGGATGGCCTTGAACTCACAGTGTTCCTCCTACCATCCTCTCTAAAGTGCTGGAATTAAAGGCATGTGCCACTATGCCCTGTTTTTTGTTTTTTTTTTATCCAGTTTTTAAGTCTAGTGGGCAGTATCTTGACAGATTTCTAGATAGTAGGAGCTAAGCAGCTT
The DNA here is from genome assembly GCF_020740685.1 of Jaculus jaculus. Classification (NCBI taxonomy): domain Eukaryota; kingdom Metazoa; phylum Chordata; class Mammalia; order Rodentia; family Dipodidae; genus Jaculus; species Jaculus jaculus. Next base: position 434,923 of record NC_059114.1, on the reverse strand, counting down.
TAAGACAGTAGGTTGAGGACAGCAGGAGCGTGTGTGGTGCTGTTGTAGACATTAATGTTGCAGACATGGCTATTTCCCAGAGCAGAGCATGGACCATAAAGGTATACTGGAGGACCTCCTGTGTGGCCTGTAGCATTGGTTAAGGTGGAAGTTCACCCACTGATGATTTGCTCTGGTGATGAGTATGAAGTTTATGTCAGGTTGTCAGGCTTCACCCTGAAGGGCTTTTTTGTTTGTTTGTTTTTAAAATATGGGCGGGAGTGGTGGCTCCCAGTACTCAGGAGGCAGAGGTAGGAGTGCCATGAGTTCGAGACCACCCTGAGACTATATATTGAATTCAGGTCAGCCTGGGCTACGGTGAGACCCTACCTTGAAACCTCCACCCCCCCAAAAAATAATTAAAAGAATAGGCAAAGCTGGAGGCACTGGCATGCCCATTCTCTCTATCTGCCTCTTTCTGTTTCTCTCACTCTCAAATAAAATAAAATATTTTTAAAAAGAAGGGAGGAGGATACTTAATAGGTTGATATTGTATATATGTAAGTACAATGATTGTAATGGGGAGGTAATATGATGGAGAATGTAATTTCAAAGGGGAAAGTGTGGGGGTGGGGAGGGAAGGAATTACCATGGGATTTTTTTTATAACCATGGAAAATGTTAATAAAAAATAAATAAATAAATAAATAAATAAAATTAAAAAAAAGAAGGAAAAGGACAGTACATATAACACATAATGTGGGCTTCTCAAGAGGGAGTAACCTCTAAACCTCCAAGTATTCTGAGGTTTCTGGTAATGCAGGATTTGGAGGTTCAGAAAGGGTCCCCCCAATGTATGAACTCCAAGTTTTGGGTTCTGTCCTACCTTTAATAAAGAATTAATAAAGACAGGGCTGGAAAGATTGCTTAGTGGTTAAGGTGCTTGCCTGCAAAGCCTAAGGACCCAAGTTCGACTACCCAGAACCCACATAAGCCAGACACACAAAGTGATGCATGTGCACAAGGTCACACATGCACACAAGATGGTGCATGTGTCTGGAGCTCGATTGCAGTGGCTAGAGGCCCTGGCTTGTGATCTCTCTCTCTTTCTCTCTTTCTCACACTCCTCTCTCTCTCTCTCTGTCTCTTTCATAAAAAAAAAAAGAATTAATGAGCTGAGCAAGGTGTTGTACACCTTCAATCCCAGCACTTGGGAGGCAGAGGTAGGAGGATTGCTAAGAGGTCGAGGCCACCCTGAGATTTCCAGGTCAGCCTGGGCTAGAGTGAGACCTTACCTCTAAAAACAAAACAAAAACAATAACAAAACTAACAACAACAACAAAAGAATTAATAAAGACAGGTTCAAGAAAGATAAATTATGAAATGTTAATTTTATTGAGGAGAAAATTACAATTGGGTTTATTTAAGGGAGATTGGGATCTAGGAAGGAAAGCTGGAAAGTCATAAACAGTGGGAAGTGGGAATCTAGGAGCTTGTATAGGGAAACTTGGGAAGAACCCACACATGGTAGATTCAGAAACCAGAGGAAAATCATGCATGTAACCAAAGAGAGAAGTTACCCCGAACTATAAAGCAGAGACAAGCAGAAAAGCCATCCAAACCAAGAAACAGTTTATGCTGGACTGGGCAGCAGGGACCCTGTAGTTTCATTTCTGCCAAGTTCCATTTTTGTATTATGGCAAGATGTTATGTAGGGTGGTATCTTCATTTTGAGCCTCGATCCCTAACTGGAGCTGCCTTTAAAAAGCTAGCTTTCAAGCCGGGTGTGGTGGCGCACGTCTTTAGTCCCAGCACTTGGGAGGCAGAGGTAGGAGGATTGCCATGAATTAGAGGCCATCCTGAGACTCCATAGTGAATTCTAGGTCAGCCTGAGCTAGAATGAGACCCTGCCTCAAAAAGCCAAAAAAAAAGCTAGCTTTCTTCTGCCATCCTTCATGGGCTCTTCCAGGTAGCAACTCCTTATGTATATGGAAAGCTAGGGACCCTCTAAGCCAGGTCTGTCCCTTCCTCCCTCCCTCCCTTTTTTTTTCTTTCTTTTTTTGTTTTTGTTTTTTGAGGTAGAGTCTTGCTCTAGCCCAGGCTGACCTGGAATTCACTGTGTATTCTCAGGGTGTCCTCAAACTCATGGTGATCCTCCTACCTCTGCCTCCTGAGTGCTGGGATTAAAGGTGGGCACCACCACGCCCAGCTCTTTAATTTATTGTTTCCAAGGTAGGGTCTCACTCTAGTCCAGAATGGCCTGGAATTCACTCTGTAGCCCCAGACTGGCCTCAAACTCAGGGTGATTCTCCTACCTGTACCTTCCCAGTGCTGGGATTAAAGGCATGCATCACCATGCCCGCCTTATTTTTAGTCCCTCCGTACTATCTAAAAATATAGTAGCTCAGGGGTAAAGGGCATGCCTAGCATACACAGAGTCATAGATTTAGTCCCCAGCACCAAAAAAAGAAAGAAAACGGGGGCAAGAAGGAGAGAGTGAGAGAGAGCGAGAGCAGGGCAAGGTGGCTTTCTCCAGTAATCTCAGCACTTGGGAGGTAGAAGCTGGATAAAGATTTCAAGATCATCCTTGGCTGCAAAGTGATTTTGATGCCAGCCTGGACTACATGGGAACCTTTCTCAAAAAAAAAAAAAATTCTGCCAGGTGTGGTGGCTCATACACTTTTAATTTTAGAGAGTGAGAGAGAGAGAAATAGAGAATTGGCACACCAGGGCCTCAATCACTGCAGTTGAACTCCAGACATTTGCACTACCTAGTAGGCACCACGTATAACCTTGCAGTTGCCTCAGCTTTGTGCATCTGGCTGACATTGGATCTGGAGAGAGATCAAAACATGGTTCCTCAGGCTTCGCAGGCAAGTACCTTAACCACTAAGCCATCTCTCCAGGCCAGCACACTCCTTAATCCCAGCACTTGGGAGGCAGAAGTAGGAGGATCGCTATGAGTTCAAGGCCACCCTGAGACTACATAATGAATTCCAGGTCAGCCTAGGCTAGAGTGAAAAGAAATTTTTTTTCAACCAGCACACGCCTTTAATACCAGCACTTTGGAGGCAGAGGTAGGAGGATTGCTGTGAGTTCAAGACCAGCCTGAGAGTACATAGTGACTTTCAGGTCAGCCTGGGCTGGAGTGAGACCCAACCTCAACCCCCCTATCCAAAAAAATTTTTCTGTGGGTGCTGAAGATGGAACTCACACCTCCTGTATGCTGAACATACATTCTACCTATGGACTATATACCCAGCCTTCTTTGCGGGGGATCTCTGGGTCCCTTGAGAATCCCCACTAGGGTAAAGGATTTTTTTATTTTGTTTTTCGAGGTAGAGTTTCACTCTAGTCCAGGCTGACCTGGAATTTAGTATGTAGTTTTGGGGTGGCCTTGAACTCATGGTGATTCTCCTATCTCTGCCTCTGAAGTACTGGGATTAAAGGTAAGCGCCACCACGCCAGGCGTTTTTTTTTTTTTCCCCCTTATATTTAGGTTTTCGAGGTACTATCCTGCTCTAGTCTAGGCTGGCCTAGAATCTACTATGTAGTCTCAGGGTAGCCTTGAACTCTTTGAACTTTTAGCATCCCTCATGCCTCTGCCTCCTCAATGCTGGGATTAAAGGCATGTACTACCATACCCGGCTGGGTAAAAGGTTTTAAGTTCTAGAGACTATCCAGAGTTGAAGGGCTGGACTAGGGAGGGAAAGGTTTAATAGAATTGATGGAGGTGTGCATATGGAGCCTGAAAGTGGACATCAGCAGGTAATGAAAGGGAGGTCCAAGCTGTGGAAGGATGGAGGGAAGACTAGTAAGTGGTTCAGTGGCAAAATGCCTATGCCTGCCTGCTTAGTGTGTGCAAGGCCCTAAGTTCCCTCCATAGTTTCTTTTTTTTCCCTCAGAAGGAATTGGGAGCTATATTAATGGGAAGGGAAGTATCTTGGAGGAGGCAGTTGGGAAACAGTCTAACTTTCCTCAAACTATTGATATTCCAAGTTATTTTTGGTAGAGTCACATCAGTGAGAAAAGAGGGAAAATGACAGGTTGTGGGTTCCATAGTGGTTTTGGGAAGTGTGGCAGGGCATATGGAGTTGAGGCAAGGGTGTTGTAACCTGCTGAGAAGCACCCATGAAAGAGCAGAGCAGACAGCAAGAACTGAAGGGCCTTACAAGCAAGCAGGCAGATAAGCTTCCAGCCAGAAAGCAGTTTACATTCCACCTTAGAACTGTGAGCCAGAACTTTCAACCTAGGAGGCGCCTTTAGAAGGAAGCTCAAGTGCCACCCAGTTTCTAGTGAGCAAAGTCTCAGAATTGACTAAGTCTGGCCTCTGTATGACAACATGTTTGTCTGGTACTTTGGGTCCAGAGGGGACCTCCCACGGAATGCCCAGCAAGCAGACCCAAAACAAGGCATAGCTCTGTGAGATGATAAAGAGGTTAGTGGTGGTATCTGTTCAGATCTGAATCCTGTTTCCATAAGGAAAGGACAGATGAATGCTAGTTCATGGGTAAGGAAGGCAGGGCATGGTGGTGCAAGCCTGTAGTTCCAGCACTTGAGAGGTAGAGGCAGAAGAACCAGAAGTTTGAGCTGGAGAGATGGCTCAGCAGTTAAGGAAGCTTGTTTGCAAAGCCTGATGGCCCAGGTTCAATTCCCCAATTCCCACATAAAGCCAGATGCACAGAGTAGCACATGCATCAGGAGTTCAGTTGCAGTGGTGGGAAGCCCTACCATTCCCATTTCTCTCTGTCTCCTCTCTTTTTGCTTACAAATAATAAATTATTTTTAAAATATTTTTTAGAGATTTATTTATTTATTATTTATTTAAGAGAAAGAAACAGAAGGGCCAGGCTTGGTAGTGCACACCTTTAATCCCAGTGCTCGGGAGGCAGTGGTAGGAGAATCGCCATGAGAATACATAGTGAATTCCAGGTCAGCCAGGGCTAAAGTGAGACTCTACCTCAAAAACACCCATCCCCTCAAAAAAGAGAAAGAGACAGAGAATAGGTGCGCCAGGGTCTCCAGCTGCTGCAAAAGAACCCAGATGCATGTGCCACCTTGTACATCTATCTGGCTTACATAGGTCCTGGGGAATCTAACCTGGATCCTTAGGCTTTGTAAGCAAGTACCTTAATAGCTAAGCTATCTCTCTAGCCCAAATTAATTAAAAAACAAAAAGGAAAATGAGAGGAATCGGGGCTGGAGAGACGACTTAGTGGTTAAGGCACTTGACTGCAAAGCCTAAGGACCCTGGTTCAATTCCCCAGTACTCTTGTAAACCAGATGCACAAGGTGGTGCATGTTTCTGGAGTTCATTGCAATGGCTAGAAGCCCTGGCACACCCATTCTCTCTATCTGCCTCTTTCTCTCTCAAACAAATAAATAAAACATTTTTTTTTTTTTTTAAAAAGAGGAATCAGGCCGGGTGTGGTGGTAAACACCTTTAATCCCAGTACTTGGGAGGCAAAGGTAGGAGGATTGCTGTGAGTTCAAGGCCACCTGAGATGACATAGTGAATTCCAGGTCAGCCTGGGCTACAGTGAGACCCTATCTTGAAAAATCAAAAAAAAAAAAAAAAAAGGAATTAGGAGTTCAAGGCCAGCCTGAACTATATAGCTTATTTGAGGCTAGGCTACACTATATGAAGCCACCCTGTCTCAACAACAACAACAAAAGAAGAAGGAGGAAGAGGAGGAGAAGGAGAAGAAGAAGTTAGAACCCTGGCTTGAGCAGAGTTGGGTAGTGGAAGTTTAATGAAAGCAAAAAAGGAGGGTTGGTTCTTAGGAAACCCATTCAGGTTTGCTACTGGAGCTTATGAAATTTATAATCTTTGCTGGGTGTGTAGCTCAATGGTAGAACTTTTCTAGGCCCCCCTCCCCACCTAGGACTGGGGAACAAAGAAGGAGGAGGTAGCCTCTACCCCAGGCCCATCGAGGCTGGAGGACAAGGTCCTATCTTCAAATGTTGACTGTAGTACACAGAACATTTGTTGATAAAGTTGGATTTTTTTCAGGCAAGCACTTATGCAGCCTAGTGTCATTCCTGACTATAATCTCTGTAAGGAAAGAATCTTTGTCAAGGCAACTGATGGGATCCAGGGCTTATGATAGGAGGTGGTATCCCCATTCAGCCTTTGAGTGAGGTGAGGAGCTCAGTGTCAGCTCACATGCAGTGAGCTGGGCTGCAGGCAGGCCTGGGATTCTGCTCACCACATCCCATCTGCTGGGACTGGCTTGTGGAGCAGGTGCTGACCTAGATAGACATCACCCCAACAGACCCTTTTTGTCCTTTCCAGGGGTATGTGGAGGTCTGCACCCTGCTGGGAGCCAAGAGGACATCCCCACTTCTTGCATAGGAACTTATTAGGCTGGTGTAGGGCTGGGGGCTATTGCAGGGATGTCTCAAGAAACAGGTGTTGAAGCAGGACAGAAGAGCTATTAGACCACATGTGGGTCTGGCTCTAAGAAGAGAAGCAGAGGAGGCAAGCACCCAGCTCTGGGCTTAAGGCACCATAGAGGCTGGAGGGACCTGTTCCAGACTAGCACTCTGGCCTTGGATCTAGTGCAGCCACCAGCTCTTTCCTCTCTGAGCCCAACCTTCTCACTCTACTTTGGTGTGATCATGACTAGTCACCATAATCCCCAGAAAAGCCCAGCATACAGCAGGAGTAAGCTCTTGTGAAAACCCCTTGCCAGCCCAGTTTGCTGACCTGCTGCAGTTGGCCAGACTATACCCAGCTCTTTCCTCATGTTTGTGAGACTTGGGGAAAGCTGGAAGGAGGCTGCCAGCCCTTTAACAGGGCTCTCCTTCCTGTGCATTTTAGTCCCCATTCAGATCTAAAGCTACCTGTACCCTTTTCTCAAGAGCAGCCTCCAACAGGCTAGCCAGTGACCTGCCTTCCATCAGACAAGGCTTTATTTTATTATTTTTTTATTGTTTATTTATTTGAGAGTGACAGAGAGAGAGAGAAAAAGAGGCAGGTAGATAGAGAATGGGCATGCCAGGACCTCCAGCCACTGCAAACGAACTCTAGACACATGCGCCACCTTGTGCATCTGGCTTACCTGGGTCCTGGAGAATCAAGCCTTGAACCAGGGTCCTTAGGCTTCATGGGTAAAAGGGCTTAACCGCTAAGCCATCTCTCCAGCCCTATTATTATTTTTTTAATTGACAATTTCCATAATTGTAGACAATAACCCATGGTAATTCCCTTCCTCCCTCCCCTTCCCCTTTGAAACTCCATTCTCCATCATATCCCCTCCTCCTCTCAGTCTCTTTTATTTGGATGTCATGATCTTTTTCTCCTATTATGATGCTCTGGTGTAGGTGGTGTCAGGCACTGTGAGGTCATGAATATCCAGGCCATTTTGTGTCTGGAGGAGCATGTTGTCAGGAGTACTGCCCTTCCTTTGGCTCTTACATTCTTTCTGCCACCTCTTCCTCAATGGACCTTGAGCCTTGGAAGGTGTGACAGAGATATTTCAGTGCTGAGCACTCCTCTGTCACTTCTTCTCAGCACCATGGTGCCTTCTGAGTTATCCCAAGGTTACTGCGATCTGAAATGAGAAGCTTCTGTAACCAAAAGTGAGACTAGCATTAATATATGGGTATGAACATTAACAGAAGTGCTTACTGGGAAGTTTGGTGAGCATAGTATATACATTTAGCCAGACACCAGTAGACATTATACCCCTAGGGCTCATGACTATCCCTGTTGTAGGTTTTCAGTATCAGGGAAATATTCCCTTCCATGGAGTGGGTCTCCAGTCTAATTAGAGAGTGGTTGGTTTCCCCCATAACACACATGCCACTATTGCACCTTGGCTCATTTGGCCTTGCTGGCCAAGTTTAAGGCTTACAGTGTCCATTGTTGAATATCTCCATTGGTGATTTCTTTCCCATTGAACTGCGTGCAGTGCAACGTTTCCAGCTTTCTGTCTGCTCAGCTAAAGCAGGATTTCTCAGTGACCTTGCAGCCCAAATGTGGAGTCTTCAGCAATAGGGTCTTACCATCTATTCCTGGTGGGAAACCAAGAGCCTTGCCAATGGCCTGTAATGTTTTGGGGGTATCAGTGACTTCCCTGGCCAACAGCTCACTGGAAGGTATCCCATCCCTCATACTGAAAATTTTCTATTAACAATCTATGGCTTCTGAGTGTTCCATTGTCCAAAAAAGTAGGTTTCCATATGACTTATTTATATTCTCTTAGATTTTGATTAGCCCTCTCTCCTCTTTTCCTTTACTCAATATCTTCCTCTGACCTCACTTAGGCCTTTTCACTCCCATTAATGTGTTTTCTACTTCTACATATATATATATATATATATATATATATATATATATATATATATATATATATACAATACCACCCTAGTAAGTCTCCCCTCCCTCCCTTTCTATTCCCTTTATATCCCCCTTCTAGCTTACTGGCCTCTGCTACTTAGTTTTATTCCTACTCACATAGAAGTCCAATCATTTGTAGCTATGATTCACATATGAGAGAGAACATGTGATGTTTGGCTTTCTGGCCTGGGTTACCTCACTAAGTATAATCCTTTCCAGGTCCATCCATTTTCCTGCAAATTTCATTTTTCTTTACTGCTGAGTAAAACTCCATTGTGTAAATGTGCCACATCTTCATTATCCACTCATCAGTTGAGGGACATCTAGGCTGGTTCCATTTCCTAACTATTGTGAATAGAACAGCAATAAATATGATTGAGCAAGTATCTCTAAAGTAGTGAGACAAGTCCTTAGGATATATGCCTTGGAGTGGTATAGCTGGGTCATATGGTAAGTCTATTTTTAGCTGTCTCAGGAATCTCCACACTGATTTCCACAATGGCTGAACCAGACTGCATTCCTACCAACGGTGTAGAAGGATTCCTCTTTTGCCACATCCTCACCAGCATTTATGGTCATTTGTTTTCGTGATGGTAGCCAATCTGACAGGAGTGAGATGGGATCTCAATGTCGTTTTAATCTGCATTTCCCTGATGGCTAGGAATGTATTTTTTAAAAATTATTTTTATTTATTTGACAGAGAGAAAGCGGGAAGGAGGGAGAGAGAAAGAATGGGTGCACCCAGGCTCCAGCCACTGCAAACGAACTCTGGACGCTTGTGCCCCCTTGTGCATCTGGCTTATGTGGGTCCCGGGGAATCGAACCCAGGTCCTTTGGCTTTGCAGACAAACATTTTCACTGCTAAGCCACCCTCTAGTCCATAGAACAGTATTTATTTTTTGTTTATTTGTTTTTGAGGTAGGGTTTCACTCTAGCCCAGGCTGATCTGGAATTCACTATGTAGTCTTAGGGCAGCCTTGAACTCACGGTGCTCCTCCTACCTCTGCCTTCCAAGTGCTAGGATTAAAGGCATGTGCCACCATGCCCGGCTCATAGAACAGTTTTTAGATGTTTATATGCCATCTGTATTTCTTCTTTTGAGGACTCTATTTAATTCCATAGCCCATTTTTTTTAATTGGGTTGTTTGATTTCTTTTTATTTAGTTGTTTGAGTTTTTTGTATATCCTTGATATTAATCCTCTGTCAGATTTATAGCTGGCAAAGATTTTCTCCCATTCTGTAGGTTGCCTCTTTGCTCTATTCACAGTGTTCTTTGCTGTACAAAAACTTTGTAATTTCATGAGGTCCCCTTGGTTGATCTGTGGTTTTATTTCCTGAGCAATTGGAGTTACACTCAGAAAGTCTTTGCCAAGACCAATATGTTGAAGGGTTTCCCCTACTTTTTCCTGTACCAGTTTCAGAGTTTCAGGTCTGGTATTAAAGTCTTTGATCTATTTGGACTTAATTCTTGTGCATGGAGAGCGATAAGGATCTATTTTCATCCTTCTATAGATAGATACATATCCATTTGTCCCAGCAGCATTTCCTGAAGAGGCCATCTTTTCTCCAGTGAGTATTTCTGGCATTTTTTTTTTTCGAAAACCAGGTGGATATAGCTACGTGGACTTACATCTGGGTCCTCTATTCTGTTCCATTGATCTACATGTCTGCTTTTGTGCCAGCATCATGCTGTTTTTGTTACTATGACTCTGTAGTATAGGTTAAAATCAGGTATAGTAATACCAACCAGACTTATTTTTGTTGCTCAAAATCGTTTTAGATATTCAAGGTTTTTTGCAGGTAAGGTTTTATAATAGTAGATAGGTTTTGGCTCTTACATGATGCCCATGGCAGGTCTGCTTGTTCAGTCACCATAGGTGCTGCCTTATTTCTCTCTTTGGGTTGGAGAAATAACAGATTCTGTGTTGAACATTTGCAACAGAAGGATTTGATGGAGGTGAACATTATCAGTGTGCTAATAATGTCAGGTTCCCTTCTGTGGCGGGCTGAAGGCCTCGTCCCATCTGGACCACACAGTATTTAGTTGCTTTCTTAGTTACCCAGAGCTCCACTGGAAGTAAGGTGTTGGCCCCTGGCTCCACAGATATGAGTAGGTCCAAACTGCACTGGGTGGTGACTCTGTTGGTCTCCCTGTGTTCCCCTGCCATGTCCAGAATTGCTCAGTTGTTCAGCCTATCTCTGAGAATCTGTGCTCTCAAATGTCATAGAGTCCCTGTGTCAGTCTCTCTTTTTCCTGAAGTGTCAGCCCCTCCAACGCAGGCATCACCCAGGTCCAGTCTGGGGAATCAAACGTTGGTTGTCAGGCTTTGCAAGCAAGTGCCTTTAACCACTAAGACACTGTTGCAGTCAGGTTCGCATTGCTGGCAGAAAACACCTGACCAAGAGCAGCTTGTGGGGAGAAATAAAAGGTTTATTTTGGCTTACAGACTCAAGAGGAAGCTCCATGATGGCAAGGGAAAACAATGTCATGAGCTCAGGGTGGACATCATCTCCGTGCCAACATCAGGTGGACAATAGCAACAGGAGAGTATGCCAGACATTGGCAAGGGGAAATTGGCTATAATACCCATAAGCCCGCCCCCAAGAATACATGGCCTCCAGGAGGTGTTAATTCCCAAATTTCTATCTGCTGGGGACCTAGCATTCAGAACACCTAAGTTTATGGGGATACCTGAATCAAACCACCACAGATACCTTTGCAGCCCCAGAACTGGGCTATTTCTGTGCTAGTGTCTCTGTTCTGCCATCTGTCTTCCTTGCCACCATGCCTGTCTCTCCTTCTAGGCTGCCTGGAAGGGCAAGACAGTATAAGGCAAGCACTAGTTGTTTTCAGGGTGTCTGTGGCCAGTGTTTAAATTGAGTAGTGGCAAAAAAGTAAGGCTGGCCTTGAACTTTCAGCAATCTTCCTGCCTCAGTTTCCTGAGTGCTGGGATCAAAGATGTCCCAGTTGGCCCAAAAACATTATAGGCCATTGCCAAGGCCCTTGGTTTCCCACCAGGAATAGATGGTAAGACCCTATTGCTGAGGACTCCACATACTTGGGCTGCAAGGCCACTGAGAAATCCTGCTGGAACTTAGCTGATAACCTTCTCCGTGTAGACCAGCTGACAGAAAGCTGGAAAAAGCAATACTGCATGCAGTTCAATGGGAGAGGAAGAAATCACCAGTGAAGATACTCAACAGTGGACACTGCAAGCCTTATATTTAGCCAGCCAGGCCAAATGAGCCAATGGGTGTAATAGTGCCACGTCTGTCATGGTAGAAACCAACTGCCCTCTAATTGGACTGGAGGCCCGCTCCATGGGAGGGAATATGTCCCTGATACTGAAAACCTACAACAGGGGTAGTCATGAGCCCTAGGGGTGTAATGTCTGCCAGTGTGTGGCTAAATGTATGTACTATGCTCATCAAACTACCCAGTCAGCACTTCTCTTAATATTCATACCTATATATTAATGCTACTCTTACTTTTGTTAGAGAACCTTCTCTTTTCAGATGCTAGTGATCTTGGGATGACTCAGAAGGCATCATGGTGCTGGGAAGAAGTGACAGGAGTGCTCAGCACTGCAATATCTCTATCACACTTTCCAAGGTTCAGTGTCCATTGCGGAAGAGGTGGCGGAAAGAATGTAAGAGCCAAAGGAAGGGTAGCACTCCTTACAACATGCACCACCATGCCCATCTAAATCTTTTTTATTATAGTAAAAATATACAATTTATAATTTACCATTTTAGCCATTCCTGAGTATACCACTCAATGGCAGGTTGCTAATCCCTATATTTGAGACTAAGGGATCTCAGAAATATGTTTTTCTGTTTTATTTTCCAAAAACTAGCTATAGTGGTATTTGGCTATAATCCTAGTACTCAGAGGCTAAAGCAGGAATAGCTCAAGTCTGAAGCCAACCTGGGTTACCTTCTGGCATCCTGTCTCTACAGAGGGGGTAAACACACACACACACACACACACACACACACACACACACACGCCCCCTCCCCTGGGCATGGTGGCACACATCTTTAATCCCAGCACTTGGGAGGCAGGAGTAGGAGGATCCCGAGAGTTTGAGACCACCCTGAGACTACATAGTGAATCCCAGGTCAGCCTGAGCTAGCAACAGACCCTACCTTGAAAAACCAAAACAAAAAAATAACTTTAAGGCTGAGCGTCATGGTGCACACCTTTAATCCTAGCACTCAGGAAGTAGAGGTAGAAGGATCATATAAATTTGAGGCCTGAGACTACATAGTGAATTCCAGGTCAGCCTGGGCTAGAGTGAGACCCTACCTTGAAAAAGAAAAGGAAAAAAAGGGGGGGGGGACATTATTGAGAAGACAAATGTTAGCCAGAAAAAAGCAAAAACCAGGTCCTAAAACAGGTTCTTAAAACTCCCAACACCAGAGCGATGAAGCAGCCAGAATATGTATGGTGGGCAGAGGCTGAAGGCTTTTCCATGGGTTTTGGGAAGCACCGTCATGTAGCCACATATAGACCAGGACAGTTTTTGGATGGGATTGTCCATAAGGAGAACTACTGGTTTCTGGACTGGATGGGTTTCCAGTCCAGAGGTTAAATTATGAGCAGCCTATGTGACCCTGGGAGTCAGCAGTGATGTTTCCACATCTAGAAACGTTTTTCTTTGAACCCAGATTCTCATGCTCACTAAGCACTCACTCTACATTTTTGCTATACCCCTAGCCAAGCTTTCAGCATCAACACTTCATATGTTGTTTTCACAAGCAGCTGTAAACCAGTTAATTTCCCATTCTTTCAACACCCTAGCTCTCTGGCATCTTTGTAAGTAACTTTAAGACAAAAATCTCAGACTTAGGCTGGTGAACAAAGAGAAACTCTGCCTCCAAGGTTGTTCTCTGACCTCCACATCAATGCACTTCTCCTCCCCGCCCTCCCCCCACAACCCTCAGACTTTGTCATTTATCAGGCATTGAGGACATTCACAGCATTGTGTAACTTTTACCAGAACTTTCTCATTCCAAGCCGGAACTCAGTACCCATTGAGAAATAGCTCTTCCTTCTCCCTCCCTCCAGCCTGGGAAACTTAAGTTGCTTTCTATCGGTTTGCCTGTTGTAGATATTTCGTGTAAGTGGACTCATACAGCACTTGTCATGTAATACCTGGCTTATTTACTTGCATAATGTCTTCAGGGTCTAGATCGGGTACATCATGAATTAGAACTTCTTTCATTTTAATAACAATAGTATTCCATTGTGTGAATAGGCTATTGGCTTAGCTGTTTGTCTGTGAGGATGCTTAGGTTGTTTCCATTTTCTGTGTGCTGTGACTTATGCTGCTGGAAATATGAGTGCACAAGTGTTTCTGGATCTGCTTTCACTTTTTCTGGGTGTACCTCAGAATTGCTGTGTCATATGGCAATTCTGTAGCTAATTTCTTGAGAAAACATCACTGTTTTCTACCAACATTCTGGTCTCTTCAAACAAACTCCAGATGCATGTGCCACTGGCTTTATGTAGGTACTGGGGAATTGAGCTCAGGTCCTTAAATTTTGCAATCAAGCGCCTTAACTGCTGTGCCACCTCTCCAGTCCTCCCCATCCCCTTTAGTAGAGAGAATAAAACAAAATATCCCATTAGCTCACCACTCAAATTCTACTTCTAGAAATAGTAATAGGTATAAAAACATAAACAGTGGGGGAAAAAAAAAACATAAACAGAGCTAGACGGATGGTTTAGCAGTTAAGGCGCTTGCCTGTAAAGCCAAAGGACCTAGGTTTGAGTCCTTAAGACCCATGTAAACCAGATGCACAAGGGGGTGCATGCATCTGGAATTTGTTTGCAGTGGCTGGAGGCCCTGGCATGCCCATTCTCTCTTTCTGTATTAAATAAATAAATGAGAAAAGTGAAATTGGCATGGTATACAGACCTATAATGCCAGCAGTCAGTACCTCAGGCTGACTCGAACACCCACATCCACTTTCCCATACCCACTCTAGATTTCTGGATGTAGTATTTTTCTGCTAAGCTATAAAGTGGCACATGGGCCATTGTTCTTAAATCATTTCCTTTTTGTTTTTGTTTTTGTTTTTCGAGGCAGGGTTTCACTCTAGCTCAGGCTGACCCAGAATTCACTATGTAGTCTCAGGCTGGCCTTGAACTCACAGTGATTCTCCTACCTCTGCCTCCCAAGTGCTGGGATTTAAGGCATGCGCCACCACGCCTGACTTCTTAGATCATTTCCTAAAACTTGTATGTGTCCCTGTAACTAACTGTTAGTGTGTGTTATTTTCAAGTTTATCAGTGGCTCTGGTGGTGAGCTGTGGCCCAAGAAAAGCGGCTTTCCTCTGTGGTGTCTCCTAAGGTTCAGGTACACTTGACACTAGGGTCCCTGCTTGGGGGACCCTATAGGTGATTCTGAGGCTGGAAAGGTATCCTGCTGAGGAACATGCTAGGATAGCTGGACCTTGATCATTTCCAGGTCAGTTTCTGTTAATGATTAACCTAAGCCCAAATTGATTTCCTCCCAATTCTAGAGAATCTCCTGTCTGCTTAGTTCAAAGAGGTAGAATCCGGGTCTTTCTTTCCTACAGTAGACCACAGGAACAGGGGCTGGATGGAAAGCAGATCTGAAGATCAACTGCCTGATAGAAGCTGGGAGATATGTTTGAGGAGTTAGACCTAGCTCAGGTACAAGAACTATAGACCATACAGCCACTTTGCCAGGAATCTGAGCACCTTCTCCTGCTCCCAGAGGCAGAGACTCACTTTCTCATTTCTGCCCTGTCTCCTGAGTTCCCCAGCAGTGGTCCTTGGATTTAGAACCTTTAAACTGTCCTTAAGCAGCCCCATACTGGGTTGCTGGACTCATTTCCTCTTCTGTCCGGGGTACCTTTCCAAATAGGAGCTTCCAGCTGAAAACAGGCTTTTGTGTACTTACCAGGGCTGAAGGCCCCACTCTGAGAACTGTGAGTGGCTGATGTAAAGTCCCTGATGGAAGCTTCTCTAGGGTATATGTGTATATCTGTCTGTGTGCATCTGTGTATGTGTGTATCCTCGTATCGTTTTAAGGTCTGGCTTAAAAGCATGAACTTCTGCTCTGAATTTGGTGAATTCAGTGCTAGCTGGGGGACTCTTGTCTGAATTTCCATCTGATTGGGTTCTGGGCTACCCACTTGGCACTTGCTTACTAAGAGGGGATGTGTGCTGCACATGCACTCATGCTGTGCTTAGGATAGAACCCGTCTATGCCAGGCAAGCACTCTACCACTGGGCTCTACCCTGGCCCATGTTACACCCACTTAGAATTTTTTTTTTTTTTACTTTTTATTTTATTTATGTATTTATTTGACAGAAAAAGAGAGAGAGAGAATGGGCACGCCAGGGCCTCCAGCCACTGCAGACAAACTCCCTTTGTGCATCTGGCTAACGTGGGTCCTGGGGAAGTAAACTTGGGTCCTTTGGCTTTGCAGGCAAATGCATGAAATGCTAAGCCATTCCTCCAGCCCAATTTTTTTTTTTTTTTTTTTTTTTACTTTTAAAAAATATTTTTATGGGCTGGAGAGATGGCTTAGTGGTTAAGTGCTTGCCTGTGAAGCCTAAGGACCCCGGTTCGAGGCTCGGTTCCCCAGGTCCCACATTAGCCAGATGCACAAGGGGGTACACGCATCTGGAGTTCGTTTGCAGAGGCTGGAAGCCCTGGCGCGCCCATTCTCTCTCTCTCCCTCTATCTGTCTTTCTCTCTGTGTCTGTCGCTCTCAAATAAATAAATTAATAATTAAAAAAAATAAATCCTCTTGCATGCACTGAGGGGAAATGAATAAAGGGAAAAAAAATGTGTGCTGGGTGGGTGGGGACATCCAAAGCCCCGAAAATAAAGTGAACATGCATGGAGAGGGTTACTTTTAAAAAAAAAAAAATTTATTTATCTGAGAGAGAAAGAAACACATATATGTAGAGAGAGAACGCGTGGACCAGGACCTCTAGCCACTGTAAATGAACTCCAGACACATGTGCCACCTAGTGTGTCTGGTTTATATGGATCTTGGAGAATCAAACCTGGGTCCTTTGTCTTTGCAGACAAATGCCTGAACCACTTAGTCATCTTTGCAGCCTGAGATTTATTTTTTTTAATAATTTTTTTTAACATAGGTTGTAGTATATATCCCTTCCCCAGTCCATCCTCATCCCCTTTTCCCTGAAAGCCTTCACTTGGAGATTTTATTTATTTATTTGAAAGAGAGACTGAGAGAGAGAAAGAGGCAGATAGTGAGACTGGGCAAGCCCAAGGCCTCTAGCCACTGCAAATAAACTCCAGACACATGCACCCTCTTGTACATCTGGCTTTATGTGGGTACTGGGGAATTGAACTGTGGTCCTGTAGGCTATGTAGGCAAACGCCTGAGCCATCTCTACAGCCCTCACTTGAAGATTTCTACAAGACAATGTGGTCCGAAGAAATGGCCAAACCAAATTGGGTATGGTGATGTATTTTTAAACTCAGAAGGATCAAGGCCAGTCTGGGTCACATAGACCTCACTCAAGAAAAAAAGGGGTGGGGGGCTGGAGGGATGGCTTAGTGGTTAAAGCATTTGCCTGCAAAGCCCAAGGACCCAGGTTTGATTCCCCAGGATCCCCATTAGCCAGATACACAAGAGGGTGCACGCATCTGGAGTTCGTTTGCAGTGGCTGGAGGCCCTGACACACCCATTCTCCCTTTCTTTCTCTCTCCCCTCTTTCTCTGTCCAATAAATAAATAAAATAAAATATTTTTAAAAAGAAAGGAAACAAGGGCAATGAAAAAATAAAATATAAAAATAAAAAAAATAAAAAATCTGGGGATAGGAATCAGGGTAGAGTACTTGTGTAGCACACATAGATCTTGGGCTCCATTCACAATCAGAAAAAAAAAAACAGAAAAAGGTACCAAAGTTATATTTTCTTTTTTTATTATTTTAGTTTTGGGAGTTTTTCTCTCTCTCTTTTTTTTTTTTTTGGTTTTTCAAGGTAGGGTCTCCCTTTAGCCCAGGCTGGATTTTACACTGTAGTCCCAGGCTGCCCTCCGACTCACAGCAACCCTCCTACCTCTGCCACCCAAGTGCTGGAGTGCTGGGACTAAGGGTGTGTGCTACACACCTGGCTTATTTTTGTTTTGTTTTTAGAGGTAGGGTCTTGCTTCAACCCAGGCTGATCTGGAACTCACTGTGTAGTCTCAGGCTGGCCTTGAACTCACAGTGATCCTTCTACATCTGCCTCCTAGTGCTGGGGGTAAAAGCGTGTGCCACCACATCCAGCTCAAGGTATGAGTTGTGTTTTTAGCTATTAAACATTTTTTATATTTTATTTATTTGAGAGAAAGAAAGGTAGATAGATAGAGAATGGGCATACCAGGGCCTTTAGCCATAGCAAATGAACTCCAGACACATGCTTCACCATGTCTATCTAGCTTACATGGGTCCTGGGGAACCGAACCTGGGTCCTCAGGCTTCACAGGCAAGTGTCTTAACCACTAAGCCATCTCTCCAGCCCAACAGTGATCCTTCTACTTCTGCTTCCCTGAGTGCTTGGGATTAGAGGTGTGAGCCACTACATCCAGCTTTTTTTTTTTTTTTCCCCTCATACTTTCTTAAAGAACAACTTTATAAGGAATAATGGGACAAACAGATCTCTGGAGCAGGCTGGTAAATTCTAGGGATGTCACTTTTGGTAATCTATGGAGGGTAGTGAAGCTAGTGGAAGATAAAGGTTATTCCAACAGGATGGTTTATTCAGGGCCTGCAGAGGTGGCTCAGTGGTTAAAAGCTCTTGCTTGCAAAGCCTGCTGGCCTAGGTTCGATTCTCAAGCCATGCACATAAGCCAGATACAAGAAGTGGCACAATGTCTGGTGGTTGTGTGCAGACACAGGAGGCTCTGGATTTCCCCCAACACATACACACATAAATAATTTATTTTTATTAATGAAAAATTTAAGATCATTTATCCAGATTCCTGGCCCCACTATCAGTTCCTGGTGATGAAGGCTATTTTTCTGCCTTCTCCCAACTAATTTTTACGGCTTTCTGCACATGAAAAAAAACAGGCCACATTGCCCTTCCTTCACATACCTTCTTTCAGCTTAGACAGATCAGAATGCAACTTCACTGTGAGATGGCTGACTCTTAACTCCTTCATCCAGAAAGCACTGAGGGAGATGTGTCATGCACAGGCACGCCTCTGCACAGGGTCTGAAGGCACACACAGATGTGCTCTAACCACTGGAGGGGATGCGGGGGCAGGGTCCCAGGAAGGCACCTGAGTCATACAGCTGGCATCTCTGAACCTTGGCCCTTCATCAAGACAAGAGGGCACTGGCAGGGCACCAAGCTGAAGACAGGGCAAGTGAAGTAAGGGTACAGGTCACTTAAGCCTTTCCCTCTCTGCCCTGCTACCACCTTGCAGATGCTGTTGGCCATTGCTGGCTTATTGGGCCTCCTACTGCTGGCCCTCCTGCTATTTCTGAGACACGCGGGCTGGGGCTTGGCAGCTATCTTCTGGTTTGAGTTCGTGCTACAGCCAGTTTGCAACCTGCTCATGGGTGACACAAAGGAGCAGCGCATTCTGCACCACGTACAGCAGCACGCCAAGCCTAGGGACCCCGAGAGTGTGCTGCAGGCCATTGATACCTACTGCTCACAGAAGGAGTGGGCCATGAACGTGGGCGATGCAAAGGGTAGGTGGCTTGGCTTGTGAGCCTAAAAATGGTAGAAATTGGTAAACTTGGGGACCCCAAGTTGGGTACTACAGTCCTTACAGAAGAGGCCTGTTTAAGAAGGGAACCCTAGGGCCATGCTCAGGTGGAAATGGGGCTCATTAGGAGGCACTCCTACATACCTAGCCTGTTGCTTCTCCATCTGGGCAGAGAAAGTCTGGTCAGAGACGTAGACACCTATGAGAAGATGTCTGACAAAATAGGTGATTAGCCTGGCTTCCTTCCAGGGGCCTAGAGGTCAGGTCAAGCTGGGGGAAGTTTCTGTGGACAGTGTACCAGAGTGGCATGGGGAGTGTCAGAATGTCACTGCTCTGGAGACAGATGGGGCCCAGGACTGGAGCAGGGATCTCCTCTCTAGCTGCACTCAAAGCCCATCACTCCCCAGGCCAGATCATGGATACAGTGATCCAGGAGTACAGACCCTCACTGGTGCTAGAGCTGGGAGCTTACTGTGGCTACTCAGCAGTGCGTATAGCCCGCTTGTTGCCACCTGGTGCCAAGCTGCTCACCATGGAGATCAACCCTGACTATGCTGCCATCACCCAACAGATGCTGGACTTTGCAGGTCTGCAGGACAAGGTAAGGCTGTGACAGTGTGGGCACTGTGGCTGAGAGCCAGGCAGGCTGCAGAGGAAAGCAAAGGCATACCCATGCTTGGGAAACACTAAGCACCTGTTGTGGCTGGGCCCCTGGAGTCAAGGAAGGAACACCAGCAGGTTAGGGACATGGTCTCATAACTGTACCCTATAAAGCAAGGAACTCAAGGGACCCCAGGAGGAATGGGGCAGAGTACATACACTCATCTCCCTAGACTCCCCTCAAAATGGAGCAAGTACATGTGGGGGGTGCAGGTGGGCTTCTACATGACCCTGTGGGAGCAATACTGATAAAACAGTGTTCTAAGCTGGGTGTAGTGGTGTACACCTTTTAATCCCATTACTCAGTAGGCTGAAATAAGAGGACTGCCATAAGTTTGAGGCTAACCTGGACTACAAAGTGAGTTCCACATCAGCCTGGGCTAGAATAAGACCCTACTTCAAAACAACAAAATCCAACAAAGCTAACACAAAAACTGCTGTCCTAGGTCACTGTCCTTCTGGGGGCTTCTCAAGACCTCATCCCCCAGCTGAAGAAAAAGTATGATGTGGACACGCTGGACATGGTCTTTCTTGACCACTGGAAGGATCGCTACCTGCCAGACACACTTCTCCTGGAGGTAAAATGTCCCTGCCTCAACAGGATAGCTTCAGTGCTAGCTGTCCCTCTGGGGACTCTGGAACCTCAACCTCTCTGGAGAATCCCAACTGAGACCAGCAAAGGGCATCTCAGGAGCCTGGACGGCCCCAGAGGTAGTCCTAGGTGCTGGCTTCCAGCTAGAGTGCCACTTGAAGGCCAGGAGTGCAGAAGGACAAGGATGCCCTGAGGCATGTAGAAATAAGAGAAAGGGGTTCTCAGTAGGTGTGCTGGGCCAATGGCCAGGTAGATTGGTGTGTTGGAAATGTGGGTGCCCTCTCCCTGCACCATGGGCAGTGTGCTGTCTAGGAGTAGGACGAGTAGCAAGGACAAGAATTTTTGTGCCTGAAGGGCACAGGGCTGAGGATGTGTGGGATCAGGTCCAGAGACCATGAAGGTCTAACCGGCTGTCATCTGGCATAGGCAGCAGAGAAGGCGAGCATGTCCTGGGTCTTTTTCCTGAGGTTTCTTTTTTTTCTTGGTTTTTCGAGGTAGGGTCTCACTCTGGCTCAGGCTGACCTGGAATTCACTGTGTAGTCTCAGGGTGGCCTCGAACTCTCGGCAATCCTCCTACCTCTCCCTCCTGAGTGCTGGGATTAAAGGCATGCGCCACCACGCCTGGCTTTCCTGAGGTTTCTGTTGCATTGAACCACCCCCCCTCCCCCCGTCCTCAGCACTGCTACTTGGTAAGCTTCACCTGGCAAATATCAGGGGGCCAATCCCTACTTCTAAGTGGCTACAGCTTGGGGCTCTGGGGCAGCCCCCTATAACTGTGAGCTTCACTTTCAGATATATTAGCTTGTCATACCCTGGTATAGTGCAGCTCCTTGATCCTTACAGTCGTCTGGCCTGGCAGCTAGCATGGGACTATTTGGTGATCCAGTCCCAGAAGTTGGACCCTATCATGTGCAATCTCAAATGTGAGGCTCAACCAACAAGCCCAAGAGCTGGGCTGTAACAGGCCTAATGGTTTTAAGGGCACAGAATATTCTGGCAACAGGGAGTCAGGCACAGGTGGCATTTGGCAGGTGAGCCCTGGCATTGGGAAGGATCTTTATTGGCCTTTCAGAGGTCCCAAACATTTTGGAAATGCTAAGCCCCGGGATTGGAGAGGTTGGGACATTCCAGGGCCTGAAAGTTGGACCAGAGGATGAGCATTTGCCAAAGAGGGCAGGCAAGCAGAAGGGGACAGGAAGAAAAGTGGTACACCAGGCCAAGGTAACCATGGACGCTGGCCTGAGTAGGGTCCCAGCCTTGGTAGAGGATGTGAATGTGAGATCTGAGTAGAGGACAGAGAGCAGGTGGCTGAGCATATGGGCCTCATATGGACAGAAAAGCCAGACCCTAGCACAGTGATCAGGTTTCAGCAGCCTTCAGTGTGTAGGATTACAAGGGCCTGCTTTTAGAAAACTGCAAATATTACAGTTTAGTAACTAGGAAATTAATAGTTTTCTCAGTGCTGCTTGTTCAAAGCTGGCAATGACCTTAAGAAGAGAAGGCAGGGACTGAAGAGATGGCTTAGTGGTTGAGGCACATGCATACAAATCCTAAAGACCCAGGTTCAATTCTCCAGTACCCATGTAAAGCCACATGCACAAAATGGTGTATTCATCTGGAGTTCGTTTGCAGTGGCTGGAGGCCCTGATGCACCCATTCATATTCTCTCTCCTTGCAGATAAATAAAAGAGAGAGAGAGGAAGTATGAATTGGGAATGGCTGGTTTTGTTGTATTTTCCTCTGGAGCAGTTCCTTCACCAGGTCTTTCCAGCCAATGTTGCCATAACATTTTTCCTCTAAAGGAAAACGTGTCATGATTCATAGTGGAACTTGCTATTAAAATTGTCAATCACGAGCCTGTCTCTTGACCTCACTGACTTGGCTTATGGGTCCTTTAGCTCACAGGCTAGAAATGACCATCCCCACCAGTCAGACAGCTGGGAGCACTGGGAGACTGTTGAGGGTGTGGTGTGGCCCTTCAGGATGTGAATAACAGTGTTACCAAGTTAGTCAGAGACCCTCCTTCCTTTATTTTGGGACATCTAGGTTTATTTGTGTGTTTTCATTTTGTGGTGCAGGGGTTGAACCCTGGGTCCAGCTGGTCAAGAGTGCTCCCAATGAGGTACACCCCAGCCCAAGTCACTTGTCTGATTTTTTTTTTTCCTAAGATAGGGTCTCACAACTCTGTAGTCCCAGGCTGGTCTTGAACTTAAAATGTTCCTCCTACCTCTGCCTCAAAAGTGCTGGATTTAAGGCCAGAGACAGAGCTTAGCAGTTAAGGTACTTGCCTGCAAAGCCTAAGGACCCATGTTCGACTCTGCAGATCCCACATAAGCCAGGCGCACAAAGGTGAGGCAAGTGCAAGATCGCACAGGCCCACTAGGTGGCACAAGCATCTGGAGTTCGATTTCAGTGACTGAGGCCCTGGCATGCTAATTCCCTCCCTCCCTCCCTTCCTCCCTCCCTCCCTGTCTCTCTCTCTGAAAACAAAAAAGAGCCAGGCATGATGGCACACACCTTTAATCTCAGCACCTGGGGAGGCAGAGGTAGGAGGATCGCCAAGAGTTTGAGGCCACCTTGAGACTACATAGTGAATTCCAGGTCAGCCTTGGATAGAGTGAGACTCTACCTCAAAACAACCACCACAAAGTAAATAAATAAATAAATAATTTTTTAAAGTGCTGGGATTAAAGGCATGTGCTACCACACCTGGCTTATTTGATTTCTGCTTACTGTTTGCATATGTGTATGTATGTGTGTGTGTGTGTGTGTGTGTGTGTGTGTGTGTGTGTGTGTGTGTGTGTATATATATACACACACACATATGTGTATATATATATATATATATACACACACACACATACACATTTATTTATTTATTTATTTATTTATTTATTTATATATTTGAGAGAAAGAGGCAGAGGGAGAGAGAGTTTGAGCATGCCAGGACCTCCAGCCAGTGCAAATGAACTCGAGATGCATGTGCCACCATATGCATCTGGCTTACGTGGGTTCTGGGGAATTGAACTTGGGTCCCTTGGCTTTAAAGGCAAGCGCCTTAACTGCTAAGCCATCTCTTCAGCTCTGCCTTTTAAAAAAAAAAATATTTAAGAGAGAAAGAAGTTGGTAGGTAGGTAGGTAATGAGAATGAGGCACCAGGGCTTCTAGCCACTGTAAATGAACTCTCCAGATGCAAACACCACCTTATGCATCCAGTTTTATGTGGGTACTGGGAAATAAAACCTGAATCCTTTCACTTTGCCAACAAGTGCCTTAACTACTAAGCCATCTCTCTAGTCCTGCCTTTGTTTTTTGTTTTGTTTTGCTTTCTTTTTCAGGGTAGGGTCTTGCTATATATAGCCCAGGCTGACCTGGCATTCACTCTGTAGACCCAAGCTGGCCTTGAAGTCAGAGATCTTCCTACCTCAGTCTCCTGTGTGCTGGGATTAAAGGCATACAACACCATGCCTGATCTTTGTTTTTGTTTGAAGATGAGTCTTGCTGGGCACAGTGGCACATGCCTTTAATCCCTGTATTTGGGAGGCAGAGGTAAGAGGATTGCCATGAGTTCAAGGCTACCCTGAGAATACATAGTGAATGCCAGGTCAGCCTGGGCTAGAGTGAGACCCTACTTCAAAAAAAACAAAAAGAAAGAAAGAAAGAAAGGAAGGGAGGGAGGGAGGGAGGGAGGGAGGGAGGGAGGGAGGGAGGGAGGGAGGGAGGGAAGGAAAGAAAGAACAGTCTTATTGTATAGTGCAGGCTGGTCTGGACTTCACAATCAGGAGTCTCAGCCTCCTGAGTACTGGGGTCAAAGGTGTGCACCATATCAGGCAAAAATGCTTTAAGTTTAGTTCCATGATTATATTAAACAAAAACTAGCCAGGCATGATTGTGCACACTTTTAATCCCAGCACTTCTAGAGGCAGAGGTAGGAGGATCTCTGTGAGTTCAAGGCCAGCCTGGGACTACATAGTAAGTTCCAGGTCTGGTGAGATCCTACTTTGAAAACAAAACAAAACAAAAAACCTCCAAGCTTCCCTATCTACCTTCAATACAAGGTGTGTGGAGGTCCTTTGCTGCTCACCCCCATCCCACCCGTGAAAGACAAACTCCTATTATTTTATGTGGTTTGAACAGACTCACCTCGTCATATACATGGACCAGTATCCTATGTACAAGGTTGTTCCTGACATGGATAGTAGATACAGGATGTTACCTGTGGCAAGTTGCTAGATAATCCTCCTTCCCTTCTGCACAGAGCCCAGGCCCAAAAGCACTTGGTCTGGCCCTGGTGGAAGTAGGTCTGCCAGTGCTGGAGCTGGACGATGTCCAGAAGAGACCCCCAAGGATGAGCTTATTGGTAAAGAACCCATATTCCTAGCACAGTGCATCTGAAGGATGCACTGGTCTCCTGGCACACTATCTCCTCCACTCAGTGGGGGCTGGAGACAGATGAATAGATAGTTGAGGGAGCGGCTCCACAGTGGAGCACTTGCCAGCGAAGCCTGGTCAAACCCCAGCACAAAAGAAAAAAATAAGTGAACAGATGAGTAGGTGGTCCCGTTCTCATAGAGCCAGTGCTGTGGAGGCACGACTGGAGCTCTGACACAGCCTTCCCAGCAGTGGGGTGGTAAGAGCATCTGAGCATAGGCCAGCTTCTGCCAGGTAGAAAACCAGTGTCGCAACAGGTTTGCCAAAGCACTTCTGACCCTCCCCTTGTCTATTCTTTGCAGAAATGTGGCCTGTTACGAAAGGGGACAGTGCTTCTGGCTGACAATGTCATCGTCCCAGGAGCCCCAGACTTCCTGGCACACGTGCGTGGGAGCAGCAGCTTTGAGTGCACACATTACAGCTCATACCTGGAGTATATGAAAGTGGTGGACGGCCTGGAAAAGGCCGTCTACAAGGGCCCAGGCAGCTCAGCACAGCCTTGAATGCCCAGCCTGCTCGGGGCTCCATCAGCTTCATTCTGCAGGGTGACACACACTAATACTGACTCCTCCTATGGTTCTGGGATCTGTCCTCAAATGTAAAGTACACTCAGGCCTATAAGGCCTGGACCTAACTCATGCTTGCCTTTCTGCTGTTGTGGTTCCAAATTGTCATATACTAACACATTTTAAAGGTTAATGCGTCCACTATGCAGAACCACTGCAATAAACCTGGAATGTACTGATAAAGACTGAATTAAGGGGCTACAGGCAGGCGTAGCTCCGTGGTAGAGGACCTGGCTAGCATGCATGAGGCAGTAGGGTCAATCCCACTGCACCAAAGAAGTTGAGGCAGTTGTTACCTTGGCAAATTAAATTCCAATAGAATATCTATCTACAAAGCACTCAGGCACTGAAATCTCCCATTAAACCAAGGAACAGGTATGGAAGTTGGAAACATTTGGGCTGGGCTGGAAACTTCTGAGCTGTCCTCAATGTTTGCTGTCACCAGGTGGCAGCAAATGTCTCAGTAATGAGCAACTCACAACTTATGATATGCAAATCTTCACTTTTTTTTTTAACAAATAAATCTTAACTTCTTTTCTAAAAATTGCCTAGCTGTAATAGTCCTATATACTAAAATCATGTTTAAAAGGTATAAACTAGGAAATAAAATTCTAAATATTTCGATATAGGAAACCTACTGAATGTTCTCAACTGCCACTGCTTCCTCTTCCTCACACCCTCGGCTTCACCACCAAACAAGAGTTCCTCTGGATGGCACACTAATGCCTAAACCCATGCTCACAGCTGGCAGGGCTCTGAGTGTCACAGCAGCTTCCCAGCCACAGCAGTGAAGTGAGGGAGTGGCTATGTCCAGTATTGCTCCTGGCCAGGCCTGGGACATCTGTTAGCTTGTCCTGAGAAGAGCAGGACAATCAGTTGGCTTTTACCCACTTCTGACCGAGCATGCACTAGGAACAGGCAAGCTGGCTGGCTGGCACCATGGCACTACGGAGAAATAGTCCCTTCCCCCAGTCTGACTTGCCTGACAGAAGAGGAAGTGGGCTCCCACCATTGCTTGTCTGCTGGTCCCCCAGCGGAAGAGTAGGGAAACAATGCTGGCTTTTATCAATCTAAATCTAGACTTGCTCTAGTCCCCACTCTGGCTCAGCTCCCAGTTCCTTCAAGAAGCTCCCCAAGGACTCAGCAAACATCCAGTTCCTATATCAATGCCATCTTGGCCAATTATATCTGTCCAGATCAATTTCAGCTAGGACTTCAATCCCAGGCTCCAGGCCAGCCAACCTCACCAAAGTGAACCTATACCAGTGGCAGCACAGCGGCGCCATCGGGATCCGGAGTAGATGGACATGGGAGATGCCTGTGGACTTGGAGCATAGCCCACCCCTTCCCCACTGCTGTCACCTCAGAGGGGATACCTGGAACTCCCTGGGCCTTGCACTCAGGCTGCCCTCCAGGCTTGTAGTCACCAGGTGGCAGTAGTGCCTTAGTGGTGGCACCACAACTAGAACCTTCTCTGCACTCAGGAGAAGCCATAGAAGAGAGGTAGTTCCTTATTTTTTTTAATTTTTAAAATTTCATACAAAAATTTCAATGTTTACCAATACAGTCTTATTTTGGTTTCATCTTTAATACTTTTTGTCAGTGGATTTCTTCTGGTTTTAATTCACAAACAGCAAGCACGGAACAGCAGTCCCCTGTTGCTGCTGGCAGTCAGTCCCCAAGGTTCTGAGGTTCTAGGCAGATGCAGATGCAGATGCAGCATCCAGGATGGACCACACCACGGCAACTTAAGAAGGGCACACTACAGATGGAGGTCCCACACACCCCAAGACTCCAAGAGAGAAGGAGGGCAAGCACAGTGTGACCTCCCCGCCTCCCCCCCCCCCCGCCCCCGGGGTTGCCTCCCTGCCTAGGCCAGCTCTTTTGAAGTAGCCCACACTATAGTCTGCCTTCATGCAGGGCGTAGCTCTAGCCACCCTCTGGAACCCAAGTTATTTCCCAAGTCCCCTACTTTGCTCAGCTGCCTGTTGCCAAGATGTCTACCCCAGGCCTGTACTGCTCCTCAGCAGCACTGTGCACTGGGACCTTCCTGCCACCTCCCTGGGTACCACTCCAGCCTTCTCTCACACACACAGCACCATGTCAGTAAGCAGTTAACTCACGCTTGGCAAGTTAGGAGAGTGGAGGAAGGAAGAACAGGCAGGAGAGGTGTCCAAAAAGTAAGGTCTGGCTCAGGACAAGACTCAACCAACCCCTGCCACCAAGGGGCGGGCCTCTCAGCTCCAAGATAGGGTCTGCTCAGGACCGCCTTCTTCATGCCTTTGCGTGCGATGTTGTCCCTAGGAACAAACAGCTGGGCCCAGGCACTGTAGGGGGAAATGAAGGTGGATGCAGCCAGATACCCAGGCAAATGGCAGGACCAGCTGAATGGGTTGGGGCGACATGGAAGCTCCACACACAGAGCAGCTGCCTCCCCAGGACAGGACAGACGAAGTGGCTGGGAGGGGGGTTAGAGGCATGCCAAGGACCTTGGCATCAGGGCTAGCTCGGTCTTGCTGGTCTTCAGGAGATTCTATACTGAGGGTGAGTGAGGGGATTAGATTGCCTGAAACAGGTCTATGGGCCCTGGGAAGACTCTTCCGTTCAGTATAGTCTCTCTTCCCTACGATGGGCAGCTGGATCCTAACAAGGATCACACATGGAAAGCAAGAATGTGGCTGGCAGAAATGAACAAGGAAGTCCTGGACTAGCAGATGGGAAAACCACTGACCAGATGAGAAAACGTACCAGACATGCAAGCTAGACCCAGGAGTCAACGGGCTGAGGCTTAGCATCCCCCACAGCATCCACCAGCCTGACCGAAGGCCTGCTGGGCCCAGTTGGAGTGGCCTTCCTGCCAGGGTCGGGCTGCCAGGGTGGGTGAGTGGACACAAGGGGTTAGAGGTAGAACAAAGCAATTAGTTGCAGCTAAAGGCAGGCTGTGCTGGTCAGTGGGGACAAGGACAGGGTGACATGAGGGTGGGCTTGCCAAGGCAGCTCTGGGAATCAAGTTGGTACAGCTCACAGAGGTGCAGGGTGGTGCATGGACATACACAGAAGCCCATGCATGACGTCAGAAGACTGCACAGAGCAGGTGGCAGGTGCTGTGTTCATCAGGGGAACACAGCACCTGCGCACCCAGAGGAACGTGTAGACCCACTTGCTCACTTTCTCTGGTCTTAGGCAGTGTGTGGCTGACTGGATAGAACTGTCTGCACTACCCATGCCCTCCCAGTGGATATATCCTCTGAACCCCTCAGCACCCACAGTATGACTGATGTATGAGACTACATCCTGGACTTGAAGCCATGGCCCAGCTCCCCTTCATGTGAGTGTTACCTCAGTCAGTGCCCCAGGGCCCAGATCAAGCTCAGCACTGCCTAGGTGCTCTCTAGGAAAGCCTGAGACCTGGAGCCTCCCTGGGAACTTGCCCACAGTCACTTACTTTCAACAGCTCCGTCTCAGAGGCCTCACCGATGGAGTCGCTGCCCAGTGCCCTGCGCTCCCTCCGCTCCAAGGTGGTATACCCATCTGTGGAGTGAAGCCAGGTAAGAAGTGAGGGAGACTCTAAGGTAGGCACTCTAGAAACATGATATAGGGGATCTGGGAGAGGGTACTTTTGCAGATTGTCCTCACCTGTATTGATTTGGGGTTTGGTTCCGGTGCCAATTCTCACCAGCCTCTGCCTCACATACTGAGTGTCCCCAAACTACATTTCTTTTCTCCAACTGACAGAAAGACCTCCCAGCACCTGCCATGCTTGCCCTATAAAGCCAGCAGGCCTGCCCCAAGCCTTCCCTCCTTGAGCAGGGAACAGCCTGCACCCTGCCCTCACCTGGGCCAAGCGCATCCATGGGGACCACATCCCGGCTGGCTGACTTCTCGCCATCTGCAAGGCATGAGTGGGTGGCTCTGGTAGAGAGCAGTAGGAAAGCATGGGGGAGGGGGCAGGGCCAACAAGCCCACCACAGGATTGGTCTTAGTGATTTTGGGTGTCTTTTTTTCCCCCACACCCGGCAATTCTGGGTGCTTTCTAATGCTTGGCACTCCACTTCCCAGTCTCTGCCAACTGCTGCCCACCCCCCAGAGCTTGAGGTCAAAGCAGACACTACGGAAAGGCTGAATGTAGGGCACAAAGCCCCGGGAATGGAGCCCTTTTAGAAGAGGAGATCTGTCCCTCTTAACTCTCACCTACCTTATCACCACCAGCCAGAGCCTCAGGGACGAACTCTATTACCCCTCTCCAGCTTGTGCTTACCAAGGTTCTTGTCCACCAGTGGCAGTGTACTGTCATCAAAGCACCCGGGACTCAGTGCTCCCTTGGGTCCCTTGGCCATGGAAGCAGACTGAGGCACCAAACACAGACAGGAGGTAAGGCTGGAGGAACTCCAGCTTTGGGACCTATCTACCTGGCCAAATGAGAGAAGGCTGCATGGCCACACCTGGAAGCGCGCTTTGGTCCAGCCATCCCTCTGCAGGGCTCCACGCAGTTCCTTGTAGCTCCAGACAGCCTGCAGCACATGCGAGGCTGCTTTGGCCTCACGGACTGAAAGGCTGCAGGGTCAGGAATGGGGTCAGTAGCCTGTCTCATGACAGCATCCCACCATCCCCAACCCTGCCTCATTCTCACTAGGCTCAGCCCCAACCCACCTGGAAGCCACAAGTGCTACCAGTGTGGGTACACCTTGGGCCTGTAGAAGGGAGCGAGCATTGTCCAGGCTGTCAGACACAATTTCATGGATGGTGTTGAGTATAGCCACCACTGTGTCTTCCTCCAGGCGAGCTCCTAGGTGAGCAGGTGCCTGTGCATTGCGCAGATTTCGTACCAGCTCTGCCATGGCATAGCTCCCTGAGAGGCAGGGTCAGGTGTTAGGCCACACCTCTGCCCCACCCCTGTGGGAAGGAGCAGGGTTCAGGCCAAGGACTTTCCAGCAGAGCCACAACATCCCAGAGGGTTGTGCCTCTGGGACCAGGTAAGGAAGACTCAAGGTTCCCCAACTAGAAGCAGCCCAACCACATGGTGAAGCCCAGACCCCTGAAACAAAGCCCCATCCCCTGATCCAGCCACTGCATTCCACACCCTGGCTTGGCCTCGCCAAGGTCCTCACCAATGAGGTCTTTGTTGCGCAGGTCCAACGAGAGATTGCGCAGTGCGATGGCAACTGCACGCACCACCTTGTCTGTCTCAGACTGCAGCAGCTCCACAAGCACTGGTAGCCCACGCTCCTTGCGCACCGAGGCACGGATGTACGTAGCCCACTGCAGGAACAGGCGTTGCGGGGGCAGGAGACAGTTGCTCAGAAGAAAAGCAGGCTGCACAATGCCCTACCCCAATAGCTCCACACCAATTCCAACTACCTAGAACACATCATGTGAAGTCTATGCACCTAGAACCTCCCAGACCTTGTGCTTCCTGTTCTTCCTACCAGTCTGGGCAGGGCAGGAGCTACTAACAGCATCAATGGGGTGTCTGGAATTAGCTCTGTCCAGATCTTGACCTCCCTTCCAGACCTGGTTCCTCACCATCCAGTTGCCAGCGCTGAGGTTTTGCAAGGCACCAGCTGCAGCCTCCAGTGTGTTGAAATTCCTGCTCTCCGTGAGGAGGGAGAGGTAGAGACGTACAACTTCGGGCTGGTACAACAGCTCAAAGCCTAGATACAGGGCAATCACAGCCCACAGTCACCCAGAATCTTGTTGCTTTCCCTTCCAGGTCCCCCAGCCACTACTCTAATCAATATGTCCCAGCAGTCAGGTCACATTTCTTATCCATGGAATATTTTCCCATTTCACAGAGACAAACAGGCCCAATCAAGAAGCAAAGGGTACAGGTGAGGTCATCCTTCCTCAACTCTGTTGCCAAAGAAACAGGACTGGATCTGCCTGGGAGCCTGAGCATCCAGGAAGCCTGAGTAGCCAGGACCCCATTTCTAGTAACAAGACCACCCTCCCTAGTAAAAGTACACACCTTTGCTGGCATGTAGCTAAAGCCATGCAACCAGGACCCGCCCCCAGCAACGAGCCCTATATATGCTGCCTACACAGTGGAACCACTTTAGGTTCCATAGCAGTTAAGGCTCCAGTCTGGCTGCCCAGCTGTCCAAGACAATGTCCAGTGGAGGCCTTCAAAGACAGGGGATAAAAAGGCTGGGAAAATGGCTCAGTGGTCAAGAGCATTTATATGAGAACTGAGTTCAAACCCAAGCACCCACATAAAAAGCTAGGCATAGACTGGAGAGATAGCTTAGCCATTAAGCGCTTGCCTGCAAAGCCAAAAGAACCAGGTTCGATTCCCTGGGACCCACGTAAGCCAGATGCATAAGGTAGTGCATGTGTCTGGAGTTTGTTTGCAGCAGCTGAAGTGAGCCTATTCTCTATGTGCCCCTCTTCCTCTCTCAAATAAATAAAATAAAAACTTGCTGGGCATGGTAGTGCACGCCTTTAATCCCAGCACTTGGGAGGCAGAGATAGGAGGATCGCTGTGAATTTGAGGCCACCCTGAGATAACACAGTGAATTCCAAGTCATGCCTGAGCTAGAGTGAGAACTTATCTTGAAAAAAAGAAAAGAAAAGAAAAATTAGGCATGGCAGTGCATGCCTATAACCCCAGAGCTAAGAGAAAAGGGGAGGATTGCTGGGGCTCCCTGGTCAGCCAGTTCAGCTGAAAAAATGGCCAGCTTCATGTTCAGTAAGAGACTTTCTCAAAGA
Organism: Jaculus jaculus; assembly: GCF_020740685.1. Classification (NCBI taxonomy): domain Eukaryota; kingdom Metazoa; phylum Chordata; class Mammalia; order Rodentia; family Dipodidae; genus Jaculus; species Jaculus jaculus. Next base: position 402,925 of record NC_059114.1, on the reverse strand, counting down.
CATAAGGCAGAAAAGCAATCAACATATTGTATATATGTAATTACAATGATTGTAATGGGGAGGTAATATGATGGAGAATGGAATTTCAAATGGGAAAGTGTAGGGGTGGGGAGGGAGGGAATTACCATGGGATATATTTTATAATCATGGAAAATGTTAATAAAAATTAAAAAAAAAAAAAGAAAAGAAAAGCAATCAACAGAGAACACTTGATGTCCACCACTGGCCCTCCTATGCTTGTGCATGGAGTGTACACATCTGAAAACACCTATGAATACACTACACACACACCAAAATGGGGGGGGGGGGCAAAGGCAACTTCCAGGCCTGTCTGTTCCCACACTGAGATTCTGCATGGCTCAGGATATTACTCCTCCCCTTACTCTTATGCCCCTTCGCCTTCCATTTCCTGCTCACTCTCCCTCTAAGGGTATCTGCACAGATATGTTACTTTGCCTGGAACCTTCCAGACTCCCCATGGTTGGGCTCTTCAAGTGGTGACTTGGGAGCATCTGAGCTCTTATGACTTGCTGTGAATGGCTGGGCCCCATCAGAGCAGTCTGCTCTCTCACTGTGGCTGGTTCCCAGTACATAGATATACTGGAAATCCAGCAGATACAACAGATGGCAAAGGTGACCTGCCCTGGCCTATGAGAGTCCATGAATCAGGCATTCTCATGCCTTGGCCTTCGGGCTCACACCTTTGCCTGCCTACACTGTCAGTGTCCCTTCAAATCGCTCACCTTTCACCCAGACCACCACCTAGAAGGGCCTCTGTTTGCTTATTTAACACCCCAGGCCTGTGGGGCCTGCTCATTAGCGTGAAGTTAGGCCACTAGGCTAGTCTGGGCCCTATCCTCTGGCAGCACTGGCTCTGCCTCTCTGCTGCTCACCTTCGGCAGCACCAGTCCGCTTGGGCAGGTCCAGTGTGTCAAAGTTCTGGTCCATCTCTCCACCCTTCTTCCCTGGAATGGAAAGGTGGCAGGAGGTGAGGCAGACTCCACAGGAGACAAATGTATGTTACAAGACACACCTCTTGTGTCCGGAGCCCAAAGTGGCACCCTCATGTCCAGGCTCAGAACCAAGACACCATGGGAGTGGTATACCATTCTCAAGAGTGCAAATAGGCAATTTGGCTTAAGAGGACAGTGGTGGCAATGGAGCCTGGTGAGCTCTATCCTGGGCACTTAGGCTTTACTCCCATCAGGTGGTTGGAGCCAGACCACAGATCCTTCCTATGGCACTAAGCCTGCTTCCTTATGTGAACAGAGAAGGTGAGGATCTTAGTCTAGGTGGCCCAGAAACTGAGACCTCACGGAGACAAGGTTCATAAGGTCTCACAATGAGACAGGGCTAAGACCAAGAGCTCCATTCATGGGGAAAACTCCCTCAGTGAGGGGCCAGGCATCTCTACTGGTCAGAAGAATCCCCTACCCAAGCCCCTGCAGCAGGCACCCTGCTCCTGCGCAGCGAAGGGGGCTTCACAAGGCAGCAGGTGAGCAGGTGTAGATGATCTTGAACTCCTGGCATGCTCACCCTTGTGGTACTTTTGTGTTCCCTCCAATTTGTACCATTACTGCCCATTCTATCAGAGGGGTCTGAATGTCCATTGATGTCTGGGGCTGGCCACTTTGGGCCCTGTCCACTGTTTGCTCTGCCTCAGCACTGCCTAAACATGTGAGTCTGATTTTATAGGCAGCAGCCCCTGGGCCTCCCCACCACTATGGGGCTCACATTCCTGCCTTTGTCATATCCATGCAGTTGTCATGGAGATGGCTGATCGGCCATGGGACTGGGGGTGGGGCACAGCCTGGAGGCTGGAAGGCCTACAGGCTGCCCTGCAGTTGTCATGGAAATAACTGCCTAGGCCTGGGAAACAGAGCCCACTGTACCTGCCAGACATGGAAAACAGGACATACCGGGACTCACCTTGATGGAACCACTCCTCTGGCAGCCGGAGGAAGCACAGGAGAGAGGAGATGAGCCTCAGCAGCAGCACCTCCCACACCTCATGCTCTTGCCATGCACCAGATCAAGCAGGCAGATGCACAGTCTTACCCAGTAGTTCTGGGGGCTCAGTGTTTACAATGGGACAGGGAGGGAAAGCCTGTGGTCTAGGGCAGACAAGGTACAACTGCTCCACTACAGCTGCCAGCGGATGCTGGTGCCTGCAACCTGCAAATGCTCAGGGTGCCTATGTGCAACATGGACCTGAACCAGGTCCTTGGAGGGGAGGGGCTGTTCCTGAAGCTGCTGTGCCACTTGTGGGCCCTTAGAATCCTTCCCTAGAGTTGAGGGTAGGGGCGGAGACTACCCCATAGATAATGCCCTCTGTGTTCCTCAGGATAGGGGTTAAGGCTGGGCCTGAGTTTGCATCTTTCCCAAATTGCTACCTATTCAAGAGAGCTGACCAGATGTCCTCTAGCCTTCAAGACTTCTTGTCAAGGATATGGAAACCCTTGAGCCCAGGAACAAAGAGCTAGAAAAGTGTTCCAGTTTCACCCACCCACCTTTGGCCTTCTTGCCACCAAAGCAGCTGGCATCATCCCTCTTCCGACGCTGGGAGCCTGCAGCACTGCCGGGTGGCCCAGGCTCAGCCTCCTGGTACCTGTCAGCCCCTGGAACCTCCTTGTGCACATGGTAGGACAGGTTTCTCATGATGCACACACAGTTCTCCACTGACTGTGGGAAGAGATGACCTGATGGGGCAGGGCCGTGGGGTGTGGGGGCTGATAACCCTGTGTACAGAGCCACAGCCAGAGAGACAAAAAGTATCCAGGGCTGAGGTAGGGGAAAGGGCTAGCAGGGGGCTGCAGGAAGAAGCCCCTACCTTGTGGACCATTTGCCACAGGAAGTACTGCATCCCTTTTTCTTTTCCTTTTTTAATATTTTATTTTTATTCATTTATTAGGGAGAGAGAGAGAGAGAATGGGCACACCAGAGCCTCTAGCCACTGCGAATGAACTCCAAATGTGTGTGCCACCACGTGCATCTGGCTTACATGGGATCTGGAGAACTGAACCTGAGTCCTTAGGCTTCGTTGACAAGCGACTTAACCACTAAGCCAGCTCTCCAGCCCCTGCATCCCTTATTCTGCATTGTTACTACCTTACCGTTTCCCCTCTGCACCACCCTGGACAGCTCCTGGCCCCTGGGCCCACTCTTGCATCCTCAGACTCTCAGCATCTGAAGGGAAAGCTGTGAGCTGGTCCTCACCTACCCCACCTACCTTATTGTCTGTGTCCTTTCTACCCACAGCTGACTGAAGAGCATGCAGGAGTGCGTCTACCAGCCCATCACACTCACGGAGCCGTCTTCGGGCTTCCACACCATCTGAGCTCACATTCCTAGGTAGAGAACAGTTCCGTGAAACACCGCCCCCACCCCAACCCATTTCATAGCGACTCTGCAGCTCCCCCTGGCCTCAATAGCTTTTATCTGCACAATGGGCCCTGCTGGAGCACAGTGATGGTGAAGCGGGATAGATTCATCACCTAGGCCCCAGAAAGTGGACTTCAGCCATGTATCTATGGGACAGGAAACAAGTTCTCTGACTCCAAGTTGAAACAAAATGTGACAAAGATGGGTCATGATAGATGGGCTAGTCTATCCCTTCATCCCAGTGGCAGTTATCTGTGCCAAATTGCTCAATGTCAGGATACCACAGGACCATGATGGGACACACTGATGGATAAGAAGGATGAGGGAGCCCTAAGATTCCACCTGTGGGGTCTCTCTAGGGCCTTCCAAGGAGCACAAGGAGGGACAAGCCTCAGAGGTATTATACTTGTGCTTCTGACTCCCCTTCCTTTGCTGTGATGGTAATTGGTGGCTGGGCAGGGCTGTGACAGTGGGTACCACAGGAAAAACCGGCCATCTTGTCCAGAGGTAGGCATGAGGACAGGTCTATTGATCATTCCAGGGAATTCCAATGTGATTCATAAGCTCCTACAATTAGAATGGCTCTAGGTTTTTCTTTCCTATGAGCTGGGACATAGATCGTGGCACCTGTTCCTGCCTCCCTGTGGTAATGGCTCAAGCCACACCCCTGCCCACACCTGAGGCAGCCTGATGTGTTCTTGAAGACAGTTGTCCACTCAGCATCCCGGGGCTTTGAGTCTTCATTGGGCTCACGCTCCCAGCCGGAGTGGGGCACAATGACTTCATGGGTCAGCGTTTGCAGGCCGTGGTCAATGATGACCATCTTCAGGGGCTCATAAGATGACAAATTCCAGAGTGTGCCTGTGAGGCACCACTGGTCAGCACTGTTGACCATGCCCTTCTTCCTTCACCACCCCAGGAGACCACACACAACTTGCCTCTCCCTCATCAGGCCCAAGACTGCACAGGAAATCAGGATAGGCTTTCTTTTTTTTTTTACAAAAAAAAAAACAAAAACTTTTATTTTTGTTTTTTTTTAATCAAACAAACAAACAAAAAAAAAAACTTTTATTTTTGGTGGTGTCAGAAGTGGAACCCAGGGTCGTTGTGCATACTAGTTAAGCACCACCAGTGAACAATATACAATCCACACAAGAAATCAAAAAGTGGGGCTGGAGATGGCTCAGTGATTACGGTGCATGCCTGCAACCTAATGACCAGAGTTCAATTCCCTGGTGCCCACTTAAAGCCAGATGCATAAAGTGGTACGCATGCATCTGGAGTTTATTTGTAGCCACTGGAGGCCCTGGTACGTTGATTCTCTCTTTCTTCCCCTCTTTCTCTGTGTGTATGTGTCTTTCTCTCTCATTGAAAATAAATAAAAAAAAATACTTAGCCAGGCATGGTGGTATACACCTTTAATCCTAGCACTTGGGAAGAAGAGGCAGGAGGATCACCATGAGTTATAGGGTACCCTGAGACTACATAGTGAATTCCAGATCAGCCTGAGCTTAGAGAGAAAGACCTTACCTCAAAAAAACAAAACAAAACAAAAACAGTTTAAAGGGGCTAGAGAGATGGCTTAGCAGTTAAGCCCTTGCCTGTGAAGCCTAAAGACCCCAATTCGAGGCTCAATTCCCCAGAACCCACGTTAGCCAGATGCACAAGGGGGCACATGCGTCTGGAGTTCGTTTGCAGTAGCAGGAGGCCCTGGTGCGCCCATTCTCTCTATCTGTCTCTTTCTCTCTCTGTGTCTGTCACTCTCAAATAAATAAATAAAAATTAAAAAAATGTTTAAAATAAATTAATAAGTAAACAGGCTGCAGAGATGGCTTAGTGGTTAAGGCACTTGCCTGCGAAGACTAAGGGCCCAGGTTTGATTCCCCAGTACCCACATACCCACATATGCCAGATGCACAAGGTGGCACATACATCTGAAGTTCTTTGCAGCGGCTAGAAGCCTGGGCATACCCATTCTCTATCTGCCCACCCCCTTTCAAATAAATATGAAAAAAAAAAATCAAAAAGTAACAAAAGCTGGCTGGGCATGGTGGTGCACACCTTTAATCCCAGCATTTGGGAGACAGAGGTAGGTAGATTGCAATGAGTTTGAGGCCACCCTGAGAATACATAGCAAATTCCAGGTCAGCCTCAGAGTGAGACCCTACCCCAAAAAACCAAGGGAAAAAAAAAAGAAAGAAAAAAAAAAGTAATAAAAGCTGAAAAGCTGTGAGAAGTTCTAGGGGCCCATAGAGCCTAGACAAGTTGTGCTGGCAGCAAAAAATGGTGGCCTCCAGTCGAGAGCACCAGCTTAGTCCATCAACCTGCTTTGTGACTGGGAGGGACTAACACTCCTGAGTCCACAAAAAATGGAGACATGGAGACAGATGGTCATGTAACCTTCAGGCCCTCCATCGCACAACACCTACCCCTGCACTGTCATGGAATGGGAACCAAGGAGGTCAAACTCAGTTCATGTCCTCCTACGGTACAGACTGGGAACCTGTCCCAGGCTAAGGCATATAAGTCCTACTCACCAGTTACCAGCTCACGGACCTCGTTGTCACGGGCAGCCCGTAGCAGGCGCACTAGTGCAGGCACGCCGCCACAGTCCCGAATGGCAGCCTTGTTGTCAGTGTCACGACCATAGGAGAGGTTGCGCAGCGCCCCACAGGCCCTGCGCCGCACCTCAGCCCGAGGGTGGTCCAGCAATGCCACAAGCAGGGGGAGTCCACGCAGTTGCCGCACACGTCGCTTGATACCTTCATTTTCAAAACACAGGTGTTGCAGGTAGGCAGCTGCGTTGGCCTTCACAGGGTCCACAGGGTGTCGCAGCATGGCCAGAACCTCAGGCAGCTCAGGATCCCGCCAGCGTGGCTCCTTGCGGGCACTGTCCACTGAGGGCGAGCGCCGTACCACCCGGTCCAAACTGCCCAGGCTGCCCTGCTCTGGCTGGGCCAGGGGGGCTGTTGCTGCTGGGAATGGAGGCCGCTCCTCCATCAGTTCTCCAGAGTCATTTGCTGTGTCCTCATAGGCCCTGTATGGATGAGCAAGGCCCATGAATACCTTCAGACCTTCAGAACAGCTGCAAGCCCTGCCCCCCCGGCTGCCTACCACACTTGTCCAGGGAACTAGGAACTCCTTGGAAGGAGGACTGCCAACTCCTACATTTCAGCCACAGGGAAGTGTGGGAGCTGAGAGTCCTCCTATCCCAACCAAGCCAGTGCTAGCTCAGGTTATGGAGAGAGCAAAACACAGCCAAAGGGCTTGCATCCCAAGCTGGCAAGCTCACTTCTGTCACCAGCAGTGCTCTCCAAGCCTGACTTAAAACGTGCTTCCGTGCAGCATCTGTCAGTGACAGGGACAGTATCCCACTTTTCATTCCTCAAGATCAGCTGGCTGTACCAGGATGAAAGGAGATGGGTAACCTTCCCTGTATAAGGCCATTTAGTCGGGCCATGCCTTTGGATCTTAGTATCCTTGTACACTCTCAAGCACACTTCCTGGAGAAGGATTTGAGGCTAAGGTCAAGTGACATGTTCAGAATCACATAGCAAAATTCAGACCCAGGCTGTGGTCATGTTCCTACCCTGTAGACACAAATGCCAAGGACATGTGGGATAAGATAAAGGGCTGTGACAGAAAGGACCAGGGCCTCTGGGTTACAGCTAGTTTTGTGCATGGTAGAGACTATGACACAAGAAGAATCGGAGTCCTTAAGCCTCTGATGCCTGGGTGTTCATGGCCTGCTAGCTGGGACAAATACAAAGTTGGACACTGCTAGAGATGGCTTAGTAGCTAAGTTACTTGCCTGTGAAGCCCAAGGACCTGTGTTTGACTCCCCATAACCCACACAGGCCACATGCATAAGGTGACACACATGTCTGGAGTTCAACTGTAGTAGCTAGAGGCCCTGGCATACCAACTCTCTCTCTCTCTCTCTTTCTGTTTCATAAAAATAAAAAATGAAAAACAAAGCTGGACACTATAATCAGCTTAAAACTTCTACCATGTCAAATCCTGCCCTTGCTCTGTCCTTGAGGATTGAGACTAATTGAAACTGAAGTGTGTGCATGACTAATATATCAGCTTGACTATCTATGGGGTACTCTGGCTGAGACATGGAAGATGGACTTCCCAAAGGAAGCTGCCACAGGAACAAGTGCTCACCTGGCACGAAGGCCCCGTCCACATTCAGGTCTCCTTCGTGCTACTGTGCCATATTCAGGCTCCAGGTCAGGGGCACCCTCATCATCAGCAGCCAGACTTCGAGTGTCATCCTCCAGGCCATAGGGCTCTGCCTGAAAGCGCTCAGGCAAGGAACGGCCACTTGTTGGTCCAGGCTCAGGGCCCATGGGGAAAGCTTCCCGACGGCCTGGCAATGTAAAACAGCCATCACCAAGTCCCATGCTCAAGGGACCAGCATGTGGGGGCCGCCCCCCAAGTCCTCGGGACAGGCTGCCATAGTTGGGGCCATCACGAGGCTCAGGACCCTCAGGAAAGCCACTCCTGCTGCTGAGGTAGGCCCGGGAGAGTGTGGCTGCTGGGCCCCCACCACGCAGGAAATGCCGGTCTAGGGGGCCATCAGCAAAAGGGCCAAGTGGGGAACCACCATCCAGTAGGGGGAGTCCATCTGGCCCCAAAGGCACCTGGCGTACTGTCCTCGTGGTCACTGTCTTGACCGTCTTGGTGACCTGGTGGATAGGCAGGTGGTAGGTGGACTGAGTGACCCCAGAGACCTGGATAGTGTCCTGGCAGAGCCAGGATGGCTTCAATTTTCCACCCTAACAGGTGGCCCCCATGGTGTCAGCTCATGTGCCTGCTCCAGAGGGCCAGCCATGGCTGCCCAGGCTGCTCTCCTCCTGCCTGGCCAGGCCATACCTTAGTCTCAGTGCGTCGGGTTGTGCCGTCTTCAGACGTGATGATGGATATGTGGGAGGTAGGTGTGCCGGGGTCTTCCTCCACCGTCACTGTCTCCTCTAGCACCTCGGGGGCCTCAGGCATCGTAGCCAGCGACGCCTGGCTGCCTGGGCTCTGTTCCTGGAAAGGAGGAAGGGGTCAGAGGGAGGGACTCTGCACAGTAGGCTCTGTCTTGGCTCTTGCCAGCCAGGAACCAGGGTTTCCTAGCTCTCCCTCTCGGGGCCTCCTTGAGCTAGGGTGCCAGCACGAACTCCTATGAGTGATATGGCACCCCACAGCTCTTCTAGTCCCAAGAAGAGGTCCAGATGGAATCTGCAGGATGTCCTGACATTACCTGCCTCCCCTAGCTGGTGTTCAAAGGGTCCTGAGCCTCCTCCCTATCCTACCATAGACATCCTGAATGCTCCAAACCCTGGGTCAAGCTGGGCGTGGTGGCACATGCCTTTAATACCACCACTCAGCAGGCCGAGGTAGGAGAATTGCCGTGAGTTCGAGACCACCCTGACACTACATAGTGCTTCCAGGTCTGCATGGGCTAGAGTGAAACCCTACCTCAAAAACAAAAAACAAAAACAAAAACAAAAAACTACCCTCGAGCTGGGTGGGCATGGTGGCACATGCCTTTAATCCCAGCCCTTGGAGTTCAAGGCCAACCTCAGACTAACACAGTGAATTCCAGGTCAGCCTGGCCTAAAGCGAGACCCTACCTCAAAACAAACAAACAACGACAACAAAAACCCTGGGTTACAGTTTCAGTATGGCTCACTGACTTCTGTGTCTATGTTCAGGATCCTGTACATGAAAATCAGCTAGGAGTCCTTACAGGACGCAGAAACCCTCCTCCCAGAACGCAATGGATATCCACAGTGCTGTGGTATTTTTGGTCCTTCTAATCCAGTCGCTCATGGTATGGAGTGGGTATGGCCAATGCCCCCTTCTGACAGAGACCTCAGGCATCACTTTAAACACTACAGGGTGGATTCCTATTTGTAACCAACTTGATTTCACAATGGAATTCTAGGCAAGACATCTATGCATTGAGGCCCTTATACCTACTGGCCAAACTTGCCAGTGAGGAAACTAAGGGTTCAAGAAGGCAGGCCAATTTCTGCTGTGTGGCATGGCATGTGGACCCAATAGCCACAGTCTACTCCTGAGCCTCTGCCCAAAATTTTTCCAGCCCCAAGGCCCTACCACATCCACATTCTGCTACTGGCATCTGGCCTGGGCAGGGGCTGAAACCCAAGTAATGGGGAGTGAGTGAGGAGGAAAGCATATTGCTCAGTAGCGAGGGCCCGGCCAGCAAAAGATCACACCCCTCTCATGGCCTCCTCCTCTGAGGCCTTCAGACATCACACTGCACCTGCCTGGCTCCACAGCCACAGTGCCCTTTCCTGAGTCTGAGAGTTGTGCTAGGCAAGAGACCAGGCTACCTTTGTGAACTATCTGCCTGTTGATTGTTAGGACAGCAAACTTTCTCAGGCCAGGCCTTGTCCTGGGAAGGGGGCAGCGGGGTTGGGGGTACTGCTTGGTCCCTAATGCAGGAAGTATGCAAGTTTTGGTGAGGTCTGCACAGGCATACTAGACCGTTTCCCAGGCATTGGTAACAGGAAAGTGGATGCAAAGAACACTTCTCCCCTAGGAACAGGGCTTTGGTGGACATTAGGTGACTTTACAGATGGGGAAACTGAGGCCTGGCAGAGGGGAGGAAGTTTGCCCAGAACTTTACAACTGCTAGTGCAGGGATTTCAGGTGCCTGTCTGAAGTACACCCTTGAGCTTTGCCTCATCTCTTGGCGACCAGGCCTTGGGAGCTGCCTTCCCAGCCTCAGGATGGAGTGGAATGTCTGCTGGGACCTGGCTGGAAGGGGAGACCCTGCTCCCTGGGAAACAGAAATAGATGAGGCCCAGGGTGGGGATAACTGGAGGGCTGCCAGGCAGGGTGCTCTGAGCTCTTCCCCAAGGACACTGGGCAGATGGGATGGCTCTGGAGCAAGAGTAGGCACAGGGACAGTCGGTGCTGGGGCTTGTCCCATCTGTATTTGGTAACTTCATGTCAGGCTCCAATCTTTCTCTGCTGAGCCCTCGGGGGTGGGGGGGGGTAGTCAGAGCTCCAATGTGTGGGGCCATGAACCCAGGGCCAGCATTCTTGGCTACGGGGGAGGGGGTGAGCAAGACTGAGGAGAAATGTTGCCCAGGACACTGACAGTGGGACAAGGCCCCTTCATAGATTTACATACATCTGCATATATTAACCATAGACAGTCATCTACTCCCTGGTGGTAGGGCAAGAGAGGGGAGAAAGAAGGACACTATGGCACTTAGCAGCCTTCTTCTTCCTCAGATCCTGGCTGTGCAAAACTGGAGAAGTTCAGAAGAAATCAGTCCTAGCAAGGGTTGCTAAACCTGTAACTGTCACCCACTGACAACCAGGCCCAGCAGCCAGGAAGTGGCTTCCCAAGGACCCAAGACTTTCTGCTGGCAAATGACCTCAAGGAGCTAAAAAGAGGCAATGACCTCACCCAGGCAGGCTGAAGCATGAGTCAGCCATGCTCCCAGGGAAAGCCTGGCTCTGCTACACATGCCTGGGCACACATACAACATTGGGATGTGGACCCATGCAAGCATGCATCACTTAATCCCTCAGACAGGAGCATGTGCACAGCCACAAGTACACTAGCACCCAGCTAGACTCATGGGCCCAAGCACATAGATTTCCAGTCTCCAACAGCACCTCAAATGCACAATGCCTGCTCTCTCCAAAGGCATGTGCTTATCCCTGTTCCATCTACCTGTCCAGATCCTTACACCTGGCCCTCAGATGTGCTTTCAACACACAGGAAAGTAGCCACGAACACTTGTCACTCACCTACACATTCTCTATGGCGTTCTCAGTGCTAGTAGTGATAGGAAAACTGAGGCCTTTGACAATGAGATACTTAAGGCCATCCTAAAACTGAAGCCTCTGTAACTTCTTCATGGTGGAAATATAAAATGGTAGATAGGAAAACTGAACAGTTGACACTCAACAAAGGGGCCTGTAGGATAGGTGAATTTGTCCATGTGCATGTTCTGGACTCTATATTTCTCAGCCTACCTGCTGGTATATTCCCAGGAATCTCTGGTCCTATAGGCCCACAGCTGAATTTGGGCCGTTTCCCTGTATACTCCAAGAATTAGCCCTCGTGAGTAGACCCCAGCCCTCTACAAAAAGTTAAGTGCCAACCATGTATTGCCCATCCCTTTCCTGACTCAAACCTCGTTCTTTTTCCTCTTGCAGAAACCACATCCAGACTCCAGTTGCCTACCAGTGGTACCCAAATGTATCCTGGGGTTCTCCAATTTGTAAGCCTGCTGGGTCTGGACAGAGGAGAGGCTGATGTCTAGGTATGAGGTTTGACAAGAGTTATCCTAGGCTGTGGGAGGACCGATCCAGCCACCATGTTCCCCAGTGGGTTCTTACATGTACAGTGCTGAGCACAGCATGCGTAACTCTGGCCTGTCAGACTTATGGGGCTCAGCTTTCCCATTCAGAGAAGGGGGGAGCACAGGAGCCCATCCCCTATATGCCTGATACAAGGACCACAGGGAGAAGAGCAAACTGTGAGCAGAACACAAAGGCCTGTGCACTTTAAGATAAATACCTGCAGTCTGTATCACAGAGAATAGACCTGGATGACCAACCTTGTGCAGGGCCCACTCAGCACACATGAGGAGCAAGCTAACGTAAGCTGCACGCCCGGAGCCCACAGCTACTGGGCCAGGTCCCCAGAAAGCACAAGATGGCTACTGCTGGATGGACAAGGGAAGGGAGGAGTGGAGCTCTGCTCCCTGACACGGTGTTCCTAGGCAGAGAGCAGGACCAGTCAGGCTGGCATCACTCACCAGGCAGGAAGCCCATGACCACCACAAAACACATCCTCTCTGATGCCCACAGCCTCTGTCCAGCCTTTCTATAACTCACAGGAACACTATTCTGCCAGGACATGTTCCCCAGCAGCGGAGGGGGTGTGTTTGAAGGGACAAGGAGTATCTGGTACCCAGAGCAAGCTGGGAAAAGGGGGGGAGGGTGTCACCAATCCAAGCAACCCTAAGCCCAGCCTCTGGTCACACTGTGACTGAATCTCCCATGGAACCATCCATCTATATAGGCAGTTTGTGGGATCTCCCTCCTGCCACAAAGGGTCTTTTGGGCTCCACAAAGCCTCAGTTTCCCTGCCACTTACTGAATCTTGCCCCATTCTGAGCAGAGTACAAGCTGCCCGCCCTACCTCCCCCCACATCTGTACTGGGAGGCCAATTCCTCCGACCTCCACACGTGCGCAGGTCCACCCCTGCCTTCCCTTTCCCACCCCTGCTATTTGAAGTAGATTGAGATGGTTTTGTTTAAGACTAGAAGCTCCTCTGCAGGTCCCCAACGCAGGAGAGGTGAGGGAGTCCCCAAGGGAGCAAGAGGCCTAGGAGGGCTTCCTCCTCCACCTCTCAGTAAGGGGAAGGATTGCTGGTGAAGACCCTGCGCCTCGGGCCCCATGCACCGCCACCTGTCCAGGGCGCTGGCTGAGATGTAGTCTTCTAGGGTCATCTGCCAAGCCCTCCCTCCCTCCCCCCACCCCGCCCCTGGGACCCAGCGGTCCCGCCCCCCCCACGCTCCGCCTTGCATAGCCCCCCAGGGCGGCAGCTCACTCCCACCACCAAGCGCGTGCCTAGCCACAAGGTCCAGCCCTGGACTGCCCGAGCGCAAACAATAGCAGCCTGGCCGCTGTGGAACAAAAGCGGGTTTCCTCGTGAAGACCAGTGCCCCGCCCTCGGCTGCAGGCCCGAGATAGCGCTCCCGCCCCCCCCGCGGCAACTGAGTTCCTCCAACCTGTCTGAGTTCGGCCGGCATCGAACCGGGACTGAGCGTGCAGGCGGACAGGGGGACAGGGGCGGCGGCCGCGGGACTGCGCTCCGCTCCAGAGCCACGGCTGCTCAAGCTCCGCAAACACGCTCTCCGCGGGGGCGGACCTGGCGGCGGTCACCAAGAGGAGCCAATCGGGTGTGGCCTCACCCTGGCAGGGCGGACCGGGAAGGGGGGGGCCGAGGAGCTGGGCATGGATCCGCCTCCATGGGCGGGGCCAAGACTTGGCGGCCAGGCCTAAATAGAGTCGCCCCACCCCCTGGGCAGGTCTGGGCCCTTCGCCTCAGACCCAGGGGCAGTGGTTTTTTCCCCCTTTTTTCTCTCCCACTGAGGGACTTCTTCCCAATCCTCCTTCCCAGGCATCAATCTGTCTCCAATAAATGCACACAAGCCCCTCCACTTGTACAGTTGGGAAACAGATCCCACAAAGCAGGAGCCAGTGTGGAAGACTGCGGCAAGGCTCTCTTGCCAGCACAAGACAGGGTTGGAAGCCTGGTTATGACTCAGTTTACCCGAGATAGTTTTGGTATTGCCAAGCTGCAAGGTCTCCACCTGGCATGGGTCTCCAAAGCAAGACATTGAGTTCCCTACAGAACTCAATGGGGACATGGTGTATGCCCCACAGGGGACAACACAGAAGATGGGCTGGAGGCATGGCTTAGCAGTTAAGGTGCTTGCCTGTGAAGCCTAAATACCCAGGTTCGATTCTCCAGGTCCCATGTAAGCCAGATGCAAATGGTGGCATCTGGAGTTCATTTGTGGTGACTGAAGGCCCTGGCGCACCTATCCTTTCTCTCTCTCCCTCTCTCTGTCTCAAATTAAAAAAATAAGAAAGATAAACCAATAAATAAACCAAGGCACAGAAAACTCAGGTTCCCCACACCTTGAAGAGCATCAGAATGGGTCAAACAGTGGAAGAGGCCCTGATTGAATCTCTGGTTTGAGACTTTCACTGAAAGCCCTAGAAACAGAACTTGTTTCACATCCTCTCAGCTATGCCTTGGGTCTAGTGGGAAATGCAGGATAAAGTGTGGGGGATAGGATCAGTACCACTGAGGTTTGTCCTACCCTACCCAAAGCCTTCCAACTGCCACATAGGGAATCAGGTTCTGAGATGAACAGAGTAAGAAAAGAGGCCCATGTGTGAGCTTCCTGCCTCCAGTCTGCTTCTTCCCGCCACACTCCACTCTGAAAACCATGCTTGCCCTGAGGACACACCCTGCCTCCATGATATGTACAGAGGCTGCATTGTCAGCATGTTCAGGAATGCTGAGTAACCTCCTCTGTGCCCTCCTAGCCTCAGTTTCCCCACCTGGATAGGAGTGAGTTGCCCTGACATCTGATCTCCAGGCATCCTCCATTGATGGCCACCCAGTCCAGTGAAGAGAACACACTGCCTTGAGGGAATGCAACCCAGATCTTATCTTGAAGTTGCTTCTATCTTCTCTCAATTTTTGAGCTGCTAGTGCCTTAGCTTCAGCCCCTACCCATCTTGCCACTACCCTAAGCTCTCAACCCTGCCCCCACTGTGCTAACCCTGTGGCTCTGGGCCCCTCTTATTAAAATTAATCTGGGAAGGCTTGGCATCAAGGCAATGGCCTGGCCAACCCAAGCCTGAGTGTTCCCATCATTTGGCAGACCCAGATACAAACCTGAGAACTTGTCTTCTCCAGTGCCAGGCCAAGAAACTCAATGGTGGGGTGGGGTGATAAGTAAGGGAGGAGCCATCGCATAAGGTCACAAAGGCCTTCATCCCAGGAGGTTAGGGCAGTTATAGACTGTGGGAACATCTTCCTGTCAGGCCATCAACCCCCTTGAGTGTTCTCTGTCCTCCTACACATTGCTTGCCAGTGAGATAGAGAACAGAGCCTGTTCTGCCTGGAAAGGCTGCCCTGAGTACAGGGGTCAGTTGCTGCCATTGTCCCCATGTGGCCCAGCTGAGCTGTTCCACTTCTCACAGAGGATAGGGGTGCAGAACTCACCATTTGGTTTGTTCTTGCAGTGCTGGGAATGGAACCTAGGGCCTCCTGCATGCTAGACAAGGGCTCTACTACTGAGCTGCAATCCCTTCCTAGGCCTCATCATCTGGAATATCTGGGGTTGTGGTCCCATTCAGTAGGCTCATCAAGAGCACAGAGTTCTCACAGCCTGACCCACTTTCCTCAGTCCCGTGCTCCCTGCCTGAGACCACTCAGCACCAGGTGTTTGGAAAAGGCCTTCTCAACGGACTCCAGGTCTTCTGCAGATGTTATTTTAGCTCTGACTGTGTGCTCACATTGGACTGTGATTTCTAGGTCAGTGGATCTTGTGAATGAACATGGGAATCCTTGTGCACATCAGATAAGGACAGGCTCAGAGAGCTATCACTTGTCCAAATTCCTCCTCCCCCACCCAAGGCTGACACAAGTAGCTGTGTGAGACATGTATCCTGGCTAGGCAAGGCTAGCCCACTGGCCCAGACTCACACTCCTTTAACTTTCCAGTTACAATGGGCCAGGCTACCCAAGCTCCCAGTAAGTGTATCTTTGGCATGATTTCCTGTGGTTAGGGCCTAGTAGAACCGGAGAAGAATTGGGGGTGGCAGGTGCTGAGGAAGTGGGGATGATGGTCACTCTCAAGTTTAGGAGTTTAGGAAAACTGATGATCTGGCTGAGACCTTCCACAGTCACTCTGGGAGGAGCTCAGAGGATCTAGCAGGCCAAGTTACTATGCAGGGTAGTAAGGAGAGGTCTTCTTGTCCTGCTGGTAGCTGGGGAAGCTTGGCCTTAACTTCCCTCTACCCATGTCTTAGCCATAAGAGGAACTACAATCATGACAAAAGGCTCTAGTTATTTCCATTTTCTGCTCCCACCACCAGCACAGGGGTGTCAAAAGGGGTCTAGACAGTCTGACTCTTGAGCACACACAACTTTAGCATTCTCAGGAATTGTCTATGGAATAGGACTGCCCACACGGGGTCTGAGTGCAATGTGAGGGCTATAGTCAGTGGAAAATTGAGGCTCCCAGGCCACTGTTTGAGCAGTAGAGAGATGCTAGGGTCTTGCTAGGTTATACAAAACCCTCAAGTGATGCCAGGCTGTTCAAGGAACTTTCCAGAACAGATTCTATCCTGGGCCCTGAAGGTTCACTCAGTAAAGGGTACTGATCCTGAGGGTGAGGCTATGTCCTGCCTATTCTTCATACGGTGCCTACCATAGTCAAATGGGGCTTCTGGCCTTCTTGGGATCCATTTTTCTTCCCAGAAGCCCTATAGACCTGTAACAAGTCATTTCTTGCTAGCTTGATTCACAAGGACCCCATAATTGCTTCTCCACTTGGCTGTCTTTATCCTGTCTTGGTCAATGGACTATTACCTGCAGAACTAGCTGTTGCCAGGCCATCGGCACAGGCTGCCCGTTGCCCACCATGCCACTACTGCCCACAACAGGTTGCTGGGCACACTCCAGCTGCAGGGCAACATGACGCCTCTCTTGCTCCAGTGCCCGTGTAAGCCGCTCGAAGCGGGCCTCCTGCTCCTTCACTGAGGCCAGAATGCTGGCAGCCGAGTGCACATCGCAGTCCTCCATGAGCAGGCGCAGCCACCTGTAGGCAAAGCAGAACAAGCTCAGAGTGGGGTACAGCAGTGACTGCTAAGACCATCCTGGCCCTCCTGATGCCCTACTCACAGATCCCATGACTTACCCCCAGAACAGAGCATCCAGTTCTCTGTAGGGAGCTATATTGATTAAATTCTAAATTAAAAGCCACTAATCTAAAGCTAGCTGGAAACAGGTGGTGTTCTCACCATAAGGCTTGGGACTCTCATCCAGGCTCCTCTATTTCCTGCCAAGCCTAACAGAGCCATGGAGTATGAGTATCTCAGAGCTTTCTGGGAAGGGCAAGAAAAGCTGGTGTGATAAGTGCTCCCTATCTTCTAGGCTACCAGCTGCCCACAGCACATGCCAGATAAGTTCAACATGGGACAGGTCTGAATCTGTCTTGCAGAGGTGGACAGAGAGACACAGAGAGGGTAGGTGACCATCTGTAGCTCCACAACCAGTGAAGCCAGCAGGCAGGGAGTAAGAAGCTGTTCCACTGTCACCACAGGACACTGAGGGAGGTAGGTGAGGAACACTACCTTGGTACATACAGCACATGCCTTCACCATAGCCACTCTATCTCAGGAAGGATGGTGTCTCCTCTGCATGGCCAAACAAAGCCATGCCGAGGGTCAGGCAAGGTCTACATGACATTTAGAAACTCTGGGACCATCAGTGGCCTGTGAATGAGAAGACTGACTCAGAAGAAGGGAGTACTCAAGAATTGTAGGCACAGCCCTTAGGAAGAACCTATCCTGGCCAGGGCTTGGCCCAGTACTGCTCCTGTAGGCCCCAGAGCCCCAGGGGAACAAAGGAAGGTGAGGGGCTTGGCATTCGCAGTGATGAGACAGCATTTTTCCTTGCTGCTTACTCCCTGGCTGACCAGTATGTTTGTTTTTCATGAGCAACAAGAAGCAAGCCAAGTATACAGAGCCCAGACCCAGGCTCCTGTCTGGAGGTGGAGCACAGCCATTCACCCTAGTGCCCAGAGCTCAGTGTGTGGCTTAATGCCCAGTGCTGCTTGAGGCATGTTTCTGGCTGGTTCCATGCCAGCCCAATAAGGCACATTCTGCTGGATCTCACCCTGCATCAACAGAGCTCAGAGAAGGGAGGCTCCTGAATGGGAATGTCACATACACAGGGTGACACCCACAGAGCCAGCTCTGCAACTCATTGGCCTGGATGTAACCCTAGAAAAGGAGGGCAGATGTAGGTTTGGCTACACCAGGGATATAGGTACCTTAGAGGTGAAGGACCTAGCCCCCCCCATGACAGCTGGGGAAAACACGGTCCAGTGAGGGCAAGAGTGAGGGCAAAATGTTGCCCCCACAGCTGCTCTTCATTTCCCTTACACCTGTCATGCAAATAAAACTGCCAATATGACCCTGAAGGGACACTGGTGTGGGCAGAGGAATTGTCATCAGCCATAGCCTAAAGAATGAGCCAAACTGCTGGGAGAGGTAGAGGACATCACTAGGGAGATGGGTGGGAAGTGGGGCATAGATTGGGTCCTCTTGCCACCATGGCATAAAGAAAAAAAAGGCATAGGACAGTGGGGGTACCATCACATGGGTTCAGCCTAGATACTGACTCGAGGTCTGATAAGCATATGGACTGAGACCTGCAGAGGGCCTCAGACTCATGGGGGAGCTTTCTCTAAGTGGGACTATCGTGAGTGGTAGGAGCCCAGCCAATCTTGCCTGGAGCAACAGCCCATCTTAGCAGAGCCTTAAAACCTAGAGGCAAGAGGGGATGGGATGTTACCCTTGCATGGAGGCAAAAAGGACCTACCAACAGCTGTTGACCTTGCGGACAGGAGTTAGCTTCCCTCCCTCTACAGCAAAGACATGGATCCTTTCTTCACTTTGGGTTCCATCCCACTGTGTCTCCCAACTCCCATCCAGCAGAACTATGACTGAGCTACAGGCACTGGACACTGTTTCCCAGCCCTGAGCCTCCAAAACATGCCACAGCTCTGGAGTCCAAGAAGGTCCACTTTGAACAGTGCCTGCTGCCTCCAGCTTGGTCTGGCTGGGGGCCCAGAATTCTGAGGTCACAGTGAGAAGATGGCCAAACCTCACACTGGCTTTCCCACTGGCAAATCTGGCTCATTTAGAGCAAAAAATGACTGTGTCTCTCCTGGGTAACCCCAAACACTGGCAAGATGGGAGGGGTAGAGATGGGTCTTGGCAATGCTCAAAGGATGGCAGAGGCCTGGAGTGTACCTCTATCATCTGCCTAGGAAATCTGTGTGCACTCTGTCTTCCCTTGGGTACAGCATTGATCCTAAAGCCTGGTTAACTTTCCAGGATAAACAAGAGAGGATTCACAAGATGTAGACACATGGAAGTACATGGAACACAAGTGACCTGGGATCAGCACCCCAAATAGCAGCTTGTGGATGGTAACTAAAAATGCTACTTATATATTAAAACAATAATCTGGGCATGATGGCACATGCCTTTAATCCCAGCACTTGGGAGTCAGAGGTAGGAAGTTTGCTGTCAGTTCAAGACCACCCTGAGACTACACAGTGAATTCCAGGTCAACCTCAGCTAGAATAAGACCCTACTTTGAAAAAGCAAAAACAGGCCGGGCGTGGTGGCGCACGCCTTTAATCCCAGCACTCAGGAGGCAGAGGTAGGAGGATTGCCGTGAGTTCGAGGCCACCCTGAAACTCCATAGTGAATTCCAGGTCAGCCTGGGCTAGAGTGAGACCCTACCTCAAAAAAAAAAAAAAAAAAAAAGAAAAGAAAAGAAAAAAAGAAAAAAAAAAACACCTACAATAAATATGTGGTATTATAGAAAGCAAAATTGAACTGTACATATGGCTTAGCAGTTAAGGCATTTGCCTACAAAGCCTAAGGACTCAGATTTGATTCTCCAGGTTTTATGTAAGCCAGATGCACATGGTGGCACATGTGTCTAGAATTAGTTTGCAGTGGCTAGAGGCCCTGTTACACCCATTCTCTCTCCCTCTCTGTCTCAAATAAATAAAAAAAAAAATCTTAAAAAAGGAAGCAAAATGCAGTATTTTTTTTTTTTTTTAAGATCAACCATGGAGGCTTCAAAGATGTTTCTCCCAGCTGGTGCTTGGAACAAAGAGTTGTAGATCTTGAATGAGAGTGGGCACCACACAATTCTGCTAGAGCCTAGGGACTGCCTTGGGGACGGGTGGGGATAAACTGTAGGGCCTTGGCTAACCCTGCCTTTCCTTTTAGCCTCCACACACCTGAGAAGACCCAGTTTTGACATTCATGGATCCCGCAACACTCTCCCCAAGCTCCAGGAACCAGCTTCACGGTTCCCTCAGAGGTTGCTTCTTGCCAAACATGCTTATCCAAGAGCTGGTTTTTCAAAGTAACAGAACAACACTGAGAACCTCCAGTATGGCCACACACCAGAGCCATGTGATGATCTAAATGCCCAAGCCAGAAAAACCCAGAAAGTTTGGAGAGGGGCTGGGAATGTCAAGAGTGGGAAAGAACAAAAGAAGTGATTGTAGACAGGCATGGTGGTATACTTCTTAATCCCAACGTTGGGGAGGCAGAGGTAGGAGGATTACTGTGAGTTCCGAGGCCAGCCTGAGACCACACAGTAAATTCCAAGTCAGCCTGGGTAAGAGACCCTACCTCAAAAAACCAAAATAATAAAATAAAAAGAAGTGATTGGGGCTGGAGAGATGGCTTAGCAGTTAAGCTGTTTGCCTGAGAAGCCAAAGGACCTAGGTTCGATTCTCTAGGACCCACATAAGCTAGGTACACAAGATACTGCATGCGTCTGGAGTTCATCTGCACTGGCTAGAGGCCCTGTTGTACCCATTTTCTCTTTCTCTCTCCCTCTCTGATTGCAAATAAATATATTTTTTTTAAAAAAAGAAGTGATTGACAGTGAAAAAAGCAAAGAGGCAACCTACAGAATGGGAAAAAATCTTCGCCAGCTATATATCTGATAAAGGATTAATATCTAGGATATACAAAGAACTCAAAAAGTTAACTAATAAGGAATCAAACAGGCCAATCAAAAAATGGGCTAAGGAGCTAAATAGAGAGTTCTCAAAGGAAGAAATACGAATGGCATATAAGCACCTAAAAAAATGTTCTACGTCACTAGTCATCAGGGAAATGCAGATTAAAACTACATTGAGATTCCATCTCACTCCTGTCAGATTGGCCACCATCATGAAAACAAATGATCATAAATGTTGGCGGGGATGTGGAAAAAAAGGAACCCTTCTGCACTGCTGGTGGGAATGCAATCTGGTCCAGCCATTGTGGAAAACAGTGTGGAGGTTCCTAAAGCAGCTAGAGATTGATCTACCATATGACCCAGCTATAGCACTCCTAGGCATATATCCAAAGGACTCATCTCATTTCCTTAGAAGTACATGCTCAACCATGTTTATTGCTGCTCAATTTATAATAGCTGGGAAATGGAACCAGCCTAGATGTCCCTCAACAGATGAGTGGATAATGAAGATGTGGTACATTTATACAATGGAGTTCTACTCAGCGGTAAAGAAAAATGAAGTTATGAAATTTGCAGAAAAATGGATGGACCTGGAAAGTATTATACTAAGTCAGGTAACCCAGGCCCAGAAAGCCAAGCGCCACATGTTCTCCCTCATATGGGGATCCTAGCTACAGATGACTGGGCTTCTGTGTGAGAATGAAAATACTTAGTAGCAGAGGCCAGTAAGTTGAAAAGGAGACATAAAGGGTGGAGAAAGGAAGGGAGGAGGATACTTAATAGGTTGATATTGTATATATGTAAAGAGGGAGGGAGGGAGGGAGGGAGGGAGGGAGGGAGGGAGGGAGGGAGGGAGGGAGGAAGGAAGGAAGGAAGGAAGGAAGGAAGAAAGAGAGAGAGAGAGGGAGTGAGTGATTGTCAGGCACAACAGCATTTGCCTGTAATCCCAGCACTTGGGAGGCAGAGGCTGGAGAAGCAACGTAAATTTGAGACCAGCCTGGTATAGACAGCAAATTCTTACACAACCAACACTGCCTATCAGATCATGTCTCAAACAACCACACACACAAAAAAGTGATAACCTAGCCACAAAACAACAGACACAGCAGACAATTAGTGGCCAGGCTGACAGTGCTCTCATCTGAGCTCTCTCTGACCCAGCCAGGCAGGGAAAGATAGGTGGGAGAATCCCTGGGCAGAAGTAAGCTGATGCAGGTCACACACAGACACAGGGATGCTGCAGAAAGAGGTCACCTCAGACAAGGAGGTGGGGGATGGTGTGGAAGAATAGATAGATGAATAGAGGGATGAGTGGGTAGATATAGACAAGTGGGATAATACAGAGGAAGGCTGGAATAGAAAAACGGATAAAGGATGGGTAGAGCCAGGATGGTGGCACACGCCTTTAATCCTAGCACTCGGGAGGCAGAGGTAGGAGGATCATCTTGAGTTTGAGGCCACCCTGAGACTACATAGTCAATTCCAGGTTAGCCTGGGCTACAGCGAGATGCTATCTCAAAAAACCACACACACACACACACACACACACACACACAGCAGAAGAATGGGTAGGTGTGAACAGGTATGGTGGTGCACGCCTTTAACCCAGCACTTGGAGGCAGAGGTAGGAGGATCACTGTGAGTTCGAGGCCAGCCTGGACTACAGAGTGAGTTTCAGGTCAGCCTGGGCTAGAGTGAGACCTTACCTCAAAAAGCCAAAAAAGAAAGAAAAAGAATGGATAGGTGGAATATGATGGGGATAGATAGATGGATGGGTGAATAGAGAGATGAGCAGGGAAGGGTTGATGGTTAATCTTAGCTGTTAAGAGGATTGAGAGTTGTCATGGAAACAAATATTTGGGTATGTCTACAAAAGATTTTTTTAGATTAGTTGCCCTAAATGTGAGTGGTTCCATTTCTTGGTCTGGGTGTCCTAGATTATATAAAGAGGACACAGTAGCTGAGCATTCACTGTTTTCTGCTTCCTTACTAGAGACATAAGGTGACCAGATGCCTTAGGTTCCTGCTGCTATGTACTCTCAAACTGTAGGGTGAATATACTCTTCCTTCCTTAAGTCTTTTTTTTTTTTTTCCCAAGGTAGAGTCTCATGATAGCTCAGGCTGACCTGGAATTCACTATGTAGTCTCAGGGTGGCCTGAAACTCTCGAGGATCCTTCTACCTCTGCTGGGATTAAAGACATGTACCACCATGTCCGGCTTCCTCCCTTAAGTCTTTTCATCAAGCATTTTGTCACAAAGAGGAAAATAGAGACAGGTGTGGTGGAACATGCCTTGAATCCTAGCACTCAGGAGGCAATGGTAGGAAGACTGCTGTTGAGTTTGAGCCCACTCTGAGACTACATAGTGAATTCCAGGTCAGCCTAAGCTAGCGTGAGACCATATCTCAAAAAATCAAGAGAGAAAGACAGAGAGATTGAGAACTGATCCAGAAAATTAGGACCAAGAAATAGGGCCACTGCTGTGAAACCTAAGTGGTTTGTAGACCTTTGGAACTGATTTGCAGGAGAAATGTGGAGGAGTTTGATATTTTGGGCTAAATGTTGAGCTAGAGATATGGCTCAGGAGTTAACGGTACTTGTTTATAACTACCCAGTACCCACATAAAGCCAGACACACAAAGTAGGGCATATACCTGGAGTTTGTTTACAGAATCAAGGCCCCTAGAATACCATAAGCAGAAATTAGTGGGCGTTTGGAAGACTAGAATACTAAGAGAATTGAGAACAAAGACCTGCTTCATAAGATTTCTCAGAGAAACAAGGGCTCTACAGGACACTGGGCCATTCCTGTGATATTCTAGCGAACAATCTGGCTACATTCTATTCTGCTTGTATCCTGGAGATGCAAGTTTGAGAATTTATTCAAGAATGATGGACTAATTTCTTTCTTTCTTTCTTTCTTCTTCTTCTTCTTCTTCTTCTTCTTTTTTTTTTTCAAGGTAGGATCTCACTCTAGCTCAGGCTGACCTGCAATTCATTATGTAGTCTCAAGGTAGACTCGAACTTATGGCAATCCTCCTATCTCTGCCACCCCAGTGCTGGTGTGCGCCACCACGCACAGCAACTAAAGTCTTTGATGGAAGAAATTCCAAGGCAGCATAGCATTCAGGCTGTGGCTTAATTATAGCTTCCTGCTCTTATTCAGCTCTACAGAGAGAAAAAAAAAGATAGGTAAAATGTAAATTCTGGCAAGGAAAGCTCTGTGTGCAAGTATGCAAAAATAAACTCTTCTTAAGTCCTTTTGTCAGATATTCTGTCATAGTAATGATAAAAGTAACTGATACAGGAGGGACAGTGAGGATGAAGAGCTAGATGGATGAATGGAAGGGGATGGGCAGGTCAGGGATGTGGGGTTGACAGGTAGAGGATGTTTTAAATTTAATTTTTATTTTATTTGAGAGAGAGAGAGAGAGGCAGATAAAGAGAATGGGCATCTTGCCACTGAAAACGAGCTCCAGACACATGCACCACCTTGTGCCTCTGGCTTTACGTGGGTACTGGGAAATTCAACCCTGGTCCTTCGGCTTTGCAGGCAAGCACTTTAACTGCTGAGCCATCTCCCCAGCACTAGAGGATGTTTAGATGGAAAGTAACATGGATGAATGAAGGGATAAATGGGTGAGATGGAAGTGATGAAGAGGCAGGTGAATGAGGGTAAGGGAGAGTAGAGAATGTTTGGGCTGGATAATGAGATGGATAAATAGAGAGATGGGTGAGTGAGATTGTGGGGATAGAGAGATAGGTGAATAGGGGAAGGGCAGGTAGAGAAATATGGGGATTTATAGATATATGGGTAAAAGGACAGAAAGTAGGGGATGGTAGAGAATGGCCAGATGGCTTAATAACTGGAGATGCTAAATTTGTAGATGAGGGAAATGGAAGGATGTCTATGGATAGATACAGTGGTAGATTAATACATGAATGAGTGCATGGACAGACTGTTAGTGAAGGGAGAGATGGGTGAATCTCTGGATGACTAGAAGGAGAATGATAAAGAAGTTGTGTATGTAAATGGTTTGGTGGGTAATGGGTGAGTGGAAGACTAGACAGATGGGCTGGCTGGATGCTAGAAAGATGAGGGAAACATGAATGAGAGTGGATAGTGCTGTATGAGTGATGGGACATTTGCTGACAAACATGGCCAATGCCTACCCTATGGGGTGAGCACAAGCACCTTCAGAGCAACTGGGAGTGGAGGCTGGGTCTTTCCCCTAAACCCTAAGCGATATCTTGCAACCTAGACATTCGTTCTCTGAAGGTGAGTAGGCAAGGGCATACCCATAAAGTCAACTAACAAGACCTATGCCAGCTAGATTCGAAGAACTAAAGTAATTTTCTAAAGGCTCAGGCAGCAAAGGGTGGTGGGAGGGACCTGGGTCTCAAGCCTGATCCATTGCCAGTCACCTTTGGGGGACTGGACACATAGATCCTCCTAATCCCCACTGGATATTCTTCCCATCCTGGGAGGGGACTTGGTACCACAAAGTAACCTGGCAGGAGGTGAACCCAGGCCCAGCAGTATCAAATCCCATAATCTCTGCTTAGGAGGACATTAGGAGAGGTGCCTCTATCTCCTGCCTTCAGCTTAGCTAGCACAGGAGATGTGCTCCCTATATTGGGATCAGATGGTGACCAAAGGCTTGGGGATGGCTTGTGGCTAAGTCCAAAAGAACAGAGTAGGGACAGACAGAGGAGGCCTGGGGCATGGGGCTCATATAGGGTACCTGTGCAAAGGCTAAGACCATAGTCTCTGGCAGGTGGTGCAGGGTCTGAGGCACTGGGCTGGGAAATGGCTGTTCTCAGCCTCTCAGTAGCAACAAGAGTAGCCAAGGAAAGGTGTGCAAATGGGATTGTATGAAAATATTTCTGAACATAAAGAAACAAGCACACATGTGGCTATTTTTTTACTTTGTGTTTTCAAGGTAGGGTCTTGCTCTAGCCCAGGCTGACCTGGAACTCACTATGTAATCTCAAAATGGCCTCAAACTCATGGCAATCCTCCTACCTCTGCTTCCAAGTGCTGGGATTAAAGGCACGCACCACCATGCCAGGCCATGGCCATTTTTTTTCAAATAATACTATGATATTTTATTACATATTTCATAACATCAAAGCCTCATTTTTATATTTTAAGAGAAAAATTTTCCTTCTCCTTTCTACTCCCATGGCCTTCATACCAAATAAGGGCTCATATCATCTACTCTATATCTTTTCTTCTGCATTCCAGGTTCATTCCTATTCAGCATTCCTACTGGGATCTAAAAATTTTATTTATTTATTTATGCCTTTTTTGAGGTAGAGTCTCACACTAGCCCAGGCTGACCTGGAACTTCTTCTGTAACCCCAAGCTGGCCTCCAACTCACAGTGATCCTCCTACCTCAACCCCCCTAGTGCTGGGATTAAAGTCACACACCACCACTTCTGGCTCAGATCTCCTAAACATTTTAAATGGAATACAACGTAAACAAAACATGGATTTATTTGTGAAAAATTACATACCTGATTCAGTCTTACATTTAAGTAAGTCCTATTACATGGTCATTTTTTAAACATTTTTTGTTCATTTTTATTTATTTATTTGAGAGTGACAGAGAGAGAGAGAGGGAGAGAGAGAGACAGATAGAGAATGGGCGCACCAGGGCTTCCAGCCACTGCAAATGAACTCCAGACGCATGCACCCCCTTGTGCATCTGGCTAACGTGGATCCTGGGGAATCGAGCCTCGAACTGGGGTCCTTAGGCTTCACAGGCAAGCGCTTAACTGCTAAGCCATCTCTCCAGCCCACATGGTCATTTTTTAAAGTAGATAATTCATGCAGTGAGCATTTCAGGTGGAGTGACATCAAGAGCTTCACTTCTACATGGTGACTTTAGCACAACAGAGGTTAGGGCAGGTTGTGAGGGGCCTTGCACTCCTCTCTCCACTTTATGCCTTAGTCACTTTTTCTATGCGACAGTACAAGGAAGCTGCATGTATTCCCAGCTTCTAGGGAAGCAGTGGCAGGATTACTTGAGTCCAGGAGTTCAAGACTAGCCTGGCCAACACAGTGAGTATCCATCTAAAAAGAAAAAAAAGAAAAAAGCTGGGTGCGGTGGTGCATGCCTTTAATCCCAGCACTCAAGAGGCAAAGGCAGGAGAATTGCCAGGAGTTCAAGTTCATCCCGAGATAACATAGGGAATTTCAAGTCAGCCTGGGCTAAAGTGAGACACTATCTTGAAAACTAAAACTAAATGAAAAGAGGAGAGAGAGCTCAACAGTGAGAGAGCCAGAGAGAGAGACATGCAGAATACTGAAGATACTTTGTATGTTGGGATTAAGTATTTATAACATCCAACAGTAAAGCGATATCCTTAATCCACAAGGTACTCTTATACAAATTAGTAAGAAGAAAACCAAAACCCCAAATAAAGATGCATACAAGACATAAACAAGCATGTGGCTGGAGATAACACCTCAACCAAGAAGCATGGAGATGCCTGTGTCACACGCATGCACAGAAAGCCAGGAAGGGCCTGTGTCTTGAGGTCACAGTAGTGGCTAGGATGGCCTGGTGCTGGGATGATCCAAAAGCTGATAGTTTTACATGTCTGAAGAGCAGGGGTAATGGATATAGTCAAAGTCTAAGTAAAAAAAGAGGAAAGTCAGCTGTCTTTTTACCAGACAGCCAAAGACTCAGAGGCCAGAGAATTGGGCTTGGGGGAGGGGGGTTAGGGCAGTGCTTAGGGAAGCAGCCCCATTTTCAGGCAGACAGCCAGGACAGCCTAATCAGATTCAGCCTGGAAATTAGACTTCCCAGAGCTGAAGAAAAGGCCATGCTACTAAAGACCTTGGGTGTAAGGGTGGGGGTGGAGGGCAGTGGAGATGCCCTGCAAGGGACTTCTGCCTTCCAGGGTATACCCATGGCTGCCCAGCAGTGCCCTAATCACATGGAGAATGGCTCCCATGTGCAGGTAAATCTTCTGTGGGTTCTGGTCCAGCACTAATAGCGCATCTGAGGCCAAGGACTAGCCAGAGAACTGGTCACCCCAGAGCAAGGGTGTACAAGTCCAGTGACTGGAGGCTATTGGAGGGCTAATCTGGGAGGCTGAGTGTGGAAGTTTAGTGGTACTGGGGACTATGGGAAGGCTGACCTGGGAGGCTGAGGCTAGAATCAAGGCCAGGACACTGATAGGAGTCAGAGAGCTGGGTAAGTCTGAGAAGCCTAAGTGTTAGGCCCTGACTGATCCTGGGAGGTCAGTGAATGATGTGGTGGACAGGCAGGTGGGCAAGTCAGTATTCCAGGGGCTATGACCTCCTCTGAGGAAGACTTCAGCCACAAAAAGCTAGCTTCTGGGCTCTGGTCTTTCAAGAGTCCCTTGGGATAGATACCTGCTGCCCAAGCCACCTGTACCCCCTCAAGTCTGGGATTCACCACTGCATGAGGACACAGGAAGCATGCAGCAAGGAGCCCCACAATAGTGCTGCCTTGGCCGCCCCTTCTGTGCCTGCTGTCCACTGCAAGCTCTGGAAGGGCGTCTAAGGACAGCAAGGACCCTCTGTCCACTGGAGTCTGCAGAAGCTAGTCCAAGGAGCCCCTGATGGGAGCTAGAAACTCTTATCAGCAACCAGTATCCTCTCCTAGACACAGTACATCCACTCAAGCCCTTCTCACAAAGCCCATGAGGCCGGCTTCAACTGAGTGGGGTTAGATGGTGGAAGAAGCCTAATGTTTACACTGCCCTGCCACCTCTAGATATATATTTAATTTATTAAGAGAGAGAGAATGGGTGTGCCAGGGCCTCCAGCCACTGCAAACAAACTCTAGATGCATGCACCACCATGTGCATCTGGCTTACATGGGTTCTAGGGAATCGAACCTGGGTCCTTAGGCTTCACAGGCAAGCACCTTAACTGCCAGGCCATCTCTCCAGCACTACACTGCCTCTTTTGATGGATACCCAGCTTGAAAGATGCCTAGCATGGATCACCACTCATGTCAGGGAGACAGAAATGGATCAGTGTCAAGGTCCCAGGCACAGAGCTGAGCCTGCTCCCTGTACTCCAGAGTATACATGAGGACCAAGGTGTCCTGAGCAGGGGACTGAGGTACATAGCTGGATTAGGAGAAACGGGAGACCAGCACAGGGAATGGGAGTGCCACCTCTTTCTCACCACTGCTCATGGCCCCTGGGGTCCTGTAGGGACAGCTGTCTTTCGGGCCAAAGGCTGCAGCTAGGCAGGCGCGGCAGTCACCCTGCTGGCTGCTGTGCCCTTGGCTTGCAATGTCCATCCCCTCTGCAGATGGTGGGAGCCTTTCTGCCAGGTCCCTTCATCACCATGGCAACACCCAGGCTTCTCTAGAGGGACAGAGCTTCTTTATGGTGACACAAAGCCCCTTTGAGGGGTGGTGGGGGTGTAGTCCCTAGAAGCCTATAGCCAGAGAGCCTATGGGGGATGATGGTGGTCTCCAGGTCAGCTTCCCAAGGTGCACAGCTAAGGAGGTAGGGTAGGAGAGTCTGGTAGTTAGGCACTGGGATCTGACTGTCCACAGAAGGATCTATGGGTAATAGAAAGCTGGATGCTGCCGGGTGTGGTGGCGCACGCCTTTAATCCCAGCACTTGGGAGGCAGAGGTAGGAGGATCGCCGTGAGTTCGAGGCCACCCTGACACTCCATAGTGAATTCCAGGTCAGCCTGGGCTAGAGCAAGACCCTACCTCAAAAAAATTCAAACAATAAAAAAAATTTTAAAAAAGCTGGATGCATCTGGGAAAGGAGACCCTAGCATAAGCAGTGGCTATTTGCAAAGCTTAGGGTCTTTACTCTCTCCCACATTCTTATGACAAAGACAACACTCTGCTAGATTGTAGGAAAGGCTTTCACAACAGGGGACTTTTATGGGATGGTAAATTTCTGGGGCTGGCCATAAGGATAGTGTTAGTCTGGGGATCCCGTGGGAACTGAGGCAAGGAAATCATTGGTGGGTGGACACTCAGGGGTCATGAAGATGATGGGTTATGAGGAAGTTTAGCACAAGGTCTACTGAGGGAACTGGCAATAGGATATGGGTCCTGTCCCAGTATTCCATTCCCTCTTTTCTCTGACCTCAGCTCCCCCTTCTCTAGGAGATCCTGACTTCACTGCATGACTTGGGAAGAATGTGGCCAGCCCAGGACTGGGGGCTAGAGTAGCCTTGCATAACCCCAGGATAGGCCCCACCCCATGGACTGGATAGTTCTGGGTGGGAAAAACAGAACCTTGAGGAGAGTGCAGGTTCCACCATGACAGGACTTGGTACAGACCTCCTCTAGCATGGCAGCTGTGTGCACTACAGCTCCACAGTCTGAGACGTGGCCAAACCATTCCACAGCACATTCTCAGACCTGTAGGCAGCCTGGCCATGGAGCCACTCCCTGTCCTGGACTGAGGGTCCTGGACACTCTGACTTCTGCTGACCTGGCGCTTGGCAATGCCCCTGCATGCTGGGTATCCTGCTGGAGGCTCTCACTGAGTGACCTCAGTCTGACCCATAACAGCTTTGCTAACTAAGCCCCTAGTGGTGGTGATGGGGGTGGGGGGACAGTCACAGATCACAGTGGCAGCATGAGGTGGCACTGGCCTGGGAAGAGATCCATCCCTTTGTGGACAAGTATATTGAGGCCCTAGGGAGGTTAGCCAAGGGGCCACCCCTAAGCCAGCAGTACCTGAGTCAGCAAGTACTTCTTGTGGTCCCTCCAGGGGTCCCCAGCCACCCTTCCCAGCCCAGTCCCCACTGGCATTTGAGCTATCTGCTGACGCTGTAGACATGAGAATGTGTTGTAGGGACCTGCACATCAGCAACATCCCACAGTCCTCCTAGTAGCCAGCACACACAAGCTAACACAAATGAGGAGAAGGCTTCTCCAGCCGGGGAAGAGCAAGGGCTCAGCAGGATCACCTGCAGCTTCCAGAAGTCAGTTGCTTGGGAAGAGTGTTAGGGTACTCACTGCTTGTTTCTTTTTCTTTTCTTTTTTCTTTTTATGATTTTTCGAGGTAGGGTCTCACTCTAGCCCAGGCTGACCTGGAATTCACTATGAGGTCTCAGGCTGGCCTAGAATTCACAGAGAACCTCCTACCTCTGCCTCCTGAGTGCTGGGATTAAAGATGTGTGCCACCGCACCCAGCAGAGAGAGAGAAAGACAGAGAAGGAGGGAGGGAAGGAGGGAGAGAATGGGCATGCCAGTGCCTCTTGTCCCCGCAAATGAACTCCACATGCAAGCGCCACTTTGTGCATCTGGCTCTATGTGAGTCCTGGGGAATCAAACTAGAGTCATTAGGCTTTGCAGGCAAGTGCTTTAACTGCTAAACCATCTTTCCAGCCCACTGCTTATTTCTCTATCAATGAACAATACTGGGGACCCAAGCAGAAAGACTCCTTCCTCATTGCCTGGCCTGGCTTGGCTATGCAAATTTGGTCAGATTGGAAAATGTGCAGGTATACCTCTGACTGGTGTCAGAATGACCTTCAAGCTGTCATGGTAGAGATAGGGCCCATAGAGAAGTAACTGTAGTAGAACCATTGCTACCTGGTCCAGATGGATGGAAGGTGGGAGTGGGCAAGAGAACTGGGAAATCCTGGCCAAGTTGGGTTTGGGCCTAAGCAACTGGAGGGAAGGGGCCCAGGGCTTCCCTCTCAGATTCAGGCGGACTCTAGTTGGAGATGTTGAAAGTCTACTGGATCCAAGAAATTCTACATGAGATAGTCTGGAGACAGGAGACCCAGTGGACAAAGAGTTAGGGGCAAATCCAACACCACCTCTAAAAAGTCCTCCCCTAGCCTCTAGAAAAGGAACCAACACATCCTCCCTGCTATCAACCATAGTGACTTTGGACAGGGCACAAAAGCCATAGCACTCAGAGTGAGCCCCAGGAAGAAGAATGAGTTTCCATCTCCTGGGAACAGTGCCCTGTCTGCATGCAGACTACCCTCAAGGGGAAGGCACTCCCTGCCGTAACCTTTCCCAAGCGAATCAGAGGAACAGGTGGCGCATGCCTTTGATCCGGCCAAGAATCTAGTCCACTCTGTCCAGGGAGGTTCCAGGTCTGCATTTTCCCTGGTCTGTCTTTGTCCTAGCTCCCACATGCCTTCTGGACAGCTCTGTCTCCTTTCAGGGCTCAGGGGGCAGTGCTTCCCAGAACCTAAGCTGGAGGTTACCTGGAAGCTCCTAACCCTTTCCCTGCTGGGAGCCAGCTCAGCTGAGGGTGCCAGTGACAGCAAGTCCAGACACTACCAACCTCCAGAAAAATGAAGAGTCCTGCTTCTATATCTAAATGGGACTATGGAAATGAACAGAGAGCTCTTTCTTTCCTTCCTCCCCACCTCCTCTTTTTTTTCAAGGCAGGGTTTCACTATGCAGTCTCTCAAGGTAGCCTCGAATTCATAGTGATCCTCCTACTTCTGCCTCCTGAGTGCGGAATTAAAGGCATGCGCCACCACGCCTAGCTCAGAGAGCTCTTTCTATCCCCACTCAGAACAGACTTTAGGTCCTGCAGTGCCCTGTCTTTCCCCTACCAACCCCACATAGTAAAGGGGCCTTCTGAGAGTAGGTTATTCTGCATCCAAGAGGCAGAAATATGTAGCGAGAAACACTACTTTTATTTTCTATTTTTATTATTCATCTGCATATGTATATATGCATGTATGGGCACATGTGTGCCACAGCTCTCACGTGGGGGTCTGAGGACAACCTCAACAACCTTGGGTAGTCTCTCTGTACAAAGACAGATTTTTTTTTTTTTTGAGGTAAGGTCTCACTCTAGCCCAGGTTAACCTGGAATTCACTATGTAGTTCCAGACTGGCCTCAAACTCACAGTAATCCTCCTACCTCTGCCTCCTGAGTGCTGGGATTAAAGGCATGCACCACCACAAACAGAGAGACAAACTCTACCTTGCCACTGTTGCTTAAGAGCTTCCAGATTCTCCTGGCTCTGTTTCCCACTACTGTAGGGAGAAGGGATTGCAGATGTGTGTGCGACTTTGTGCCTGGCTTTATGTAGGGACTGAGGATCAAACTCAGGTATTGGCAGGACTGTAAGCAAGCACCTTTAACCACTGAACCATCTCCCAACCCACTAGAAAACTTCTTTTTTTTTTTTTTTTGAGACTGGGTCCCATGTATCCCAGGCTGATCTTAAACTCATGTAGTTGAAGATGACCATGGACGCCTAGTTATTGTCTGTACCACCTAAGCATGTGCCACTATGTCTGGGTGATGTGCTGCTGGGGTTCAAACCTAGGGCTTTGTGCATGATTAGCAAACATTGTACTAACTGAGCTACATCTCTGGCCCTACTTAAGTTTTTTTTTTTTCCTTTCGTGTGTGTGTGTGTGTGTGTGTGTGTGTGTGTGTTACTGGGGACTGAAACCAGAGCCTCATATATACTAGGCAAATGCTCTGCTACTAAACTATACTCTTAGTCCTGTGTTGGGCTTTCCTCAAAAGCCAACCACAGGCCCATGCTACAACCATCACACATGTATACAACACCTGCACAGAGCACACCTGACAGGGACGCACAGATGGCCGCAGGTACTCCCGCAATGAACATCCACCTGTGCCCATGCGGCTTCTGCTACTTCACATGGAAAGCACACGGTGCATGGTCCAAAATTCCCAAAGCTCTTCATCAGAGGAAGAGGAATGAGGCTCAATCATTGTGCCATCTGCACTTTTGCTGCTTTCCTGACCCCAGGGAAGGACTCCCCCCACCCCAACCAAGTCTTCTAAGGCTACATCTAACTCCAGTTTCTGGTCTCATCAAGTCCCTGAGCTTATAAGGGGATAACATACACTGAGTAGCACCTAGGGTCCCTGCTATAAAAGGCCTGGGAAAGCTGCCTCCCCTGAATCACATGAGCACATCTGTTGGCACAGAGATAGGGAATTGTAGAAGACAGTGTTCAATAACTTGGGAACAGACCACAAGGAAATGAGCCATTGTAGTTAACCACAGTAAAGGCAATCAGCAGCAGAGAAGACACTGCCTAGACCAGCATGTGGTGGGAACAGAAGGAGAAACCAATCTGTTCTGCAGAACTGAGCAGAAAGTGATAGAGGTGACCAAGGAGGAAAGGGAGGAGAAATGGTAGACAGGGATTCCAAGAGCACATAGATAGGAATTCCTAGAGTGGGACAGCAGAAAGGGTCCCAACCATAGAGAAAGTCAAGACTGTACTCAATACAAGCCTCCAGTAGGTTTGTCTTCATTGGGTTTGGAACCTGGGTTGGGGTAAACTTTCTGTTCAGAAGAAGGTGTCCTCATCTCTTTATGTTGCTAGTAACAACACCATACACTAAGTAACAAAGAACAGAGGATGATTTGGGCTCATGATGATTCTGGTCTAAGATCAAGAGACTGCATCCTGGGCTAGAGAGATGGCTTAGAGGTTAAGGTGTTTGCCTGGGAAGCCTAATGACCCAGGTTTGATTCCCAAAAAAACCATATAAGCCAGATGCACATGGTGGTGCATGCATCTGGAGTTCATTTGCAGTGGCTCAAGTCCTGACACACCCATTCTCCCTCTTTCTCTCATAAATAAATAAATAAAAATAAACTCAACAAACAAAAAGACTACATCAAATTGTGGTCTTCTTGGCAGAATCAAAAGGTGGCACATGGGTAGAGACAGGGAGCACAAGAAACCTAAGCAACCATCTTTCTTTTTTTCATATTTTTATTTATTTATTTTTATTTTCAAGTAGAGAAAAGAGAGACAGACAGAATAGGCACAACAGGGCCTCCAGCTATTGCAAACCAACTCCAGATGCATGAGGCACTTTGTGTATCTGGCTTTATGTGGGTACTGGAGGAACTGAACTCAGGTAGTTAGGCTTTACAGGCAAGCCACTTAACTGCTGAGCTGTCTTTCCAGCCCTTTTTCTGTTTTTGTTTTTGTTTTTTTGGTTTTTTTTTTTTTGAGGTAGAGTCTCTCTCTAGCCCAGGCTGACCTGGAATTCACTATGTAGTCTCAGGGTGGCCTGAAATTCATGGTGATCCTCCTACCTCTGCTTCCCAAGTGCTAGGATTAAAGGCATGTACACCATGCCTGGCTGGGACAACCATATTTAAATCACAACAAGCAGAAAGTGAATTGTGAATATATCTTTTTTTTAAAATATTTGTTTATTTTTATTTATTTATTTGAGAGTGAGAGAGAGAGAGAGAAAGAGGCAGAGAGAGAGAGAAAATGGGTGCACCAGGGCGCACTGCAAACGAACTCCAGATGCGTGTGCCCCCTTTGCATCTGGCTAACGTGGGTCCTGGGGAATCAAGCCTGGAACCGGGGTCCACAGGCAAGTGCTTAACTGCCAAGCCATCTCTCCAGCCCAGTTATAGATATATCTCTTACCACTAGCATCATCAAGTTCCCATTTCTTCTGGCTTCCTAAATGTGACATTTCCACTTCATGGTTTAGGGAGGCTTGCCTGGACTTTGATACACTAGACTTATTGGGGTCTGGGTTACTTTTTAAATTTTTTTTTTTTTAATATAGGCTGGGCCGGGTGTGGTGGCACACACCTTTAATCCCAGCACTGGGAGGCAGAGGTAGGAGGATTGCTGTGAGTTGGAGGCTGCCCTAATACTACATAGTGAATTCCTGGTCAACTTGGGCTAAAGTGAGACCCTACCTTGGAAAACCAAACCAAACAAACAAACAAAAAATAAATAAAAAGAAGGGAATACTTACAAATTCATTCCATAAGATCAGCATGATCCTGATACCAAAGTCTGACAAAGACACTAGGAGAAACGCAAATTATAGGCCAATATCCCTTAAGAATACTGAAGCAAGGGGCCAGAGAGATGGGTCAGTGGCTAAGGTGCTTGCCTGCAAAACCTAAGGACTTAGGTTTAATTCCTTGGTGCCTACATAAAGCTACATGCACAAAGTGGTGTACCCATCTGGAATTTGTTTGCAGTGGCGGGAGACCCTGACATGCCCACACTCCTCACTCTCTTTCTTTCTGTGTCTTCCTCTTTCTCTCTGCCTTGCTCTCAAATAAAAATTAAATATTTTCTACACATATACACATTTTTTTTGTTTGTTTTTGTTTTTCGAGATAGGGTTTTGCTCTAGCCCAGGCTGACTTGGAGTTTACTATA
Source organism: Jaculus jaculus (assembly GCF_020740685.1). Lineage (NCBI taxonomy): Eukaryota > Metazoa > Chordata > Mammalia > Rodentia > Dipodidae > Jaculus > Jaculus jaculus. The sequence goes on along the minus strand of NC_059114.1, from coordinate 367,035 downwards.
TAGTCTCAGAGTGGCCTCAAACTCACAGGGATCTGTCTACCTCTGCCTCCCAAGTGCTAGAGTTAAAGGCATGTACCACTACATTGTTAAAAAATGTTTTTTGTTTATTTTTATTTATTTATTTGAGAGTGACAGACAAAGAGATAGAGAGAGAGAGAAAGAGAGAGAAAAAATGGGTACACCAGGGCCTCCACACACTGCAAACGAACTCTAGATGCATGCGCCACCTTGTGCATCTGGCTTATGTGGGTCCTGGGGAATCGAGTCTTGAACCAGGGTCCTTAGGCTTCATAGACAAGTGCTTAACCACTAAGCCATCTCTCCAGCCCTTAAAATGTCTTTTTTTTTTTTTTTTTTTGGTTTTTCGAGGTAGGGTCTCACTCTGGCTCAGGCTGACCTGGAATTCGCTATGTAGTCTCAGGGTGGCCTCGAACTCTCGGCAATCCTCCTACCTCTGCCTCCCAAGGCTGGGATTAAAGGTGTGAGCCACCACGCCCGGCTAAAATATCTTTTAAAAAAATTTTTTTGCACGCCTTTAATCCCAGCACTCGGGAGGCAGAGGTAGGAGGATCTCCGAGAGTTCGAGGCCACCCTGAGACTACATAGCGAATTCCAGGTCAGCCTGAGCCAGAGTGAGACCCTACCTCGAAAAACCAAAAAAAAAAAAAAAAATTTTTTTGTTGCTGTTCATTTTTTATTTATTTAGGAGAGAGAGAGCGCGCGAGAGAGAGAATGGGCACGCCAGGGCCTCCAGCCACTGCAAACGAACTCCAGATGCGTGCACCCCCTTGTGCATCTGGCTAATGTGGGTCTTGGAGAATGGAGCCTTGAAACGGGGTCCTTTGGCTTTGCAGTCAAATGCCTTATCCACTAAGCCTTCTCTCCAGCACAAGTTGTAGTATATTTTTATCTTCTTTAAAAATGATATTTTAGGGCTGGAGAGATGGCTTAGCGGTTAAGCGCTTGCCTGTGAAGCCTAAGGACCCCGGTTCCAGGCTCGATTCCCCAGGTCCCACGTTAGCCAGATGCACAAGGGGGCACACGTGTCTGGAGTTCGTTTGCAGTGGCTGGAAGCCCTGGCGCGCCCATTCTCTCTCTTTCCCTCTATGTGTCTTTCTCTCTATGTCTGTCACTCTCAAATAAATAAATAAAAAATGAACCAAAAAAAAATTAAAAAAAAAAAAAGATATTTTAGGGGCTGGAGAGATGGCTTAGCAGTTAAGCGCTTGCCTGTGAAGCCTAAGGACCTCAGCTCAATTCCTCAGAACCCACATAAGCCAGATGTGTATATATATGTATATTTATTATATTTATAAGAAATTTTTAAATAAATAAAAAGGAAAAAAAAATATTTTTTAAAGCCTGCCAATGAGCTCGGAGTGGTGGTATATGCCTTTAATCCCAGGACTGGATAGGCAGGGATAGGAGGATCATTGTTAAGTTTGAGGCCACCCCAAGACTACAGAATGAATTCTAGGTCAGCCTGAGATAGAGGGAGACTTTTCCTTGATAAACCAAAACCAACCAAACAAAAGACCTGCCAAACCAGGTATGGTGGTGCATGCCTTTAATCCCAGCACTAGGAGGCAGAGGTAGGCAGATCGCTGTGAGTTTGAGGCCACCCTGAGACTATACAGTGAGTTCCAGGACAGCCTGAGCTAAGCTAGAGTGAGACCCTACCTTGAAAACACAAAACAAACAAACAAACAGAAAAAGCCTGCCAAGCTGGAGAGATGGCTTAAACTGTTAAGGTTCTTACCTGCGAAACCTAAGGACCCAGGTTCAATTCTCCAGTATCCACATAAAACAGATGTATAAGGTGGCACATGCATGTGGAGTTCATTTGCACTGGCATACCTATTCTCTCTATTTGCCTCTCTCTCTCAAATAAGTAAATAAGTAAATAAATGAAAATAATAATAATAGTTACTAAAAAAGAAAAAAGCCTGCCACCATGTCAAGAACATAAGGTCTGACCAGGAAACACAAGACCCTTTTGGCCTCTGCTGGATTACAAGCCAGAGTTGGGTAGCAGACTATAAGATGTACTCCAGCATATCTACCATATAAGGAAACAAGGCTGAGCAGCTAGCCAACAATGCCCAGGCCAACACAACACAGCTCCTGAGCCTGGGCAGGAATCTGAGTGCCTTCTAGAGAAAGGCCTGGAGAACCCTCAGAACAAAGACCTCATCAACAAGCCTACAGCAGGATTAGAGGTTCTGTCTTGGGACATGGACATTTAGGATAGCCAGGGACTGGCTCACCCAGGCAAGCTGCAGAGCTGAAGTGAACCTGGATGAGAAAAGTGGCTGGTGCTGATACAGGGATCTGGTGGGGTGGGGATGCTTTCACCCACAGTGAGAGTGAGGAGGTCGGGGAATAACTGCAGAAGAACCAGCCAGGCCCAGTGTGGGAGCTTCTTCAGCCCTGGTATTGCCCTCCACTAGCTGTAGGTAGTGAAGGAGCAGTTTACCAGGGCAATGATGGCCATGCTATATATTGTACCCCAAGGTTCATGGCTCAAGAACCCTCCCAAGGTGCAGACTATTCAGGACACTGTCACAGAGCAACCCTCCCCCTTGTGTAAAACACCAAGTCTCTACTGAAAACCTATGATGGAGGGGGGCAGGGCAGGGTAGTCATGAGCCCTAGGGGTGTAACATCTGCTGCTGTATGGCTAAATGTATATACTATGCTCACCAAACTGTCTGGTAAGTACTTCTCTTAATGTTTATAACTATATGTTAATGCTACTCTTATTTTTGGTGAGAGAAGCTTCTTTTCAGATGGTGGTGACCTTGGGATGACTCAGAAGGCACCATAGTGCTAAGAAGTGACAGAGGAGTGCTCAACTGAAATATCTCTATCACACCTTTCAAAGCTCAGGGTCCACTGCAGAAGAAGTAGAGGAAAGAATTTAAGAGCCAAAGGAAGGGTAGGACTCCTTACAAGGCACTCCTCCAGACACAAAATGGCCTGATATCCATGACCTCACAGTGCCTGGCACTACCTACATAAAACCATCATAACAGGAGATAAATAAAATAAGAGAGAGTAAGGGAGAGGGGGAGGGGATATGATGGAGAGTAGAGTTGTGAAGGGGAAAGTGGGGGGGGAGAGGGAGTTATGTTTTATTGTCTATAACTAAGGAAGTTGTCAATAAAAAATATTTTTTTAAAAACCCACAAAATCTCTGGAAGTCCCTGGTTCTGAAGACTGTTCATGAGCACAAAGGGGCCATAGATTGTTGCTAGAACATTTTCAGTGCCAGGGATGGGATATCTTCCAATGAGTTGTTGGCCAGGGAGGTCCCTGATGTGCCCAAAACATTATAGGCCATTGCTGAGGCCCTTGGTTTCCCACCAGGAATAGATAGTAAGACCCTATTGCTGAAGACTCCACATACTTGGGCTGCAAGGCCACTGAAAAATCCTGCTGGAACTGAGCTGATAACCTCCTCCATGTAGGCCAGCTGACAGAAAGCTGTAATAAGCCATTGTGCATGCAGTTCAATGGGAGAAAGAGAAATCACCAGTGAAGATACTCAACAGTGGACACTGCAAGCTTTATATTTGGCCAGCCAGGCCAAATGAGCCAACGTGTGCAATAGTGGCACGTTTGTTATGGGAGAAACCAACTGCCCTCTAATTGAACTGGAGGCCTGCTCCATGGGAGGGAATAAATACCTGACACTGAAAACTTAAAACACGGGTAGTCATGAGCCCTAGGGGTCTGCTGTTATCTGGCTAAATGTATATACTATGCTTATCAAACTGTCCAGTAAACACTTCTGTCGATGTTCACACCCTTACATTAATGCTACTCTCACTTTAGGTAGAGAATCTTCTCTTTTCATTTTTTTTTTTTTTTTTCGAGGTAGGGTCTCACTCTGGCTCAGGCTAACCTGGAGTTCACTATGTAGTCTCAGGGTGGCCTCGAACTCTCTGATCCTCCTACCTCTGCCTCCCAAGTGCTGGGATTAAAGGCGTGAGCCACCACGCCCGGCTGAATCTTCTCTTTTCAGATGGCAGTGCCCTTGGGACGACTCAGAAGGTATTATGGTGATGGAAAGAAATGCCTGTAGTGCTCAGCACTGCAATATCTCTATCATACCTTTCAAGAATCAGGGCCTAATGTGGAAGAGGTGGCGGAAAGAATGTAAGAGCCAAAGGAAGGGCAGGACTCCATACAACGTGCTCCCTCCAGACACCAAATGGCCTGGATATATATGGCCTCACAGTGCCTGATACTCCCTGCATTAGACCCCAGGCAGGAGGAGCAGGTGAGACTTGTTATCTGTGCCTACTGGCCGGGGGACTGTGCTACCCAGTGTTTAGGAAAGGCCCCCTGCAGCATCCCCTGTTCTCTCAGAAGTTGCAATATGTTGCCAAGGATCTTAGAACTTCTTGCCCCTTCCTGTCCTTATGTCAGAGTCCAGTACCTCCAGCCACCTGCTGGCCTCCTCCCTCATCCTATCATCCCCCCTCCTGTGGACCTATCTTCTCCATGTGCTGTATGCCCTTTCCTCTCATCCTCTCTTCCCATCCTGCATCTCTCTCTCCAGGCCCTTATACTATGACTCGCCTTCACCCTCCTCCTTACCCCCACTCTTGCTTCCATATCTCCCTGTCAGGCTTCTGGACAGGACTCAGCACTCACTAACCATAATGAGACATGGTGCAATTGCCACCCCATCATGGGCTTCTATGTGGGGTAAGAGCAGGAACTTTCAGCTGTGTTCATAGGATCTTCTACTGTGGAGCTATCACTCTCACTACCAGGGTCCCTCTATGACACATTTGGGAGATGACCATTAGCATGGCCTCAGATGTCCCTACCTACCTCCAGGGACAAGTCAATGGGGCAAGGCTGATCCCAGGGTACTTGAAATAACCCAAGGAGTGGGGCTACTTCACATGTGCCTACCAGTGGACCTAGGCCCCATTTGACAAAAGATGAGCAGGGGATAACTAGGGGTCTCTCTTTGAGGATGACATGTGGCTCCCCAGTATGTCTGACTTCCCAAAATGGCTCTATCCTCTTTCAGGTCCCCAGGGACACTGTGCACAGATGTGGCCCTATTCTCTCTCAAAAGAAGGGCTGTCATGGGTCCTACAACAGGGTGCATTTTTAGGCCTCAAGGGTGTCTGGTCCTCTCCACAAAGGTCTTCCCCAAACACACACTCACTCACTCACACACACACACACACACACTCCTACCTGCTGTTGTGAGAGGGTGGGGTTCTCCCCAGAAAAAAAGTTCATGCAACATTTGGTGTCTGAACAGGACCTGACAGAAGTAAGGATGAGTTTGGGAGGAGCAGCTGCATAGCTCTTGTGTTAGAGAGTAGGATATGCAACTAAGGAACTTTTTGAGCGGGAGCATCCACAGAGGACAACTATATATGACCATCCTCCCCATGCAGGGTACGGTGGTATGGTAGTGTGCCTTCTTGTCAGGGTTGATGCATAGGCCCTGCTATGGATGTGGTAAGCCATTAAAAGTGTCTATAGGAGGAAACCCAGGGTGGTGGTCTTCCTCTAAGAGGTATGGGGTGGCATGCTTGCTTGATAAATCAGGTCTACTACATGAATATGAGATGTCCTTAAAAAAAAACAAAAAACTGAAAGTTGGGCCAGGCATGGTGGCACATACCTTTAATCCCAGCACTCGGGAGGCAGAGGTAGGAGGTGTGCCCTGAGTTCAAGGCCACCCTGAGACTACATAGTGAATTCCAGGTCAGTCTGGGCTAGAGCAAGACCCTACCTCAAAAAACCAAAAAAATAAAAATAAAAAAATGCAAGGTTGAAATGAAAGTTGGGCTGAAGAGATGGCTTAATGGTTAAGGTGCTTGTCTGCAAAGCCAAGGAACCCAGGTTTGATTTTCTAGTAACCATGTAAAGCCAGATGTACAGGTGGCCCAAGTAGCTGGAGTCCCCTCTCCCTCATGACTGTCTTTCACTAAGACCTTGCTATGAAGCAAGACCTACCTGGCTTCCAACTTACCATATAGACCAAGCTAACCTCACACATGAAATCCTTCTCTCTGCCTCCTGAGTGCAAGGATTGCAAACAGGCACCCCCACCCCTGGTTCTATTTTCCTCCCTTCATATTGAAAAAAAAAAAAAAAAAGCTTAAGGTCTATAGCAAATGCTAAAATACCAGTGAGTAGCAAGTAAGAGACAAGAGTGTTGAAAAGTTGCCTTGGAGGAGGCAGCTGCTGTTGGTAGTAATAAGATATGTGACTGAACAGAAGACAGCTCAGAGGGAACTTGGTTATGTGAAGGAAGAATTTTTAAAAAGGAAATTATTTATATATATATATATATGTATATATATATATATATATACACACACATATGTACATATAGATAGATAGACATCGATAGATAGATAGATAGATATACACACATATATATAAATTTCTTTAGGCTTTTCAAGGTAGGGTCTCACTCTAGCCCAGGCTGACCTGGAATTCACTATGTAATCTCAGGGTGGCCTTGAATTCATGGTGATCCTCTTACCTCTGCCTCTCGAGTGCTGAGATTAAAGGCATGCCTCACCACACCCAGCTTATAGTATGTACATATATATGTGTGTATGTGCACATATACGTACATATATATATACACATACATATATATAAATATATATAGTTACATATATATATATATATATGTATATGCATAGATATGGTCTCACTCTAGTCCAGACTGACCTAGGATTCACTATGTAATCAGGGTAGCCTTGAACTCACGGCAAGCCTCCTACCTCTGTCTTCCAAATGCTGGGGAATAGAACCTGGGTCCTTTGTCTTTGCAGGCAAACACCTTAACCAGTGAGTGAGTGTGTGTGTATGCATATATACATACATACATACATGCATACATATATATATAACGTATGCATGCATGTATGTATGTATATATGCATACACACACACAATTTTTTTTATTTGCAAACAGAGAAATACAGAGTATGACAGATACAGAAAGAATGGGTGCACCAGGGCCTCTAGCCACTGCAAATGAACTCCAGATGTCTTTTCGTGCATTCAAATTTACATGGGTACTGGATATCAAACTCAGGCCATCAAGCTTTGCAAGCAAGTGCACACAAGATGGTGCATGTGTCTGGAGTTCAACTGCACTGGCTGGAGGCCCTGGAATGCCCACTCTCTTTCATAAAAATAAAAATAAAATAAAGTTTAAAAATTTTAAAAAGGAGAGGCACATGCATTAGCCTCCGATTTGGTGACTCTACTAATAAATTAGATAAAAGGGAGGATGTGTTTGTTACCTTTCCCTTTTTGGCATCTAGCCTAAAGGGAATGAGAGTACAAGTGGTATTGCAGAGACCCTCCTGGGACCCAAAACTTGGAACCCATGGTAAGAATCAGATAGTTAGGAAGGAGAAGATGAAGGAAAGTATGGAAGATACCTCCCAGATCTGACCTTTAACAGAGAGGAAGAAAAATCTGGGATTACCATGCAGAGGGGGCCTTAATGGTTTGGTAAAAGAGATTATGGTGATTATGAAATCTTCAGTGCCTGAACTGCTTGAACTAAGAAAAACCTTCAGACAAGCAGTGAAAGCCTCTCATAGCCAGGTTTGTGAGGCTGTAGGCTCTGGGAGCAGATGGATCAGACTAAATGTTGCAGAAGCTGACCAAATAAGTAATATAACTATCCAGCCCTTCTTCAGGCAAAGGAGGCATAACCTATGGTAATATGAGGTAATAAGTCCCTGAAGAATTGGTCTATATGAGCCATTAGGGACACCTGGTTATTGTAGATGGAAGCATCCATGAGTACCAAAAGACAACAGAAGAGGGCAATCTTACTGAGGAAACTGAGCAGGAAGAAGTGGTATCTGATGACCAGTTCACTGGGTCTGATAGGACTGTACTTAACAGAGTTAAGAATTTAACTGGATGGGCTGGAGGGATGGCTTAATGGTTGTGGCGCTTGCCTATAAAGCCAAAGGACTCAGGTTCAATTCCCCAGGACCCACATAAGCCAGATGCACAGGGTAGCGTTTGCAGCGGCTAGAGGCCCTGACAGGCCCATTTGCTCTCTCTCTCCCCCCATTTCTCTGTGAACTTAATAAATAAAAAATAAATATTTTTTTAAAAAAGAAATTAACCAGAGCTGGGCATGGTGGTGTTTGCCTTTAATCCCAGCACTTGGGAGGCAGAGGTAAGAAGGACTGCTGTGAGTTTGAGGCCACCCTGAGGCTACAGAGTGAATTCCAGGTCAGTTTAGAATACAGTGAGACCCTACCTCAAAAAAAAAAAAAAAAAAAAAAGGGCTGGAGAGATGGCTTAGCGGTTAAGTGCTTGCCTGTGAAGCCTAAGGACCCCGGTTCGAGGCTCGGTTCCCCAGGTCCCACGTTAGCCAGATGCACAAGGGGACACACGTGTCTGGAGTTCGTTTGCAGAGGCTGGAAGCCCTGGCGCGCCCATTCTCTCTCTCTCCCTCTATCTGTCTTTCTCTCTGTGTCTGTCACTCTCAAATAAATACATAAAAAATGAACAAAAAAAATAAAAAAAAGGAAAAAGAATAAAGAAAGAAAATAAATTAATTCAAGGCTAGAGAGATGGTGCAACAGTTGAAGGCACTTGCTTGCTAACAAAGCTGATAGCCAGAGTTAGATTCTCCAGTACCCATGTACAGCTCCACAGAAACAAGGAGGAAACACTACTTCCTGCCTCAGCAAGTAGCCTTTGACCCATTCCAAACTCTTCGTACATCCATCCCAGGGACATTGCCAGAGCATTCATGTCATAAAAATGAAAAGGATTATTGCTGAAGACTCCACAGACTTGGGCTGCAAGGCCACTGAGAAACCCTGCTGGAACTGAACTGATAACCTCCTCCATGTAGACCAGCTGACAGAAAGCTAGAAGAAGCCATTCTGCATGCAGTTCAATGGGAGAGAGAGAAATCACCAGTGAAGGTACTCAACAGGGAACACTGAAAGCCTTATATTTGGCCAGCCAGGCCAAATGAGCCAATGGGTACAATAGTGGCATGACTGTCATGGTAGAAACCAACTGCCCTGTAATTGGACTGGAGGCCTGCTCCATGGGAGGGAATATATCCCTGACACTAAAAACCTAAAACAAGGGTAGTCATGAGCCCTAGGGGTATAACATCTGCTGCTGTCTGGCTAAATGTATATAGTATGCTCATCAAACTGCCCAGTAAGTGCTTCTCTTAATGTTTATACCTATGTATTAATGCTACTCTCACTTTTAGTAGAGACCTTCTCTTTTCAGATGGCAGTGATCTTGGGATGACTCAGAAGGCATCATGGTGCTGGGAAGAAGTGACAGGAGTGCTTAAAACTGCAATATCTCTATCACATCTTCTAAGGCTCAGGGTCTATTCTGGAGGTAGTGGAAAGAATGTAAGAGCCAAAGGAAGGGTAGTACTCCTTACAACATGCTCCACCCAGACACAAAATGGCCTGGATATCCATGACCTCACAGTGCCTGACACTACCTACACAAGACCATCATACTAGGAGGAAAAGATCATGACATCAAAATAAAGAGAGACTGATTGAGAGGGGGAGGGGATATGATGGAGAATGGAGTTTCAATGGGGAAAGTGGGGGAAGGGTGGGCATTACAATGGGATATTTTTTATAATCATGGAAGTTGTTAATAAAAAAAATTTGAAGGCCGGGTGTGGTGGCACACACCTTCAATCCCAGCACAAGAAGGCAGCGGTAGGAAGATCACTGTGAGTTCGAGACTGCCCTGAGAGTACTTAGTGAGTTCTAGGTCAGCCTGGGCTAGATTGAGAGACCCTACCTTGAAAAAAGAAAAATGAAAAGGATGACACAGATAAGTGGGGGAAGTGGCTGTGGAAGGAGGCATCCCTGGGACGGGGTATAGATAATTAAAGGTAATTCCCTTTTGCAGCTTGCTGGTCTGGCTATGTGACTGGCCCTTTAGCCAGGGCCATGCTGTGCCCCACGGTCAGCTTTGTGGTTGGGTCGATAACATTGTACCAGAGCTTTAGAACTTCCCCAGAGTAGGAATAGGCAGGTGCTGGTAGTGTCCCAGAAAAGACTGGTTGTTTGAGCAAGTCCCCAATGGTACAAACTGAATCCATGGCAGGGATAGGTCAGACTGAGCAAGCTGAGCAGGTGGCTTAGGGCCATGTGGACCAAGCAAGGATCAGGAAGACTTACTTAAAAGTATGGTCAGCCAGCTTGAGTTCCATTCCCTAGTACCCACGTAAGCCCAATGCACAAAGTGATGCATGCATTTGGAGTTTGGTTACAGTGGCAAGAGGCCCTGGTGTACCCATACTGTCTCTTGCTCTCTCTGTATCTGCCTCTTCCTATCTGCCTCAAATAAATTTTAAAAAAATATTTAAAGTGAAAAAACATATGGTGAGCACTGACTGCAGTGCTGCAGTACTACAGCCCTACATGGGTTTTCCCAGGTCCTGTTTGTGAGCAGAAGCCAGACTGGATGCCAGTGGGTTGGAACATGTCCTTCTGTAACTCATAAGTAAGCACAGAGTTAGAATTCCCCTCAGTCATGGAGCAGGGCAAGCTCAAAGTCAAGGATACCGACCATAACAAAGCCACTGCTCTAGGCCCATCATGAAAATACATCTATTGCTACTATGGAAAATGAGGTCCAGCCCATGTTTGGAAACCCAAAGGCAGCACCTGGGATAGTTTCAGGGATACTTTTTGTTGTTGTTGTTGTTTTGTTTTTGTTTTTCAAGGTAGGGTCTCACTCTAGCTCAGGCTGACATGGAATTCACTATGTATTCTCAGGGTGGCCTCGAACTCATGGTGATCCTCCTACCTCTGCCTCCACCACACCTGGCTTAGCTTCAGGGATATTCTTATCTGCTGCTGTCTTGCTGTGCCTGGGCTTCACTACCCCACCACAGGGCTCTCAGGGCTCTCAAGGTGTTTAAGAAGCACTGTGGGACTCCCAGAGGCCTTGCCCAGGGCTCCCTGACTTCCTCCAAAGCCTTGACACACAACCCAGATGAAGCCGAGCTCTAGTCTTTTAGCTGGGTACCTGGAGAAGGCTTCCAGCCCACAGTGTGTGTGTGTGGGGGGATGACTGGCAGTGCAGGAATTGGATTCTGGACTGCTGCCATAGCAGTGCCCCCTGCCCTCTGGTGGCCATATTGAGGCCTAACTGCTTCGCTAGAGGCTGGAGTGGGCCATCTTCCAACTTTGCTCTTAATTTCCTAGTCTGAAACAGACCATGATATTCAGTCCCTCAGATGGGACGTTTATGGAGAGATCCCTGATCCCATATCCTCCTAATTCTGATGCTCCTAAAGAGCAGCCCGAGATTTCATCTATTTAAGTGGAAGTCTCTGGCAAAAAAGCAGCCAAGGATGGTGGCTCATGCCTTTAATCCCAGCACTTGGGAGGCAGAGGTAGGAGGACTGCCATGAACTCAAAACCACCCTGAGACTACAGAGTGAATTCCAGGTTAGCATGGACTAGAGTGAGACCCTACCTCGGGAGGAAAAAAAAAAACAAAAACAAAAACAAAATAATGCAGAAATCCTCACTTAGCAGAAGGTATTGTTCCACAGTAGAATCTTTCATGACCCACCTGGTAACCTGCAGTGCTATCTTGGTCAACAAACAGGTCCTCATGTCTGTGTAGAAAAGTCATGAGGGCAGCAAAGCAAGGAGCCAGGTAGGTACTGGCTTGACTGTACTCAGGTGAACCCTCACCACAGTGAATACTCCGTAGCCAGCCATGTGCTGGGTCCAAGCTTAAGGTGAGTGTGTGAGTCCCTAACTGCAGGCATCTCAGACAGAATGTGACACAGCTAGGAATCCTTGCCTTTTTAAACCCCCAACACCTGCACCACCTATTCAGGAACAGAATGATCACAACCCCAGCATGCTGGGGAAGACACTCCCAACTGTCCCAGTGCCCAGCACTATTCCAGGCCCAAAGATCCCTAGACCACACGGCAGGCAGCACCTGCTCAGGATGTACCAGATTTCTGATTTCAGATTTAGATCCTGAAGGAGAGGCACAGTAGCTAGGGTCATCCTGGGGCTAGAGGCTTCCAGTGCATAGCTGGCCCTGTACAGCGGCGGGGGGGGGGGGGGGGGGAGACATGCCACAAACAGGCATTTTGCTCATCGACCCCACTCCCTAGCTTTATAAATGCTGACATGTGTCTTGCAGAGTGATGAGTAGCCACAGCAGGTTGTTAGCCTACAACAGTAAGACCCTAGCCTGCCTGTCAACATGAATAGGAATGTTTTTCTTTTCTGACACTGTTTCAAAAAAATGAATTTTATTTATTTATTTGAGAGAGAGAAAGGGAGAAAGAGAGAAAAAAGAAAGAGAGAGAGAATGGTCGCACCAGGGCATCCAGCCACTGCATATGAACTCCAGACGCATGCGCCCCTTTGTGCATCTGGCTTACTTGGGTCTTGGAGAATCCAACCAGGATCCTTTGGCTTTGCAGGCAAACGCCTCTCTCTCCAGCCCTTTTCCTGTCATTTTACGGTTAAATGTATGCATCCAATAGTTAACTATTTAAAAATTAAAATAGGAAAGCCAAGGAACTCAAACCTCCTGTCCAGGGCAACTCCTCAGCAAACCAGAGCTAAGTAGTGCTTAGAGTGGCCAGAACTGTGTCCTACGAGGGAAAGGGGTGCAGGGGTATATGGGGAAGAGGCCCAGGCTGGGACACAAGGCAGGGATCCCAGCAGCGTGTCTTCTCTCATGCTTAAGGCTGTAGGAGCAGCACCTTGAGGGAACATTGCCCCTAAGCCCGGTGGTGCACCAGCGCTTCCCAGTGGCCCGCCGTCCCAGGAAAGTTCCCGGGCATCGCCACTCCTCTGGCCCTCGGAAAGTTTCAATGTCCGCCGGGCCCCAGTTTCCAGGCGCCGCCGACTCGTCGGGAAGACAAGAATGTGGAGCTGGTCGCGCAGGGTTGGGACGAACTATGCGGGTCGCCTGGCCAAGTCGGGCAGGGCCCTGAGGCTGCGCACAAAGGGACCCGCCCCCGGTGACTTCGGTTTAGGGAGTGGAAACGCGGTGCCACATAGGCACCGGCGGAGCAGAGCTGGCTTCCGACATCCCACCCTCATCCCCTCACCTGGACCTTGACTGCGAACCCAAGACCCTGTACCCGTCCAAGCCCGTCTCAACCCAGACTCCGGGACCCAGCCCCCATTGGCAACCTAGATCCCGCCCCAATCCAGGACGCTGGCGCCAGGCCCTGCAGCCGGACCCGCCCACCGGCCCGAGCTTACCGCGAGCGCGGCCTCCGCCCCCACACGGGCGTCCCCGGGTCTCTCCAGCGCACGGCGCGGCCCCAGTTCCCGGGGTTACAACTTCAGCAGACGAGGAGCGCGAATCCGTCCCTCCCGACCCGAGTGCAAAGCCCCAGCCGGCCCTCCCGCCCCTCCCGCGGCCCGTGCGCAAAGCGGACCCGGCCGGCTTCGAGGCCTGCGCCCGCCCCATCCGACACGAGTTTCCTCATTGGTCTAGAGACCCGGCGCGTCCCGCCAGCCGGCGCCGATTGGATGGACGCGCAGAGACTGCGGCTGGCCGTTGGGCGCCTGCTGTGTCAGTCCTGGCCGAAGACAGGCCTCCACGCGGAGGGGATGAAGTAGGGCACCTGCCGGGAACGCTGCGGCGCCCGCTAACGCCGGGAGTTCGGGACTGCCCCCTCCAGGACGCCTTCCGAGATGTCCCCACGACTGTCGGGCCCAAAACGGGGACTCGCATGGCCAGCGACATTTACCTAGATTGCGGCTGCATTGTCTCCATCACCACCTCCAGTCTACAGGTATCCTTGGTCCCCGCTCCCTGTCAACTAATTTTATTTATCATACAACCCGCAAAGGAGAGTTCGGCTACTACGCCTATTTTACAGATAGGAAAGAAACTGAGGCCTGGGAGGTTCTCGCTAGTTTAAGTGACCAGGGTATGGAATAAGGCCCTCGAGTCCAGGAGCTTTCCCACTCTCACCCCCCCCCCCCCCCGGAGTCCCTGCAGCAAGGGCGAGGTTGCATCCTTATCTTAACGAGGCTGGCAAAGAATGGGGGCCCGCAGTTTCCTAGGGCACGAACGAATTCCTGTTAAACCCAGGGTTGCCTCTCCCATCAGACCCGTTATCTACAGCCCCTTTGGGTGTTCCCCGCACTAGAGGGCCTCCCCTTTATCACCTCCGGTGCATTGACCGAGTTCTTAGCCTGAGAAGGGAGAAACATGCTCTTATCTGTGCACTGCATCCTGGTGTTCCTCTATGTCCCCACTCTATTTCTAGCGCTCTGCTTGAAGTGGAGAACACTCTGGGACCAGCCACAGCCTGTAGAGACTAACACACAGGTGGCATTTCCTTTCCAGGTATAGAACACCAATCTGTTTCTGCAGGGGCGTGGGACACACATGGGGCTGTAACTCTAGGTAGTGAAGGGGAACTAGCAGGGATGCTATCCGGGGGGCCGTGGGGAGCCTGGATGCATTTGTAAGTGAGCAACTTCTGGGCTGTCTGCATACTCCAAGGCTCTTTAACAGACAGTACAGGGTGAGGAAGGCACCCAGAACTCATTCTTCATCCAACTATGCAGAATCCAATGTACTTGCTCAGCAATAGTTGCTTAGTCAGAACAAAGAAAACAAAATTACCTGGAACAAGAAGTCACCTAAGGTTGGTTGTAGTGATGTTTGCCTTTAATCCCAGCATTTGGGAGGCTGAGGTAGGATTGTAGGATTGCTATGAGTTTGAGGCCACCCTAAGACTACCTGAGACTACCGAGTAGATTTCATGTCAGCCTGGGCTAGAGTGAGACCCTACCCCGAAAAGAAAAACTCACTTAAAAGCTGGGCATGGTGGCTCATGCCTTTAATCCCAGCACTCAGGAGGCAGAGGTATGAGAACTGCTGTGAGTTTGAGGCCAGTTTAGGACTACAGAGTGAGTTCCTTGTCATCCTGGGCTACAGAGAGACCCTGCCTCAAAAAAAAAAAAAAAAAAAGAAAAAAAAAGACACTTAAGGGCTGGAGAAATGGCTTAGAGGTTAAGGCATTTGCCTGAGAAGCCAAAGGACCCAGGTTTGATTCTCCAGGACCCTCATAAGCCAGATGTACAAGCAGCACATGCATCTGGAGTTTGTTTCCAGTGGCTGGAGGCCCTGGTGTGCCCATTCTCTCTCTGATTACAAATAAGTAAATAAAATTAAAAAAAAAAAAAAAACTAAGCCAGGTGTGGTGATGCATCCCTTTAATCCCAGCACTTGGAAGGCAGAGGTAGGAGGATCACCACGAGTTTGAGGCCACCCTGAGACTACATAGCGAATTCCAGGTCAGCCTGGGCTAGAATGAGACCTTACCTCGTTGGGGCGGGGGTGAGGATAAAAAGCTAAAATAAGTAAATAAATAAAAAATTAAAAAAGACACTTAAGTTACCACCATTGTATTCACCTGTGCCCTTGTAGTCATGGCAAATCAATTTCAACAGCTTTTCAGAGCCAAAACAGCCACTTTCAATCTACTGGTATTGTCACTTGAAATGAAAGCCATTAGGCATCCTGGCAAAAGGACGTTGTTGTAGCTGTGGGAGGACAAAATGAAGCATCCCCTCCAGAACACAGGGTCCCCTCAAAACAAGCTACTGCTTGCTGTGTGGAGCAACAGTATGGGTGACATTCTGGCTCAGATGCTACGTGGGTGGAAATTCTGTTTCTTCCATGTAAGAGTGTGTTTATAGTTCAACTGTCCCCTGGCATGTCTCCAAGGGTATTAGACCCTGGTTATCCTGGAGCCCTTGATGATGACCTCTAGTCTTGTATTACTAGTACTCCACACTTACTGATGATGGCAAGAGGAGCTGAACAGATTTCTACTGGTAGAGGGAAAATGGGAGAGTCATCAACTAAAATCACTCAAAATGAGGCTTGCCCTTCTTGTAACCCACCCCTGAGACCTGTCTGTGTTTGAGGTTGATCAGCAGCTTCCTAGAGAAGGTCAGTGTAAGAAGAGCCAGCTCAGATTGGTCTCAGGGCTACTGTTTGGTGGTGTGCCCATGAGGCATGGGTTTAAAAAGAGAAGAAAGGAAGGTGTGGTGGCGCACACCTTTAATCCCATCACTCAGGGGGCAGAGGTAGGAGAATCGCCATGAATGAGTTGGAGGCCAACCTGAGACTACAGAGTGACTTCCAGGTCATCCTGGGCTAGAGTGAGACCCTGCCTCAAAAAACAAACAAACAAACAAACAAACAAACAAACAAAAAGACAATTAAGGGCTGGAAGGATGGCTTAGCAGTTAAGATGTTTGCCTGCAAAGCCAAAGAACCCAGGTTCGATTCCCCAGGACCTGCGTTAGCCAGATGCACAAGGGGGTACACGCATCTGGAGTTCGTTTGCAATGGCTGGAGGCCCTGGTGTACCCATTCTTTCTCTCTCCCCCTCTTCCTCTGTCAAACAAATAAATAAAAATAAAATATATATATGAAGAGCAGAAAGGCCAGGTGTGGTGGCTCACACCTTTTATCCAATCACTGGGGGGAGGGGGCAGAGATAGGAGGATTGTTATGGGTTCGAGGCCAACCTGAGACTACAGAGTGAATTCCAGGTCAGCCTGGTCTAGTGTGAGACCCTGTGGTGATGGTTTGATTCAGGTGTCCCCCATAAATTTAGATGTTCTGAATGCTAGGTTCCCAGCTGATGGATATTTGGGAATTAATGCTTCCTGGAGGGAGTGTTTTGTTGGGGGCGGGCTTATGGGTGTTATAGCCAGTTTCCCCATGCCAGTGTTTGGCACACTCTCCTGTTGCTATTGTCCACCTTATGTTGGCCAGGAGGTGATGTTCCCCTTCTGCTCATGTCATTGTTTTCCCTGCCATCGTGGAGCTTCCCCTCAAGCCTGTAGGCCAAAATAAACTTCTTTTTCTGAGAAGCTGCTCTTGGTTGGGTGATTTCTACCAGCAATGTGAACTGGACTGCAACAGACCCTATCTCGAAAAAACAAAAACAGAGCAGAAGATCACAGGGCCAGTCAGTAGTGTAGTGTCCTCCCTCTGTCTTCTACCCTCCAGCTACTGGCCAGTTCTCTAGAGACAGCACTGAGGAAAGAAAGCCACAGAAATTTCAAACAAAGATGCTGGATCAGTGATAACTTCTCAAAAAGTGTGGGTATTTAAAAATTAAAAGGGGCCTGGAAATATGGCTTAGCAATTAAGACATTTGCCTGTGAAGCCTAAGGTCCCAAGTTCGATTCCCCAGGACCCACGTAAGGTTGTGCATGGGTCTGGAGTTCGTTTGCAGTGGCTAGAAGCCTTGGTGTGCCTATTCTCTCAAATGAATAAATAAATAAAACTTAAAAAAAAATCTAAAAAGGTGGCACAGGAAGGGTGAGCTCCCTGTCTGAGGATACATGCAATTAAAGAAGGGATTACAGCTAACCCCTAGCAGCTTGAGTTCCCAAGGCCCAGGTGACCATGCTAAATATGTCACCTGCTTTTGTCCGCTCTTTGGCACAGTATGTTTTTCAGACTACAATGAGTCTCTCAAGTGGAAGAGAATATCAGTTTTTAACTGGCAGAGTAAGGGGTGGAGCTGCCCCAGGTTCACATGCTGCCTCTAACAGTAGGTTTTGAAGCATCATCCAACAAGCTCCTCCATCCCTCTATGTGTGTGATAGGAAAGTTTGGCCCAACCATGTCCCATCTGTGGTGAATTCCTTGGTGTTTTTAGAGGCAAGCAGTTCTGCATGAGTCATAGCCTCATGATCCAGGCTGTTCTCGTTTATCCCCAGGCTCAAGGTTTAACTTATTTACCATCACTACCTCTGGTCCCTGTAATCAATGTCTGGCTGCTTAGAAGGAGATTGCTGGACAGAGATCAGCAAGATTATGCTTCAAGGCTTCTTGGGTGGGCGGGGGAAAGAACTAAATGACTGGCTAGGTCTGCCACCTGCTGGCCATCAATCTCCTACAATCTCCTAGTGTCTGGAGTTATCAGGGTTTTTTTTTTTTTTTAATGGTTTTTAGTTTTTTGAGGTAGGGTCTCACTCTAGCTCAGGCTGCCCTGAAATTCACTATGTAGTCTCAGGGTGGCCTTGAACTCACCGCGATCCTCCTACCTCTGCCTCCCGAGTGCTGGGATTAAAGGCGTACTGCACCACGCAAGCACTTGTAACTTTTTGAAAAACAAATGTTTTATTTATTTATTTGAGAGAGAAAGAGGCAGATAGGCAGAGAGAGAATGGGTGCGCTAGGGCCTCCAGATCTATGTACCACCTTGTGCCTTACGTGGGTACTGGGGGACTCAAACCTGGGTTCTTTGGTTTTTGCCAGGAGGCGCTTTAACCGCTAAGCCATGTCTCTAGTCTGTCACTTTATTTTTATTTATTTGGTTTTTTGAGGTAGGGTCTTATTCTGGTCCAGGCTGACCTGGAATTCACTATGTAGTCTCAGAGTGGCCTTGAACTCACAGTAATCCTACCTCTGCCTCCCAAGTGCTGGTATTAAAGGTGTGAGCCACCATGCCCGGCTTATTTTTTAACAGTCACTTTTGTTTTCACTTCAATCAAATGGCATAACTGCTTTGTCTATAGAGGGAAAGAACTGTGGATAAGGGTCGAGGTCCTGTAGAACATTGTCGTTAATGTAGCTGTCATCTTTTTTTCTTTTTTGGTTTTTCGCGGTAGGGTCTCGCTCTAGCCCAGGCAGACCTGGAATTTACTATGTAGTCCCAGGGTGGCCTCGAACTCACAGCGATCCTACCTCTGCCTCCCCAGTGCTGGTATTAAAGGTGTGAGCCACCACGCCCGGCTTGTAGTCGTCACCTTGGTCATTATGTGTTGAGCATTCACTTTGGGGCTATCCCTAGGTATTAGGCTTTTGACTATTCTAAAATGTAGAGCTGCCCGGCATGTTGGATGAATCCGGAAGCGAGCATCCTTAATTTTGCTCGGAGGGCTGTGCGGGCAAGGGCAGTGTTCAGGCCTTGTCTCGATCTTCCTAGAACATTCTTGTGGTCTGGGCAGCGCTGGAGACCAGAAAGACTGCGGGGTCACGAAGCGCGGATTCGCTAGCGCCGCACCCAGACTTGGACCAGCCCTGTGGGCGGGAGGAGGGCCTGGGGAGCCGCGGGCGAGTCACAACGGACGCCACCTACCCAATGGCTGTCGGCCTGGCGGGGCGGGCGGGGCGGGAGGGGCGGGGTGGGGCCGGACGGGGCGGGGCGGGCCGGGGCCTGGCGGGGCGGGGCCTGGGTCGGCTGCTGCTGCGCGGAAATCAGCGGCTGAGCGGGCGGTGAGTGCGCGGCAGGCTTCTTGTTTGCGGGCTCGGCTTCCCACCCGGGTGACCTGGGTTTGGAGGCACCGAGTTCTGGGGACATTGTTGGAGCCAGGCTCATTGAGGGTGGGTCGGGTTGGGTAGCACCTCTTTTTCTTAACTCCCGTCCCCCCTTTCCAAGGCGTAGAATTGAAATTAAACCGCCTGTCTCAGATACCAGATCGACGCCAGCCAAGGAAATCAGCCAGGGCGGTATTGGAAGACGTTCCCAGTGCACTCTGCCCTCCCGGACAGGGTGTGGGGTCCACAGGCAGGCAGGTCCAGGCTCACTTAAAGGTAGACCGAGGCTGGCGGGACCGGGAACTGCGTGGTCATTGCAGGGTGGTGCGCTGTGCCCTAAGCCAGCGTCAAGGACTGCTCAGGAGCCTAGTCATGCCGCCTCCCTGCGGGCCTGTTAAGGGGCCTCAGGGTAACAGTTGGTGTTTGTCAGAGTGGGCAGCAAGTGTTGCACTGTTTCAGTGCCTGGCTGGGGCTTTATGGAGGTGGCTTGGTAGATTCCAGCTCTCACCTGGAGGGCCTCTAGTATGAGCTGCATCCAGACCAGGTCAGGCTTGGGCACTGCTGGGCTCTGTAGCAGCCCTTGCTTTGCCTTTTTTCTTGCGCAATGTCCATTGCAGAGACGTCCCCCTCCTCCCCCAAACACTTTTCCTTACTTCCTGATGGGTTAGGGCTTTAGTGAGCCTTCTGTCCTTGCACAAGTCCCGGAGCTTCAGACTCTCCCTCCAGTCTAATATATCGGTCACATGCTCACCAGGCCTGTCTGCTGCTCTGGACCTGCGGACTGCTGTTTTCCCACTACTAGGCTCAGTGCCGTCTTTCAAGAGGCACATGTGATGGTAACTATAAGGGACAGCTGAATGACACTTTGGAATGTATCTTAATGCTTGACGACATTTTAGAGCAAATGTTTATTGGCCCGACCCTGTTCTCAATGACGAAAACTCAGCCAAGGGGGACAGGTGATGTTCCCCAACCTGCTGTATGGGCTTCGAGGGTGTGTGCTCTTCCTCTGTCCTTCTTCCAGAAGACCTGTATCAGGTGTGGTAGGGGAACTGAGAAGGGTGATTTTTGGCAGCCTCTGCGCCCTAGGTCCCCTGTGCCCCTACAGAGCTATGTGGGGTACCTTGTTGCTCCCTTCTGCCGTGGATCCCGAGCCTCACATCTTGCGTGTTGCTTGCGTGTCCTTGGACTGGAGCCCTTTAGCCTGTGCTCCTGCGGGCTCATGCCTTGGCAATGTGCCAAGTGGCTCATGACAATGGCATGTCCTAGTAGGGCTTAGTGAAGGCTCCATGACGGTGAGGTTACCAAGCTTGGCTCTGAAGTAATCAGTGCAGCTTCTGCCTCTCCTTTCTCTCAACCATTTACTGTTGTCTGTTCACAGAGACTGGATCTCACTGGCATCCCAGACTGGCCTGGAGTATATAGCAGTCTTCTTGCCTCAGCCTACTGAACAACTTTTTTTTTTTCCCGGTTTTTTGAGGTAGGGTTTCACTCAAGCCCAGGCTGGCCTGGGATTCACTATGGAGTCTGGGGGTGGCCTTGAACTTCCAGTGATCTTCCTACCTCCCCAGTGCTGGGATTAAAGGCGTGCACCACCACGCCCAGAACTTTTATCTGTTACTTTGTTTTTTGTTTGTTTTTGTTTTTTTGAGGTAGAGTCTCACTCTAGCCCAGACTAATCTAGAATTTACTATGAAGTCTCAGGGTGGCCTTGAACTCTCAGTGATCCTCATACCTGTGCCTGCTGAGTGCTGGGATGAAAGGTGTGCCACCATGGCTGGCTTGTTGCTTTGATTTTTTCTTTCCTGGTTGGGTCTCACATTAGCCCAGGCTGACCTGGAACTCCTCACTCTGTAGTTCATGTTGTCTCCTACTCATGGTAATCTTCCTACCTTAGCCTCCCAGTGCTGGGATTAAAGGTGCCCTTTTTTCTTTTCTTTTTTTTTTTATTTTTTATTTTTAATTTTTTAATTTTTTTTTTATTTTTTATATAGGGTCTCACTCTAGCCCTGGCTGATCTGGAATTGACCACGTAGTCTTAGGGTGACAGAGAACTCATTGCAATGCTCCTACCTCCTGAGTGCTGGGATTAAAGGCGTGCAACATCATGCCTAGCTGTTTATTTTTGAAATAGAATCTTGCTATGTTGCTCAGGCTGGTCTTGGATTTGCCATCCTTCTGCCTTAGCCTTTCAAGTTCTGGGATTATAGGTGTTCTTGTCATACCTATGTTCAACTTCCTTTTGAGACTGCAAAAATAATGTAAACAGGACTGGAGAGATGGTTTAGCAGTTAAGGCATTTGCCTGTGAAGCCAAAGGACCCAGTTTCAATTCCCCAGGACCCACATAAGCCAGATGCACAAAGGGGTGCATGCATCTGGAGTTTGTTTCCAGTGGCTGAAGGCCCTATAATGCCCATTCTTTCTTTCTACTGATTTCTGTATCCATCTATCTACTTCTTTCTTTCTTTTTCTTTGTTGTTTTTTGGTTTTTTTTTTTTTTGTTTGTTTTTGAGGTAGGTCTCACTCTAGCCCTGGCTGACCTGGAATTCACACAGTAGTCTCAGGAAGGCCTTGAACTCATGATGATCCTTCTACCTCTGCCTCCCAAGTGCTGGGATTAACAGCATGCACCACCACACCTTGCTACTACTACTTTTTCTTATTTTTTTTATTTATTTGACAGAAAGGGGGGGGAGAGACAGAGAGAGAAAATGGACATGCCAGGGCCTTCAGCCACTGCAGATGAACTCCAGATGCATGCACCACCTTGTGCATCTGGCTTATGTGGGTACTGGGGGATCAAACCTGGGTCCTTTGGCTTTGCAGGAAAATACCTTAACCTCTAAGCCATCTCTCCAACCCTCACACCTACTTTTTTTTTTTTTAGCCTGGATTAAAGGCTTGCACCACCACACCTGGCCACACCTACATTTTTAAGGGAAGTTTTTGAGATCAGGAAGTGTGTATAGTAAGGTTGAATTTCCTGAAGGGATTCCTTGAGAGGCTGATAGATGAAACTGAAGATGAAGAGTGTAAGTTTCTGTGAGAACCCCAGGTTGTTGGAGGATACCAGGATTGTGAAATGTCTGGAGAGGGCAAAACAAGACAAGTAGAGCCAGCCTATGTGTGCTGTGGGGCTGCCCAAGTCTATTATAATAGCCCATCCAAACCCTGCACATCTGACCACCATTGGTACACTCAGTGGTGTGTGTCTAGCCAGCTGGGTAAGAAGCTTCAGTCAGGACACAGGTGGGACAGAATTCTTGCATACAAGATGCTGCAGTTCTTGAGGCTTGTCAGCTAGTCTGGTCAGACCCATTCCTACTAGCTCCCTGCTCCTGTAGCTGCTATACCTATGGTAACTGACTATCTGGGCTTTAGAGGCAATTCTAGTGTCTCCTGAATAGTGCTGATCACTGTGGCTTTCTCTGGTTGCCAAGAACATTTAGAGATTTCCGTAGTTTGAGCCCAGGGGGATGGCACTGTGCCAGGTTGCCCTCATGCACAGGCCAGATGTCCTTTAATGTGAGATAACTGTGGCATATGTGGTCATGCGTGGATCCATGGACTCTGATGGCTTTGGATATTATAGGAAGTGGCCAGCATATGCTCAGGTACATGAGCAGGATGTCTTGCCATGTGCAGGGGTTCTGGCGATTCACATGTCTACTTGGTCTAAATACAGTGTGGTGATTGGGCTAGATTCAAACCTGGCTTCCAGAACCCCACAGGTTAGCAGGAACAAGGTGGCCTAATAAGCAGAATGTTATTCTGGACTTCTGTGGCCCTGGAGAATATATCAGAACCTAGGAGGCAGAGTGGAAAACATCTGGCACTCATAGGTGAGGAAGAATCTGGGTGAAGGAGAGTCTGCTGTGGGGGAAGTGAAATGGGGAGGGGAGAGAGAGGGAGGTGGCTTAATGGCCAGAGAGGATAGAAGGGTTGGTGGACAGCGGGCCTGGTTGGAGTGGGGGGTGAGGGATTGGAGAGAAAGGCAGTTCCTGATGATTCCTTCCCCAGGGGCTGGCTTTCCTCTGGTCCTTCCCTCCCAATGACCGCGTCTTCAGTCTTCTTCAAGGCCACAGCGCTGGGCTCTGTGTCAGCACCTCTAGCTCCAGGCTGTTTGAAGACCCATCAATGGCCTTCCCATGGCCCCTGGAGCCCCTCCTTACCATTGCTACCTAGAGGGATGGTTTTTGGGACACCTGGGCTATTTGGGATAGCAGTTCTTGCAGCTGAACTGGGGAAGACATTCTTTCTCTGCTGTGCCTGACTGTGGTCATATCTGCCCCTGCAAGTGACCCTGCCCAGTGACTAGAGAAAGCCAAAGGAATCTAAAGCTTACACTGCTGACCTTTTCTGACACCTTGACGTTGTATGCTCCTGGTGTACAACCTCAGAATACCACGGGCATTGCACAACCCTGGGCTGCACAGGCCAGTGGAATAATTTTTTTTTAATTTTTATTTATTTGACAGAGAAGTAGGCAGAGAGAGAAAGATAAGGAGGAAGGGAGGGAGAGAATGGGTGAGCCTGGACCTCCAGCTGCTGCAAATGAACTCCACATGCATGCGACCCCCCCCCCTTGTGCATCTGGTTTACGTGGGTCCTGGGAAATTGAACCTGGGTCCTTTGGCTTTGCAGGCAAGTCCTTAATGGCTAAGCCATCCCCGTAGCACAGGCCAGTGGAATTCTAACAGGTACTGGCAGACAGGGTATCTCCCAGAAGCCGCAGCTTGACAGATTCTCATGTCTGGGAGAGAGCAGCACCTGATAGTCAGGACACTTATATCTTCTGGGATACGGTGGGTGCTGAAATTCCCCCACCTACAGCACCTGGTGAGATGGACCTTCCTGAGACTCAGCATGCTTCTGAGCTTCATATACTGCCTCTGAATAATTCTGCTGGTCAGCTTCATTGGTTGTGTTCAGTCTGCTCCTTTTTTGTTTAACTTTTGTGAGATAGGGTCTCATTGTAGTTCAGGTTGACCTGGAATTCACTCTGTGGTCTCAGGGTGGCCTTGAACTCATGGTGATCCTCCTACTTCTGCCTTCCAAGTACTGGGATTAAAGGTGTATGTAACCATGCCTGGCTTGGTATTTTTTTAATTAATTATTATTTTTACAGAAAATCTATTTATGAGAGAAAGAGGAAGATAGAAAAATAAATATGGACATGCCAGGGCCTCTAGCCACTACAAATGAACTCCAGATGCATGTGCCCCCTTGTGCATCTGGCTTATGTGGGTACTGGGGAATTGAACCTAAGTCCTTAGGCTTCACAAGCTAGTATCTTAACTGCTAAGCCATCTCTCCAACCCCAGCTCTCCTTTTTTAAAAATTTTTAATTATTTATTTGTGAGTAGAGAGAGAATGAGCATACCAGGGCCTTTTGCAACTGAAACCACTTTGTGCATCTGGCTTTACATGAGCATTGGGAATTTGAACCAGGGCCAGCAGGCTTTGCAGGTAAGCATTTTAAACCACTGAGGCATCTCCCCAGCCCTTTTTTGTTGTCTATTTTTTCTTTTCTTTTTGGTTTTTTGAGGTAGGGTCTCATGCTTGTCCAGTCTGACGTGGAATTCACAGTGTAGTCTCAGGGTGGCCTTGAACTCATGGCCATCCTCCTACGTCTGCCTCCCAAGTGCTGGAATTAAAGGTGTGTGCCATCACACCTTGCTGAATCTTTTTCTTTCTTTTAAGAAATTGCTTTTTTTTTTTCATTAGTAGATGACCTTTATTTTTTTAACTGACAACTTTCATGATTATAAACAATATCCCATGGTAATTCCCTCTCTCCCCCAACTTTCCCCTTTTAAACTCCACTCTCCATCATATCCCCTCCCCATCTCAATCAGTCTCTTTTATTTTGATGTCATGATCTTTTCCTCCTATTATGATGGTCTTGTGTACGTAGTGTCAGGCACTTGAGGACATGGATATCCAGGCCATTTGATGTCTGGAGGAGCACACTGTAAGGAGTCCTACCCTACCTTTGGCTCTTATATTCTTTCCGCCACCTCTTCCACAATGTACACTGAGCCTTGGAAGGTATGAAAGAGATATTTCAGTGCTGAGTGCTCCTCTGTCTTATCTTCTCAGCACCATGGTGCCTTCTGAGTCATCCCAAGGTCACTGCCATCTGAAAAAAGAGGTTTCTCTAAACAAAAGTGAGAGTAGCATTACTATATGGGTATGAACATTAAGAGAAGTGCTTACTGGGCAGTTTGATGAGCACAGTATATGCATTTAGCCACACAGCAGCAGACATTACACCCCTAGGGCTCATGACTACCCTTGTTGTAGGTTTTCAGTATCAGGGACGTATTCCCTCCCATGGAGTGGGCCTCCAGGCAAATTAGAGGGCTGTTAGTTTCCCCCATAACAGATGTGCTACTGTTGCACCCGTTGGCTCATTTGGCCTGGCTGGCCAATTATAAGCCTTGCAGTGTCCACTGTTGAGTATCTTCACTGATGATTTCTCTCTCTCCCAGTGAGCTGCATGCAGCATAACTTTTTTCAGCTTTCTGTCAGCTGGTCTACATGGAGGAGGTTTTCAGCTCAGTTCCAGCAGGATTTCTCAGTGATCTTGCAGCCCAAGTATGTGGAGTCTTCAGCCATAGGGTTTTACCATCTATTCCTGGTGGGAAACCAAGGGCCTTGGGAATGGCCTGTAATTTGGGGGGCCAGCAGGGACCTTCCTGGCAAACCACTCACTGGAAGGTATCCAATCCCTAGCACTGAAAAATTTCCAGTAACAATCTATGGCTCCTGTGTGTTCCATTGTCCAAAAAAGTAGGTTTCCATATGACTTGTTTATATTCTCTTAGAATTTGTTAGCCCTCCCTCCACTTTTCCTGTACTCAATCTCTTCTCTCACTTAGGCCTTTTCACCCCCATTAATCTGTTCTTCTGCTTACATATTTCCAATGCCATCCTATTAAGTCACCCCCCCTTCTCTTTCTATTCCCTTTGTATCTCCTTTTTAGCTTACTCACCTCTGCTACTGATTTCTCTTCCTACTCACACAGAAGAGGAAACAAAGCCTCTATAAGTCAAAAAGCAACAAATAACAAGCCCAAAATATAGCTTATTTAAGAATGGTAAATCCAACCATCCATCAGATGTTTTTTCTTAATTTTTATTAACATTTTCCATGATTATAAAAAGTATCCCATGGTAATACCCTCCCCCCATCAGATTTTAAATTTAATTTATTAGTTTTCTTTTCAGCAAATACAGGCAGTTTGGTACCATTGTTTAGGTTCATCCATGATCTACCCCCTCCCAATGGACCGTCCTTGTTGATGTAAATGGGTCGTGCATTGTGGAGTTAGCCCACAGTTATTTGTACGATAAATGTCTCTGCATATCATGACCCAACATGTGACTCTGACATTCTTTCCGTCCCCTCTTCCGCAAAATTTCCCTGAGCCATGTTGGGTTCATTTTGGTCTGCTTCAGTGCTGAGGTGTTGGGGGCCTCTGAGGCTCTGGCTCTCTGATTTGGTAGGAGTTGATTTTTCTCTGTGTTGGTCTCCCTCCCCTTTGTGCTGGTATCCGGTTCATCAGGAAAACAGCACCCTTGCTTGTTTCGCCAATTTTCCTTAGTTTCAGTTGGACCCCTTTTGAGGTATGTTGGGGCAGCTGTCTCCTTAGGATCTGCATCTATCTGAAAAAGAGAAGCAGATTCTCCAATGGAGCCCCATCAGATTTAACATATAATTTATCCTGATATGGAAGGTGCAGTTAGCACTTCTGGATCAGGCCTATACGCCAGGCTTATTTGGTGTACTGACCTGGTGTAATCCCATTTATCTTTTGGGATGATTTTGGTCTTAGTTATGCTGTGTTCCTGCTTGGGTCCCTCTTTGGTGCACTGTGGGCTCAGGTAGGCTGTCTGGGTCGTTAGATCACGGTTGCGGATGCTGGGTGCTGTGCTCTCCCGCTGGTCTCTGGTGCTTGCTGATGCTTGTGCTGGTGGTGGGGGAGGGGAGGCTGTCAATGGTGGCTCTAGTTCTCTTGCTGCTCTATGTGATCCTCTACCTCGTGATCTGCTCCTCTGTTGTTCACTGCCATTCTCCCTTCACATTTCTTGAGTTTGCGAAGAGCTCCGGTGTGAGTGGAAAATTCCCTCACCTGACTTTTCCTGTGGCTCAAGCCAAGCCTGGCAGCTGTGGTCCTGTGGACCTGCTGCCACTGCTGCTTGAGCCGCTTCTGCCTGCCTATGTGGGCTCTGGATCTCTCCTACTTCTCTGCTGCCATTGGTAATTTCTTACACACCTCACTTTTTAGTAGAAGAGTGTATTTTGCTGGGGTTTTTTTGTTGTTGTTTGTTTGGTTTTTATTTTTTATTTTTTTGGCTTTTTCTCCCCTAAGCTGCTTTGTCGTGGTTCCTATGCTGCCATATTAACTGTTCATTTCTTGTTTTCCTCCTTTTTTTAAACAGCCAGGCATAGTGACACATGCCTTTTTTAATTTATTTATTAGAGACAAAGAGAGGGGTGGGGGAAAGAATGGGTACACCAGGGCCTCTAGCCACTGCAAATGAACTCCAGTCACATGCACCACCTTGTGCATCTGGCTGTGTGGGACCTGGAGAATCAAACTTGGGTCCTTTGGCTGCATAGGCAAGGGCCTTAATTGATAAGCCATCTCTCCAGGCCTCTTTCTTCTCCTCCTTCTCTTCCTTCTTCTTCTTCTTCTTCTTCTTCTTTTTTTTTTTTTTTTTTGTTTTTGTTTTTCAAGGTTGGATTTCACACTAGTTCAAGCTGACCTGGAATTACCTATGTAGTCTCAGGGTGGCCTCAAACTCATGGTGATCCTCCTACTTCTGCCTCCCAAGTGCTGAGACTAAAGGCATGCACCACCATACCTAGCTTTCTTGAGGCTGCCAGAGCCCAAGCCCCAGGCAGATGTGCTGGGATGTTGGTCAAATTCTGGGTGATTTTATCAGCTCCAGATTTGTTTTTACTAACAGGGTTACTCTAGGAAGATAGCTTTCAGTGGTCTCAGTGTATGGCAAATGGGAGAGACAGTAGCAGACAAGTATTAAAGGATGTGTTGCAGTCAGGTTCACATTACTGGCAGAAATCACCCAACCAAGAGCAGGTTGTGGGGGGAAAAAAGCTAATTTTGGCTTACAGACTTGAGGGGAAGCTCCATGATGGAAGGGGAAAATGATGGCATGAGCAGAAAGTGGACATCACCCCTTGGCCAGCATAAGGTGGACAACAGGAACAGGAGAATGTGCCAAACACTGGCAAAGAGAAACTGGCTATAATACCTATAAGCCCACCCCCAACAATATACTGTCTCCAGGAGGCATTCATTCCCAAATCTCCATCAGCTGGGAATCTAGCATTCAGAACATTTAAGTTTGTTGAGGACACCTGAATCAAACCACCACATTCCACCCCCAGCCCCATAAACTGATATCCATCCATGATGTAAAATGCAATACATTCAATAGGACTTTAAGAGTCCCTATAGTTTTATCAATCCTAATGATGTTCAAACTTCCCCATAATCCAAGGTCTTTTAACTGAGCCATAATACCAAAAAAATCTGCAAAAAATCTATAATAGCACAGAATAAACATTCACACTACAAAAGATGGCATTGGGCATAATAAAGGAATATTCAACCAATACTAGATTTAGACAGGGCAAACATCAAACTCTTCAGCTCCAAATCCAATAACTCTAACCAGCACCAAGTCTCTTGTCTTCCAGTTCCGCCCCTCCAACTAGGCTATTCATAGTTCTGGGAAACTTCATCGGGGCTGGCAGCTCTCCTTGGCAACCATCTCATGGTCCTGGCATCCCCACTGGGTCTCCACTGCAACCCCTGGTTCATCCTCATGATTCCATTGGGTCTCCATGCAGGCATCCAGCAAACCTGCTTCACATTGCCTATGGCCATTTCTAAAACCAAGACTGCATTGCAGAATCAATGACCCAATCTTTCCTGCATTTTTTATACCCCATAATACCAGATAGGGTGCCAGTTTGTTAATCCAGGGGGAAATAAAACAGACTTTGAAGTATAGGACACTCCTTCACCATTCAGCCCCCTTCAAAAGACTGCATTCTTTCTGTTGTCTCAGTGCAGTTCAGCTGGCCAAATCTCAATGGTTGTGATCTCTCATACAGTTTTGGCCCAAATATTTCTTTCTGTGCCATATTCCTCTGCATACACCAGTCTGTTTCTATGCAATATAACCCTGCACCAGTTCTTAGGCCACGGGCATAACAGCAAGCCTCTCACACAAACTGCTTCTAGCAAAGTTCAAACAAAGCCCTTTTTTACCCTCATAAGCCAAACCTCACAGTTCATAGTTCTTACTGCATTCAGGTCTTTCAACGCTGACCAGAATAGTCCATCAAGCTGTACTTACAGCACTGCAAGGATCTCTTAGGCCAAGGTTTCAAATCCTTCCATATTCCTCTTAAAAATCAGCTCCAAAGCCGGGCGTGGTGGCGCACGCCTTTAATCCCAGCACTCGGGAGGCAGAGGTAGGAGGATTGCCATGAGTTCAAGGCCACCCTGAGATGACAGAGTTAATTCCAGGTCAGCCTGGACCGGAGTGAGACCCTACCTCGAAAAACAAAAACAAAACAAAACAAAACAAAAAAATCAGCTCCAAAAGGCCAAAGCCACACAGTAGGTGCCTAGTAGCAATCCTACTCCTTGGTACCAACATGACTGTTGTAGTCAGGTTCGCATTGCTGGTAGAAATCACCCAACAAAGAGCAGTTTGTGGGGAAAAAAAGATTAATTTTGGCTTACAGACTCGAGGGGAAGCTCCATGATGGCAGGGAAAAATGATGGCATGAGCAAACGGTAGACATCACCCTGGCCAACATGAGATGGACAACTTGAACAGGAGAGTGTGCCAAACACTGGCAAGGGGAAACTGGCTATAATACCCATAAGTCCGCCTCCAACAATACACTGCCTTCAGGAGTTGTTAATTCCTAATCTCCATCAGCTGGGAACCTAGCATTGAGAACACCTAAGTTTATGGGGAACACCTGAATCAAACCACCACAGGATATATAGGGAATTCATATAGCATTGCCCCGTGTGCCTGGAAATTTCCCTAGAGCTCTGAGGCAGATAATTCTTACTCCAGTCTGTGGCCCAAACCCCTCTGCTTTATGAGGCTGGGTTCACTTTGGCTATAGGCTGTTGTGGTGGAGACACCATGTTCTATGAAAGGCTTCATTTTACAGACCCAAGAACCAGGGCACACTCTGTGTCTTCAGAGCTGTGGCCTTTGAGGGCACCTGGCACAGTGATCCATAGCTGTCTTCTGGTTACCAGCTCAGGCCTGCTATTTGTATGCTCCCAGGGAGACTTTGGAGACCTCTCCTGGGACAATACCCTTGGAGGCCAAGGGCAGGAGGAATGCCCTGACCTGCTGAGACATGGAGCGAGAATGGACCAGGCCTGAGCATCTTGTGTTGCTCTTCTGGAAGGAGGGTCAACAAGGATCTGACCCAAAGGCCCACTTTATATGTGTGCTGTCTCCTGGGGACGTGTGCATGCTTAACACCTGCAACTGAGGCCATTCCATAGACTAACCTCAACCCTAAGAGTGCAACAAGAATGAGTACAGCTCACTGTGTTCCCCAAGACAGAGCACATCCCAACTTCTGACCTCTAGGGTGTCTTCTGTGTGTGCCTTTGCAGCTCAGTGGTCTCCGCTAGACATTCATCTGCTCATGAACACAGTCTCACACTGCCTACAGATACTGTGCACACATACATGTGAACATAGATACATGTACGCATGCACACACACATTGATATACACCTTGGCCAGCTCACATCTGTGCATATACACTTCCCCACCCCAACTTTTTACTAGACTTTTCTCACTGTCCAGTTCCTTTAGTCCTGGAACAGCTTCTGGGCTGTCCTCATTTCAGCTGCACACTCGGGCTCTCCCTGGGAGTGTTGTCACTAAGTCATTGCCTGTGTGCATGTTTCAGGGACCTTCAAGTCACCTTCAAGAAGCAGGGTCGGTGGCATCTAAATCTAATTTCAGTTTTCATCAAAGAACTGGAAAGTGTGAAAAAATGTCGGTTGGGCACCAGGGACCTCCAGGGCATGAGGTCCATGTAATAGACAAAGGGGTATACACCTACCCACACTTACCTAGCATCTAGGTGTGTGTGCAGGTTCCTGCCACAGGTTCCTGCCTATTGGTGCAGTTGCACAGGGTCCTTTAGGATGGTGGGCACGTATGCTGTAAGAAAGGCCTGCAAGGATATGGGCTGCAGATCATTCCAGGTGAGTGGGGGACTGCAGTGGGCTGAAATGAAGGCACGTCCCTCAGTGGTTTGTGGGAAGGCCTTAGTGCTATTCTGAAGAGGTTTTGCTACACGCTGACCCCAACTTCATATGTGATTCCTGTTATTACCACTATTGTCTCTTTTAGCAATTACTTGCACTCCTATGTGTTGTGTCCAAGCTTTGGGATCCTCATGGAGGTGGAAATACAGGCTAACTGGTGCTTATGGGCACAGGTGAAGGGAAATATCTGCACTGCCAAGCACCTGATTCTCACTTGTCCAGCCCTGCTCACTGATTGTATGTTCTGGGCCATTGAAGTTTCAGCAAGACCTTCTGTTCTGTGCTGTTTACTCAGCTCATCATTTTCCTTTGCCTACAGATCTCCTGACCGTGGAGCAAAGACACCCCTTGCAACCCATGTGCATCATCTTCTTTAAGTTTGATCCTCGTCCTGTTTCCAAAAATGCATACAGGTAACAACCTCGTTCCAAATGTGCCATGGTCAGCTGGATATGGGATATGTGGCTGATTCTCATCCTGGGATTTCACATATGGGAGAGACAAAGGATAGGCCATAGAGTGTGTGGATCAGACTCTGGATAGCTAAGGCTAGTGGCCGGAGGCTGGAGGATAAGCTGTACTTGCCTGGTCTTGCCCTCATGGACAATGGTAAAGAGTTGGTTTCAATCCTTAG
Organism: Jaculus jaculus; assembly: GCF_020740685.1. Lineage (NCBI taxonomy): Eukaryota > Metazoa > Chordata > Mammalia > Rodentia > Dipodidae > Jaculus > Jaculus jaculus. The sequence goes on along the minus strand of NC_059114.1, from coordinate 334,705 downwards.
CACTGAAAACTAGAATATTACAAAGCAATTCTTGAGGCTAGGGATATAATTGGGGCCCTGGGTTCAGTCCCAGTGCTTGCTTTGCAAGCATGAGGACCTGAGTTCTATTTCTAGAATCCACATTAAAAATTTAAAAACAAGCTGGGTATGGTGGCACACGCCTTTAATCCCAGCACTCCGGAGGCAGAGGTAGAAGGATTGCTGTGAGTTTGAGGCCAACCTGAGACTCCATAGTGAATTCCAGGTCAGCCTGGGCTAGAGTGAGACCCTACCTCAAAAAACCAAAATAATAATAATAATAAATAAAATGAAAAAAACAGGGCTGGAGAGATGGCTTAGTGATTAAGGTGATAGCCTAATAATCCTGAGGACCTAGGTTTGATTCCCCAGTATCCAAAAGACCCTAAGTCCTGCATGTAGCTACTGTACACACTGCAACATGAGGAATGGCTGCCTGGTGGTAACAACCAGAGGTTTCAGAGCTCCTTCAGAGCCAGGAGTGTCACATCCCTGGCTCTCTATAGACACTGAGCACATGTGAACCTTCATTGGCAATGGCTGAGGGAATAATTTTTTCTGGGCCTTGCTCATTTTGCCTGCTCAGTTCTGAATTTCATATTTAATGAAACCCCACAAAGCACTAGCAATTCAACTAAGCAATGACTCCTTTGATTAAAAATAACCCAGCCATTAATGTTCCTGAGTTATTAGACAAACATTCCTTGTTAAAAGTGGGCATTTGGGATGGGGAAATGGCTTAGTGGTTAAGGTGGTTGCCTATGAAGCCTAAGGACCCCAGTTCAATTCCCTAGGACCCACGTAAGCCAGATGCACAAGGGGCACATGCATTTGTTTGCAGTGGCTGAAGCCCTGGCATGCCCATTCTGCCTTTCTCTGCTTCCCCCCACCAAAATAAATAAAATATTTTAAAAAATGGACAGTTGCGAGACAGGGGCTCCCAACACCTCATCAGTAAAGCAGACCTAAAATGAACCCAACATGGCTCAGGGAAATTTTGCAGAAGAGGGGCCAGAAAGAATGTCAGAGCCACATGTTGGGTCATGATACGCAGAGACATTTCCTTCTACCCATAACTGAGGGCTAACTCCACAGTGCATGACCCATATACCTCAACAAGGAGAGGCCAGGGGGAGGGAGAAGGACATGGAGGAGGGTAACAATGGCACCAACTTGAATGTATTCACTGAGTACAAAACTAATTAAAAAAGGACAAAAGAAGAAAAAAGGACAGTTGAAGGCTGGAGAGATGGCTTAGTGGTTAAGCACTTGCCTGTGAAGCCTAAGGATCCCGGTTTGAGGCTCAATTCCCCAGTACCCATGTAAGCCAGATGGATAAGGTGGCCCATGCATCTGGAGTTCGTTTGCAGTGGCTGGAGGCCCTGATGCGCCCAATCTCAATATCTCTCTCTCTCTCTCTCTCTTGCTCTTAAATATTTTAAAATTTAAAAAATGGACAGTTGATAGCTGGGAGTGGTGACACACACCTTTAATCCCAGCATTCAGGAAGCAGAGGTGGGAGGATCGCCATGAATTTGAGGTCACCCTGAGACTACATAGTGAATTCCTGGTCAGCCTGAGCTTAGAGTGAGACCCTACCTCGAACTCCCCCCCCCCAAAAAAAAAAGAACAGTTGAACATCTTAGGATGGAAGGCTTTGTTGTGTCAGCTTTTCTTCTTTGGTTTTTGAGGTAGGGTCTCACTTTAGCCCAGGGTGACCTGGAGTTCATTGTGTCGTCTCAGGGTGGCCTTGAACTCTCCATAATCCTCCTTCTGCCCCCCAAGTACTAGGATTAAAGGCATGCACTACCATGCCTGGCTATTTTCTTCTTTTTCTTCTTTTTTTTTTTGTCTTTATCTCTTTCTTCTCCCTTCTCATTCTGGTCTTCCTTCTCTCTTTCTGTTCTTCCCCCTTCCTTGTCTTTTCACTTTTGTCTTTGCTAGAGTGCTAAATAGAATCAGCTCCCAAACCATGCATGGTCATGGCTCATGTCTAGAATCCAAGTGCTTGGGAGGCTGAAGTAGGAGTGTTGTCATGAGTTCTAGGCTAGCCTAAGCTATAATGTAATTTCCAGGTTAGTTTGGGCTATAGTAAGAAAGAAACTACCTTAAAAAAACAAAAAAATGTTAAAAAATACCAGCTCCCAAAACCAGTAGCCCCTGTATGACTATAGGTTGTGGAGTTCATGGTGCTCATATTGAGAGCACTGCGTTAGTGAGCAGGGACTGCTCTTTTGTTCCCCATTTACCCTCAGGGTGTCTAGGAGGCAAGAGCAGGGGAGAAACAAATATTTGAAGAACACTTGAGCAGGACCAGGTTGAAGCTGACCTCATTCTTCAGTGGGTGCTTCCAACTCAGTCCTTGTGTTCTCCTCATAGCTTGTGACCTCCTCCCTGGCTGGGACCACTGTCTCTTCCTCTGGCCATGGTCTAGGCCAGGGGTGGTACAAGGAGTGCTCTGTGGGCCCAGAGAGAGCAGATGCACTGCCTGTCCAAATGATGCCAGCAAGATTAATCCTGTGCCAGGGAAGGTTGGCATGGTTTCTGTCCTTTCTGCAGAGGTGGGGAACACCTCTGCTTAGAAGGGGCAAAGCAGAGATCATAGGAGATTTAGGCTGAGGTCCAGGTTGGAACTTGGCAGCTGGAGGTACAGAGACATTTTCTGTGAGTGACAGGCCTATTTTAGGAACAGTGACTACTCTTCTCCACTGTGAGTAGCAGATCTTGATTAGCTCTCTGCTACACTTAAAAGTTGGGAGTAGGGTACCTTGAAAGTAGTAAGGTTTCCATAGGAAACTCATAGGGTTCAATGTCCAGTCCCTGGCTAGTCTTCACCTGCTCCCTCCTCCACCAAATCCCACCATTAAACACAGGATGGAGCAGCCCCTAAATGCTGCTGATGTCCATTGTGTCTTCAAAGTCCTTTTGGTGGAAGCTCACATATCCAGGCCTGTTTGAGTACCCTCAGGGGACAGGGAAGATGGGCAGAAGGAAGAACAGTCTCACACCCTCCAGCAGGGTCCCAGGGATGTGCTTGGTAAAACCACTTATGACCCTTGCTTGCCCAGCTCCTGGTCCTGTCACTGGCCTGACCTTGTTAGGGTATAACATGGAATAAGGTTGTCCCATAGGACCTGGCACACACATCTCGTACTGAGCCACAGTGATCTCTCAGAGGCAGTCAGGCAGGGTCCCGAGGCAGCTCTGCGCTGCTGCTTGTAGCACCTGAGGAGCTCTTTTTATAGACTTCTATGCAGGTGACATGGAATTCTTGACTTTCTCGTGGAAAAGAATGTCAGCATAAAGCAAACAATGAATTTGAGAGATTTTTAACATAGATCTAGATTAATAGGCACTCAGGGGAAGGATAAGACATACCCAAGATATGGGTATGGGCTTCTTAAGAGAGAGAGTCACACATAAGTAGTCTTTGCTATAGCCTTGTATATGATTTGGTGGTTTCTGAAGTTATATCTCAAAGGGCTGCTACAGAACTTAGATGAGATGATAGGGTGGTTCCAGAGGTGTGCTGGGTAGGATTCTAGCTAATAGGTAAGTCTGAGTCACAAGGGTTGAACAGGAAGTTAAGATGTTGTTGCTGTTGTAGCAGACAGTTTTTAGGTCACTGAGATGAACTTTTTTGTTTGTTTGTTTGTTTTGAGGTAGGGTCTCAATCTGGTCCAGGCTGACCTGGAATTCACTATGTAGTCTCAGGGTGGCTACGAACTCAAGGCAGCCCTCCTACCTCTGCCTCCCGAGTACTGGGATTAAAGGCATGCGCCACCACACCCGGCTCTGAGATGAACTTTAAAAAAAAAATTATTTATTTATTTATTTGAGACAGAGAGAGAGGGAGAGAATATGGGTGCTTCAGGGCCTCCAGCCACAGCAGACAAACTCCAGATGCATGCACCACCTTGTGCCATCTGGCTTATGTGGATACTGGGAAATCGAGCCTCAAACCAGGGTCCTTTGGCTTCACAGGCAAGCGCTTAACCACTAAGCCATTTCTTCAGCCCAAGATGAACTTTTTAATAGGCACAGTTATGGATGAGGGATATTTATTGAAGTTTACAGGGAAGTTGTGTAATTGCATAAGAAGCTGGCCCCCTCTTAAAGGACCAAGCAGAGAAAGAGAAGTCCCAAGCCAAAAACCCCCAAAGCCACAGCGCACAGCACTTTCGGAACTTCAGGCAGAACTTAGGCACTTTGTATACCTTTAGACTGGAATTCTCATCCACCACCACACCTTAGGGCTGAAACCCAGGATCTGCTCAGTTAAACCTCCTCCAGCAAGGTAGCTGGAAATCTAAGAAGATTTAATAAACTCCTGAATCTATTGGGGGGGGACCATCTATTTAAGCTACCCCAACTATAAGCAAAGTTTATAGTCTTATTTTGAAGTTTGAAAAAAAATTTTTTTTTGGTCAAGAGATGGCTTAGTGGTTCAGGTGCTTGCCTATGAAGCCTAAGGACCCATGTTCGACTCTCCAGGTCCCATGTAAGCCAGACACACAAACTGATGCAAGTACACAAGGTCATACATGCGCACAAGGAGGTGCATGCATCTGGAGTTTGATTGTAGTGGCTGAGGCCCTGGCATGCACATTCTCTTTCTCTCTCTCACTCACTGTCTCACATAAAAAGGACTTAAGAGGATGGTATTTTACATATGTAAGTAAAACAGACTAATGGGAATGGAAAGGACTAAGTGAGGTCAAATTGAGTAAATGAAAGGTAGGGAGAGAGCTCATCAAAATCTAAGAGGGTATGAATAAGTCATATGGAAACCTACTTTTTTGGACAGTGCTACACCCAGAATTAATAGATTGTTATTTTCAGTACCAGGGGTGGGATACTTTCTAGTGAGTTGTTGGCCAGGGAGGTCCCTTATGCCCCCAAACATTACATGCCATTGCTGAGGTCCTTGGTTTCCCACCAGGAATAGATGGTAAGACCCTATTGCTGAAGACTCCACATACTTGTGCTGCAAGGTCACTGAGAAATCCTGCTGGAGCTGAGCTGAAAACCTCTGTATACACCAGCTGACAGAAAGCTGGAAAAAGCTATGCTGTATGTAGTTTCATGGAAAAGAGATAAATCACCAGTGGAGGGCTGGAGAGATGGCTTCATGGTTAAGGTACTTTCCTGCAAAGCCAAAGGACCCAGGCTTGACTACCAGGGCCCATGTAAGCCAGATGCACAAGGTGGTGCATACATCTGGATGCGTGTGCAGTGGCTAGAGGCTCTGATGTACCCATTCTTTTTCTCTATTTGCCTCTCTCCTGCTCTCTCTTTTAAATAAACAAACAACATAAGCATATTTTTAAAAAGAAAGAAATTGGGAGGCAGAGGTAGGAGGATCACTGTGAGTTCAAGGCCACCCTGAGACTACATAGTTAATTCCAGGTCCGCCTGGACCAGAGTGAGACCCTACCTGGAAAAAAAAAAAAAGAAAGAAAGAAAGAAAGAAAGAAATCACCAGTAGAGATAAACAACAGTAGACACTAGAAGCTGTAAATTTGGCCAGCCAGGCCAAATGAGCCAACGGGTGCAATAGTGGCATGTCTGTTATGGGGGAAATCAACTGCTCTCTAATTGGACTGGAGGCCCACTCCATGGGAGGGAATATGTACCTGGTACGCAAAACCTATGATGGGAGCAGGGCGTGGTGGCACATGCCTTTAATGGCAGCCCTCAGGCAGAGGTAGGAGGATCGCCATGAGTTCGAGGCCACCCTGAGACTGCATAGTGAATTTCAGGTCAGCCTGAGCTAGAGTGAGGCCCTACCTCAAAAAACAAAAACAAAAACAACCTATGATGGGGGAGGTCATAAGCCCCAGGGTTGTAACATCTGCTGGTATTTGGCTGAATATATATACTGTGCTCACAAACTGTCTGGTAAGCACTTCTCTCAATGTTCTCAATCTCCTGGGCAGGGGCTATGAGTCTGGTCTCCTGGGAGCTACTTGGAGCCACTGTGGGTGTGGGTGAGGCATACCCATGTATTAATGCTATTCTCAGTTTTGGTTAGAGAAGTGTCTCTGTTCAAATGGTAGTGACCTTGGGGTGACTCAGAAGGCACAATGGTGCTAAGAAGTGACAGAGGAGTGCTCAGCACTGAAACATCTCTCTCATACCTTCTAAGGCTCCGGGTCCATTGAGGAAGAGGTGGTGGAAAAAATGTAAGAGCCAAAGGATGCACAATGCACTCTTCTAAGCACAAAATGGCCTGGATATTAATGACCTCACAGTGCCTTACACAAGACCCTCATAATAGGTGGAAAACATGATGACATCAAAATAAAAATGAGACTGATAAAATAAAAGTGAGAGGGGAAAAGGGTATGATGGAGAATGGAATTGCAAAGGGAAAGCGGGGGAGGGAATTACCATGGTTTATTGTCTATGATTATAGAAGTTGTCAACGAAAAAAAGGAAAATATTTTATTTATTCATTTGCAAGCAGAGAGAGAAGAGAGACACAGAGAGAGGATGGGCATGCCAGGGCATCTAGCCACACAAATGAATGTCAGATGCATGCGCCACCCTGCACCTCTGGCTTTATGTGGGCATGGGGTAATCAAATCCAGGTGTCAGACTCTGCAGGCAAATGCCCTAACTGCTGAGCAATCTCTCCAGCCCCATAGTCTTCTTTTTGAGATTCCCAGAAAAGGTCAGGTTTACATCTGAGAAAGAAGTAAGGCCATACTCAGAGTCATATATGCTTAGGTCTTAAGCATAGTATGATCCATTACTATTTGAACATTTTTATTTTTATTTTTTTGGAAGTAGGGTCTCACTCTCACCCAGGCTGACCTGGAATTCACTATGTAATCTCAGGGCAGCCTTGAACTCACAGTGATCCTTCCACCTCAGTCTTCTAAGTGCTGGGATTAAAGGCGTGTGCCAGTATGTCCAGCTGCTATTTTAGCATTCTCATTTGGAAGATCTTTATATATAAATGGAATATTATCTCTACGTAGGTGCCTTCACAGTAAATGTTAATTGTGCTGGAACTCTTGACTTTTAGCTGGCAAGAGATTTTAAACAGACTTCCTTCCCATGTTCCCTGTCTTTTCTATTTTTTCGAGGTAGGGTTTTGCTCTAGGCCAGGCTGACCTGGAATTCACTGTGTAGTCTCAGGCTGTCCTTGAACTCATGGCACTCCTCCTACCTTGGCTGGGATTAAAGGTATACCCCACCATACCTGGCTTTCCCCCCTTTATTTTCTATCCTGTCTCATACCTACATTTTTGCCCAGCACGTGCCTATCTCCTGGGCAGGGGCTATGAGTCTGGTCTCCCTGGGAGCTACTTGGAGCCACTGTGGGTGTGGGTGAGGCAAAGACTGGTAGATTCCTGTCCATGTTACTATTGTAAATTTTATGTTAACAAAGAAGGAGGCTGGAGGTGGAGCTCCATGGTGGAGAATGCACTTCCCTGGGTTCATCTGAGAAGACTAGTCATGCTTTCTTATTTCAGGCTCATCCTGGCAGCCAACAGAGATGAATTCTATCACAGACCATCCAAGTTAGCAGATTTCTGGGGGAACAACAATGAGATCCTCAGTGGTAAGCCTTTCTTCCTACCTGATAGAGAGCCATTGAGCATGTCCTCACCAGTCCCTAGGGTTACATGAAAGCACAAGTCCTAGAAAAAGGGTAGCAATGACCCAGATTCCAAGTGTAAATGCTGAGTGTGGGAATAGAAAGACAAGGCATAGATCGGCTTCAAGGGTTGAAATCATTGTTGGTCAGCCCCAGCCAACATCAGGCATCTCTTGTAGTCAGCCTGCATGGAGGGGCCACATTGTTAGTCACTATGAAGCATTCTTACTGTTTGTGTCCATGTGTGTTTTCATATCTGCATTCCTTTTCTTACCTCTGCATCCCTCACTCCACAGTGGGCTGAGTTAGGAGACTGAAGGCTTGTTTGGAGTGCATTCATGGAAATATTGTCATTGAATTTTGTACTGTAAACTTATTTTTATTTGCTTTTATCCAGGGCCTTGCACTTGCTAGGCACTAAGGGCTTCTTAAGATCTGTTAGGGGAGTGAAGAGTCAGCCCCACATGAGCTAATTAATTTTTGCCAGTACTTACCCAGTGTCCTAGGAGTTACTGTTCTTCTACTCTGGCTTCTAGGAAGAGGCAACACTCCCTGCCCTGGATAAAGGCTGTTCTCTATGATCCTTCTATGTGGTTCTGTCCCCATCACATATGCACTGATTCAGTTGATATCTAGACGCAGTTCTCTTCTCTCTCCTCTTCTGCCCCCACACTCTGGCCACTTTGATTTCCCTGAGTCCTCAGCTCCTGTCCTAAGCTCAGAGAGTCTGCTGACCTCCAGCTGGATCCCTACTCCTGTTGGATTTTGAGGGCTATCTAATAATCATGGGATCCTTCTCATTTGCTTTCAGATCATGTATGTATGTACATATGTTTGTTTATTTGTTTGTTCTAGCTTTTTTTTTTTGAGGTCTCTGCCTCTCAAGTGCTGGGATTAAATGCATGCGCCACCATGCCTGGCTTTCTTCTGGCTTTTTAAGACAGGGTCTAAAATAATCCAGGTTGGCATTAACACACTATGTAGCTGGGGCTGGTCTTAAACTGCTTCTTCCTCCTCCCTCTTGTCTTGCAGCTGCTGAGATTATAGGCATCTGACTTTTTGTTTGTTTACGGGCTTGCTTGCCTTTTTTTTTTTTTTTTTTTTTTTTTGGTTTCTTTCCAAGTCGGGTTTTGCTTTCACCCATTTTGACCTGGAATTCACTATGTAGCCTCAGGCTGGCCTTGAATTTACAGGGATCCTCCTACTTTAGCCTCCCAAGTAGTGAGATTAAAGGTGTGCTTTAACCTGGCTTCCATCTTGTGTTATGTAGATATTGGGGAATCAAACCCAGGCTATCAAGCTTTGCAAGCAAGTGCTTTTAAGCATTGTGCCCCATTGGGTTTTTTGTTTTGTTTTATTTGTTTATTTATTTACTTTTCTTTTTATCTTTTTGGGATAGTCTCATTATGTATTCTGGCTGGCTTCAGATTTGAGACAGTCTTCCTGCCTCTCAAATACTGCGATTATAAGCATGATCCACTAGGCCCAGCTTGGATTCTTTTTTTCCCCAGGTAGAGTCTCACTCTCTACCCAGGCTGATCTGGAGTTCACTATGTAGTCTCAGGGTGGCCTTGAACTCACAGCAATCCACCTATGTCTGCCTCCTGAGTGCTGGGATTAAAGGCATGTGCCACCATGCCTGGTTTATGTTTTTTTTTATCTTTTTTTCTTCCCTAGCCCAACCTGACCTGGAACTCATACTGTAGCCTAGGCTGGCTTGAACTCATGGCAGTCCTCCCATCTCAGCCTTCCCAAGTCCTGGGATTGTAGGTGTGAGCCATCATGTCCAACTCAAGATCCTTTATCTTAAAACTAATGTTTTCATATAGTTTAGTTTTTGGTTGTTTTATGTGGGAGAGAAAAATTTGTACTTCGTTGGTTGGCCAGATAGTGAAGTCCCTTCATTTTTAAATTATTGATATGTAGGATTTCCTTATGTATTCTGGATGTGAGTCATTTATGAATAAATGGATTGCCTACTAATTTTCTTAATATCTTTTGGTTACAACATTTTATTTTAACCAAATACAGTTTATTTTATTTACTTATTTATTTGAGAGAGAGAGATAGAGAGAATAGGCATGCCAGGACCTTTAACCACTGCAAATGAATTCCAGATGCATATGCTACTTTGTGTATCTGGCTTTATGTGGGTCCTAAAGAATTGAAACTGGTCCTTTGGCTTTCATGCAAGTACCTTAACCACTAAGCCATCTTTCCAGCTCCAAATATATAGTTTATCTTTTTGTGATCTATTCTTTCTATACCTTGCTTGAAGACTATGCATTCTCTCAGGTCATAATGATACTTTTTTCTGTTGAAGCCTTTGAGTAGGGGGTCTATACTGTGATCTGTAATTTACCTCAGATTAACATGTTTGTGTGTGTGCACATGCATATGCATATTCATTTGTGTGGGTGTGGCCATGTGCATGCCATTGATCATCTGTGAAGGTCAGAGTACAACTTTGGGTGTCAGTCCTCACTTCCACCTTGTTTGAAGAAAGAAGGTCTCCTGTTTTGTTGTTGCTCACCAGGCTAGCTGGCCTGAGAGCTTCCTGGTAATTCTCCTTTCTCTACCTCCGTTCTTGTCCTGTGCTTTCTAGTTACAGATAATAGTGTTCTAGGGCTTATTTTATTTTATTTTATTTTTTGGTTTTTCGAGGTAGGGTTTCACTCTGGTCCAGGCTGACCTGGAATTGACTATGTAGACTCAGGATGGCCTCGAACTCACAACAATCCTCCTACCTCTGCCTCCCGAGTGCTGGGATTAAAGGCAGGCGGCACCACGTCCGGCTTGCTTTTTTTTTTTTTGAGGTTGGGTCTCACTCTAGCTCAGGCTGAGTTGGAATTTACTATATAGTCTCAGGGTGGCCTTGAACTCACAGTGATCCTCCTACCTCTGCCTCCCAAGTACTGAGACTATAGGCATGCACCAGCACGCCCAGCTGCATCTGACTTTTTACTTGTGTGCTGGGGATCCAAAATCCAGTATTCTGCTTTCATGGCAAGTGCTTTATCCACTGAGCCTTCTCCCTGACACCCTCAAATTAATTTTTGTGCATAGTGTAAGGTAAGGGTTGAGATTTATTCCTTTGTACCCACCTAATTCTCTAGTTCTAACATCATTTATTAAACTAATATTATTTTACCTGTTGTGTTACTATAGCAACTTGATTGTAAAGCAGTTGAATACACATGCTTGGATCTATTCTGGACATTCTTGTGTCCCTTTGATCTGTGTGTGCCTTGATGTCAACACCTTAGTTTCAGTTAGTATATACTTTTTTAAGGTTTAGAGAGACTTTATTAGACTAAGAGAAGGAAAAGGAAGTAAAGAGAGCTCCTTCCTTCATGAGGGGGGCAGGAAAGAAAAGATAAGAGAAAAGAAAGCAAAACCAAATTACTCCTGAGGCTGTAGCTTAGTGGGTAGGCTATTTACCTTGCATATATGAAGCCCTGGGTTTGACCCCAGCACCGCTCAAGCCAGGCACAGTGGTGCATGCCTGTAATCTCAATATCTAGGAGGTGGAAGCAGGAGGATCAGGAGTTCAAGATCTTCTTTTGCTATCTACCAAGTTCTAGCGAAGTCTGAGCTACATTAGACTCTGCCTCAAAACAGCAAACAGAGGGCAGAGAGATGGCTTAGCAGTTAATGAACTTGCCTGTGAAACCTAAGGACACATGTTTAATTCCCCAGTAGCCATGCACATGTGTCTGGGGCGCATGTGTCTGGAGTTTGTTTGCAGTGGCTGGAGGCCCTGGCATGCCCATTCTTTTTCTCTGTAGCTGCTGTTTTCTCTTTCTCTCTCCCTTAAAGAAATAAAGTAAGGCTGGAGAGATGGCTTAGCAATTAAGGCAGTTGCCTGCAAAGCCAAAGGATCCTGGTTCAACTCTCCAGAACCCACATAAGCCAGATGCACAAGTGGGCGCCTGCATCTGGAGTTCGTTTGCAGTGGCTGGAGGCCCTGGCGGGCCCATTCTCTTCCCCCCACCAATAAATAAATAAAATATTTTAAAAAGAAATAATAAACATTTTAAAAACAGCAAACAAATCGAAACAAATAATAAATGAATGTTATAGTCTGAGCATCCATTTACTTACTAGTTCTAATATGTTGTTTTGGGGTATTTTTGAGCTTTCTTATTGCGTAATCCTGCTGTCTACAAATAAGAGTTTTGCTTCCTTTTCTATCATTGTATCTTTTATTTATTTTCTGCTAGAATTAATTTGATATAAATTGCCATTTTAGTGACAGCATTGTTTTGCCTCTAGACCACGATGACTTGTCATCTAGCAAGGCCCACCTGTACTCTGGGAGGGGCAGCGTCTGTCTCCCTCTGTCCCTCCTCCTCTCCTCTCCACTAAGCAACACCTCCAAGCTCCTCTCCTATGTCTGATGGAGCCTGTCTAACATAGTATAGGGCATAGTGGCTAACAGCATTGATTACACTGGCCCAAGCATCAAATATGTTTCCCAGAAACGGAATTCCCAAGTTTCAGGACCCTCTGTCAGGATGGATGTGTTTGGTGGCTGTGTGTATTATCCTGTGAGGCAAAACTTCACTGGCTGTACTTTGTAAACTCTAGTGATTGCCTCTCCATGAAGAATTGGAACCCACCCCTATAGCCAGGGCTTCTGGGCCAGGCTATATGATTGAGGAGGGAAAATGACATAGGATAGAACAGAGGACTGGAATGATGCACATCATGGTGAAGGTACTGGTGGTAACCCTGTCATTGGTTGTAGGGCTCGACATGGAAGAAGGCAAGGAAGGAGGCACATGGCTGGGCATCAGCACACGTGGGAAGCTTGGGGCGCTCACTAACTACCTACAGCCCCAGCAGGACAAGGATGCCCGTGGCAGAGGTATGGGGGTGTGGCTGTCCTAGGTGAGGCAGGACCTAGGTAGGATTGGGGAGAGGTGGGGCAGGGATAGGGAAAGGGAGGAAGACATCCTTCCAGTCTTCTGTTGCTATATCTCATTCTTTCCATGTGTTTCCCATATGGCAGAGACTGAAAGAAAGCTAAAGAGAAAATGGGTCTGGCATCGTCATGAGAGCAAGCCCCACACTCTTTGCTTGCTACTTCTCAGAGAGTTATTCCTGGCAGCTGGGTCATCAACCCCTAACTGGGTTTTCATGCTGGGTTTCCATATAGACACAGTGGAGGAACTTTTATTTATTTACTTATTTTATCATATTGGGGATTGAACTCAGGGCATCAGGCAGGCTAGACAAGGGTTGGACTACTGAGCATGTCTCCTACCCAGAAATTATCTTTAAAGCCATTCTCTGTGGTGGTCCAGTCAGTTAAGAAGTAGCTGAATCCAGATGCTGCAGGTCCTTCCTGTGTCCTCAAAGACCATACTCCAGTCTTTCCAGGGATAGGGTCTCATCACTGCTGCCTTGGCCACAGATATGTGTTCCCTGCCCACAGGTGAACTTGTAACCCACTTTCTGACCACTGACATGGACAGCTTGTCCTACCTGAAGAAGGTCTCCGCGGAGGGTCATCTGTACAACGGCTTTAACCTCATAGCAGCTGACCTGAGGTGGGTCTCCTTGGAGACCAGGTCTCCAATGCCTCTGCACACAGCCCTGTGATCCAGTTATCTCGATGCCCTTTCCCAGGATGTGATTGCAGTAGGCTTATCAAGTGTCCAAAGACCTAGCCTACTGACTGAGGATTGAGGAGGGAGCAAAACCCAGGGCTTCTTGGAACAGTTAAGGCTGCTGGTTCCTGCATCAAGGGAGCTACAGTGGAGAGTTGGCAGTGTTCGAACTGTGAGGAGCAGTGTGTGTCAGGTGATCTCAGCTGAGTGTCTCCCCCTCCCATAGAGGGGTGCACTGTAACGGTTTTCAACACTCCTGACCAAGTGCTAAGTTCCCAAGTGACTCTCATTGGAGATGTGGCCACAGGAAATACAGAAGTTTTGTATGCCTGGGCTGTCAAAGAATTAAATATCCTTCCTTCCATTTTGCACTCCTCCACTTCTCCATCCTTCCCTTTCCATTGCTCAGAAGGGAATACTGCTAGCCTAGGGGGTTCCTCCCCAGAGAAGACTTCAGCGCCTTTCTGTTAGCCCATGCCCATATGTCTATTTCCACAAGTCCATGGGTCTCTGGGCCTGAGCCCCAGGTCCAGTGTGCCTTGAGCATCCCCTGCATTGTGAAGCATGTTCTGTGCCACTCCTGTATCACATGGATTGATTCATTCACTATGGAAGCTGAGTGAGATACAGTGGTCCATAGGAGGAAGGCCTACAATGGGAGCTGGAGCTAGTGCTTGCTGCCTGAAGGCCTCCTCCCCTTTCATTTTTGGGACTCTTAGAAGCCAAATTCCTGTACTTTCTTTGTCTGTCTGTCTGTCTGTCTTCCCCAAACATGAAGACTACTGTGTACTGTCATAGTAGTTTCATATGTGTCTGACCCAGCCCTAGGACACCAGAGCAGTAGCTGTCATGCAGGCAGCCCTATGTGGTCAGTAGAGTAGCTATGTCAAGCAGCTGGAGGACATGACTGTTGTGGGATATATGGATGACTTTTGCAGCTGGGCCTCTGGGAATCTGAGCAGCATTGCTGGCTTATGGAGTCTGCAGGGTCAGAGCCAGCTACCCTAAATGTAACCCAGAGGGCAGGTGGTGGCTAGAAGAGTGTCCCGCAGGTCAGGCTGCTGCTGCTAACAATGGCTGAGGCTAAAGAGCAGCAGCTATCAGAGAGTCAGTGAGCATCCTTCTGGTGGATACCAATAAAGAAACAATGGCCTGGGCCTGGGACAATGAATGCCCCACTGGGTAAAGTGCTTGCTGTGCAAGCATGAAGACTTGAGATCAGATCCCCAGCACCCATGTAAAATGCCAGGGATGGTAACAAATTCCTGTAATCCCAGTGCTAGTGAGACTGACACAGGAGATTCCCAGAGTCTGCTGGGTAGCTTTTTTAGCCAAATCAATCAGGTGAGCTCTAGGTTCAGTGAGATCCCTATCAATAAGTAAGGTGGGGAGCAACTGAAGAAGACACCTGACTGAGCTCCACATGCATGGGTACATACCACACACATACACATGCATATGTGTACACACCACACACACATACATACACATGCAAAAAAAAGACTAGAAGGGAAAGAGAGTTGTCCTGGTTCCAGATGGCCTGGACCCAAGCTCTGCCTTTATCTAGCCTGGGACAGTACTGGCAGGGGCCCTAGCACTGGTCCCCATTTTCACAGGTCATTGTACAGTGCCCTTCAAAATGCTTTATGGCTGGGTGTAGTGGTGCAGGTCTTTAATTCCGGCACTCAGGAGGCAGAGGTAGGAGGATTGCCATGAGTTCGAGGCCACCTTGAGACTACAGAGTGATTTCCAGGTCAGCCTGAGCTAGAGTGAGACCGTACCTCAAAAAAGCAAAAAAAAAAAAAGCTTTATGGTCGCCAGGCATGGTGGAACACACCTTTAATCCCAGCACTGGGGAGGCAGAGGTAGGAGGATCACTGTGAGTTGGAGGCCAGCCTGAGACTACATAGTGAGTTCCAGGTCAGCCTAGGCTAGAGAAAGACCCTATCTCTCAAAAACAAACAAAAATGCTTTTTGCCCACAAGCAAAATCTCCAAAATCATTAGCCAAAAGTCTAATGGCTGGTGTAAGGAGGAATGTGAAAGGCATGTGAACTAGGGCCTAGAGGTTGGGTAGTAGTACAGAGGGTCCCCAGTTCCTAAAGCCACCCCTTTCTTTTTATTCATTCTGAAAGCACAGATCTCTTTGCCTGGTATCTGGAAGGTGTCTCACAGAGCACAGAGACAGTTTTAAAAATAGATATTGCAAGTTCCAACTGGTATTGAAGAATTGGCACAGCTTTAGCAATAGAGTGTTTTGAGGATTATAAAATGTTTACTCAGCATATGAAAATAGGAAAAAAATGGTCTTTGTCATTTTGTCAGAAGCCTACCCCAAGGCTACCTGCCAGAAGCTCTTAGAGATACATTGTGGGAATGGGAGCTGTGTCCCTCCAGAAGGGTCTGGCATGGGCATTTCCAGCTCTGCCATTCTCCCTGGATTCACGGCCATTCCATGGGCCTTCAGGAAGGCAGGAAGGACTTCCGCATGTTGCTTCTTCCCTACTGATGGTCTCAGATAGTGCGCCAGGCATGTGCTGTGAGGCGGGATGGGCCGGTACCCCGTGGCTTAGCCTCTTAGGCTCGTGGCCTGGTGAAGCGAGCCCTTGTCCTTGTGCAGCACTGACTGTGCTCAGGAAAGAGGACTACGAGGTCAGGGAAGCCCAGGAGCAGGGCGCCTGGGGCCTTCATTTGACCTTCTGTGGCTTCTGTCTTCCATCTGCAGCACAGCAAAAGGAGACGTTGTTTGCTACTATGGAAATCGAGGGGAGTCTGAGCCCGCCATCCTGACACCAGGTGATACGTGACGGGGGTCTGCTTGTTTGCAGGGGCACTGGGCTTTTCAACCATCAATCTCTTGGTTCATTACTCTCCTGGAATGACTCTATGACTCTGTTAGCTGTTTGTATACCTTAGATGGTCTGTATGGGACTATTGCCTGGACCTGCAAACAAGAGCGCCCCCTACCCTCTGTGCCCTTTCCCCTTGGCTTTTCCTGGAGAGAGAATGCTAATCTTTGACTCCTGCCTTAGGCCCATGCTCCAGATGACAAGTATCAAGGCCACCTCACAGCCCTATCTCTGCCTGACCATTCTCAGTTACCATCTGGAGTCTTCTGCAGCCCACTCACACACACACCACTCCAGCCCCTCTTACATGCACATCCTACATCCAGTGTCCGTGCCTGGTCCATAGCTCTGACACCAGAAGCCACTGTACCCTGATCCCCTTTCTCTCACTACTGTGTCCAGGTATGTGCCTTCTGAAGCTTGACACTGCTGTCCCCTCTCTCCTCAGGTGTTGTGATTTACTCGAAACCTCCTCTGCCAGTCCTGACCCCCAGTTTGGGCAGAAAGTATCTCACATTGATTGCCCCATCTGAAGGGAAGTCTGTATCTTGTCCCAGGTCTGGTTCCAGGACTGAGCAGGCACCCCTGAGAAGTATCACGAATGGGGTCTAACCCAGCACAGGATAAACTAACCTCCTGGGACCAGAGTCTGGGCTTAAAGCCTGCCTGTGGGCCACTCCTTGCTGTTGGCATCTCAGATCCTTGCATGTGAGTCATTGGCCCATACCTCCCCAGTGGAGACAATTAAGTGTTCTCTGTAGCACCCTCATCCTATTTCTGTGTGACAGTGCTCCTTTGCATGCAGTTCCTGCATCTTCAAGACACGGATGGAATTAGTAGTTGGCACTAGTCTTGAAGTGAGATTTCAGAGCACAGGTCACTCCTTCCTACTGATGGCCAGTGCTGAACCCCAAATGTGGCCACACATTAAACACCAAGGGGAGAAAGTTTTCCCACCTTTCCTTCTGTATTGCTGCTGCTGCCCTTGGATACATAGCCTGTTTCCCAGTTGTTTGTGTTTGTGGCTTTTCTTTCTTTTCTTTTCTTTTATTTATTTTAGTTTTTCAAGATAGGGTCTTGCTCTAGCTCAGGCTGTCCTGGAATTCACTTTATAGTCTCAGGCTGGCCTTGATCTCATGGTGATCCTCCTACAAGCTCTGCCTCCCAAGTGCTAGGATTAAAGGTGTGCATCACCATGTCTGGCTCTAGCTTTTCTTTTTTTTTTAATTTAAATTAACGAATTAATTAATTTGAGAAATAAAGGGGCAGATATATATAATCCTTCTGTTTATTGGGATTTTATATATATATATATATATATACACACACACACACACACACACACAGAGAGAGAGAGAGAGAGAGAGAGAGAGAGAGAGAGAGAGAGAGAAGAGAGAGAGAGGGAGGGAGGGGGGAGAGGAGAAAGAAGGGGGGGAGAGAGAAAGAGAGACCTTTAGCTACTGCAGACAAACTCCAGATACATGAGCCACCTTGTCCTTGTGCATCTGGCTTTACATGGGTACTGAGGAATCAAACCTGGGTCCTTGGCTTTGTCAGCAAGCACCTTAACGATTAAACTATCTCTCCAGCCCTTAAAAATTATTTACTTATTTATTGAATGTTTTATTTTTATTTATTTATTTGAAAGAGGCAGAGAGAAAGAGAGAATGAATGAATATGAATGAATATACCATGGCCTCCAGCCTCTGGAAATGAAGACCAGATGTATGTGCCACCTTGTGCATCTAGTATTATATGGGTCCTGAGGAATCAAACCTGGGTCCTTTGGCTTTGCATGCAAGTACCTTAACCACTAAGCCATCTTTTCAGCCCTTATTTATTTGAGAGAGAGAGAGACAGAAAGAGGCAGAGAGAGAGTGAGTGAGTGGGTGTGGGTATGTCAGGGCCTCCTGCCACTACAAATGAACTCCAGACACATGTGCCACTTTGTGCATCTGGCTTTATGTGGGTACTGGAAAATAGAACCTGGGCCGTCAGGCTTTACAAGTAAGTGCCCTTAAGCACTGAGCCATCTCTCCAGCCCCTGTTTGTTGTTTTTCTGATAGCTATGTTTTAGCTTTCCCCAAATTATACCCTGGAGACTCTGCCAACTGAATGTTGTCCGCCCTTTTGGGTTTCCCTCATGTTTATTACTATTTTTTTGCTGCTGCTTATACTTTTGCTGTCTTGTCTGATAAACCATTGCATGAAGCTTTTTCTTCAAGAGTTCTGTAGTTTATTTATTTATTTATTTATTTTGGTTTTTTGAAGTAGGATCTCACTCTAACCCAGGCTGATCTGGAATTTACTGTCTAGTCTCAAGCTGGCCTCAAACTCACAGCAATCCTCCTACCTCTGCCTCCCAAATGCTGGGATTAAAGGCATGGCCACCATGCCCAGCTATTTGTGTTTTGGGACAGGGTCTTACTCTGTAGCCCTGGCAAGCCAAGAATTTACTATGTAGCCCAGACTAGCCTAGAACCAACCATAATCCTTCTGTTTATTGGGATTATGGGCGTGTGCTACCATGCCTGGGTAAGTTTTTAAAAATTTTATTTATTTATCTGACAGAGAAAGAGGGAGAGAGAGGTGTGCGCACCAGGGCTTCTAGCCACTGCAAACGAACTCCAGACGCATGCTCCCCCTTGTGCATCTAGCCAACGTGGGTCCTGGGGAATCGAACCTTTGTCCTTTGGCTTTGCAGGCAAATGTGTTAAGCGCTAAGCCATCTCTCCAGCCCTTAGTTTTTTATTTTAGAGAGAGAGAGTTGGTGTGCCAGGGCCTCAGCCACTGAAGTTGAACTCCAGACACTTGTGCCCATGTAGTGGGCATGTGTGACCTTGCACTTTCCTCACCTTTGTGTGTCTGGCTTACTTGGGATTTAGAGAGTCGAATATGGGTCCTTTGGCTTTGAAGACAAGTGCCTTAACCACTAAGCCATGTCTCCAGCCCTTGGCTAATTTGAAAACATATATTTGCAAAAAGAGAGAATAGGCATGGTATGGCCTTGTGTCACTGCAAACAAGCTCCAGATGCATGCACCACCTTGTGCATCTGGCTTTATGTGGGTACTGGGGAAAGGAACACAGGCCATCAGGATTTGCAAGCAAGTGCCTTAACTACTGGTCCATCTCTCCAGCCCTCGAGTTAATTTTTACATAGTGTTAGGTCAGGTCCAGCTCCATTTTGGTTTTTTTTCATGGCTGAGTCTCGCTCTAGCAGAAACTGACCTGGAATTCATTCTGTAGCCCCACGCTGGTTTTGAACTCAGAGCAGTCCTCTGACCTCAGCCTCCTGAGTACTAGGATTAAAGGTGTCTACCACCATACCCAGCTTCAGCTCCTTCCTTTGTCTATGGCTACCAATTTTCCCAGCACCACTATTGAATAGTCTTCCAAACTGCTCCAGAAGGAGAAAACACAGGGATTTAAGGCAGGCAGCTTCACTTTGTGGGCTTCAGAAAAGCCAGAATGGTCTTCTTTGGACTCAGCTGGAGCTATGTCAGATTAAAGTTTCTCTAGTGCCGTGTTTGGGATGCTTGACTCTAAGCCCCTGCAACTTGTGCCTCTGAAGAAAGTGCTCCAGTAGGCCTGTCTACATCAAGTCTGTATGCCTTACTTTCATGACATGAAAAATACTTTTTCTCTTGGTCATACCCTGTTGCCACTCTGTAACTTAACCCATTTTGAGAAAGTACAGTTGAGAGTTCTTTTTTCTAATTTTTAATTTTAATTTTAATTTATTTATTAGGGACAGAGAGTGAGAGAAAGAGAGATTGGGCATGCCAGAGCCAGTGCCTTCAGGGACTGCAAACAAACTCCAGATGCAAGTGCCATCTTGTGCATCTGGCTTATGTGAGGCCTGAATAATCAAACCTGGATCCTTAGGCCTTGTAGACAAACACCTTAACCAGTAATCCAGTTCCAGTTGAGAGTTTCTACATGGAAGGCCTTTGCTCCCCCATCTTGGGGTCCAGTTAGTACATGGAGGTGGGCAGTACTCTACTTGGACCCTGTGATGCCCAACTGACTGGGTTCTCTTTTTTTTGTTGTTGTTTTTCAAAGTAGGGGTTTGCTCTAGCCCAGGCTGACCTGGAATTCACTATGGAGCCTCAGGGTGGCCTTGAACTCATGGCGATCCTCCTACCTCTGCCTCCCAAGTGCTGGGATTAAAGGCGTGTGCCACCATGCCTGGCTACTGACTGGGTTCTCTTCACTGGGTGCTCTATTGGTCTTGAATTGATAGTTGTCCCACACCTTTGCTTTAAAAGGGATGCCCGCTGGGGTTTATATTGTTTATCCTATGTTCATCTGCCCATCTAGGCTCCTAGTCATCTGTACCTTGTGGCCTTCTGCAGGTCTATCCCTCTGATACATTGAATTCTCCATTTGTTTTGTGCACAACTGTCAGGAATGATTATAGAAAAAGTGCTGGAGTTTGGGGGCAGTGTGGCCTTAGTCTGGTCCAGTTCACTGTCTCTTGTCTCCCTGGCACCTTGCCTTATGCCAGGTGATCAGATGAGAGAGTGGGTGGATGTTTACCCTGAAACTTTTCAGGGACTTATGGTCTAAGCAATGCACTGCTGGAGACACCCTGGAGGAAGCTGTGCTTTGGCAAGCGGCTCTTCATGGAGGCAGTGGAACGGAGCCAGGCACTCTCCAAGGATGCCCTTGTTGCCCAGCTTCTGGATGTGCTCAACAATGAAGAGGCGTAAGTGAATAGGTCCCTTTGAAATGGCCAGTCATGGGAGGAAAGCTGTGTTTCCTTCGAGGCCTATGGAGGTGACAGAGCTGGCTCCTCAGCCACAGGGGGCCTGCCCAACATTCTGTTCTCCCCTCACTAATACCTGGACCTGCTTCCCGTAGAGATGCAGTCAGAGGTCCTCGATGATGGAAGATAGGACAGCCTTGGGCCTGTGCTCTAGGAGGCTTGGTGCTCTCAGAAGTCTGAGAAGACTTTCTTTTGCCCAAGGAAGGGTAGTGGGAGATTCTGGAAGGTTCTGGCTGTTCAGTGACCCTTAGCAGGAAAAGATAGAGAATCTAGCAGCCAGGGTCAGAGCAGATCTGGAGGTTAACATCTTTTCCCATGTATTAGGTCTAAGTACTGTGCATGGACATACCTGTCCTTGGGCTAATGCTGCCTCCATACTCTTCCATGCCTCCAGGCTTTGACTGAGCCACCTCAGATACTGGGCAACTGGCCCTTGCCCATCCCAGCAAGTGGTCTTGGTATCTGCCAAGCTGTTCTTCATCCTACCTGCAGCCTCATGTATCTTCCCTTCACCAGCCAGTCTGGGTCAGTTTCTGCTCAGATGGCCAGTGTCCATTCCCACCCTATCCACCCTGCTCACTCTGAAGTCCCTCAGAGGAGTCTCCCTAATATTTTTGTCCCCCACAGGGCTCCCTGCTTAGCTTCTGTGTCTTCCAAAACCCTGAACAATAACACCCTTCAGTTTAAGCTTCACCCACCCCCTTGGGGGAGCCATGCTGGGCCTTACACAGCTATGAGTCTACATAGTCTCCATTACTGTCATGGGTCCTGCCTATCCTCATAACTATATCCCTGGTTCAAAATTTGCTGACCAGAGTCAGGCATGGTAGCGCACACCTTTAATCCCAGCACTCAGGAGGCAGAGGTAGGAGGATTGCCATGGGTCCAAAGCCACTCTGATACTACATAGTGAATTCCAAGTCAGTCTGGACCAGAGTGAGACCCTACCTATAAACAAACAAACAAAAAAAAAAAAACATTGCTGATTGTTGAGAGTCTCAGAGCTTGAGCAGGCTCCTGTCTGTGGACAGATGCCCACAGGACACCTGTAGAGGCAGCAGGGAATGCATTTATGGGTTCAGTGATAATCGTAAGTGGGAGGGTAACAGAGAAAAGTGCCAAACAAGCTGGGCATGGTGGTGCATGCCTTTAATCCCAGCACTCAGGAGGTAGGAGGATTGCTGTTCAGGTCATCCTGGGTTAGAGTGAGACCCTACTTTGAAAAACAAAACAAAAAGTGGCAAATAAGCCTTATGGTTCTCCTTCCCTGCTGCTTCTGAAGTCTGGGCCTCCTCAGGAACCAGGAAACTTAGGTTGTTAGCATGGCAGATAAGGCCCCCCAGCTATATAGGGCTATGAGCAGCCAGAAAGGAGACCAACAGCTCCCTGGTTCTCTGTCCTTTCAGGCAGCTACCAGACCCAGCCATTGAGGACCAGGGCAGAGAGTACATACAGCCAATATTGAGCAAGTATGCGGCTGTTTGTGTGCGCTGCACCAACTATGGCACCAGGTACCTGGGGCTGGGGCTGCCAAGCGTGTTCCCTTCCCATTCAGTGCCCCACATTCCATGGCCAGGCTCCTCTTACTGAGTGAGTTCCAGAACTTTTGTTCTATCTGGACTTAACTGCAGAGTAAACAGAGCCCACAGGTAATATCCATGCACACATGGTTACCATCTCCCATGGGCCCTCTAGGCCCCAGGGGCTTCTGCTGTGTTACAGGTGGGGCTCCTAGCTACCACTTCTTGGCGGGAACATCTGTGGAGCCAGACATCACATCATCAGTGCTCCTGCTGGCAGATGCCCTGCTGCGGACATTCAAAGGCCCATGGCTTTTCATACCTGAATAGCAGCTATGGACTGGTCCTTCTCGGCTAGCTGATAGCCTAGGAAGTCAGGAAGAAAGGTGAAAGGAAGGAGTTTTTTAGGTCAAGGAGTTCTGATCCCCAAATGGTTGAGAGCATGGCCAAGTGTGTGGATGCCTAGGATGTTCCTGGCAGGGAAGTGTATGGTCAACCTCAGGACCACCCTGAGAGTAATTGATGAGTGGGATTGTTCCTGTAGAGGCAAGGCAAGGTAGGTTAAGGTGTTTTAGAGCAGATGTGACAGAACTTACCCATTGTGGGACTGGCCAGGGAGCCCAGATGCCCCCCAGTGAAACCTCTCCTTATCCCCAAGGCTGAGACTGCTGCCTATGCATGACCTATACAAAGCCAGAGCTTAATGCCCAGCATAGGCATTGGGCCTGCCCTTGCCTCAGGTCTGGCCCCCAGCTTTGGCTCTGATAGGCAGGGTTGGGGGCCAAGGGATGCAGGGTGAATGCTATCTTTCAGAACCAACACCATCATTCTCGTGGATGCAGATGGCCATGTAACCTTCATGGAACGCAGCATGCTGGACAAGGACCCCTCCCGCTGGGAGACCAACACCTACGAGTTCACACTACAGAACTAACTTCAATGATAGGCATGACCAACAGGTTCCTAGTAGGCTATGCCCAAGGGCCAGTATGGACAAGAGTCTTCCATGGCCAAATTCACTGCCTATGAGTTGGATAGAGTTCCCAGGACCAGAATCTTAGATCTGTATTATTACCCCTCCTTGTTACCATGCCCAGCTGAGAGTTTGTCTTTATGCCAGTTGGGAGTGAAGGAGTCTGGCACTAGGTCTGGGTCAGGGCTGGCTGTGTGAGTTCACATGTGTGAATGCCCCTGGGCCTGCCCTGCCCATGTGCACATAGGTGACATGTGCACACACATGTGGCTTGGTATTCATGTGCACAAAGTCACACACTTGCACACATGCTTGATCACATGCACATACACGTGTCCAGCAATCAGGGAAGCAGCTTTTGTCCCTCACAATTCTAGCTAGAAGGTCTTTTTTCTGGTCACATAACAGGAACAGGCTTCTGTTGAAACAGGCCTTTTCTGTCCTCAACATACAGAGGCATAACTGTGTCTAAGCTCCCCATAGCCAGACCTGTTTGTTGCAGAAAAGTTGATCATCATGTTTGACACAAGGCAGGACTATGAAAAGCCACTTTTAAAACAGAAGCAGAGGGCCTGGTGTGGTGGCACACGCCTTTAATCCCACCACTCGGGAGGTAGAGGTAGGAGGGGTGCCATAAGTTCGAGGCCATCCTGAGACTACATAGTGAATTCCAGGTCAGCCTGGACTAGAGTGAGTCCCTACTTAAAAAAAAAAATAGAAGCAGAGGGTTGGTGAGGTGGCTCAGTAGTTAAATATGCCCCATCCATTCACATAAAACCAGATTAGCATTTGTTTGTAGCAACAAGAGACCCTGGCATGCTTGCACACACACATACACATGTGCAAATAAATAAAGACAGAAGCAGAACCTTAATGGCGATCTAGTGGTCTTTGATATACCTGGGGGTCCTTTGTGCACTGGATGGTCTTAGGTGGGAGGTGGTTCCATTTCTGCTGGGTGGTTCTGTGTGCACTGGGGTCCTATATGCATTGGTCAGCCCATTAAGGGAGGATGGTTGTCTGAGTACTGATAACTCTTATATCCCTGTGCACAGTAGACATTGTGGTTCTGAGCAGGACCATCTCAGCAAGGGAAATTGGTCATCCTTCTTCTTGGCAAGTCATACTTTATAGGATTATGAACTTGAGTGTGAGCTGCTGATGAACTCTGAGGCTGTGGAAACTAGGTGTGTTTCAAAGTCCTTCTTTGGTGGGCACAGCAGGAATTGGATATCCCATGGTGAGGCAAATGCTCATGTGGGAATCCTCTTCCTCTTACTGTTATGTTTTTGAGAGCACTGATGGAAGCCTATGGGCCAGGCAGTCTGCCTGTCTGTCCTGTCCTTGGGCAGAGGCCAGGGTGTGAGAAATTCTCGTGTGTGTGTGTGTGTGTGTGTGTGTGTGTGTATGCTTCAGGATGAGCCATCAACACTAGGGATTTATCAAAAGGAACAGTGCACTGTTAGACCTGGCCAACCACAAGCCTCACAACCTAGGTTGCCTTCTGCCTCTGTAGCTGCCTCTGGCTTGGCCTTTCAAAGCAGCAAACATAGGGCAGACCTGCCCTTGGATGTCCTAACCTGGGTATGATGAATTGTTGGTCTATTTGGGGAGAAATTGTCGCGAGCACTCTCAAAGATGATTGGTTGAGAGGATTCCGCCCACGAAGGTCAATGATACGGAGACACTGGTATACTTGCAAAGGAGTTTACTGGGATGAAAGTCACACACAAGCAAGTCCAAACTATCACAACTAATATTATAGCTAATATAATATATAACCAAATTGTATTCATCACTACTAACACAAGAATATTTCTAACAAGTCTAACATGTATACAACCTGATAATGCGAGACTTGGGCTGTGACGTCTCGGACGCTTTACGACCTGGCAACGCGGAGTCTGTGCTGCGACTTTTCTCTCGGTTCGTGGTGTTTCAAGCCGAGTCTTGATCGTTCGGACAGCGTGTCGGGCAGATGAATTCAGATTGGTGATGCGTCTCGCGGAGGTCTCGGTCCGGACTGCTGAGCAACCTTTCAGTCAGTCATAGTGTCGGGAAGACTGAGACAATGGTTGCTGAGCAGCTGGGGTTTTTATACTTTCCACTACTTATCTAGAGTTCCACACACACTCCTGCTAA
This sequence comes from Jaculus jaculus, assembly GCF_020740685.1. Lineage (NCBI taxonomy): Eukaryota > Metazoa > Chordata > Mammalia > Rodentia > Dipodidae > Jaculus > Jaculus jaculus. The sequence continues at coordinate 309,210 of NC_059114.1, read as the reverse complement.
TCTCCACTATGTCACCGCACACAGCTTAGTCTTAGTTTTTGCTTACAAGGTTTGACTTTGCATTTTTACTCTCACAACAAACTTGTTTATCCTAAACTGGCCCTGGACCATATGCTGGTCCTTACATGCTCATAACAGAAATGGACCCAAATTCACCCAGCCTCTAGGATCCAAGGGCCTCTGTGATTTGGACTCAAGAACCAGGTGTGGTGGCACACGCCTTTAATCCCAGCACTCGGGAGGCAGAGGTAGGAGGATTGCCATGTGTTTGAGGCCACTCTGAGACTACATGATGAAATCCAAGCCAGCCTGAGCTAGAGTAAGGCCTTATCTTGAAAAACCGAATAAAAAGCTCGAGAGCTGCTGGAGAGATTACTTTAGCACTTAAGGAACTTGCCTGCAAAGTCAAAGGACCCAGGTTCAATTCCCCAGGACCCATGTTAGCCAAATGCACAAGGTAGCACATGTGTCTGGAGTTTGTTTGCAGTGGCTGGAGGCCCTGACATGCCCATTCTCTCTATCTGCCTCCCCCTCCCTGCCTTTCTCTCAAATAAATAAATTCTTGAGCCAAGCCAGGCTTGATAGTGACTGTCATTGGCAACAATACTCATGCCCTGGTACTAAAGAGAAATGGGTCCCAAGTCCCTCATGGGTCCAGTCTCCAAAGTCAAGGGTATCAGAGTCCTAGCTATCCATACAGGTTCTACATCCTACAACCTTGTTTGACACCAGTACCAACTGGCCAAGCACATTGGCTTCATAGAGAGCACTCCCAGATGTTTGTCTCTGCCTTACTGCCAGGTTCTTTACAAATCTTTGCCGTGGACCCCTCTGCCTACAGCCTATGCAGTGTTCTACAGTGGCCTGGGCTTCCTGAGGAAGTGGCATCCCAAAGGGGTGTTCCTTTTCTTGTCGTATACCAAGTTGTGTCCTCCTGAAAAAGAAGTCCTAACTTCAGTACCTTATCATTGTGGTTATCTAGAGACTGTCTTACATAAAAGAAAACATTCATAGGGACAACAGTGCATGCACATTATGGTTCTCCTGTACCAGTCAGGGACATAACAGAAGCTCCTCTGGAACCCACAGAGGAACACAATCCTGCTACCACCTTGTTCTTACAAATCTGGTCAGATCCCTGACACCTCTTCTCCCAAAGCTGATGGGCAAGTTAGGAAGAGCTCAATGGACTAAGGCATCTCTCTGGCCCATAATGCTTCCTTTTAATATCAATTGCTCTCCCCCCCTGCCCCCCGAGGTATAGGATCTCACCAGGAAGTTAATCTGTAGTCTTAGACTGGCCTTGAACTCATGGCAAGTCTCCTATCTCTGTCTCCCAAGTGCTGGGATTAAAGGCTTGCACTTACAGTCCTATGTTTTGTTTTGTTTTTTTGAGGTAGGGTTTCAGTCTGGCTCAGGCTGACCTGAAATTCACTATGTAGTCTCCAAGTGGCCTTGAACTCACAGAGATCCTCCTACCACTGCTGGGATTAAAAGCACGTGCCATCATACCCAGCTGTCTTTTTTTTTTCTCCTGTGTCAGACTTTAAATGGGTACTGGGGAATCAAATCAAGGCTGTCAGGCTTTGCAAGTATCTTTAACTGCTGCCAGCCCATTTTTTAAAAAAAATTTTTAAATTAATTTTTGTTTTCAAGGTAGGGTCTTTCTGTAGCCCAGACTGACCTGGTATTGGAGTTCACTATGTAGTCTTAGGCTGGCCTTGAACTCATGGCAATACTCCTACCTCTGCCTCTTGAGTGCTGGGATTAAAGGTGTGCGCCACCACATCTGGCTATCCCCAGCCTCTTAATAACTTTATAGTGTACACATCAAATTAGACATTAAAATATCTAATCTAATCTTTGGCTAGAGAGGGTTTAGGAATTAAGGTGCTTGCCTGCAAATTAAAGGACTCAGGTTCAATTCACCAGGACCCACATAAACTAGATGCAAAGGTGGCAGATGTGTCTGGAGTTAATTTGCAGTGGCTGGAGGAACTAGCACACCCATTCCCTCCCCCAACCCATCTCTTTCTCTCAAATAAACTTAAAAACTTGTGTGATCTTGGGCTTAGGGAGGTGGTTCAGTGGATAAAGCATTTGTTGCCCAAGCAGGAGGGCTGGAGCTCGTTTCCTCAGCGTCCATGTAAATACCGGGTAGGCGTTGCAACATGTGCGGAATCAGCACCTGGGAGTTGGAGATGGTATTGTGATCACCAAAGCAAACTGGCTACCTAGACTATTTTAATCAGTGAGCTCTGGGTTCACACGAGAGACCCTGCAACTCAGTAAATCAAGTGGAGAGTGACTTTAAAAGACATCCAGAACCAACCTCTAGCCTGCACAAGCATATGTGCATGCTTATCTGCACACGTGCACAACAAAACAGAAAACTACCTCATAACATTAGCACAGAATATACAATCAATTAACAGTGAATTAATGTTGAGTAACAACTTGATTTTCCCAGTAGCAAAAATAGCAGTCTCAGGCTGGAGGGATGGCTTAGCAGTTAAGGTGTTTGCCTGCAGGGCCGAAGGACCCAGGTTCAGTTCCCCAGGACTCACGTTAGCCAGATGCACAAGGGGGCACATGTGCCTAAAATTCGTTTGCAGTGGGTGGAAGCCCTGGCACACCCATTCTCTCTCCCCCTACCCCACTTTTCTCTGTCAAATAAATAAATAAATGATATTAAAAAATATAGCAGCCTCACATTGACAAAATATATAAATATTTCATATAGGACAAAGGCCAGAAACCATGTAAAAGTGAATATAGGCTACTCCTTTAATTTCTTTTAAATGTTTTTTTTTTAATTTTTTTTTTTTTTAATTTGAGAGCGAGAGCGACAGACACAGAGAGAAAGACAGATAGAGGGAGAGAGAATGGGCGCGCCAGGGCTTCCAGCCTCTGCAAACGAATTCCAGACGCGTGCGCCCCCTTGTGCATCTGGCTAATGTGGGACCTGGGGAACCGAGCCTCGAACGGGGGTCCTTAGGCTTCACAGGCAAGCGCTTAACTGCTAAGCCATCTCTCCAGCCCTTTAATTTCTTTTAATCTTACAAATTTGCCTATCAGTTTGCAGTCTTTGGCTGCCGACAGAAAAACAGTTCAGAAATTTGTTGTGCATTTAATAAAAACATTTTAAAATATATATATATATTTATTTTTGGTATTTTTTGAGGTAGGGTCTCCCTCTAGACCAAGCTGACCTGGAATTCACTCTGTACTCTCAGGATGGCCTCGAACTCACGGCGATCCTCCTACCTTTGCCTCCCAAGAGCTGGAATTAAAGGTGTGCACCACCATGCCCAGCTAAAAATATTTTTATTTGTGAGCAGAGAGAGACTGGGCACACCAGGGTCTCTTGCCATTGCAAATAAACTCCAGATGCATATACCATTTTGTGCATCTGGCTTTTCATGGGTCGAACTCAGACCACAAGACTTTGCAAGCATAGGCCTTTAACCACTGAGTTATCTCCCCAGCCCAATGAAAACATATTGTATTTCTTTTTTGAAGTTTATTTATTTTTATTTATTTACTAGAAACAGAGAGGGAGGAGAGAGAGAAATTGAGAGAGAGAATGGGCACACCAGAGCCTCAAGCCATGACAGGTGAACTCCAGATGCATGTACCACCTTGTGCATCTGGCTCATGTGGAATCTGGAGGATCGAACCTGGGTCTTGAGGATTTGTAGGCAAGCACCTGAACTGCTAAGCCATCTCTCCAGCCCTAAAAACTTATTTTAATACTTTAATCAACTTGGAAGTGTAAGATACTAAGCTGGGAGTAGTGGATTATGTCTTTAACTCAGGAGGCAGGGGTAGAAGGATCACCACCCAACTTGGTGCTACAGAATGAATTCCAGGTCAGCCTGGGCTTGAGTGAGACCCTACCTGAGAAACAACAAAATAATAAATAAATAAATACAAGATGTTATTTATCTTTCTTGTAAGGCTGTAGAAACTCCCCCCCCCCCCGCGCCCACTTTTTTTTTTTCTTTTTGGGTTTTTCACAATAGGGTCTCACTCTGGTCCAGGCTGACCTGGACTTAACTACGTATTCTCAGGGTGGCCTACCTCTACCTCCTGAGGGCTGGGATTAAAGGCATGAGCCACTACACCTGGCTCCCCCTTTGTTTTTTGTCCCCCCCCCCCTTTGGTTTTTTGAGGTAGGGTCTCGCTCTAGCCCAGGCTGACCTGGAATTCACTATGTAGTCTCAGGGTGTCTTCAAACTCAAGGTGATCCTCCTACATTTGCCTCCCAAGTGCTGGGATTAAAGGCGTGCACCACCACGCCTAGGTTTTTCTTTTTAATTGTTTAAATATTTATTTATTTGAGAGAGAGAGAATGGATGCGCCAGGGCCTCCAGCCATTGCAAACAAACTCCAGACACATGCATCTGGCTTACGTGGGTCCTGGAGAATCAAACCGGGATATTTGGCTTTGCAGGCAAACGCCTTAAATGCTAAGCCATCTCTCCAACCCCTAGTTTTTTTTTTTTTTTTAGCCTCAGTTTTTAGGATTCCTATGTGAAGATGCCAGATGTAAGTCATTTCATCAGGAAGGTTAAGATTAACACTTTACTATATACAATTTTTGTTAGTGTGATTGGTATGAAATCTTCATAACCAGACTTCTACAAATATTAGTTAAATCTTAAATGTCTTTTTTTTTTTTTTTGGTTTTTCGAGGTAGGGTTTCACTCTAGTCCAGGCTGACCTAGAATTCACTGTGTAGTTTTAAGGTGGCTTCAAACTCAAGGTGATCCTCCTACCTCTGCCTACCTTCTTTTTCTCTCTTTTTACCCAATAAAGCTTTGTCTCTCAGTGGTCTTGTGTGACCATACTTCCTGGTTTTCCTCCTCTTCGGGACCTTTTATTTATTTATTTTTTTTTGAGAGCTTTTTTGAGCCTGTACTCTTTACCTTGAGCCATCAACCAACCAGGATGCCCACTATACACTTAAATTAACCAATAAGCTTTTCCCAACTTGATCTTTAATTTTTATTTATTTATTTTTAAATATTTTTATTTATTTATTTATTTGACAGAAAGAGAGAGAAAATAGGCATGCCAGGGCCTCTAGCTAATGTAAATGAACTCCAGACATGTGCATCTGGCTAATGTGGGTCCTGGGGAAATGAACCTGGGTTCTTTTGCTTTGCAGGCAAATACCCTAACTGCTAAACAACCTCTCCAGCCCTTGATCTCTAATTTATAGTACATGCAGGACCAAACCAGTTCAGTCTCCACATATCAAGATTTCTAGTTTATAGCCTGGTATGGTGGCACATGCCTTTAATCCTAGCACTCGGGAGGCAGAGTTAGGAGGATCACCATGAGTTCAAGGCCACTCTGAGATTACATAGTGAATTCCAGGACAGGCTGGGCTACAATGAGACCCTACCTCGAAAATAAAACAAAAAAGAAAAATAAATTTCTGGTTTAGGGCTGGAGAGATGGCTTAGCAGTTAAGGTGCTTGTCAACAAAGCCAACGGACCCAGGTTCTATTCTCCAGTACCCCAGGTAAGCCAGATGCACAAGGTTGCACATGCATTAGAGTTCGTTTGCAGTAGCTGGAGGCCCTAGCATACCCATTCCCTTCCTCTTTTCGTCTTTCAAAGGAATAATTTAAAATATTCTGGTCCATGGGGCTGGAAAGATGGCTCAGTGGTTAAAGGCACTTGCTTGTACCAATGGCCCCAGTTCAATTCCCCAGTACCTACATAAAGCCAGATGCACAAAGTGGCATGTGTGTCTGAAGTTTGATGTGGCAGGAGGCCGTGATGCCCTCATACCCTGTGTGCTTCTCTCTCAAATAATAACTTATATTTTTATTTATGTTATTTATTTGAAAGTGACAGAGAGAAAGAGGCAGATTGATAGAGAGAGAGAGAGAGTGTGTGTGAATGAATGGGCGCGCCAGGGCCTCCAGCCATTGCAAACAAACTCCAGATGTGTGTGCTCTCTTGTGCATCTGGTGAACATGGGTCCTGGGGAATTGAGCCTTGAACCGGGGTCCTTAGGCTTCACAGGCAAGCGCTTAACCGCTAAGCAATCTCTGCAGCCCTATTTTTTGGTTTTGATATAGGGTCTTACTTTAGCCCAGGATAACCTCACAGTGAACCTCCTACCTTTGCCTCCCAAGTGCCAAATTAAGGGTGTGCACCATCACACCTGGTTTGACAGTACTGTGAGATGCTGCCTCGAACAACAAACAACAAAAGAAACAAGCAGGTAATACAGGCAGCATGGCAGCCACTTGAAGAGCATAGAATATGAAGTAGGTTTTCCTTTTGTGTAATATTATAAGGTCCAATAAGAAAGACATGGGAGCCAGGTGTGGTGATGCACGCCTTTAATCCCAGCACTCAGGAGGCAGAGGTAGGAGGTTCAGTGACATTTCAAGGCCACCTTGAGACTACATAGTGGATTTCAGGTCAGCCTGGGCTAAGAGAGACCTTACTTCGGGGAAAAAAAAAAAAAAGACAGACAGACATATGAGCTGGGGTCATTAGGTTTTGCAGGCAAGTGCCTTAACCACTAACTGAACCATCTCTCCAGCCCCAATATTTTTTTTTCAAGGTAGGGTCTCACTCTAGCTCAGCATGACCTGAAATTCACTATGTAATTTAAAGGGTGTGGTGGCATACTCCTTTAATCCCAGCACTTGGGAGGTAGAGGTGGGAGGATCGCCATGAGTTTGAGGTCACTTTGAGACTACATAGTGAATTCCAGGTCAACTAGACTAGAGTGAAACCCTACTTCAAAAATATAGAAAAAAATCATTAAAATTTATGTATCCAGCATGCCTTTAATCCCAGCAGAGGCAGACAGGTAGGAGGATCACCATGAGTTCGAGGCCACCCTGAGAATACAGAGTGAATTCCAGGTCATTCTGAGCTACAGTGAAACCCTACCTTGAAAAACAAAAGAAACAAAAGTTATGAATCTAGGGCTGGAGAGATGGCTTAGTGGTTAAGGCACTTGCCTGGAAAGCCTAAGGATTAGAGTTTGATTCCCCAGTACCCACATAAACCAGGTGTACAAGGTGGCACATGCATCTGGAGTTCCTTTGCAGTGGCTGGAGGCTCTGGTGTGCTCATTCATATTCTCTCTCTCTCTCTCTCTCTCTCTCTCTCTCTCTCTCTCTAGCTTTTCCTCCCTTTCTCAAATAAATAAATACTTAAAACATTTTATGCATCCATTGTTAACCTTTATAGGCTAATGAAACTTTTGTTTTATTCTAATGAATATTACATCACCCAAACAAGTAGATTTATGGCTTTATGAATCATTTAGTAAACCTCAAAATTTTTATGTTTTATTTAGTTAAGATTACTTAAATTTGTGAATATGTGCTTATAAGGCCTTTTAGTATACCACCAAAACATTCACAAACACACATTCACACTTTAAGTTGGCATATCAAAAATATATTAAAATCCATGTAGACCAGCTGACAGAAGGCTGAAAAGAAGCCATTCTGCATGCAGTTCAATGGGAGAAAGAGAAATCACCAGTGAAGATAAGTCAACAGTGGACACTGCAAGCCTTAGCTTTGGCCAGCCAGGCCAAATGAGCCAACGGGTGCAATAGTGGCACGTCTGTCATGGTGGAAACCAACTGCTGTCTAATTGGACTGGAGGCCTGCTCCATGGGAGGGAATACATCCCTGATACTGAAAATGTAAAACGGGTAGTCATGAACCATAGAGGTGTAATGTCTGCTTCTATCTGGCTAAATGTATATATACTATGCTTATCAAACTGCCCAGAAAGCACTTCTCTTAATGTTCATATCCTTTTATTAATGCTACTCTCATTTTTGGTAGAGAAACTTCTCTTTCCAGATGGCAGTGACCTTGGGATTACAAAGAAGGCATCATGGTGCTGGAAAGAAGTGACAGGATTGCTCAGTACTGCAGTATTTCTATCACATTTTCCAAGGCTCAGGGTCTATTGCGGAAGAGGTGGCAGAAAGAATGTAAGAGCCAAAGGAAGGGTAGGACTCCTTACAACGTGCTCACCTCAGACACACAATGGCCTGGATATCCAAGACCTCACAATGCCTGACACTACCTACCCGAGACCATCATAATAGGAGGAAAACAATCATGACATCAAAATAAAAGAGAGACTGATTGAGATGGGGAGGAGGTATGATGGAGAGAATGGAGTTTCAAAGGGGAAAGTGGGGGGAGGGAGGGCATTACCATGGGATATTTTTTATAATCATGTAAATTGTTAATAAAAATTTGAAAAGAAAAAAATATATTAAAAGAAGTTGGGTGTGTTGGAGCATATTTTTAATCTCAGCACTTGGAAGGCAGAGGTAGGAGGATCTCTGTGAGTTCAAGGCCACCCTGAGACTACATAGTGAATTCCAGGTCAGCCTGGGCCAGAATGAGATCCTACCTTGAAGAAAAAAAAAATGTGTGTATGTACGTACGTGTGTGTGTGTGTGTGTGTGTGTGTGTGTGTGTGTGTATGTATATATATATACACATATATTGAACAATTAAGAATAATAAAAATTTGAAGTGTTCACAAGTATGTGTGTGTATATACATACATATGTATATATACACACACATATATAATTTTTCCTTTTTTTTTTTGAAGTAGCATTTTGCTGTAGCCCAGGCTGACCTGGAATTCACTGTGTAGTCTTAGAGTGGCCTTTAACTCATGGCAATCCTCTTACCTCTGCCTCCCAAGTGCTGGGATTAAAGGTGTGCACCACTACGCCCAGTAACTTTTATATATTTTGAATTTTATGTTATTTTTCTCTTTTTATCACAAGACAGCATACCAAAAGAAACATGAAAACATCATGGATGCATTGACATAAATACACAAATCCTAGGTACACCTTAAGAAAATTTTCCAGATGTAAAACTCATAAAAGGCCACCAGTAAGCCGGGCATGGTGGTGCATGCCTTTAATCCCAGCACTCGGGAGGCAGAGGTAGGAGGATTGCCATGAGTTCAAGGCCACCCTGAGATGACAGAGTTAATTCCAGGTCAGCCTGGACCAGAGTGAGACCCTACCTCGTAAAACCAAAAAAAAAAAAAAAAAAAAAAAAAGGCAAGTCACCAGTGAAGTTACTTATATGGGTCTACAGCAGTTTATTATCTATTTTTTATTTATTAGAGAATTGGTGTGCCAGGGCCTTTAGCCACTGCCAACAAACTTTAGATGCATGTGCCACCATGTGCATCTGTCTTATGTGGAACTTGGAGAATTGAGTCTTGGTCCTTAGGCTTCTCAGGCATGCACCTTAACTGCTAAGCCATCTCTCCAGCCCTATCCACTTGTTTTTGAGAGCTAGACAGCAGAGAGGGAGAAGTCCTTACACATGGACCTATTTCTGTAGACATTTTAGGTCATAGCTTTATATTCTTTCATTCTATTTATTTATTTTGCCCTTGAAACCTAGGAAACTCTTTTAGACACCTAGTGAGGTTACAGATTCAAAGACATCAGGCTTATGACAGGCAAGGAAAAGTTAGAAAAAACTGCCAAGTTTTTATATTTTGAATCCAGAATGTGCTGTTTTAAGAGTGGCTCTTCCATGGTGTTTCTGTTTGCTCTCTGGAGGATAGGAGAGTGGTTAGAATGTTTTGAGGGAATCAGCCTGTATATGAAATCCCACCAGAAAAGCCATGCACTGTAGGACGAAGTAAGCAAAATTATTCAAGGAATGTTTGAAAGACAAAGAGATTGTTATTTGCTGTGGTACCATGAAAGTGGGTTTAGACACGTCCTTGGGCCCAGGCAAGGTGGATGATCCTGGCTAATAGTAACTGTTTAATGGAAGGAAGAGGTTGTTACCCCAGGACAAGGACCTGGGTCCGAGAGTACGATTGACAGAGAGGGACATTGTAGGTCTCCATTCTCACAAGCCCACCTCCTACCGTCTCAGCCCGAGCCCACGATGCCAGAAAAGCAAGGATTGGTATCAACTACTGCCTGCAATGGCTTCAAAAGTTGTTCCTCTAGACTTGAGCCCCTGATGATTATTTATTTGTGTGTGTGCACGAGGTAGAATGGGCACACCAGGGCCTCAAGCCACTGCAAACAAACTCCAGACACATGTGTCACCATGTCCAACTGGCTAACATTGAACCTGGAGAATCAAACCTGGGTCCTTTTGATTTGTAGGCATACATCTTCACAGCTAAGCCATCATCTCTGCAGCCGCCCTGATGATTTTTCATAGTGTCAAAAAACCTTAATTTATTCTTTCTGTTTTGTTGAAAATTATTCCTGTAACCATGAGTGAATCAGTCCTGAAGGTGGGCAGAAATTCTGTTACTTACAATTTCACTGTGGAACTCCCCCTTTTCCTCATTCTCCTAGGCTTTTCACATCTACTGCAATTATGTCTCTGTTCTGGATACCACTCATACACGCTGTCCAGTGGTGTTTGGATGAACATGAAATTAACACACAATACAAAAAAATATGATTTAGTGGAAGGTCAAGGGGATGCATTCTAGTGTTCCCAAGCTTACTGTGCTCAGCTTCTTTTTTTCTTCCAGATTGAGGCAGTCAAAGCTATGGAGAATCTGAGCATAAAACAGATCATGAGCTTGCATCACATCAGATCGGGATCAGATCACAAGTCATTTATATTTATTACATCAGGAAATCTTTGGAGAAGTTGTGAGTTCCTGCTTCAAGAAGGCCCATTCAAGGTGCAAAGCCTTCCATGTCCTCATGTTTAGCCTGTGCAAAGATTGCCTGTTATGAATTAGCTTGATGGCCACACTTATGAGTTCTCCTGAGTCTCCCTCATGTATAGTTACATTGGATTATAGAATATCTCAAAGCAAAGGCAGAAAACCATCCCTTAAGCTGGAGACCTTTTTCTTTTTTTTTTCCTTCGAGGTAGGTTCTTTCTTCTCTGGCTCAGGCTGACCTGGGATTCACTATGTAGTCTCAGGCTGGCCTCAGACTCGCAGCGATCCTTCTACCTCTGCCTCCGGAGTGCTGGGATTAAAGGCATGTGTCACCATGCCCAGCTCTCTGTCTGTCTGTCTGTCTCTCTTTATTGTGAGGCAAAGATTTATTGGGTAAAAAGAAAGAAAAAGAAAAAGGTAATGTTGGCACACACCTTTAACCCCAGCACTCAGGAGGCAGAGGTAGGATTGCTGTGAGTTTGAGACCAGCCTGAGACTACATAGTGAATTCCAGGTCAACCAGGGCCACAGAAACCCCTCCTCAAAAAATCAAAAAAAGAAAAAGAAGAAAGCTGGTTCACTATGTCTGCATCCCAGAGTTCACGATTTCAGGATGCAGCCCTGAACTGTTCGGAGTGTCAGCTTTTATTGGAAATAACCACATGATGTTTGTAGTAAAACAACAAAATTACATACTGCTAAACAAGGAAGAGGGGGGCTATTGCAAGAAGTCACAAGGTTGTATAAGGTCACATAGGTGGAATTGAGGCAAGAAACCTTCAATGCTATGTAATCACAAAGACATTTCAAAACAAGGAGATACAGGGAGGTCATGGTACTTTGCACAGAGGGATCATCCCATTCCTTAGTTAACATTAAATACCTGCATTGCACAGAGGGATCATCCCATTTCTTTCACATTCCATTTTCCATTCCCCCCTCTGATATGACACTAAGTCAAATACTTGACTGTGAAGAACAGGGTCTAGGGTGTTTCCATCTAAGGGGGCTTATTATGTCCACATTCCATGAATTTAACAGAATTTATTCTTTCTTTTATTCTATTCTTTATATATCTACTTAGAGCCTGAATAATGCAGGGTCCTATGGTAAGGCCTAAGAGCAGTAATATCAGGAGGTCAGCAATAGAAGAGCCAAGCGAAGTTAGCCATGGAGACCAATTAAACATAGACTGAAACCAATTGCTATTGGTTTGTCTCTGAAGTTCTCTTCATTTGAGGTTTTCTCTAACTAAAGCCAGTGTATTTTGGATTATTCCTGATTGGCATAAAAGCAACAACTTTTACTTAAAACCGTACATAGCACCCCTTGTTTCGTAGAAAGTCTAATCCTCTTCTGTTTCATCCCCTCCACTTTCACGGCTGTTGGAGTTGTTAGGATGACTTGGTAGGGGCAACTTCCAAAGTCCCAATGCGGTGTAAGAGACCTTCTTTACATCAGCATAGTTCTGTGTGGCCAGTCCTGCATGGCACATGGGATTTCCAGGTTTTTTGTTCTAGAACAAAGACTTTCACCAGGAAAACATGGTAAGGTAATAGAAATATAGTTTATTAAGGGGGGAAAAAAAAAGCACGCCGGGCATAGTGGTGCATGCCTTTAATCCCAGCACTCAGGAGGCAGAGGTAGGAGGATCGCCGTGAGTTCGAGGCCACCCTGAGACTGCATAGTGAATTCCAGGTCAGCCTGGGCCAGAGTGGGACCCTACCCCCCCCCAAAAAAATCACTCCCTAGAATGACAGTCATCTGGTTGATTTCTGTCAAATTAGAAATTGAGAAAAGAGTAGCATTAAGATATGGGTATGAACATTAAGACATTAAGTGCTTACAGTGCAGTTTGGTGAGCATAATATATGCCATTAGCCAGAAACAGCAGGCATTATTACTCCCTTATGGCTCATGACCTTTCCCACCATAGGCATTTTTTTAATGAGAGAGAATTGGCACACCAGGGCCTCTAGCCATGGCAACTGAACTCCAGACATGTATGTCACTTTGTGCACATGTGCAACCTTGCATATGCATCATATTGTGTGTCTGGCTTACATGGGATCTGGGGAATCAAATATGGGTCCTTAGACTTTGCAGGTGTTGCAGTCAGACTGGCATTGCTGGCAGAAAACACCTGACCAAGGGCAGCTTGTGGGGGGGGGGGCTTATTTTGGCTTACAGACTTGAGGGCAAGCTCCATGACGACAGGGGAATATGATAGCATGAACAGAGAGTGGACATCACCTCCTGGCCAACATTGGATGGACAACAGCAACAGGAGAGTGTGCCAAACACTGTCAAGAGGAAGCTGGCTATAACACCGTAAGCCTGCCCCTGACACTGCCTTCAGCATTAATTCCAAAATTGTCATCAGCTGGTGTAGCAGAAAGCTTCATGTTTGCTGAGATGAACTTCCAGACCAGGCACAGTTATGGAGGAAGGGATTTATTGAAGTTCACAGATCCAGGGGAAGTTCCATAATGGCAGAAGAAGCTGGCTTGCCTTCAAAGAACCAAACACAGAAGCATAAGCCTAAAAGCCACACAGCATAGCACACTTCAGGAACTGGAGCTAGGCACACTGTGCATATCTTTAGGTTGAAATCTCAAACCCACCACCACACCTTAAGATGTGCCCAGTGACACTGCCTTCAGCCAGGTGGCTGCAGATGCGAACTACAAACTAATAAGCCATTGAATATATTGGGGAGGCCATCTATTCAAACTACCACATTCCACCCCTGGCCCCCAATAGATTCATAACCATCACACAATATAAACTGCTCAGTTTAATTTTAAAGGTACCCACAGTCTTGACCAATTTAAGATAGGAAATCCTGTAAAATCAAACAAGTTAAATGCTTCCAACATACAGGCACAGAGTCATTTTTTTTTTCTTTTGATTTTTCGAGGTAGGGTCTCACTCTAGCTCAGGATGACCTGGAACTTACTCTGTAGTCTCAGGGTGGCCTTGAACTCATGGCGATCCTCCTACTGAAAGGCCCAAGAATTCAGAAGCCCAGAAATACTATCACGCTCCAAAGGGAGCTTAAGCGGACCCCTGCATACCTCAGACTCCAGGCTTTACTCTCTGTTGAAAGCAAGTAAAGAATCCCTCTTCTCATTATATCAGAGCCCGCTCCTAATATAAAACTAGGTAAAAAGGGCATGAGATAGCCCTCAAGGATGGGAAATGAGTAATAAAGTAAACCACTTATTTGGTTTCTGTAAATAGCCTGCACCATAAGCCTTAGTAGCCCACACTGTAAGCCTTAGTAGCCTGCACCATAAGCTGTAGCAGCCTGCCTCAGACCACCAAGGTCATAGGAGACTGATATCACACTTTGCTACCCCCACCCAAGGACCTGCGCAAATGCTGACCACCAAGGTCATAAGAGACTGATTGGTCCACGAGGGGCTTGAACAAATTAAACTAATTGGCTTAGAAACTATGGAGTGACACAAACTGACTGGCTTGCACCCCGTGGGCTCCTGATATTAAAAAAATGATTGGTCTAATGCACAGGCTTTGTTAGAAACCCTATAAAAACTGTCCTGTTCCTGCATTCGGGGCTCTGCAGTCCTCTACCCCTGCGCGGTACGACTGTGGGCCCCAGCGCGCTTGGAATAAAATCCTCTTGCAGTTTGCATCAAGACCGCTTCTCGTGAGTGATTTGGGGTGTCGCCATATCCGGGCAGAGCGTGGGGTCCTCATTTTGGGGGTCTTACACTACCTCTGCCTCCCAAGTGCTGGGATTAAAGGTGTGCACCATCACGCCTGGCTAAGAGTAAACATTTTTTGACTGGTATGATGCATAGCAAGGAGAGACTAAAACAATGTAAACTCAACCATTATCAAATGTCTGCAGTTCAAGTTCAATATAAACAGAGACCAATAGTCTCCAGATTTTATGATTTTGCCCCTGTAGCTGGGCAGAGTAGCCAGGGAATACTTCCATCCCAGGCCAACAGTGTGCTTTATGGTAGCCCTTGCATAGTCTTAGTATATCCAAAACATCTTCAGGTCTTCATGTAAACCATGGTCCATCTTCCAAAGGCTCTTTCAGCCTATTAGGGCATCAGGTCCTGGCTCATGCTGCATCTCAGCAGCTCCTGGAATTGTGTACAATTCTTGACCACTCTTCGCATCTTTCATGCTTCTGAAATCAATACCAGATGTGCAGGACACAGCCATTTTCTTAATTTAGGGAGGAAATATAACCTTGAAAAGCAGGTTCCTTCTACAGTCAACTTTTCCCAAAAGATTTTGCATTTCTATGATAGTCTTTTCTTAGGCATCCTTTTAATTGTTTTAATGTAAAGTAGTTGGGCCATTTTCCTTAAGATTGCTAATATGTTTGACAATAGCAGGTTCAGTAAACTAACATCAGTCTCAGTTCCTGTAATTTTAACCTGCTTGAGGTTTTCCAGGTTAAAAATCTTAAATCTTTCAGTCCAATTATCTTTACCCAAGCACATCAGTCCATTACAAATTTAACTTTGATCAAACGCTCTAGGCCTGGGCAGCAGGATGCAGCCAGCCCTTATGCCAGTAGCCCAGTTCCAACAAAGTCCTCTGTAGTCTTTCCTTCCCCTTAGAAAGCTCATAAGCCAAGCCTCGAAGTTCAATACTGTCTGCACTTAGCATTCTCAAACTGTCTTCAGAAGAGTCCACAAAACTTTGCTACTCCAGAAGGCATCTTCAGTTGTAAGCACCAAGTCCATGCCCATTCCTCCAAAATAAAAGTTCCAAAAGATCAAAATCCATATGGTCAGGTCCATCACACCCAACATTCTGGCACCAGTTTCTGTAGCAGACTGCTTTAGGTTCATTGAGATGAACTTCTAGACCAGGCACAGTTAATGGAGGAAGGGATTTATTGAAGCTTACACATCAGGGGAAGTTCCATAATGTCAGAAGAAGCTGGCCTCTTTTCACAGGACCAAAGAGAGAAAGAGAGGAACAAGCCTAAAAGCCATGCAGCACAGCACACTTCAGGAACTCCAGCTAGACACACTGTATATCTTTAGATTGCAATCTTGAACCCACCACCACACCTTAAGATCACCCAGTGACACTGCCTCCAGCCAGGTGGCTGCAGATGCAAACTGCAAACTAATAAAACATTGAGTACATTGGGGGCCATCTATTCAAACTACCACAGCTGGGGACCTAGCATTCAGAACACTTAAGTTTATGGGGGACACCTGAATCAAACCACCACAGCATACAAGCTCCTTAATCACTCCAGCCCCACCATAGGCTTTTGACTAGGTTTTCAGTACCAGACATGTATTCCTTCCTGTGGAGCAGCCTACAGTCCAATTAGAGAGTGGTTGTTTTCCCTAATGTTAGACATACCACTATTGCAACTGCTGGCTCATTTGGCCTGGCTGGCCAAGGCTTGCAATGTCCACTGTTATTTATTACTGCTGATGACTTCTGTCTCCCATAGGGCTGCATGCAGGATAGCTTTTTCCAGCTGTCAGCTGGTCCACTGCTAGGAGGTTTTCAGTTGAGTTCCAGCTTGATTTCTCAGTGACCGGCAGTCCAAGCATCACATAGTAATCTTGATCTCTCCCCCTCCATATCACAATCCAAAGTTCATGCCAGATCAAGATGGCCTGAACTACTCCTGTGGAAATCTTCAATCAACCCTTGTTGCCTTTGTTTTGCTTTGCTGTGTGACAGTGAGGCTACTCTACTGTAAGAACATGGAACAGATTTTCAGTCATTAGGTCTTTTTCCTTCCTGATTTCGCTGTAAATAAAATTGTTTTCTTGTCTTCACCACTGTACATCTCATTTTGTATCTGGGACAGGTGCAGCCTCATCCTTTGGGACGCACCCAGAGCCAGAGCTTTTGCCCTAACTCTGATGTCATTAGCAAATGCAGAAGTATTAGGGAACACATGCATACTTGATCTTTAAATAAGCTGATTTTTTTCAAGGTAGGGTCTCACTCACACCCAGGCTGACCTGGTTTTTACTATGTAGTCTCAGGGTGGCCTCAAAGTCACTGATCCTCCTGCCTCTGGAGGGACTAAATTAGGTGTGTGTCACCATGCTCAGCTTTTTTTTTCGATGCAGGGTCTTGTTATCAGAGTTGGGGTCACAGCCTATGCTCTGGCAGTCCTAACAAATCAGGTTCAGTCTGTTCTTAACAAGCCAGTTAGTCAAATCAGCCAAATGTGGTGGCTTACTCCTATAATCCCAGCACTCCAGCCAGGGTAGGATAGCTGAGTTTGAGTCCAGCCTGGGTCTAGAGTGAGATCCTGCCTCAAAAAGGGGGTGGGGAGCAGCAGATAATAGTGAAAAGCAGAAAAGGGGACTTATTATTCTTTGTGGTCACATTTGGGAAGAGAGATTCAGTGACCTCCCTCAAGCCCATTTTCAGGGTCCTTTTTGGTTTAAGTAGAGGGCCAGAGGTATGCATAGCTAGGCAGTCCTGCTCAAGGTGTTCTCCACCGCCACCCCATCATTGTGGTCTAGTGTCTTCTGCAAGGTGTTCTGACAAGTTGTCTGCATTGGATGAAATCCCTGTATAGGGAAGACATGTTGCTCATCAGACTGGTTCTAGGTTGTTGCAATTTCTTTTTTTTTCTCACAGTATGAAACTCTTGGGGAAATTCCAGATTCTAGAGGTTCATTGTTTCACTAGTCTAATAGCCAAAGTAAGTGGCACGGGTGTCTCAAATATTTTCTTTCTTTTCGTTTTTTGAGCTAGTATCTCACTCTAGCCCAGGCTGACCTGCCATTCACTAGGTAATCTTAGGGTGGCCTCAAACTCACCTCCTCTGCTCTTTTTGCCATGTTGGTTACAGTCCATTCTAGCCCAGGCTGGCCTGGAAGTCACGATTATTGACAAGGACTCCTGAGTGATGGGATTATACCTGTTAGCAGAGAGATTCCAGCCGCTGCAAATGAACTCCAGAGGCGTGGGCCACTTTGTGTACGTGGCTTTATGTGGGTACTGGGGAACAGAACTTGGGTTGTAGGCTTTTCAGGCGAGCGCCTTAACCGCTAAATTGTCTGTCCAGCGTACCACTGTTTTTCAGCTAAAGAGTGAAGTACCTATGGGCTGCACAGCCTCTTGCACACACTGCAGGTGGCCAGCTCTGAGCAAGCGACAGTGTGTGCCTGACCCGTGGCATTTCCAGGGCCTCCCACGCTTGCAGCGTGCCTGCGCCCCGTCCTGCTCCTCCGCGCTTCCCGCGCTCCCGACAGCCCCGAGCGCCTCTCTCCCGGCGCTCCCCTCGGCGGCGGAGCCCCGCCCAGGCGCGACCGTTAGCGTGGACGCGGCCGGGGCTGCTGGTTCCGCCCCCGCGGCCGCGCTATTGGGCGGCGGGGCCTCCCGCTGCAATTGGCGGCCTCTGAGGCCCGCTCCGGGCTCCTCCAGTGCGCGGCCGCCGCGCCGGGGATTGGCCGCCTTCCGCGAAGGCCCGCCTTCGGCCTGCAGGCCCCGCAGGCGCGTCCCTAGGAGCCGAACGCCTCGGAAGCCCCTCCGCACGGTACCGGCGTAGGGGCGGTGAGGGTCTCCCTGCCGCGGTCGGGCTGCGGGCGGCTCGGGCAGGTCGCGGGCGCCGCAGGTAGGTGCGGGGCGCGAGTGGCGCCCCGCGGGTGGGCGGGCGCGGCGGCCTGCACGAGGGCGGCCTCCCCTCCCTCCCGGGCGAGGCCGCGGGCCGGCTCGGGGCGGCGAGCAGGAGGCGAGCTGGGCCACGCGGATCAGCCCCGGCCTTTGTGAGGGCAACATGGCCGCGGGCGGCGTAGGGCGCGGGGCCGGGCTGGAGCGGGGAGGCGGGCCCCGGGTCCTGGCGTCGCCGACGCAGGTTGCTGTCCGCCTGGGTAATGAAGTCTCGCCCCGTGGGCCCCAAGCCAAAAAGCATCGCCGTCAGGCGGGAAAGGCGTGCACGGGGACAGTGCCCGCCCTGGACCCTGGTGGCTTTGGCTGTTTGGGAAATCGGAGAATCGTCTAAATCTTTACCAGATGCTTGTGGATTGAATGTCACGTACATTATCAGGAGGTGGTTTTACTGTAAAAATGAACGTGGTGGAAATAAACGGAAGGTGGCAACCTGTTGACAGCGATACCTGTCGAGTAGTATCCAATGTATTTGGGTTGCTTCATGGTAGGAATTTGATTTGCGATTTTGCATGCTTGCATGTACCTTGTTACCCCGATGCACAGCAGTACGCTCTGGGATTGTCAACTTTGGGAGGCCAGTCAAGTAGGCGAGGGTCCCTCTGGGCTGGCCACCGACAGGACTCCCAGTCTTGGGAGTGGCCCAGATCCCACTGAAAGCCATCACTCATCAAATGGAGGGAATGACTAGCCAAGTGAGTGCTGCCAGTGAGTACAGAATGCGAGGCTGTTGCAAGATGACAAAAGGAACAGATGAGGTCATACTGCCTCTGAGGCTGGGCGGGAGGCTGCAGTGGCTTGAGTAAAAGGCTGCGACCACAGCCCTGGGCACCACAGCTGTGTATTCATACTACTAGCCCAGCAAGTAGGGGCTGTCCAGCTGTGCTTGCATGTGTGCCAGGGTCCCAGGGAGCTCCTGCAGGTCTTTTGCTTGTGACAGACAAATTGGTAAGGCAAGGTCTGTGTCCATGGGGTTTAATCAACTGAAGAGAAGTTAGGCTGAAGGGCAGGAGTCTGCATGGCTAGGCATGTTGTGGAGCAGTACTTCCCAGGGATTGTCTCAACTTGACTTTGGGGGTGGAAAACATGATTTTGACTAGTTTGCCCAGTTTTGGCCTTTTCTTGTCATCACTGACCTTCCACATTATCTCATTCAGCCTTCTAGTTTT
This sequence comes from Jaculus jaculus, assembly GCF_020740685.1. Lineage (NCBI taxonomy): Eukaryota > Metazoa > Chordata > Mammalia > Rodentia > Dipodidae > Jaculus > Jaculus jaculus. Next base: position 289,696 of record NC_059114.1, on the reverse strand, counting down.
AATGCAAATTTTCCTTGACATCTTTCATGGCTCTGTTACCAGCCTGGTCTCACTTCTGATTTCTGGCCTCATACTTCTAGCTATCTTTTCCACATTGCCAAGGATTGCTTGGTGCCAAGTAGTCTGATCCAAGCCAAACTTCAGTCTTAATCCATGTCAAAAATGATTCTCATTCTTACCCAAAGTCACCTCAATCTGTCTGTTACACCTTCATGCATCTATCAGGAAGCTCTTATCAGCTCAGCTGTTTCCAACAGCAGACCATTTCTTAGGACCTTCAACTTAATGTCCTGGCCCAAACTGCCTGGTGAACCTTTTAATTCTTCTCTCCTATCTCACCTTTGGTCTCTACTCACACCCTCCTATAGTTTTTATGGGCACAGTGATTAAACTGCAAGATATAGTATAAAACCAAGGTAGTATAGACTCAGGCCACCTTGTCTGGGTGTCATAGCAGCTGTTCTACTTGCTAACTGTGACCTCAAGCAAGTTGTTTAACCTCATTCTGTGTGTACCCTTTCTATCTCAGTAGTGCATGAAAACTGGGCGAGATAAAATGCTTAGAGCAGGGCCTGTGTGAGTGTTGGCTGTCATTGCTATTAATGGATCATTGATGCTACTGTTTGGACCTCCTGTCCAGTGGTCTGTCTCACAAAATAAAAGCCAAGGATTGCTGACCTGGCTTACTGTCACTTCCCCTCAGCCCACTGCCTTAGCTTGGCCACATCTCTGCCTCAAGGCCTTTGCTTTTACCAGGTATAATGACCTTGTTGTTCCTGCTCTCCACCTGGCTCTATCTCCTGTGGTTAGGTGTACACTGGCTGTCAAGCCTTCTGTGACCACCTTTTTGGAAGCTGCCTCCAATTTTTCGGTTGCTTTGTTTTAGCCTGAATACTTTTCAGCGTTTGACATGGTAGATGCTTTAATTTTTTGTTATTATTTCTTTGTCACTGTGACAGTGTGAGCTGTGGGGCCAGGGTTTTGTTTGCCTTGTTTTAAACACATCAATAGTGTGTATGCTTTATGTAAGGCATAGTTGGTCAATAAACTGAGGAAGCTTACAGAAGAGTAAGGAACTTGTCCCTGGACTGTTCACTGCTGAGCCCTGGAGCTGGACATCTTTTTTCCTCTTCGAAGGGCCATGTACTCCCTTTTCAGAGCTTCCATGCTTCATCTCAGCTGTATACCTCTCCAGGGCCCCCTTTAACTCTTAATACTGTTTTGGTTTTTTGCTGGCTGTTGCTTAGCTTTTATCATGCAGCACACTTCCCCATCATGTTTGTTTTCAGCCCTGCCTCCTCAGGTCTTCCTCACATTGTTATTTTCTGATTGAGAATCACAGGTTTGACTTATCGTTTCTGCACACCTAGGTTTTGAGGGGCTGTTAGTTGAGTCTGTAGCATTAAGCATGTTGACCTGTCTGTCCTCTGCAGTGGTCCTTGATTGCCAGGAAATTAGCCTTGTCGCATGATCTCCTTCATGCCTACTTGACTGCATCCTGCTTAGAGATTGCTGTTCTTCTTGGTTATTATCTCTGTACTGGATGCCCTCAGTCCTAAATAACTTTGAAAGACCTTTGGAGAGGTACTGTGTTAAACTCTATTGTATTCAGGAATATTAGTACATTGTCGGATCTAGGGAATAGAGTGCTAGTGTAGATGGTATTTGTCTTTCCAACTGTGTCCAGGCCATAGGGACCTTGTTTCTTGTTGGTGATAGCACCTCTCAGAGTAGACTGTCCTGGAATATTTAAATGAACTAATTTAACTTAAACAGGGTGTAGTGTCTGCTATTTATGTTGTGTCTTCTTCAAAGTGCAAGCACTGCACTTTATCCTTTCACTGTAAGCTTCTTAAATAGGTGGTATCTGCTCTCTCCTGTCTTTTTGGGTCTTAGGAGTATGAGATATGTAGATGCAACTGCACTGTCAACCATGAGCATGCTCTTGTGTGTGTATCTGTTCTGGTGTGCATGGCATGTGCATGCCTGTGCTTCTGTGCATGAAGCGGGAGTGTGCATGTGCTTTTGCTCTGCTCGGCCTTTCTTCTTGTGGACCTCTGGCTTTCTGGCCACCCCTTTGATCTACCTTCTCTGTCTTGTGGCATCCTTCTTTTTGTGTGTCCTCTGTAGCAAGACTCCTAGGATTGCGTTCTTACCTCTCTGTCCAATTTTCCTCCTGTTTGGTGCTTCCTTCCTTGTTACTATAACCTGCCCCACCATACCTCTCCAGACCAACCAGGGCTCCACGGCTGTGGCCAGGTGCCTATCAAGAAAGGCCTGCCTAGAGCACCCCCATTCTCTCTAGGCTTTAGGCTCTAGAGTGTGAGTCTCCAGAGGAGACACCTTCCTCTCCTTCAGCCCCCTCTTTTTTCTGCTTCCCATCCCCATGGAATCGGCAAGCATAGTTAGCTCTATGACACCTTCTTGTCTACAGAACCACTCTCACACTTTTGTCCTGCAGGACTGTCCCCACAACCAGGTACAGTTGCCTGCACCTAGCATGGCTGTGAGTATTTTTCTGAGGAGAGTTGCTTTCCCCTTGGTAGCTCATTATTGTCTCCAGAGTGGAGCCAGACTCTAGTGGCACTCAAGATTCTTTGTGCCTTGATATGGCTCCTGAGGCTCTCCCCTGCCCAATACTAGCAGGCTCCCTTCCCAACAGCCACCCTCCCTTTCCTCTACTGGGGATGGAACTATGCTGCCATACCTGCTGACTCAGCGTGCTGCTGCATCACTGTCCTGTCCACATGCTACGTGGTGGGCCCAGGAGAGGGGGTCCTTGGGTAGCAGAGCGTCTGGCTATTCCTCTGAGGTTCTTAGTTGCTGCAGAGTTGAGCTGAGGGTCTTATGCTCACTCTCTGACTGACCCAGCCCTTGCAGGTGAGTGGATTGATGTCACACTGATAGCCTTAAGGAGGCCACATGCTTTATGTGTATTTCAGAAAGGGCAGCCTCCTACCATGTGCTTGTTTACCAAATAGACTGAGTCAGGGAAATGCTGTGAGGAAGTTTAGGTTTTCTTTTCTTTTTTTAATCATTTTTGAGCCTTAAGATTATATTTTTGTGCTTTAATAATAGGAATTAAATTGGGCAGTTAATAAAGTATTTAACCTAGAACCTAAAACTTAGGACTTAGGTTCTAAGGGCTGGAGAGATGGCTCAGGGGTTAAAGGTACTTGCTTGCAAAGCCTGATGTTTGGGGTTTGATTCCCCAGTACCCACATAAAGCCAACACACAAAATGACACATCCAACTGGAATTTGTTTTCAATGGCAGGAGGCCTTGCTGTGCCCGCTCTCTCAAATAAATAAGAATTTTTTAAAAATTAGGTTCTAAAGAAAACCAGTAAACTTAGCTAGTTCTGATGTTTTAAAGGCTCACTTTATAGGCAGTGTTAACCCTTACTACACTGTTGTTAGTAATTGACACTTTAACTTGGTACCTGGGAAGTAGAAGGTTACTGTCATTTTGTGATGGTATTTTTAAATTTCTTTGCAGGTGGAAGAAGAAAAGTGCCACTTGGGCATGAAGACAGACTCTTAGTCATCAGTCTTTTAAGCTGAGTGCATTGTGATTTCCAATAATTGAGGCAGTGGTTCTAAAAGCTGTCTACATTAATGAAAAGAGCAATGTGGCCAGCTTGATTAAGCCGCCAGTGTGTGCAACGCGGGCAGGACAGCGCCGGGTTTCAACGGACTTGTGCATGTTAGCTGTATAGATTTATGTAAGGTGGTTTAAAACTCTGGTCTTTTAAAATAGTCTTAACTGCTCTTAATATGGAGACATATGAGAGTCCCTCTCCTCTCCCGCGTGAGCCCGCAGGAGAAGTGATGATGGAGAACCGAGCTTACCCCTTCCAAGCACTGCCCTGTGAACAGTCTCCACCACCTCCCCTGCAAACGTCCAGTGATGCAGAGGTAATGGACGTTGGCTCTGGTGGTGATGGACAGTCCGAACACCCTGCCGAGGACCCATTCAACTTCTACGGAGCTGCTCTTCTCTCCAAAGGATCCTTCTCTAAGGGCCATCTCCTCATAGACCCGAACTGTAGTGGCCACAGCCCACGCACCGCCCGGCACGCCCCTGCGGTCCGGAAGTTCTCCCCTGACCTTAAGTTGCTTAAGGATGTAAAGATTAGTGTGAGCTTTACTGAGAGCTGCAGGAGTAAGGACAGGAAGGTGCTGTACACAGGAGTGGAGCGTGGTGTTCGTGCCGAGTGTGGCCTGCTCCTTAGTCCTGTCAGTGGAGACGTGCATGCTTGTCCCTTTGGCGGGATTGTTGGTAACGGGGTAGGCATAGGGGGTGAGAGTACAGATAAGAAGGATGAGGAGAATGAGCTGGATCAGGAAAAGAGAGTGGAGTATGCAGTGCTCGATGAGTTAGAAGATTTTACTGACAATTTGGAGCTAGATGAAGAAGGAACAGGCGGGTTCACGGCTAAAGCAATCGTTCAAAGAGACAGAATGGATGAAGAGGCCTTGAATTTCTCCTATGAGGTATGTTGGTGACCCCTCTTCTCTGGAAGGCTCTGAGCAAAACCAAAAGAGAGGTTTGGGAGTGGCTGCATCTTTGTAAAGTAGGGAAACAAACGAACAAAATAAATGAACAAAACTCCATGTGAGGTAATATAATGTTAATGTGGAGAAGATAAAGATATAATCCACATTTTAAAAATTAATAATTTACAAGAAAAGAGAGAGAAAGAGTGGGTGTGCGAGGGCCTCCAGCCACTGCAGATGAACTCCAGATGCATGTACCATTGTGCATCTGGCTTTATGTGGGTACTGGCAAATTGAACCGGGTTGTTAAGCTTTGCAGGCAAGAACCTTAACTGCTAAGCCATCTCTCCAGCCCTGAAATTTCCCAATGGAATATTTGGCTCATCTCTTTTCACCCTCACCTCTTTGCAACCTGAGTCGTCAGTAGGTGCTATAACTTTTTTGGCTGAGTGTGCACCTGGACTGAGTGTTGGTTTCACTTATCATTTCATCCTGTTTGTTTTACAGATGATAACACACCATCAGGGCAAACCTAGGCCCCTTGAGGGCCTTCTCTCTGTCTGTTCCTCACAACTGTTACACTTGTCCTTGGTGCAAAGTGTGGACCCTGGAAGCTGTGGGATCTGAACATCTTGTTTTGCAGGATGACTTTGACAATGATGTGGATGCTCTGTTGGAAGAAGGCCTTTGTGCTCCCAAGAAGAGGCGAATGGAGGAAAAATATGGAGGAGACAGTGATCATCCGTCAGATGGAGAGACAAGTGTTCAGCCAATGATGACCAAGATTAAAACAGTGCTCAAAAGTAAGCCAGTGAGTCAGAGTCCTGAGTATTTCCAGGCATCTGAAGTAGTTTTTTTTTTTTTTTTAAATATGTTATTTTTATTTATTTGCTTATTTGAGAGGGAGAAATAGGCAGGGAGAGAGGGTGAGAGAGAGAATAGGTGTGCCAGGGCCTCCAGCCACTGCAAACATACTCCAGGTGCATGCGCCCCCTTGTGCATCTGGTTTATGTGGGTCCTAGGGAAGTAAACCTGGTCCTTCGGCTTTGCAGGCAAGTACCTGAGCCTCTAAGCCATCTCTCCAGCCCTAAAGTAGTTTTCTTCACAAGGTGGTTTTGGAAATTTTCTGGTGCCAGGCATTAGTCTAGGTAGAGATACATGTTTAAGTAGAGAACAGTCACAGAAGAAAACAGTTTGTACATAAGGATTTATTCAGACACAACCCAGGTGCAGATCCTGGTAAGTCCTCTGGAAACAACAGAGGGGCCAGTGTTGAGTGGGTTCTTGAGTGCAATAATATCAGTGTGTGCTAGGAGACAAGGTTATAGGTGGGTGCTTGGTGAAGTAGGCTGGAGGTAGTTGGCATTCAGGTTTTGGTTTTGTTCCAAGTAATGCAGGAAGGCAACAGAAGCAAGCTACTGTTGTTAACCTGATTTTTGTTGAAAAGCATGGTTTCTGCTGGGTGTAGTAGTGCATGCATTTAATCTCAGCACTTGGGAGGCTGAGGTAGGATTTCTGTGAGTTCAAGACCGATCTGGGGCTGCAGCATGAGTGACAGGTCAGCCTGGGCTAGAGCGAGCTCTGGAAAAACCAAACCAAATCAAAGCAAACAAACAAACAAACAAAACCCAAAACATGGATTGTGAGCTGCAGTGTGGCTTTAGAACAAGGTAAAAGTCCCTTGAGTAGAAGTGGGAGTGTTTTGGAGGTGCAGTTGTGAGACTTGACCGTGACTGGTGACAGTGAAAGAGCAGTTGGGGGCCACCCAGCATTGTGTTGCAGGGCTTTGTCATCACTGCAGGGAAAGTGTAGTCGAGGGCGTTTTTCTGTGTGTACTGGCCTTCGTGGCACTAGTGATTATCCTGGAAAGAACGCCTGGATCAGAAGAGCTGTAAAGATGCATGAAGCTTAGGCACATAGCTGATACCCAGGTTCAGGGTTCTTGCACAGAAGATGGTGAGGTGCAGTTGCTGAAGAGGTGGGTGGGTCTTGTGGTGTCAGATGCCATGTATTGCTGCACATGCTGATGATAGTGGAGAGCAGTAGGGATGTCGGGATAGATGTTTGCAGACAAGATGAGCCTGAGTCTGTAGCTTGTGAGGGAGGGGTACCTCTGGAACATTAGCTTCGTGTTCTCTTTCCATGTTTTCAGCAGTCTCTGAGCAGATAAACCCATGTCCATCCTGTGTAGCCCAGCGGGCAGTAGTAATCCTGGCTTGTTCACCTGCCTGGAGGGGACTTCACACTGGCAGCTGCTGTCGTCTCTTCCAAAAGCTGGGCTAGTTATGACTGGAATGAACCCGTTTCTTGTGCTGTGCTTAGGTCTGCATTCCGTTTGTTGCTCTCCTGTGTTCGCCTAAGGCTGCTATGAGGCAGCACTACCTTTGTCCAAACCTTGAAGAGAATACCCATTGGTACATTTCCAGTCTGCACCATTCCCTGACAGATTATGCTCTGAGAGTGAGTGGCCTGTGTTGGGGGTCAAGGTCCAAGTCAGGATTGCTGTGCAGGGATCCAGCCCAGAGGTGCCACTACTTTTCCAGAGTCACTGGTACCTTTTTCTTCTTTCTTTATTTTTTTTTTTTAAACATTGTTTTATTGACTACTTCCATAATTACAGATAACCCATGGTAATTCCCTCCCCCCACCCACTTTCCCCTTTGCAATTCCACTCTCCATCATATGTTTTCCTCTCTCAATCAGTCTCTGTTTTTTGATGTCGTCATTTTTTCCTCCTGTTTATGATGGTCTGTGTAGGTAGTGTCAGACACTGTGAGGTCATGGATATCCATGACCATTTTGGCCATTTTGTGTCTGGAGGAGTGCGTTGTAAGGAGTCTACCCTTCCTTTGGCTCTTATATTCTTTCTGCCACCTCTTCTGCAATGGACGCTGAGCCTTGGAAGGTGACTAGTAACTTTTTTTTTTTTTTTAATGTTTTTTAAAATGTATTTTAATTATTTATTTATTTATTTGAGAGTGACAGAGAGAGAAAGGGGCAGATAGAGGGAGGGAGAGAGAATAGGCACACTAGGACCAGTAGTCACTGCAAACAAACTCTGGATGCATGTGCCCCCTTGTGCATCTGGCTGATGTGAGTTCTGGAGAAACGAGCCTCGAACTGGGGTCCTTAGGCTTCACAGGCAAGCGTTTAACCACTAAGCCATCTCCAGCCCGACTGGTACCTTTTTCATGTCTGAGTTTTTTTTTTTTTTTTTTTTTTTTTTTTTTTTGAGGTAGGGTCTTGCTCTCGCCCAGGCTGACTTGGAATTCACTGTGTAGTCTCAGGTCGGCCTTGAAGTCTCAGCAATCCTCCTATTTATTCCTCCCAAGTGCTGGAATTAAAGGCGTGTACTGTCACACCCAGTCTCGTATCTGGTGTTTTAGTTTTCACCTGTTTTTCTATAGTTTCTAGATTTTATATTACTCCTAATACCTGTAAGAACATTGTTTCAGTTAAGACTGTGCTTTTCCTGCATCAGTTCTGTCAGTGGAGAATAACAAGTGGATAAAAAGTTTGGTGGTTTTGTTTTGTTTTGCTTGAGGTTATGTCTCACCAGCTCATGCTGACCTGGAACTCACTGTATAGTCCCACGCTGGCCTCTAACTCATACAATCCTCCTACTTCTACATCCTGAGTGCTGGGATTAAAGGCATGTGTCATCACACCTGGATCAAGTCTGGTGCTTTTATACACATTTCTTAAAACTGCTAGTAAGGAAGGGGTTGGAAACAGTGTTTTAAAACAAATGTTGACATTTTTTTTTGGTCTTCCAAGGTAGGGTCTCCCTCTAGCCCTGGATAATCTGAAAGTCTATATTGTAATGTTAGGCTGGCCTCATACTCACAGTGATCTTTCTACCTCTGCCTCCTGAGTGCTGAGTGCTGGGATTAAAGTAGTGTGCCACCACACCCGACAGATGTTGACTTTTAATTTTTTTTTTTTGGTCATGATATTGGGGATCAAATCCTGGGTCTTCTACATGTGGAAGTGTGCCTGGTCACCAAGAACAATAGCAGTTTATTAGCAAACTTTACCCATTCCTGGGGTGCCTTTTACCGTGGCTTAGCAGGCAGGAGAAATCCAGTGTCCACAGTACTTTCCAAGTGTAGAGGCAAGAGCTGTGGTGGGAACTTGTGTCTTGTACAACTGTATATACCAGGCTTCTTGTACATGGATTCTACTTGTATGAATCCTTCGTTTCCTTCACATACTGTTCTATAGGTACAGTAAGGGCATAACAAGCAGATAGAAACTAAAATTCTCTGGAAAGATTCAGAGAAGTGCTCAGGTGTGCTAGAGGTGCCCTGGTACAGTTCTTAGTGTTTATAAAGTGATTGCAGGATGTTTTTGTATTCTGTGCAGGTCGTGGCCGTCCACCTACAGAACCGCTGCCTGATGGGTGGATCATGACCTTTCATAACTCTGGAGTCCCTGTATACCTGCACAGAGAGTCTCGGGTCGTTACCTGGTCCAGGCCGTACTTCTTGGGAACAGGAAGCATACGGGTAGGGGAGGCATCAGTCATGAATTTATGCTTGTTAGTTCTCAGATTGAAATGTGCTTGTCTGTATGTATTGAACTTTAGTCAAACAGAGGCTGGTCAAAGGCATCAGGTGTTCATACTCAAGGTCATCCTGGTAACTCTTGTTGCATTTTTACTATTAACAGAAACATGATCCTCCTCTGAGTAGTATTCCCTGTCTGCATTATAAAAAAATGAAGGACAATGAGGAACGTGAGCAAAGCCATGAACTCACCCCCAGTGGGGAGGTTTCTCCTATCAAGCCCCTGAGTCGATCTGCAGAGCTGGAATTCCCCTTGGAAGAGCCTGACTCCATGGGTGGAGACTCGGGGCCCCTAGACGAGAAGGACCCACTGGGTGCTGAGGCAGCCACTGGAGCCCTGGGACAGGTGAAGGCTAAAGTTGAGGTGTGCAAGGATGAGTCAGTTGGTAAGTTTGCTCAGGAGTTTTTATCCCTCCTTGTCACCTGGGATCTCATTCCTCCTATCAGATGCCACCTTCTTAGTTCCTAGTTGAACCTGAGGAGGGAGGTGTATCTATGGCTGTTCACATGGCTAGAAAGGCCTGTTCATTTGCAGTGGCTAGAGACCCTGGCATGCCCATTCTCATTCTTCCCCTCCCCCTACTCTCTAAAATAAAAAACAAAAACAAATTTAAAGCAACAAACAAAAAAGTTAGAAACTCATGCCAGGCATGGTGGCACATGCCTTTAATTTCATCACTCAGGAAGCAGAGGTAGGAGAATCCCCATGAGTTGGAGACCAGTCTGAAACAAGAGATTAAGTGCCAGGTCAACCTTGGCTAGAGTGAGACTTCACTTCAACCACCCCCCCCAACATAAAAAAAAAAAAAGTTATTTATAGCCAGGCATGGTGGCGCACGCCTTTAATCCCCGCATTTGGGAGGCAGAGGTAGGAGGATCACCATGAATTCGAGGCCACCCTGAGACTACATAGTGAACTCCACGTCATCCTGAACCAAAGTGAAACCCTGCCTCACTCCCCCCTCCAAAAGAAAGCTATTTATTTATTTATTTATTTTGTGAGGTAGGGTCTCACTCTAGCCCAGGCTGACCTGGAATTCACTTTACAGTCTCAAGGTGGCCTCGAACTCATGGTGATCCTTCTACTTCTGCCTCCCAAGTGCTGGCATTAAAAGTTTGAGTCACCACACTTGGCTGTTTGTTTATTTTTTGGTATGTTTGCATGTTCATGTGTGAGTTTGTGTCTGTGTCACGTCATGTGTGTAGTGGTCAGATGACAACCTTAGTTGTTGATCCTAGCCTTCTACCTTGTTTGATGCATGGTATGCCAGGCTAACTGGCTTGTGATCTTCCAGGTTATTTTCTTTTAAAAAATTATTTATTTATTTTTTGCAAGCAGAGAGATGGAGATACAGAGAAGATAGAGAGAATGGGCATGGTAGGGTCTCTAGCTACTGCAAACAAACTCCAGAAGCATGTACTACTTTGTGCATCTGGCTTATATGAGTATTGGGGAATCAAACCTGAGTCCTTAGGCTTCGAAGGCCAGTGCTTTAACCACTAAGCCATTTCTCCAGTCCCCAGGTGATTTTCTTATTTCCACCTTCCTTCTCACTGGTAAGTGTGTGGAATTGGGATTACAGATGCTGGTGCTTATGGTTTTTTAGGGGTTGTTCAAGGTAGGGTCTCACTCTAGCTCAGGCTGACCACAGTAGTCTCAGGGTGGCCTTGAACTCATGGTGATCCTCCTACCTGTGCCTCTCAAGTGCTGGGATTAAAGGCCTGCACCACCATGCCCAGCTGACTTTTTTGTGTTTATGCTTTTCAAGGTAGGGTCTCACTTAGCTTAGGGTGACCTGGAATTCACTGTGTAGTCTCAGGGTGGCCTTGGAACTCCTGGTTCACTTGCATATGACTTTTTATTGGGTTCTAGAGATACAAACTGAGGTACTTAGGCTTGTGTATCAAATACTTTGTGACTCAGCCATCTTCCTGGTTCCTGTATTCTTATTTAAAAAAAAAAATTGAAATATATATATATTTATTTATTTAAGAGAAAGTGAGACGTGCGCGCGGAGAGAGAATGGGTGCGCTGGGGCTTCTAGCCACTGCAAATGAACTACAGATGCATGTGCCACCTTGTGCATCTGGCTTACATGAGTCCTGGGTAATTGAACCTGGGTCCTTTGGCTTTGCAGGCAAGCGCCTTAACTGCTAAGCCATCCCTCCATCCCTGTGTTCTAGTTCTTGATCCAGATAAAGTAAAAATGTGCCCTAGTAATCTGTCCATAGGGAATTGCCAGAATAATTTGAGCTGACAGTGAAGGAAATTTCTTTGCCCTTTGAAAGGGATGGGGAAAGTGAAATGCAAGTATCTTGTGGCCTGGTGCTGTTTCATGGGGTTGTCACTGTCTTATGTGCAGGGCTAAGGAAACATAACTCTTTTGTTGGAAAGCTGATAATTTGGTTCTCTGGTATTTTTTGGACAGATCTGGATGAATTTCGTAACTACCTGGAGAAGCGTTTTGACTTTGAACAAGTAACTGTAAAAAAATTCAGAACTTGGGCTGAGCGGCGTCAGTTCAATCGTGAGATGAAGCGGAAGCAGGCTGAGTCAGAGAGGCCCATTCTGCCAGCAAACCAGAAGCTCATCACTTTATCTGTACAAGATGCACCTACAAAGAAAGGTGAGCTTTGCTTGTAACTGTCAGTGTTAGCATGTGGAGCAGGCATGTTAATTTTACTTGGATGTGCATAGCCCTATGTTTGTGAGTGAGTTGCACCTAATTCAAAGCTTGTGTGGATTCTGGGAATTCAGAGGCTGCCATGTTCATGGTGGTAAACCCTAATGAATGACTCGGTAGACGTGTTGTCCGGGTTCCCGAATGCTGGCTGAGGCAGTTCTTCTTATCGCAGAGTTTGTCATCAATCCCAATGGGAAGTCCGAGGTCTGCATCCTACACGAGTACATGCAGCGTGTCCTCAAGGTCCGCCCTGTTTATAATTTCTTTGAGTGTGGTAAGTTTCAACCCGTTCCATTTTAGTCCTGAAGAGTAATGTGTCACTTTGTTCCCAGTTGGGGGTGGCAGTTTATTGGCTCTACTGGGCTGGATGGAAGTGTAAGGCAAGGGCAAGGAGAGGTACGGTACAAGTAGGCGGCTTGTTTTGTGGAGGTGGTTCTTGTTTGAGAATGGGTTAGCTGTGTTTTCCTCTTAGAGTTTGACCTGTGTCTCTCCTGCCCCTCTCCCGCTCTCAGGTCCTTTGTGGTTTGCCTTGCTAGCTCCTGACTGTTTTCAAGGACAGCCTGTGAGAAAGGCTTTCCTTTCCTGTTTGCCCTGTGCCTAGTGGATGAAAGGCATGAGGGTTGCTGTACTTCCTGCTAGCTTTGCCTTTCATGTCTCCTTCACACTTGTAAAGGCCAGTGTGACCCCATAAGAAGCAAAACTTGGGGGGCATTCGTTGTTTTGGGTCTTACGCTTACCCATTCCTGATAGTCTTATGTCTGTCTTTCAGAGGTCTTGTCCCTACTGTGACCCTGTACTAGGCAGCTCTGCTTCCAGGTCCTTCTGGCTCACTCTACCATGGTTGTTCACGCCCCCTAGTTTTTCCACCTAGGTCCTTTGCTGCTGATCATCTCCACACCTCTGGGAACCCCTGGTCTTTGCAGATGAGCACAGATGTGTTCTCTGTAGAGGCATCTGTCAGTGTGGGCAGATTAGGTGCACATGCTTTAAATGTTTTGGCAAGTATGTTTTTAAAACGAGTAATTTTAATTTCAAGAGAACCCAAGTGAGCCTTTTGGTGCCTCGGTGACCATTGATGGTGTGACTTACGGATCTGGAACTGCAAGCAGCAAAAAACTTGCGAAGAATAAAGCTGGTAATGTGGCTTGCTTGATGTCCCAGAGACATGCTGCCTGCTGAGTCTGCCCTCACCTTGGTTAGGGGAGAGGCTGAGCAGTGCTTTTGGTTGGGGGTGTGTGTGTGTGTGGGGGGGGGGGACATTTATGTTACTTAGGTAATTATCTACTTTCATTTTCAAAGACCTGCATAGCCATAGACACTTCTGCAATCATAGCCCTTAGGAGGCTGAGGCAGGAGCATCATGAGTTCAAGGCCAGTGTGAGCTATAAGGACAAGACTGTCTCAAAAAATAAAAATAAGACTGAGTGTGGTAACACATGCCTTTAATCTCAGTACTTGGAAGGCAGAGGTAGGAGGGTTGCTATGAGTTCAAGGCCAGCCTGGGCTAGAATGAGGCCCTACCTCAAAAAAATAGAACAAACAAATAAATAAAAAACCTAAAGCAGGCATTGGTGGCTCATACCTATAATTGCAGCACTTGAGAGGCTGAGGTAGAGGTCTGCCTTGACTACATATTGAGTTCCAGGTCAGTCTGGGCTATAGTGAGACCATGCCTCAAAAGCAAAGGGCCCTTCTCTGCTGAATGGTAGTAGGGCTGTTTCCTGAATTATTCTGGCCATGCAGATTCAGGTGTGCTCAGCCCTCTGAGGCATGTAGGTGCATGCAATAGAGCATTTGTTTTTGAAGTGAGCAAAATGTGGGGATGCTAGGAGAGATGAGGAAGGTTGACATGCTGTCACCATCTGAAGCATTTTTGTCATTTATAGGGACTATCTTCTGAATCCTTCACTCTCCACATTGGGGGCTAAATAATTGTTACACAGAGTTCATCTCTGAGAAAGCTGATATTTTCTGGTTCAGTTCCACTAGGCCATATCCTTGCCATTTGCCTCTATGCCTAGCCCTAGAAGTAGGTGGTATTCTTGTACCAAGCCATTTGCTTAGCACTGGGTTATCTGGGCTCTCCTGAGCAGTGCAGCACTTTTTAGAGTAGTTTATATGTACCCCAACCCTAGTGCCCATATGTCCATTATTTTTTTAATAGATATTTTAAAAGTATTTTTACTTATTTGAGAGAGAGAGAGACACAGAGAAAAAAGAGAGAATGGGTGCACTAGGGCCTCCAGCCATTGCAAATAAACTTCAGACACATGTGGCTTACGTGGGTCTTGGGAATTTAACCTGGGTCCTTTGGCTTTGCAGTCAAGCATCTTAACTGCTAAGCCATCTCTCCAGCCCCATATATTCATTCTTGAATTTTATCCTATGACCATGTTGTCTTCCAGAGCTAATCTAACTTATACAGAGCAGGAGGGGGTCTTGGGGACAGGGAGACCATTTTCTGCTTCTAGGAATCAGAGTACCTCTATGCTACTTTCTTTAAAAAAAAAAAACATATATATATATATATATATATATATATATATGTATGTATGTATGTATGTGTAAAATTTTTTGTTTGAGAGAGAAAGAGGCAGATAGAGAATGGATGCGTCAGGGCCTTCAGCCACTGCATACGAACTCTAGACGCATATGCCACCTTGTGCATCTGTCTTATGTGGATCCTAGGGAATCAAACCTGGGTCCTTTGGCTTTACAGGCAAAGAACCGCTAAGTCTTCTCTTCCGTCCTGTGCTGCTTTCTTTTAATGGCAACTAGTGAGGACGATGAGTAGCCTTTCTTCATCATGTTTACTCTCTGTCCTCCCCCTGTGCGGCTGTCCCTGCCCTATTCACCAGGAACGCCTGCTATCTGTTTAATTAATCCATTTATTAATTGTGTGGAGCTAAATATTGAACTTAGGTCCTTACATACTATGCAGGTGCTCTACCTCTGAGTTATACCTCTAGCGTCTGCTGTAAATTTTAGAGAGATTCAATCTAAACAACTTTTCAGCTTAACAAATTGAATGTTACTGAGTCTTATGCAGTGGTAGAAACATTCAAAGACATATCTTCCACTTTTTCTGCAAGATCATTTGTGCCTGCTCATGTGTTTATTTCCTCAATCCATATGCCAGACAGCTGTACTAGTTAACCTTTTCTTTTTTTAAATTGTTTATTTTGCTGGGATGTCTTGTTGATGAAGCTCTGCTGGGCCAGACTGAGCTATTGCACATGTTCATCCCCCACAGTATTAGGTAGCAGCCTGTTCACACAAGTGCCGCCCTGTGTTATTACCATACACATGTTTCCTCCAGTGTTCCTCAGATCTGACTGTCTTGCTCAGGGCAGTCAACTGCCCTGTGTGCTACTGTAAATGTCTGTAGCAGCCTACTCCCAGGCTTCATTGTGGGGTTTTGCCAAGCCATTTTTTCACATACCACCAAAGTGATTCTTCTAAAGTACAGATCTGAGCTCCTATCTCATTTGCTATCAGGTCAAATCAGGTAAAAATGAGCAAACATGCTGGGGCTTGTGAAGCTTCCTCTAGTTAGTGTTTGTCCCACTATTGCCATTTTTTTTTTCCCTGAGGTAGGGTCTCACTCTGACCCAGGCAGACCTGGAATTCACTATGTATTCTCAGGTTGGCTTCAAACTCATGGCAATCCTCCTACCTCTGCCTCCCGAGTGCTGGGATTAAAGACGTGTGCCACCATACCCAGCTCCACTATTGCCATTCTTAATGATGTGATTTTTCTTTTATCCCCTCTTGATTCTCCCTTTTAAAGTGCTAACCCTAGTCCTGAGCCTTTGCTCACCCATCTGAGCCACAAGTGTGGGAGCCAGCTTGCAGCTCACTCTGTAGGCTGGGCAGTATGCTTGCCTCCCCCTTATACTAAAGCAGCCCTTACTCTGGCCTTTGTGTGTGTGTGTGTGTATGTGTGTGTGTATGTTTGTGTGTTTTTTTTGTAGCCCGAGCCACACTGGAAATCCTCATCCCTGATTTTGTTAAACAGACCTCTGAGGAGAAGCCCAAAGACAGTGAAGAATTGGAGGTGAGTGTCTGGTCATGCCCACCAGGAGCTGCTACTGCAAGTGGTGCTATGCCTTGCATGCTTTGTGCCAAGGGTGTAGTCCTCTAACTTCTAGGTTATTCTGTTCTTTTGTAGCCTATGAAGGAGAGACTTACTTGTCTTTTTGCAAGCAGGGAAAAAAAGTCCTTAGAGATTTTTGTCTCCTGTGTTTTGCAAGTTGAGTGTGTATTAGACACATAGATCCATGATGGGAATGAACCCAGGAGAAAGAATGTACAAGGTTTTAGATTGTTTTTTATATTAAGAACTAATAACCTGGTGTGATGGCTCACACCTTTTAATCTCAGCCCTGAATGTGCTGAGGTAGGATTTGAGGCCAGCTTGGACTGGAGACCTTGCTTCAAAAAAAAATAAAAATAAAAAAGGAAGACATGGTGGTACACATCTTTAATCCCAGCATTTGGGAAGCAGAGGTAGGAGGATCCTTGTGAGTTTGAGGCCACCCTGAGACTACGTAGTGAATTCCAGGTCAGCCTGAGCTAGAGGGAGACTCTACCTCTAAAAACTAGAAAAAAAAATATGTATGTGTGTGTGTATACATATATACATACGTACGTATGTATGTATATATATATAATTTTTAAAAATTCATTTGTGAGCAGAGAGAGACAGAGGGAATGGGTCTGCCAGAACCTCCAGCCTCTGCAAACAAACTCTAGATATATGTGCCACTGTGCATTGGTACTGGGGAATCAAATCCTGGTCATTAGGCTTTGTAGGGCAAGTGCCTTAACCACCAAGTCATCTCTCTAGCCCCTCAGTGTAGTTCTTAGCAACATAGTGCTGAGAAGAAGAGACAGAGGAGTGTCCAGCACTGAAACATCTCACACTCACCAAGGCTTAGGGTCCATTGCGGAAGAGGTGGCAGAAAGAATGTAAGAGCCAAAGGAAGGGTACCACTCCTTATATACAACTGTCTGGACAGAATTTGGTCTTGATATCCAAGACCTTGCAGTGCCTAGCAATACCCACACAAGACCCTCATAGTAGGGCAAAAAAGATGATGATATCAAATTAAAAGAGAGACTAGTGGAGAGAGGGAGGGGATATGACAGAGAGCAGAGTTATGAAGGAGAAAGTGGATGAAGGGAGGGAAATATGGTTTGTTGTATATAAGTATAAAGTTGTCAACAATATATAGTAAAATATTAAATATTAATATATATATTAATTGCCCATTACATTTATACAGCTAGGTCATTTACATTCATATATATATATTTTAAAAATTTTGTTTTATTTTTAGAGAGCGAGAGACAGAATTGGCACATTAAGGCCCAGCCACTGCCGTTGAACTCCAGATGTTTGCACCACATAGTGGTCATGTGGTACTGACCTGCACTAGGTGGTGCAAATGTCTGGAGTTCAATTGCAGTGGCTGAGGCCTTGGCACACCAATTCTCTGTCTCTAACCCTCTCCCAAATAATATATATGTATATGTATTTTTTATTTTAGAGATTTTTTTTTTTAATTTGGGAAGGGGGAGAGGCAGAGAATTGGTGTGCCAGGGTCTCCAGCCACTGCTAACAAACTCCAGATGCATGCACCACCTTGTGTATCTGGTTTATGTGGGTACTGAGGAATCAAACCTGGGTCCTTAGGCTTCGCAGGAAGCATCTTAACTGCTTAGCCATCTCTTCAGCCTTCAGTGTAGATTTATTTTTTTATTTTTTTTAGGTAGGATCTCGTTCTAGCCCAGTCTGACCTTGAATTCACTTCGTAATCTAGGCTGTCCTCAGATTCACAGCAGTCCTCCTACCTCTGCTTCCTGAGTGCTGGGATTAAAGGCGTGCACTTCCACATCTGACTGAGTATAGTTTTTTTAAATATAACTTTCATTTATTCGTTTACTTGAGACACAGAGAAAGAGAGAGAGAATGGGCTCACCAGGGCCTCTAGCCACTGCAAACAAACTCTAGAAGCATGTGCCCCCTTGTGCATCTGGCTTACATGGGTCCTGGGGAATCGAACTGGGGTCCTTTGGCTTTGCAGGCAAACACTTTAACTGTTATGCCATCTCTCCAGCCCTCAGTGTAGTTTAATTTGCATTTCCCTGATGGCTAAGGGTAATGAACTTTTTTTTTTTCTCATGTATCTACTGGCCTTTTGTATTTCTTCATTTAAGAACTGTCTGTTAATTCAAATTGGTCATTTATTGATTGGAGAGTTTGTTCTTTGGGTGTTTAATTTTTAAAATGTGTCTCTCTGTGTGTGTGTGTAATGTGGTTGGTGTGTGTGGCGTATCCACATACCTGTGTGGCAACCCATGTGCCTGCCTCCATTTGCTGGAGCTGAATGTTGGGTGTCCCACTATATTGTTCTGCTCTATTTGTTCTTATTTTAGCTAGAGTCTTACTGATCCTGGAGCTTTCCATTTTTTCTTGTGCTCCTGCAATTCTCTGGTTTCTTTTCCCCTTTTATACCAGGATTACAGATATTTAGGACCATTCCCCACCGGTTATTTGGGTTTGGGGGATTGATCTCAAAGGCCTCCTCAGGCTCTCATGTTTGCCCAAGAAATGCTCTTACCTGCTAAGCCATCTTTACAGACTAATTTTTTGAGTTGTTTATATAGTCTGGAGTTTAGAACCTTTGTCATGCCGGGCGTGGTGGCGCATGCCTTTAATCCCAGCACTTGGGAGGCAGAAGTAGGAGGATCACCGTGAGTTCGAGGCCACCTTGAGACTCCATAGTGAATTCCAAGTCAGCCTGAGCTAGAGTGAGACCCTACCTCAAAAAACCAAAAAAAAAAAAAAAACAATACAAAACCCTTGTCAGATAAATAGTTGACAGATTTTCTCCATTCTGTCTCTTTGACTCTGGTAATTGTTTCCTTTGCTGTGCAGAAGCCTTTTAATTTGATGCAGCCCCATTAGTCATTTTTTGCATTAAAAAATTTTTTTAGGCCGGTGTGGTGGTGCAGGCCTCCCAGCACTTGGGAGGCAGATACAGTAGGATTACTGTGAGTTCAAGACCACCCTGAAACTACATAGTGAATTCCATTCCAGGTCAGCCTGGGCTAGAGTGAGAGACCCTACCTTGAAAAACTTAAAGAAAAAAAAATTTTTTTTTAAAGGGCTGGAGAGATAGTTTAGCAGTTAAGACACTTGTCTGGGGAGCCTAAAGACCAGGGTTCAATTCCCCAGTACCCATGTAATGCCAGATGCACAGGGTGGTACATCCATCTGGAGTTCGTTTGCAGTGGCTAGAGGTCCTCATGTACTCTTTGTCTCAAATAAATGTATATAAAAAAATTTCTGGACTGGAGAGATGGTTTGGCATTTAAGGTGCTTGCTTGCAAAGCCAAAGGACGCAGGTTCAATTCCCCAGGACCCATGTAGGACAGATGCCACAAGGTGGTACATGCATCTGGAGTTTGTTCACAGTGCCTGGAGGCTCTGGTGCAACGTTTATTTCTGCCTCTGTCTCTCAAATAAATAAAAAATAAAATAACAGCTGGTTGTGGTGGCACATGGCTTTAATCCCAGCACTCAGGAGGCAGGGGTAGGAGAATCGCTGTAATTTCGAGGCCACTCTGAGACTATTCCAGGTCAGCCTGGGCTAGAGTGAGACCCTACCTCAAAAAACCAAAATAAATAAATAGATGACAAAATATAAAAAAAGTAAAAAATGTTTTGTTTAGTACTTATTTTGAGAGAAATAGGAGAGACAGACACAGAATGGGTGTACCATGGCCTCTAGCCACTGCAAACAATCTCCAGATGCATGCATCTGGCTTACATGGGTAATGGGGAATTGAAACTTGGTCCTTAGGCTTTACAGGCACATGCCTTAACTGCCAAGCCATCTCTGTAATTTCAGTTTTGCATTTCTTGACTTATTGGAGTTATGTTCAGAAAGTAGTTGGCTATGTCCATTTTTGAAGTATTTCCCCAAATTGTTATAAATTTCAGGTACTAAGGTCTTTGATACATTTTTGAATTGATTTTGTTTTAGCACAGTGAGAGTGATCTAATTTCATTCTTTGAAATGAGGATATCCAGTTTTCCCAGCACTACTTTGTCAAGTGGCTACCTTTTCTACAATGTACATTTTATTTATTTTTAAATTTTTTTTGTATTTTATTTCTTATTTATTTGAGAGAGAAAGAAAGGGCACGCCAGGTCCTCTAGTCACTCCAAATAAACTCCAGATGCATGCACCACCATGTGCATCTGGCTTACATGGGACCTGGGAAATCAAACGTGTGCCCTGTGGCTTTGTAGGCAAGTATCTTAACCACTAAGCTATCTTTCCTGTTCTCTCTCTCTTTTTAAAATCTTTTTTACATATATTAATTATTTTGGATTTTCTTTTTTTTTTTTAATTTTTATTTATTTGAGAGCAACAGACAGAGAAAGAGGGAGGGGGGGGTGGAGGGAGGGAGGGAGGGAGGGAGGGAGGGAGGGAGGGAGGGAGAGAGGGAGAGAGAGAGAGAGAGAGAGAGAGAGAGAGAGAGAGAGAGAGAGAGAGAATGGCTGCGCCAGGGCCTCCAGCCACTGCAAACAAACTACAGATGCGTGCAACCCCTTGTGCATCTGGCTGACGTGGGTCCTGGGGAATGGAACCTCGAACTGGGGTCCGTAGGCTTAACAGGCAAGCGCTTAACCTCTAAGCCATCTCTTCAGCCCTATTTTGGATTTTCAAGGTAGTGTTTCTACTGTTGCCAAGGCTGACCTGGAATTATCACATATTCTCAGGGTGGCCTCAAACTCATGGCGATCCTCCTACCTCTGCCTCCCAAATGCTGGGATTAAAGGTGTGCTCCAGCACACCTAACTATTTTTTTGTCTTTTTGAGGTAGAGTCTCACTCCAGTTCATGCTGACCTGGTACTCAGACGAGATCGGGCGCGTTCAGGGTGGTATGGCCGTAGACTGACCTGGTACTCAGTCTGGAGTTCCAGGTTGCCTCAAACTCACTGTGATCCTCCTACCTCTACCTCCCAAGCACTGGAATTATATGCATAAGCCACCATGTCCAGTTTAATTTTTTTTTAATTTTTAAAAATTTTGAAGAATGTTATTAGAATTTTGATCGGAGTTGCATTAAATTACTTGTTTTGCTTTCTCAGCACATTCATTATTGACATATGGAAAAGTAACTGATTTTTGGATGTTGATTTTTGTACCCTTTTACTTTGCTGCTAGTATTTACGTGCTTTCTGGTGGGGTCTTTAGGGACTTTTAAGGTAATTATCTATGTGGGTGTGCGCATGCTCATGTAGGAGTACGGGCGTGTAGGCGCCACGGCACGCCAGTGGAGGTCAGCAGATAGCTTTTGGGTTGGTCCTTGCCTGTCTACCTCATTTGAGGTAGGGTTTTTTTTTGCTCTAGTTTCTCATTTTTTTGTTCCTTGTTGGTCATGCCTGAAGCTTCTGGGAAGTACAGCTTCCCATCTCATCAGTGTCAGCATGCTGGGATTTCAGAAGCAGCCACAACTTCCAGCTTTTTTATGTGGGGCCTGGGGATCACAGTCAGGCACTCTAGCTTGGGTGATGAGTATTTTTGCCACTGACACATGTCTGTAGCCCTGGGGACTTTTTTTTTTTAAATTTTTATTAACATTTTCCATGATTATAAAATATATCCCATGATAATTCCCTCCCTCCCCACCCCCACACTTTCCCATTTGAAATTCCATTCTCCATCATATTACCTCCCTATTACAATCATTGTACTTACATATATACAATATCAACCTATTAAGTATCCTCCTCCCTTCCTTTCTCTTCCCTTTATGTCTCCTTTTTAACTTACTGGCCTCTGCTACCAAGTATTTTCCTTCTCACGCAGAAGCCCAATTATCTGTAGCTAGGATCCACATATGAGAGAGAACATGTGGCGCTTGGCTTTCTGGGCCTGGGTTACCTCACTTAGTATAATCCTTTCCAGGTCCATCCACTTTTCTGCAAATTTCATAACTCCATTTTTCTTTACCGCTGAGTAGAACTCCATTGTATAAATGTGCCACATCTTCATTATCCACTCATTAGTTGAGGGACATCTAGGCTGGTTCCACTTCCCAGCTATTATAAATTGAGCAGCAATAAACATGGTTGAGCACGTACTTCTAAGGAAATGAGATGAGTCCTTTGGGTATATGCCTAGGAGTACTATAGCTGAGTCATATGGTAGATCAATCTTTAGCTGTTTTAGGAACCTCCACACTGTTTTCCACAATGGCTGGACCAGATTGCATTCCCACCAGCAGTGTAGAAGGGTTCCTTTTTTTTCCACATCCCCGCCAACATTTATGATCATTTGTTTTCATGATGGTGGCCAATCTGACAGGAGTGAGATGGAATCTCAATGTAGTTTTAATCTGCATTTCCCTGATGACTAGTGACGTAGAACATTTTTTTAGATGATTATATGCCATTCGTATTTCTTCCTTTGAGAATGCTCTATTTAGCTCCATAGCCCATTTTTTAATTGGCTTGTTTGATTCCTTATTATTTAACTTTTTGAGTTCTTTGTATATCCTAGATATTAATCCTCTATCAGATTCTGTAGGTTGCCTCTTTGCTTTTTTCACTGTGTCCTTTGCAATGCAAAATCTTTGTAATTTCATGAGGTTCCCCCAGTGATTAATCTGTGGTTGTTGTTTTTTTTTTTTAATTCTTTTTGTTCATTTATTTTATTTTATTTATTTGAGAGCGACAGACAGAGAGAGAAAGACAGATAGAGGGAGAGAGAGAGAATGGGCGCGCCAGGGCTTCCAGCCTCTGCAAACGAACTCCAGACGCGTGCGCCCCCTTGTGCATCTGGCTAACGTTGGACCAGGGGAACCGAGCCTCGAACCGGGGTCCTTAGGCTTCACAGGCAAGCGCTTAACCGCTAAGCCATCTCTCCAGCCCTAATCTGTGGTTTTATTGCCTGAGCAATTGGGGTTGCATTCAGAAAGTCTTTGCCAAGACCAATATGTTGAAGGGTTTCCCCTACTTTTTCCTCTAGCAGTTTCAGAGTTTCAGGTCTGATGTTAAGGTCTTTAATCCATTTGGACTTAATTCTTGTGCATGGAGAGAGAGAAGAATCTATTTTCATCCTTCTGCAGATATATATCCAGTTTTCAAAACACCATTTGCTGAAGAGGCTGTCTCTTCTCCAATGAGTATTTTGGGCATTTTTATCGAATATCAGGTGGCTATAGCTACTTGGGCTTACATCTGGGTCCTCTATTCTGTTCCACTGATCTACATGTCTGTTTTTGTGCCAGTACCATGCTGTTTTTGTTACTATGGCTCTGTAGTATAGGTTAAAATCAGGTATGATGATACCACTAGCCTCATTTTTGTTGCTCAGTATTATTTTAGATATTCGAGGTTTTTTGTGATTCCAAATGAATTTTTGGATTGTTTTTTCTATTTCCATGAAGAAAGCCTTTGGAATTTTGATAGGGATTGCATTAAATGTGTAGATTGCTTTAGGTAAGATTGCCATTTTCACAATATTGATTCTTCCAATCCAGGAACAAGGGATGTTTCTTCACTTTCTAGTGTCTTCGTAATTTCTTGCATGAGTGTTTTAAAGTTCTCATTGTATAGATTCTTTACTTCCTTGGTTAGGTTTATTCCAAGGTACTTTATTCTTTTTAATGCAATTGTGAATGGGAGTGATTCTCTGATTTCATCCTCTGTGTGTTTGTTGTTAGCATATATGAAGGCTACTGATTTCTGTGTATTTATTTTGTATCCTGCTACATTGCTGTAGGTTTTGATCAGCTCTAACAGTTTGCTGGTAGAGTCTTTAGGGTCCTTTATGTATAGACTCATGTCATCTGCAAATAATGACAACTTGATCTCTTCCTTTCCAATTTGTATCCCTTTTATGTGTGTCTCTTGCCTTATTGCTATGGCTAAGACTTCCAAAACTATATTAAATAAAAGTGGGGACAGTGGACACCCTTGTCTTGTTCCTGATTTTAGTGGAAAAGCTTCCAGTTTTTCCCCATTTAGTAATATGTTGGCTGTAGGCTTGTCATAAATAGCCTTTATTATATTGAGATATATTCCTTCTATTCCCTGGGGACTTTTTGAGGCAGGTTCTCATATTCCAGGCTAGCCTTGAACCTGTTTTGTAGCTGAAGATGACTTTGAACTTCTGATCTCCTTGCCTCTTTGTGGGAGTATAAACATGTGCAACCATTTCCAGTTAATATAGTGCTGGGAATCAAATCTAGGGCATAGTGCATGCTAGGCAAGTACTCTACCAACCAAGCCACGTCTTCATCCTGGAACTTTATAAAAACTTTATTTGCATGCCTGCATGTATGTTTGTGTGTGCATGCCTGCTCCAAAGGCCGCTTTCAGTTGTAAATTCCAAACACATACACAACTTTCTGCCTTTGGCTTAAGTGGATGGCTTGAGAATTGAACCTGGGCCAGCAGGCTATGCAAAACAACACCTTTAACCACTGAGCTATCTTCCTAGCCAAGGCTTGGACTTTTTTTTTTTTAATGGTAGGGTCTCGCTCTAGCCCAGGTGGACCTGGAATTCACTCAGGGTGGTCTCCTCCTCCCTCCTGAGTCCTGGGATTAAATGTGTGTACCACCATACCTGGCTCATACATGGACTTTTTAGTTTAGGACTATACTATCTGCAAACAGAGATAACTTGACTCTCTTTCTTTCTTTCTTTCTTTCTTTCTTTCTTTCTTTCTTTCTTTCTTTCTTTCTTTCTTTCTTCCTCTCTCTCTCTCTCTCTCTCTCTCTCTTTCTGTTTGTATCACTTCTATTTCTTTCTCTTGCCTTATTACTTTAGCTAAGAATTCAAGCACCACTGAGTAATAGTGGAGAGAGTGGACTACCTTGTCTCATTCATCATACCGGATGAAATGCTTTCAGTTTCTCTCCATTTAGTATAATGTTGACTATAGATTGGTTATGTATAGCCTTTATTATGTTGAAGTATGATTCTATTCATAGTTTATTCTGGCTTTTATCATGTTCTCTATATCTGTTAAGATGATTGGGGCTGAGAAGGTGACTCAGCAGTTAAAGGTTCTTGTTTGCTTGCAAGTCTGCTGAAATAAGTTCAGTCTTCCCTAACACCTGTGTAAAAAGATGGTCACAAGCTGGGTATGGTTGTGCATGCCTTTAATCCCAGCACTCGGGAGGCAGAGATAGGAGGATGACCGTGAGTTCAAGGCCACCCTGAGACTACATAGTTAATTCCAGGTCAGCCTGAGCTAGGGGGAAACCCTACCTCGGAAAACAAATCAAAACAACAACAAAGTGGTGCTTGAGTCTTATAATTCCCAAGGCTCCTATGGCAGGGGAGCCAGGAGAATATGGAAGCTGTGGACTAGGTAGTCTAGTATACTCAAAGAAGGTGCAAGGAGAGAACAGACACTTGAGGCTGTCCTCTGACCCATGTGCAAACTGATGATTATATGCCTGTAAGCATGCATACACATACAAAGATGGTTATGTGGATTTTTGAAACCTTGATTCTATTTATGTACTGTTTTATGCTTAATTGATTTGCATATATAGAAACATTTTTGAATGAAACAAACTTGATCTTTTTTTTTTTTTTTTTTTTTTTTTGGGTTTTTTGAGGTAGGGTCTCACTTTGGCCCAGGCTCACCTGGAATTCACTATGTAGTCTCAGGGTGGCCCTGAACTCATGGCAATCCTCCTACCTCTGCCTCCCGAGTGCTGGGATTTAAAGGCGTGCGCCACCACGCCCGGCTTCCAACTTGATCTTGATATCTGATCTTTTTTAAATTTAATTTTAGTTTTTGTTTTGTTTGAAGTTGGCTCTTGTTCTAGCCCAGGCTGACCTGGAATTCCCTATGTAGTTGGAGGGATGGCCTCGACCTAACAGTTATCCGCCTATCTCTGCCTCCCAAGTGATATGATTAAAGGCATGTCATCTTTTTTTTTTCTTTTAATTTCATTAATTTATTTATTTACCTATTTGAGAGAGAGAATGTGCATGACAGGGCCTCTAGCCATTGCAAATGAACTCCAGACACATATGCCACCTTGTGCATCTGGCTTATGTGGGTCTTGGGGGTCCTTAGGGTTTGCAGGCAAATGCCTTAACCATTATTCAGTCTTTCCAGCCTTTCACAGCATTTTTTTTCAAAATTTTTTTTTTTTCAATTTTTTTTTTTTTTTGGTTTTTCGAGGTAGGGTCTCACTCTGGCTCAGGCTGACCTGGAATTCACTGTGTAGTCTCAGGGTGGCCTCGAACTCTCCGCGATCCTCCTACCTATGCCTCCCGAATGCTGGGATTAAAGGCGTGCGCCACCACGCCCGGCTTTTTTTCAAATTTTATTAACAACTTCCATGATTATAAAAAGCGCCCATGGTAATACCCTCCCTCCCCCCACTTTCCCCTTTGAAACTCCATTCTCTATCATATCTTTTCCCCATCTAAATCAGTCTCTTTTATTTGGATGTCATGATCTTTTCCTCCTCTTATGATGGTCTTGTGTAGGTGGTATCAGGCACTGTGAGGTCATGGATATCCAGGCCATTTTGTGTCTGAGGGTAGCATGTTGTAAGGAGTCCTACCCTTCCTTTGTCTCTTACATTCTTTCTGCCACCTCTTCCGCATTACACTCTGAGCCTTGGAATGTGTGATAGAAATATTACAGTATTGAGCACTCTTGTCACTTCTTTCTAGCACCATGATACCTTCTGAGTTGTCCCAAGGTCATGGCCATCTGAAAAGAGAAGATTGTTTACCAAAAGTGAGATTAGCATTAATATAAGGGTATGAACATTAAGAGAAGTGCTTACTGGGCAGTTTGATCAGTTTGATAAGTATAGTTTATGCATTTAGCCAGAAAGCAACAGATATTACACCTCTAGGGCTCATGACTACCCCTGTTTTAAGTTTTCAGTATCAGGGATGTATTACCTCCCATAGAGAAGGCCTCTAGTCCAATTAGAGGACAGTTGGTTTTCACCATGACAGACGTGCCACTGTTGCACCCATTGGCACATTTGGCTTGGCTGGCCAAATCTAAGGCTTGCAGTGTCCACTGTGGAGTATCTTCACTGGTGATTTCTCTTTCTCCCATTGAACTGCATGCAGAATGGCTTTTTCAGCTTTCTGTCAGCTGGTCTACATGGAGGAGGTTATCAGCTCAGTTCCAGCAGGATTTCTCAGTGGCCTTTCAGCCCAAGTATGTGGAGTCTTCAGCAATAGGGTCTTACCATCTGTTGCAGCCCAGTTCATATTGCTGGTAGAAATCACCCAACCAAGAGTAGCTTCTGGGAAAAGATTTATTTTGGCTTACAGGCTCAAGGGGAAGCTCCACGATGGCAGGGGAAAACGATGGCATGAACAGAAGGTGGACATCACCCCCTGTCCAACATAAGGTGGACCACAGCAACAGGAGGGTATGCCAAACACTGGGAAGGGGAAACTGGCTATAATACCCATAAGCCCGCCCCCAACAATACACTCCCTCCAGGAGGCATTAATTCCCAAATCTCTATCAGCTGGGAACCTAGCATTCAGAACACCTAAATTTATGGGGGACACCTAAATCAAACCACCACATTTCGCCCCGGCCCCCGTAAACTGATATCCATGCATGATGTAAAATACAATGCATTCAGTCTGACTTTAAAAGCCCCCATAGTTTTTATTAATCCCAGTGATGTTCATACATCCCCATAGTCCAAGATCTTTTAACTGAGCCATAATACCAAAAAAACCCTGAAAAAACCCATAATGGCACAGAATAAACATTCACACTGCAAAAGATGGCATTGGGCATAGCAAAGAAATATCCAACCAGTACAAGATTTAAAACAACCAGGGCAAACATCTAACTCTGTAGCGTCAAGTCCAGCAACTCTAGCCAGTGACAAATCTTCAAGTCTGATAATTATAACCAGCAACAAGTCTCTGGCGTTCCAATTCCGTACCTCCTGCTAGGCTACTCACAGTCCTGGAAAACTTCATCGGGATCGGCATCTCCACTGCAATCCACGGTTCATCCTCATGGCCCCATGGGGTCTCCATGCAGGCAACCAGCATACCCACTTCATACTGCCCATGGCCATTTCCAAAACACAAGACCATGTTGCAAACTCAATGACCCTCTTTCCAGCATTTTTTTTTTTGAGGTAGGGTCTCACTCTGGTTCAGGCTGACTCAGGGTGGCCTTGAACTCATGGCAATCCTCCTACCTCTGCCTCCCGAGTGCTGGAATTAAAGGCGTGCGCCACCATGCCCGGCTTTCCAGCATTTCTTATACTCCACGATACCAGATAGAGTGCCAATTTGTTAATCCAGAGGGGAATAAAGCAGACTTTGAAGAACAGGACACTCCTTTAGCACTCAGGCCCCTTCTAAAGAGTCTACATTCTTCTTGTTGCCCCAGCACAGGTCAGCTAGCCCAGTCTCAAAAGTTGTAGTCTCTCAGTTGCAGCTGAACAGGCAACTATCTATTCCTGGTAGGAAACCAAGGGCCTCGGCAATGGCCTATAATGTTTGGGGTCATCAGGGACCTCCCTGGCCAACAACTCACTGGAAGGTATCCTATCCCTGGCTTTGAAAATTTTCTAGCAACAATCTATGGCTCCTGAGTGTTCTATTGTCCAAAAAAGTAGGATTCCATATGATTTATTTATATCCTCTTAGATTTTGATTAGCCCTCCCTCCACCTTTCCTTTACTAGATCTGTTCCCCTGACCTCACTTGGGCCTTTTCACCCCCATTAATCTATTCTTCTACTTACATATATACATTACCATCCTCCCTTTCTTTCTCTTCCTTTTATGTCTCTTTTCTAGCTTACTGGCCTTTGCAACTGAATTTTCTTCCAACTCACACAGAAGTCTAATCATCTGTAGCTAGGATCCACCCATGAGAGAGAACATGTGACACTTGGCTTTCTGGGCCTGGGTTGCCTCACTTAGTATAATCCTTTCCAGATCCATCCATTTTCCTGCAAATTTCATAGCTTCATATTTCTTTACCACGGAATAGAACTCCACTGTATAAATGTGCCGTATCTTCATTATCCACTCATCAGTTGAGGGACATCTTCCTTGGTTCTATTTCCCAGCAATTGTGAATTGAGTGGCAATAAATATGGTTGAGCAAGTATCTCTAAGGTAATGAGATGAGTCCTTAGGATATATGCCTAGGAATGCTATAGCTGGGTTACACATTAGATCTACTTTTAGCTGTCTCAGGAACCTCCAGACTGATTTCCAAATGGCTGGACCAGATGGCATTCCCACCAACAGTGTAGAACTGTTCCTCTTTTTCCACATCTTCACCAGCATTTATGGTTCAAAGTTTTATTCTATCATTTCAAAAGTATTTTAGGATGCACTTAAATATTTTCCCCAGCTTTGTGTGGTGGCTCATGCTTGGCATCAAGTACTCAGGAGGCTGAGACGGGCAGTGACATGAGTTTAGGGATGACCTGGGGGCCCATAAAGTTGAGATCCTAACTCAAAACAAAACAGGGAGCTGGAGAGTTGGCTTAGCAGTTAAGGCACTTGCTTGTGAAGCCTATGGACTCAGGTTCAATTCCCTAGTACCTGTGTAAGTCAGATGCACAGGTGGTGTGTGTGTCTGGAGTTCATTTGCAGTGGCTAGAGGCCCTGATGTGTCCATTCTCTATCTACTCTCTCTCAAATAAATAAAAAATATTTTAAAAAAGAACAGGGCTGGAGAGATAGATTATTGGTTCAATTGCTTGCCTGCAAAGCCTAATGCCCTGGGTTCAACTTCCCAGTACCCACGTAAGACCAGATGCCCAAAGTGGCACATACATCTGCTTAGCTCACACACTCCCTTTCTCTCTCTCTCATTCTCTGCTTGAAAATATTTTTTCTTTTTTAAAATTTTATATTATTTCATCTTTTGTTTATTCATTTGAGAGAGAGAGAGAGAGAGAGAAGGAAAGAGGAAGAGAGAATGGGCAAGCCAGGGCCTCTTGCCTCTGCAAATGAACTTGAGACTCATGCGCCACCATGTGCATCTGGGTTATGTGGTTACAGGGGAATTGAACCTAGGTCCTTTCGCAGGTAAGCATGTTAACTCCTAAGCCATCTCTAGTCCACAAATACTTTTTGTTTACTTTAAAAAAAATCAAAACAATGAGGTTGGAGAGATGGCTTAGTGGTTAAGGCATTTGCCAGCAAAGTCAAAGGACCCAAGTACAATTCCCCAGTACCCATGTTACTCAGATGCACAAGTGGCACATGCCTCTGGAGTTTGTTTGCAGTGGCTAGAGGTCCTGGTGTGTCTCTTCTCTGTCTTCTCTCTCTCTCTCTCTCTGTTTACAAATAAATTAAAAACAAAAAACAACAAAACAAAACATACATTTTCCCAATCTTTTTTTTTTTTCTTGGTTTTTTGAGGTACGGTCTCACTCTGGCCCAGGTTGACCTGGAATTCATTCTGTATCCTCACTGTGGCTTTGAACTCACTGCAGTCCTTTTACCTTTGCCTCCCCAGTGCTGGGATTAAAGCCGAGTGCTACCATGCCCAGGTATATTTTTCCAATCCTTGTGGATTTAAGAGTCATAGGGTAACATCAAGTTGTTCTCAAATTACTAAATGGTTTCAGTCCCTTGTGTAACTTTTTTCTTTGGGGGGGTTTCTGGTTGAGGTAGACCACAGACATATCAGAAGTCTCTGGAGTAAACATAGTGTCCTCAAAAAGACAAAATTACAGGGTTTGGGGAGATGGTTCAGTGGGATTAAAGTGCCGTGTGTAACTTTTTTCTTTGGGGGTGCCTCTGGCTGAGTTGGGTCATAGATACATCAGAAGACTCTGCTTAGAGTGAACATAGCATTGTCAAAAAGACAAAGTTAGGTCTGGAGAGTTGGCTTAGTGGTTAAGCACTTGCCTGGGAAGCCTCAGGACCCCAGTTCGAGGCTCGATTCCCCAGAACCTACGTTAACCAGATGCACAAGGGGGTGCGTGTGTCTGGAATTTGTTTGCAGTGGCTGGAAGCCTTAGCGCAGCCATTTTGCCTCTCTGCCTCTTTTTCTCTTTTGTCTGTCATTCTCAAATAAATAGATAAAAATAAACAAAAAAATTTTTAAAAAGACAAATTTACAGGGTTTGGGGAGATGGCTTACTGGTTAAAGCTGCTTGCTTTTAAAACCTGCTGGCCCTGGCTAAGTTTCTAATCTCCTCACAGAAAGCCAGGTGGACATTCATTTGCAATGGCAAGACACCTGTCATGCCCATACACACACACACACATGATTAAAAAAAATTATAGCACATTTAGCTTAAAGATTTTTTTTTTTTTTTTTTTTTTAGTATTTTGAGACAGGGTCTCACTCTGTAGCCAAGGCTGGCCTGGCGTAATTTTATTTGGAAGTCTCAGAGTACTAACTTCTACAGAAAAAGTTGCATTTCAAAGAATGCTCTCTGTTCGTTGTTCCAGGTTGTTTTGAGAGTTACCTACCAAGACTCTTCTGCAGCCAGTCAGGACTCTAAGGCCTGGCATCGCACATGTGGAGAAGGACTTGCTGTTTAGCCATGGTGTCATAGAACAAGCAACAGGCCTTTTTTTCTTACATGGGGAGAAGATGCAGGATGGGGTGCTGGGCTCCCCCAGGAGGGACACACCTAGTTGAGAGCATGCCTCAGCTGAGACCATCAGATTTTGTTACTGCCAGAATATAAACTAGGAAATGTGTAAAACATCATTGTCTCCTGCTTTTTCACAGTTTTGATCCTTTTTTTTTAATTTTTAAATTTTTATTAACATTTTCCATGATTGTAAAAAAAATCCCATGGTAATTCCCTCCCTCCCCACCCTCACGCTTTCCCCTTTGAAATTCCATTCTCCATCATATTACCTCCCCATTACAATCATTGTACTTACATATATACAATATCAACCTATTAAGTATCCTCCTCCCTTCCTTTCTCTTCCCTTCATATCTCCTTTTTAACTTACTGGCCTCTGCTACTAAGTATTTTCCTTCTCACGCAGAAGCCCAATCATCTGTAGCTAGGATCTACATATGAGAGAGAACATGTGGCGCTTGGCTTTCTGGGCCTGGGTTACCTCACTTAGTATAATCCTTTCCAGGTCCATCCATTTTTCTGCAAATTTCATAAATTCATTTTTCAGTTTTGATCCTTTAGAACACCCGGTCCTATTAAGAAACCTCACTTCAGGGCTGGAGAGATGGCTTAGTGGTTAAGCGCTTGCCTGTGAAGCCTAAGGACCCCGGTTCGAGGCTCGGTTCCCCAGGTCCAACGTTAGCCAGATGCACAAGGGGGCGCACGCGTCTGGAGTTCGTTTGCAGAGGCTGGAAGCCCTGGCGCGCCCATTCTCTCTCTCTCCCTCTCCCTGTCTTTCTCTCTGTGTCTGTTGCTCTCAAATAAATAAATAAATAAATAAAAATTAAAAAAAAAAGAAAAAAGAAAAAGAAACCTCACTTCAAATCACTATACTCAGGGTTACTATTGTGACACAAATTTGAGAGAAAGAATATGGGCCCTCCAGGACCTCCCACCACCATAAGTGAGCTCCAGACTCCTGTGCCGTTTTGTGCATGCAGTTTATTGGGCACTGGGGTATTGAACCCAGGCCTCAGGCTTTCTTGGCTATGCAAGCATGTGGCTTTAAACTGATGAGCCATCTCTCCAGCTGCCCCTCCCTCCCCACCTGTAAACCTTGTTTGCTGCTGAGTAATTACCACCAGATGGTTGTGCCATCCAGAGCACTAGCTAGGAGGTTGCTGTGGGGTCTGTGGTCATGGAGAGGTGTTGCTGAGTGATGACAGGTATGTCTCTCCTCTCTCAAACACATAGGTCTGTGTATTTAACCTTTCTCAGTAATGTGGTACCTATGTAGGTGTCTGGGCAATTTCTTGTCCCTTAAGCCATGTGCCCTACATTGATAGCCACATCATCTTGATTTCTACAAGTCTGATAAGCTAGTGTGAACCCTTTCTTCTTTTCTTTTTGAGTATGTGTGTATGTGTGTCTGCATGTTCAGCTTAATAACCCCTCCACCTTTGGGCCAGCTTGTATGCATGTTCATATGTGTGTGGACATACAGTATGTAAAAGTATGCATACATGTGTATACATTGTATGTGGAAGCTATGGGTCAACATTAGAGGATACCTTAGTTGCCTCCACCATACTCTTTTAAATGGTCTTTTGCTGAACCATGAGCTCATTGATGCTAGCCAATTAGCCCTAGGGATGCCATCTCTGCCTCCTTTTACATGGGTTTTGGGACTCTGAATTGAGATCTTTATGCTTGTGTGGCAAGCACTTTACCCATTCACTCTCTGTGTCTGTATCATATAAATAAATCTAAAAAAATCTGGGGGTGGTGCTGGGAAAATTGCTTAGTGGTTAAGGCATTTGCCTGTGAAGCCTAAGGGCTCCAGTTTGATTCCCCAGGACCCACCTAAGCCAGATGCACAGGGCGGGGGGGGGGGGGGCGGGATACATTTGGAGGTCGTTTGTAGTGACTAGAGGCCCTGGTGTGCCCATTCTCTCTTTCTATCTGCCTCTCATTCTTTCTCTTTCTCTAATAAATAAAATAAAATAAAATAAAAATTTTGGGTGCTGGAGTGATGCTTAGTGGTTACAATGCTTGCCTGCAAAACTAAAGGACCCAGGTTTGGTCCTCCAGTACCCACATGAGCTAGATGCATAGGGGGTGGGGTGGGGGGTGGGGCTGGTATTCATCTGGAGTTCATTTGCAGTGGCTGGAGGCCCTGGTGCACCTATTCATTCTCTCTCAAATAAATAAGTAAATTTTAAAAATAGTTTTTTTTTTTTTTTTTTTTTTTTGTGGTAAGGTCTTACTTTATCCCAGGCTGACCTGGAAGTCAATATGTCATCTTAGGGTGGCCCTGAACTCACAGCAATTCTACTTCTGCCTCCTGAATGCTGGGATTAAAGGTGTGCACCACTATGCCTGGCTCTAAACTATTTTTATTTATTTGCAAGCAGAAAGAGAAGAGAGAGAGAATGGGTATGCCAGGGCCTCCAGCAGGTACAAATGAACTCCAGGTGCATGCACCACTTTATGTATCTGGTTTTATGTTGGTACTGGGAAATTGAACATGGGTCATTAGACTTTGCACCTGAACCACTGAGCCATTTCTGTAGCCCTATTAAAAAAAAAAAAAATATATATATATATATATCTGAGAGAAAGGCAGAGTGAGGGAGGGAAAGAATGGGCATACCATGGCCTCTAGCTGCTGCAAACAAGACTCCAGACACATGTGCTACCTTGTGCTGGCATGGGATCTGGAGGGAATTGAACCTGGGTTCTTAGGCTTTGCAGTTAAGCACCTTCAACTGCTAAACCATCTTCAGCCCTTGTTTTTTGTGTTTTTCGGTTTTGAGATTCACTATGTACTCTCTGGGTAGCCTCAGCAATCCACCTAACTTCTGCTCCCAAGTGCTAGGATGATTAAAGGCATGAGCTACCATGTCAAGCCTTTTTTCTTTTAAATTTATTTTTATTTGAGACAGAAAGGGAGAGAAGAAAGAGAGAGAGAGAGAGAATGAGTGCACTAGGACCTCTAGCCACTGCAAACAAACTCCAGATGCATGAGCCACCTTGTGCGTCTGGCTTAAGTGGGACCTGGAGAATCAAACCTGGATCCCTAGGGCTTCATAGGCAAGTACCTTAACTAGTAAGCCATCTCTCCAGCCCCCCCTTTTTTTAAAGAAATATTTTTATTTATTTGTTTTGAGAGAGAAAGAAGCAGATAGAAAGAGAGTAAGTACACTAGGGCCTCCAGCTGCTGCAAACAAACTTAAGCTGCGTGCACCATCTTGTGCATCTGGCTTACGTGGGTCCTGGGGGTTGAACCGGGGTCCTTTGGCTTTGCAGGCAAGCACCTTAACCTTTAAGCCATCTCCCTTTTCTTTTATTTATTTATTTATTTATTTATTTATTTATTTATTTATTTATTTATTTATTTATTTATTCTGAGGTAGGGTTTCACTGTAGTCCAGGCTGACTTGGAATTCACTATGTAATCTCAGGATGGCCTTGAACTCATGGCGATCCTCCTGTCTGCCTCCCAAGTGCTGGGATTAAAGGCATGCACCACCATGCCTGACTTACTTTTTTGTTAATTCTTTATTTCTGTTCTAGTTATTCCTTGCTGGCCCATAGAGACAGACATTCTAGTGTTTGTATCTTGTCACTTGGCCAAATTCATTTTTTGGTTCTTGTAGCTTTTCACTTTTCTGAATGTATGTATGTGTGCATGCACATTCATATGTGTGTGGGTATAAGCATGTATGTGGAGGCCAGAGGATGACATACAAGTGTCATCTTCAATCACTCCATCTTACTGATTGAGACAGGTTCTCTTACTGGACCCAGCTTGCCTGAGGCTCTGCCTCTGTCCACTTTCCTAGGGCTGGGATTAAACTCATTTCCTCAGGTTTACCTGGCACGTGCCTTACTGTCTGAGCGAGCTCCCCAGCCATATTCCTGTAGGTTTTCTCATAGATTTATGTAGCTCCTCTAGGTACAGGTTCATGTTAGCTGTGACCTGTTTTGTTGATGTATTTCTGTTATCTCATGTTCTTATCTAACGCCTCTGGCTAGACCTGCAGTCTGCTGTTGAATAGAAATGGTGCCCATCTCAAGAGAGAGCATCCAGTTTTTACCACTGAGCATAGTGTTTGTTGTGGGGTTTTCATAAATACCTTGTCAGGTTGAAAAGTCTCCTATATCCCTGGGTTACTCATTGTGTTTATCATGAAAAGCTATTAAAGTTTTGCCAAATAGCTTTTTCTCCAATGGGTCTGTGTGTGTGTGTGTGTGTGTGTACGCGCTCATGCGCACACATGCACACATTTTCCTGTATGCATGGGCATATGAGTACCATGGCATACCTGAAGAGGTCAGAGAATGTCATTTGAAGGAGGGTGTCTGATTTTGCTTTGTTTTATGACTAGCTGGCATGGATTCCATCTACCTCTCATTTGCCATAGGTGTGCTGGGGTTATGGAAGCCTCACACAACTTCCAGCTTTTTATGTGTGACCTGGGGAATCCTAACTGAGGCCTTCATGCTTGTGTGGAAAGTGCTTTATACACTGAGGCATCTGCCAGCCCTGCTGCTGTTCTTATTTAAGGTTTTCATATAGTTAATTCTGTTGGCTTTTTTTTTTTTCTTTCTTTTTGGTTTTTCGAGGTAGAGTCTCACTCTATTGCAGGCCGACTGGGATTCACTATGGAGTCTCAGGGTGGCCTCGAACTCATAGCAATCCTCCTGCCTCTGCCTCCTAAGTGTTGGGATTAAAGGCATGTGCCACCACGCCTGGCTTTTTAATTCTGTTGATTCTTTTTTTATTTTTTTATGTTTATTTATTTGAAAGTGGTAGAGAAAGAGGCAGAGAGAGAGAGAGAGAAAGAGAGGGAGCGAAAGGGCACGCCAGGGTCTCCAGCCACTGCAAACGAACTCCAGACACATGTGCCCCCTTGTGCATCTGACTAACGTGGGTCCTGGAGAATTGAGCCTTGAACCGAGGTCCTTAGGCTTCACAGGCAAGCGCTTAACCACTAAGCCATCTCTCCAGCCCAATTCTGTTGATTCTTATAGAAGCATATAGTCTTCAGGCTGGAGAGTTGGCTCAGCAGGTAAAGGTGCTTGCTTGCAAAGCCTGCCAGCCTAGGTTCAGTTCTCTAGTGTCCACATAAATCCAGATACACAATGTGGCACATGATATCATAGATCATTTGCAGTGGCAAGAGGCCCTGTCATGCCCATACTCACTCTCTCAAATAGTTAAAAAACGATGACAGCAAAAAAAAAAAAAAAAAAAAAAAAAAAAGAAGGGTATAGTGACACATTCCTTTAATCCCAGCACTGGGAAGGCAGAGGTAGGAGAATTGCTATGAGTTTGGGGCCAGACTGAATTTCAAGTCAGCCTGGGCTAGAGTAGACCCTAACTCCATAAAGGGGGGGGGGGGAGACCCTAAACCAAAGTTAACCAACACACACACTCTTTCTGTCTTCTGGCCATAAGTTCTACTTGGTTGGGCATGTTATAATTCTGTTTTAAATTTATTTATTTGAAAGAGAGAAAGATAGAAATAGGTAGGCAGAGACAGAAAGAGAGATAAAGAGAGATAATGGGCGTGTCAGGGCTTCCAGCCACTGCAAACGAACTTCAGATTTGTGTGCTCCTTTGTGCATCTGGCTTATGTGAACCTGGGGAATCAAACCAGAATCCTTTGGCTTTGCAGGCAAGTGTCTTAACTGCTAAACCATCTCTCCAGCTCTTATAATTCTTTTATGTGTTAATGGTTTCTATTTGTTGACTCATTTGTGTGCATATATATGTGGTGTTATATTTAAAAATATTAATTTATGGGCTGGAGAAGTGGCCTGATGTTTTGTTTTCTTGGTGGGAAAGTTTATCATCACACTGTTTTGAATAGATCAGGCTCTTTAGGTAGCCTGTGATTTTTTTTTCCCCCCCAATGTACTGCTCCACAGTGTGTGTGTGTATGTATGTGTGTGTGTGTATGTGTGTATGTATGTTTACACACACACATATATATTTAGTAGTATAAAAGACAAATACTTATTCAAAATCCACAGTATCTAAATTGGAGTTTTGGAGTGTTGAGCAGCCTGTTTGCTCCTTGTCTTCCTTTGTCATCCACTGTCATTGATCATCCCTGGGCACTCATCACTGGAGTTTCTTACAGGTTTTTTTTTTTTTGTTTGTTTGTTTTTTAATGTTTCAAGGTAGGGTTTCACTGTAGCCCAGGCTGACCTGGAATTCACTGTATAGTCTCAGGCTGGCCAGAGCTTCACAGTGATCCTCCTACCTCAGCCTCCTGAGTGTTGGGATTAAAGGTACGTGCCACTACACCTGGCTCTCACAGATTCTTTTAAAAAATATTTCCTTTATTTATTTGATTTTATATATATTTATATATTATATATTGTGTGTGTGTGTGTGTGTGTGTGTATATATATACACATACACATACATGTACATACATTCATACACATACACACACGTGTGTGTATGTATGGAGAGAGAGAGATAGAGAATGGGTACCCCAGGGCTTCTAGCACAAACTCCAGGTGCATGTGCTGCCTTGTGCATCTGGCTTTACGTGGGTACTAAGGAATCAATGCTTAGGCTTTGCAGGCAAGTGCCTTAGTGGTCTAGCCATCTCTCCTGCCTCCTTACATATTCTTTATCAGAGACAGTAGTGATTATCTCTAGCCCCCCCCCCCCTTTATTTTTCTTGAAGCCACAGTCCCTGTGCTTCCCTAGAAGGTTAATCCAAGGTAGTTTACTATAGAGTTTTTTACCAAAAGATGACTTGTGGATGATAAATTATGGGACCACCATTGTATATGCAATCTATCATTGACAGAACTTACCAGTATGTGACCATGTTTTGTTTCTGCAGCCCTTCTAGAGGTGGTCTGTGCAACATAGTGGGGTCAGCTGTCTGAATAGCATCTATTTATGATGAATATGGAGTTGATCAAAGAATAAGTCAGGGAAGGCACTGTCAGCCACTCTTCTGAGCTCTGTTCCTGATCTCTGCTGTGCAGAATTGCAGAATTTCCCTTTTCTCCTATAAGTGGTTATTTTGGCTCCCTCTCCATCCTTTTTGTCCTTTCTGTACAGTGTCTGATAGGTTGCTGAGCAGAGACAGCACATTGTTGGAAACTGTGCTAGTGCATGCTTCCTGGCTTCTCACACTCATGTCTGAAGCTCCAGCCTTAAAGAGAGAGATTTGACTTTTTTTTTAAGGTTTAGAGAGTTGAAAGGAAGTGTAGAGAGCTCCTGAAATGTGGAAGGCGGTGGGGGGAGGGGTTAGAGAGACCATGTGGGAAGCTTTACAGGGAAGTTGGAAAAGGGTCAAGCTTAAAGAAACACATATGGGGGGGGGGCGGAGGGAGGGAGAGAGAGAGGGCATAGGTAGGTATGGAGGACATTGAACAAAAGGGTATAGGCCTTTTACCTTCACATTAGGAAAAAACAAGCTAACGGGTCAGACAGTAATGATCCCCTACCCCCAATCCCAACCTGTCTGGGCTGGGATTGATGGGAGGCCTACAGAGCAGGGACTTGAAGGTTCAGGTGTCAAGAGAGATGAACAGTTAAGACTTTTTGTTGTTGTTGTTTTATGTTTTTTGAGGTAGGATCTCACTCTAGCCCAGGCTGACCTGGAAGTCACTGTGTAGTCTCAGTGTGCCCTCAAACTCATGGCAGTCCTCCTACCTCTGCCTCCTGAGTGCTGGGATTAAAGATGTGTGCCACCATGCCTAACTAAGCCAAGACTTTTTTTGTTTTTTGGCTTTTCAAGGTAGGGTCTTGTTCTAGCTCAGGCTGACCTGGAATTCACTATGTAGTCTTAGGGTGGCCTTGAACTC
The DNA here is from genome assembly GCF_020740685.1 of Jaculus jaculus. NCBI lineage: Eukaryota > Metazoa > Chordata > Mammalia > Rodentia > Dipodidae > Jaculus > Jaculus jaculus. The sequence continues at coordinate 250,488 of NC_059114.1, read as the reverse complement.
ATGACGATCCTACTTCCTCTGCCTCCCGAGTACTGGGATTAAAGGTGTGTGACACCATGCCCAGCTAAGACTTTTTTTTTTATATTTTATTTGTATTGATTTATTACAGTCAGAAGGAGGGAGAGAGAGAATGGGCGCACCAGGGCTTCTAGCCACTGCAAATGAACTCTAGATGCATGCACCACTATGAGCATCTGGCTTATATGGGACCTGGAGAATCGAACCTGGATCCTTAGTCTTCGCAGGCATGAGCCTTAAATTGCTAAGCCATCTCTCCAGCCCCTAAGCCAAGACTTTTTAATGTGCCTGAGTTTATCTCCTCTTTTCTGCATTTAAGTTATGATGGTGTTACACTGTCTGGATGGTGGCTTGTCATTGGATTTCTGATGAATTTTCCATGTGGGTTGGAATCAGCTTGAGAAGAAGCTGTTCCTGGCTGGCCCTGTGACTGCCTGGACTTCTGTGTTGTATCATGCTCAAGAAAGGAGGAATATGGGAGACTATGAAGATAAGCAGCTTGACAGTGAGGCCCAGGCTATTTTTTTTTAAATTTTTTTTGTTTATTTTTATTTATTTGAGAGAGAGAGAGAGAATGGGCATGCCAGGGCCTCCAGCACTGTAAATGAACTCTAGATATATGCGCCACCTTGTGCATCTGTCTTCCATGGGTCCTGGGCTGCACAGGCAAGCGCTTAACTGCTAAGTCATATCTTCAGCCCCCAGGCTATTTTCTATACTTGGTGGATCTCTAACAGGGCCTTGTGGGATGTGGCATATTTAGGTGAGGTAACAAGAAAAGATGCTCACATCTAGGGGAAACACAGAAGTGACCTGGCTCTGAGAGGTATAGGCCTGTTTAGCACTCAGGAGCATTTGCTTTGTGTTACAGTATTTTAACCACATCAGTATTGAGGATTCCAGAGTCTATGAGCTGACCAGCAAGGCCGGGTTGTTGTCTCCATATCAGATCCTCCATGAGTGCCTTAAAAGGTAAGGTGGACAGCACCTAACTCCATAATCACCTCACAGGAGCTCCTCTTGGGCATCTCACAACCTTGCTGTCTGTCCTATGTTGGAGTCATTGCCAGTTTTCCTTGGCATACAGGAGCCCCTCAGCTTTGGCTAACAGACAGAGCCCCAAGGGATTGAAATGGGTATGTGGAATCCTTATCAATAGAGCAGCTAAAGTGAGGACTAGCCATTTATTCATAGTGACTTTATTTATTTATTTTTTAAATTTTTTTGTTCATTCTTATTTATTTATTTATTTATTTGAGAGTGACACAGAGAGAGAGAGAGAGAAAGACGCAGAGAGAGAGAGAAAGAGAGAGAATGGGCACGCCAGGGCCTACAGCCTCTGCAAACGAACTCCAGATGCGTGCGCCCCTTTGTGCATCTGGCTAACGTGGGTCCTGGGGAACCGAACCTTGAACCAGGGTCCTTAGGCTTCACAGGCAAGTGCTCAACAGCTAAGCCATCTCTCCAGCCCTTATAGAGACTTTAATGGACTTTCTCAAAGAGCTTTCCTCAGAAGTTACTGTGTAAACTTCCTCCTTTGATGCTACCTTATCATCTTTGTTTTCTTCTAAAGAAACCATGGAATGGGTGACACATCCATCAAGTTTGAAGTGGTTCCTGGGAAAAACCAGAAGAGTGAATATGTCATGGCATGTGGCAAACACACAGTGCGAGGGTGGTGTAAGAACCTATTTTTTCTCCTTGTTTCCTGTTGGGTTGGCATGCCTTCGGAGTATTGCTGGGGTGGGAGGTGACACTGAGCTTTATAGCTTTATGATGCTGTAGCGTGGTTCCCTCCACCGCCCTGGAATCCCTCCTGAGCCCCAGGTATGTGTGTTAGCCACCATACATTCTTCTGAGGCTAGACTGGCGGTCATCCTGCTTGAATTCTTCCTCTTGTTCCACTCCTGCTGCCACTGCCTCCGCATGAGGTGTGAGTTCAAGACCAGACAAAGCAACCTAGTGAGACCCTATCAAAAAGAAAAGACCAGCACTTGCGAGACAGAGGTAGGAGGATCACCATGAGTTTGAGGCTACCCTGAGACTACATAGTGAATTCCAGGACAGCCTGAGCTAGAGTGAGACCCTTGGAACCCCCCCTCAAAAAAAAAAAAAACCATACCAGTGAGGTGGTGCACACCTTTAATACCAGTACTCAGGAGGCAGAGGTAGGTAGATTGCCATGAGTTTGAGGCAGCCTGAGAATTCCGTGTCAGCTTGGGCTAGAGAGATTCCATACTTCAAAGAACAGAAACAAAATAAAAATGCTCCAAAACATAATTGCATTAAAAAAATAACTACTATAAACCAGCTTTATAAAAATTAGAAGGTAGTACATAGTGGATCCCAGAAATTGCAGAACCACATTTAGACCCTCATGTGCCTTCCTGCCTATGGTCTATCCCTACATCATGCAAATTCTAGTCCTCACCAAGGGTATGTGAGGGGACACTGATGAACATGCTTTGTGTGAGTTGTTTGGCCAAGCAACTGAGTAGGGCAACTAGCCTGGGGACTTCTTTCTTCCTAATCTTGACCTGGAAAGCTATTCCAGCTTAGTGTGTCCTTTACATCGAACTCTCACTACAGGCACCTGCCCTCAAGGAGCCCGTAGGTTTCGTGCTGCTGCTGATCTGTGTGTTAAGGAGAGGGTAAGAGTGTGGCTTGGTAGAGGGAAGGAAGCCTCTTTGTCATAGTGGTCTTGGCATGTGCCATAACCTAGAACTTCTGAAGGCTGCTTAGCATGGTGGTTCCCGGGCCTTAGTCTTAGGGCTGTTAGGGTACCCAGTGCAGTGACAAAACACTCATATGGCATGTCCTGCATAGCCATTTGGATATTAGGATAAGGCTGGTGGCAAATGCTCTTCTGACTGGAAATGACTCACTCTTTCCATCTTTGTCTTTGCCTTTCACAGGTAAGAATAAAAGAGTCGGGAAACAGTTAGCCTCTCAGAAAATCCTTCAGTTGCTACACCCTCATGTCAAGAACTGGGGTTCCTTACTGCGCATGTACGGCCGTGAGAGCAGCAAAATGGTCAAGCAGGTAACAGACCCTGTGTCGGGTCTTTAGGCAGCCACTCTGCTTCTGTCTTACGTCCTGGAGTTTACATTTAGGATTCTGTCCGGGTTGGGCTTGGTAGCACTGCTCTTGGTTGTGGCTGCCTCTGGTATGCTACGCCAGTGACTGTGTGGCAGAGAGAAGGTCATCCAGGCCATGTTGTCCTCTTCCTCCTGTAAAGTTACCATTCAACTGAGCAGTCAGGGGACATGCCCAGCTCAGCTCTGCTCCTTATGGGAGGTGGCTGGAATGCTAAGCCAGTCACAGGACAAATAGGAGATGCAGTATGGCGTTGAGGTATAAGAAGGCTTAAGAGCCAGACCCTTGACCTTCCTTCCCTAGGGCAGCATACCTTTATGCTTTGTTGAAGACTCCAGGTAGCTTAAAGAATATATGTATCATCTGTTTTGTTTCTGTGTTTTTTGCTTATTTCTCAAAATTTAAGTCAGTAACCAAATCTAAGGGGTTCAGGGAAATATTATGAGGTGAATATTTACAGTTTTCTTTTTGCAGTGCTGGGGATGGAATCCAGGGCTTTGCACATGTTAGAGAAGTGCCCTACTATGGTGCTATATCCCCAGCATTTTCCACATTTTCCCTTAATGTTTGCAGGATCCATCTAGTTCATTGACATCTCAGCCATGAGAGGGGTACTAGGTGTATCAGGGTGCAGGTGGCATGGCCCTGCAGACTATGCCACAGAGCCTTTAGCCATAACCACCCTGTTTTGGACTGAGCCAATAATCTGAAACAATGCCGCACCCCTTCAAATGCCCTGAGCTGGAGGCCTGGCCCTGTTCTTGCTCTGAGATGGCAGAATCCAGAAGTCACTTGGAGGAAGTAATGATACATCACTCTTTCCTTCATCTTTTCCCTCTCCTCTGCTGGGAATGGAATTGAGGGCTTCATGCAGGCTGGGGAAGGAATCTACCACTAAGCTATAATCCCAACCCTAATAGGTGCTTTTGGTACATGTTGAAGTTTAGGCACAGTTTGCCTCACTTTGCTGTGCAAGTCCTAGACTTAAGATTAAGTGGGGGAGATTGAGCATTGCTTCAGCCATGGATGGGAGCTTCCTTCGGGAAAGTGTGAGTGGCTCTGGCCTACTGCAGGTGCCATGCAGTAGGAACTCTGGCATCCTAAGGCACAGTGGACAGTGGGCACTCTTGGCCATAGACTGCAGGACAGGAAGGAACTGAAAAGAGCTGTTAGGCTGGGCTGGGAGAGCTGTCTGATATGTTGTCATGTCTTACTGCTTGCAGCCATGGCCATGCCACTATCCTGAGGGCTTCTGGCTCATCCAGTGCCTTGCTCCCCTACTCTGCCTGTGTAGGAGGTGTAGCTTGACCCATGGGAAGGACAGAGCTGTTGGGGATGCTAGGGAAGTAAGAGCTGCACCATGCTTTCTGACTGTCAGCAGCTAGGTGCCATATGGGCAGACTGTCAGTGTGAGTCTTGCATTCACTGGGCCTTAGTGCTCCTGCTTTTTGTGGTCATGGGCACACTGCTGTTTGGCAGTCCTGAGAACAGGCTTTGGGTCCCCAGGAGACCTCTGACAAGAGTGTGATAGAACTGCAGCAGTATGCCAAGAAGAACAGGCCCAACCTCCACATCCTGAGCAAGCTGCAAGAAGAAATGAAGAGGCTGGCTGCGGAACGGGTATCTCTCTCCCTCATCATTTCCCCATACACCACCCATTCCCTGTATTCCACACCTACCACTGTAGTCCCCTGTATGTTTGTCCAAACTGTGGTTCATACAGAGTAAGGGCCCTGACAATTGTGGAGGGGTCCTAGACTCCAGGAGCCCACCCAGAGTCCTGACACTGGTGACACCTAGACCCTTCTTCCAGTATGACACTGGCTTTCTTTTTCTGCAGGTGTGTGATGTATGTGCATGTGTATGTATACGTATGGAGGTTAGATGTTGGATGTCTTGCTCAATTGTTACCACTTGAGACAGGGTCTTGCTAAACCAGGAGCCCCAGGGATTTCCTGTCTTTGCCCCCCCCCCCACCGTGTTAGCATTATTACATCTGTGCCACATTGCTTTTTTTTTTTTTTTTTTTTTAATGTACGTGCTGGAGATCCAAACTTAGGTCCTTATCCTTGCATGCAAGCACTTTATCCACTGAGCCATCTACCCAGCTCCATGATTAGCTTTTAAGTTCCATTCCAGCATGGGTGATGCTTTTGTAAAATTATTATTTTAGAGTGGGCAGGCCACCTGATTGTAGTTGCAGGGCATGCTTCTGTTGGTCCCAGCTTGGAATTGGGTGTTTTGAGTGCTGGAATGGTGTGCTGGCCATGTACCTCAAAAACACAAAGGACATAAAACTACTAGGCCTGCATAGAGCTTGTTCTTGGTGATGTTTCCTAAAGCTGCCATGGATTCCCTATCCCAAGTGAGCCCTGTCAAGCTGACAGTGGTGTCTTGGCATCAGGCATTGTCCTGTGGCTACTCAGGTCTCCTCCTGGGCCTTTGGAGTTAGTCTTTCCAGTATTAGCCCAGGCCTGAACACAGATCAACCCTAAAGAGCAAGTGTCCATTACCAGTGACCTCTCTGAGACATGTGCTCCTCCTGCCCTTGGCTAGAGAAGGGTCTTGTCTGCTGGAGCACGCTGAACTGGCCAGCCTGCCCCTGGTTGGAGGATATTCACTGAGCTTCGGGAGAAAGGTTGGGGATAACACCTACTTTGGAGGAGTGAGACTTAGCTTGTTACTATGACTTCACCTAAGTTCTTCCATTTTGAACGTGTCCAGGTTGCTAGGGAAGCTGTAGCACATGAGGTTCTCCTGTGGCATTCTGAGGAGGCCCTCCCAGTCTGGCCTGGTCAGCTTCCCCAACCTGCCTTCTTTCTGGAGCAAGGCACAAGAACTTGGGCTCTTGGGAGTTCAGGGGCTTCTATCCTGTCTTTCTTCTGAGATGCGTTCTGGCCACTTCTCTAGCGTCACTGACCTGTTTTTTTTTTCTAGGAGGAGACTCGGAAGAAGCCCAAGATGTCAATTGTAGCGTCTGCTCAGCCTGGTGGTGAGCCCTTGTGCACAGTGGATGTGTGAGATAGGCACCATTGGCCATCAGCAGTGCTTCCCAGGAGATTACCAGCCACACCACTGAGCTGCAGCATCAGGCCTCCAACCTAAGTTACTTCCCTGTGGCAGTGAATCTGGGCCCTGGATCTAGCACATGAAGACAGCTGTGGCCACACAGCACACAAGCCAAGTAGCAGTTTTTTTTGGAAGCTATGATTGGAAGTATTTAAGAATCAATTTGATGACTGCCTAAGTGGAAACTCAAGGACAGCCATATAGACTCTTGCTTGTGCTGTGGACTTTTTATGAAGGTCTTCATGAATTTTAGTATACTATAAGACTGACAAGAAATGATACTTGGTTGACAGATGAAAAAAGATAGCTATGTTGTATGGCTTTGGCTGGCCTGTAATGCCAGATGGCCCCTGTGCTCAGGATTCCCCTGGAGCCACTGTGATCTGGTCAGAAGGTACAGGTATCCTGTCCCTTATTACCTGCCTTCTGTGTTTTCCATTTTTCTCTGAAAAAGTTGGAAAGGAATATTTCAGACTATTTTGTTTTAAAATAAACGAAATTTTAGCACCAGAACTAATTTTCAGAGATTACAGGTGAACCATCAAGTTATCTGTTCTTCATCCATTACCACTGAGGATGTCATCAAGCTAATCTCCCTATGTCAGCCTGGCCGGCTGTCAGGCTGCGGTTCACATTTCTGGTCATGTTTTAATGCCCTAACAGCTGCCTCTCTGGACAGTGAAGCCCTAGCCTTGGCTGACCTCTAGCAAGTTTTTTACAAAAAATGTTTGCACAATTAATTATCCTGTCCACCCATCAATTTTTAAAGGAAGCTTTTGATATTTAGAACTTGAACAGGACCTTTCACAGTGATAGAAGGTAGGTAGAGTCATGTATTTAGCAAGTGGACTTGTTTAAACAGAAAACAGGGACCATCCATACAGTGCATTGCTAATCAGGAGTTAGCCTTGTACATGATTAGTTGCCCTGCCTTCTGGCAACAGCAGCTTCTTTGGGTTTCATGGGTGGGTTGCTATCCTGTGCAGCCAGGCCTGGTACCAGTTGGGTTTTCTGCTGTCACCTGTGCTCTCTGGGTGGCCCCTGGTGATGGGTGTTATGTCTGTGAACACTTGGCCTTATATATCTTCTGGAGCACCAGAAGTCCAGTCACTGGACTGTACCCTCATGGTCCCTATATCCATTTATTAATGTGCCCTGCTATATAGTGTGTTGTCAGGAAGCCGGAATGAATAATGGCTGTGTGCCACCCATTGTATCCCTCCCTTAGCACCTATGACTAAAGTTGTTTGGAGAAACACCCAAGTTGCTATAACTAGACACCTGCTTCTGTCTTGCCTGTCACTTGCAGCTGTGAATAGTCATTTGACTGTTGCCCTTGAAACAGCCAGATTCAGCATTGAGAACCAAAGCTTTGTGCACATCTGTTACCTGGGAGGTTGGTGAGCCTTGCTAGTCCAGGTACTGCCAAAGCAGGTGCTCCATGCACTCATAGTATCTCATGCCTTTCTGTGTCCAAAACAAGTGAGTCTTGTGTGCAAATAGGGCTGGGGCCTATGCCAATACTGCTTCTGTGTTGCCCATGGCTGTAGAGTGAGCCCTGATGGCCTGAGCACTAAAACATACTGACCAAAAGGGAATGGCTGGCTTCTTTCTTCTAGTCACAGAGTGTTGGAGGCATGTGGGTTCTGAACTGGTCAGAACTATCCTGCAATTCACTGTAGGCTGGGGTGCCTGGTAAACACAGCTATCTCGGAGCTTGGCAGTGTGGTGTGCAGTGGTCAAGCCTTTCTCCTGAGCTTGGGGCCAGTTTAGCCATGGCATGGATCAAGGCTTAGAGGCCCCTTTGCTAGCATATTCAGCTTGTGCTTGGTTCTGAGCTCTGCCTCTCCTGGGGCTAAACGTAAACCATGGCATTTTGTTACAGAACATAGGTCTGTAATTCAGCACATAGGATTTTAAGTTCAAGGCCAACTAAGGCTTATCCCACAATTCCCAAAGGCTGTTCATTGACTCCCTGCACCCTTCAGAAGATTGGAGAGCTACCAAGGCAAGCCTTGTAGTGAATTCTAGCACTCCCTTCCCAAGATGGGCATATGCGTGACCATGCACAGGCCTGGCAGAAGGGTCCTGAGGACCAGACTGGATCAAGGGCACAAGTTGTCAAGCAGCCAAATTATTGAGGTACCTTACTGGCCCTGTCCTTTTGCATCCTCAGTACATGGCAGGGAGGAGCCCCTTTTTTGTCAAAGCTCCAGCCCTCATCAAAGAAACATTCTGAATCCATCAATTGTTTATTCTAGCTCCATAGTCCTGCTAATCCAATACAAGACATGGTGTCCACTCTTCTTTAGAACCACAACAGGTCAGCTGGTTTTGACAGCCTTGTGATTGTTTGCCTGACCATCTTGCAATGTGCAGGGCAGTAAGGAATTTCCCAGCTTCTGACCGTGCTCTGGAAGAGCTGGTTTCTGCAGCTCCCAGGACAGGATGAAAGGAAAGCCTGTTTCCTGTGTTGTCAGGGAGCTGCAGGGGACTCAGGTGGAAGGTCTTGGTGCCCCAGGACCCTCATGCCATTAAGGTGCTCCATCCTCTCAAACAGAATAAGCATCTCACAGTGTGGTGTCTGTGGAAACAAGTCCACAGCCACAGCCTTGACTGGTTGGAAGGGTGTGCCTTTCACCCGGTTAGATGGGGCCCTGCAGAGGCTGTAGTGGGAAGAGAATGACAATATCAGTACCACAGAAGCTCCTGTGGGACACAGATCGATGTTTGTCCCTGGGCCTCCCAGGATCTTCCAACACTTACTCTACGAAGTTGCCCATGGCTGCCCGAGGGTTACATGAGACATATAGAAGCCGCTTAATGTTCTCAGCTCTACGGATGGCCAGTATCACCTTTGAATCTGAGAAGGCATAGACCAAAGCTAGCTACCCAAGGCTGGAGAAGGCATAGCCTTGTGGACTACCCAACACTGCTATCCTCGTCCCATGCCACCCCCAAGTAGAAGTCACTTACGCAGGCCAGCTCGAGGTGGGTCAAGAATAGCCACAAGTTGTTGGGAAGCAAGTCTGCTCACCAGAGTTGGCACCAAGTCTTCAGCCCTGCCACAGTGGAACTCAACGTTGCTTAGCTCTGGAGATAGTGTCAAAGTGGTCAGTTGGTCATGGACACCCTCCCCTATGGGGTCAACTGGACAGTTCTGGGCACACAGGAAGTCTGTAGGGTTCTTCAGTGCCCCATTTGCTTACAGGCCCTTAGAACGTCAGGGTACATTCCAGGTACAACAGTAGAGGTACATAATGGAGGTTACTGTTGCCCCCCCCCAACAGGTGACCTGCCGTGTGGCCCTTGGGTTCTCACCATTGGTAAGGGCATTAACCTGGGCATCCTCCACAGCTTCTTGGCACAGCTCAATCCCAACTACTTTCTTCACCTTCTGAAATAGAAACAGGTAGACAAACCAAGTGTGTTGGCTCATGCCTTGAGTTCCAGCACTAGGGCTGTGGATAAGGATAACCATGAGTTTTGAGGCCAGCCTGGGGCTAGAATGAGTTCTAAGTCAGCCTGGGCTACAGTGAGACCCTGCCTCAAAACAAACAAAAAAAAAAGACAATGGTTCCCGGCCTTGGGGGCGGGGGTCTCAGGAAAGGGAGAAATCTGAGGCACAGTGGGCAGCACAAATGGACTACCTCTGAGATGACACAGTAGCTAGACCTCTGAATTTTCATGAGGTAGGGAGAGGATGTTTTCATGGAGGGCTTACCCGGGCCAGGGCCAGACCAATGGTACCAGTTCCACAGCATACATCCAACACAGTACTATCCCCATCCAGGTAGGCCCAGTCCTGGATGACTGTATAGAGCACCTCGGCTGCAGGTGTGTTTACCTGCAGGGTGACCATAGTATGTTCAGGTGAAGGCCAGCACCCCACAATGCCTGGATTCCCAACTTCACCCCCAGCAGTGCTCACCCCTCCCTCCACCTCTCATCCACATGCAGGGGACCTCACCAGTCTCCTGGCTTTAAAAAGCCAAGTACATCCCCATTGTTTTTTTTTTTTTGAAGTAGGGTCTCACTCTAGCTCAAGCTGACCTGGAATTCACTCTGTAGTTTCAGAGTGGCTTTGAATTCAAGGCAATCCTCCTACCTCTGCCTCCCAAGTGCTGGGATTAAAGGCGTGCGCCACTACACCTGGCCCATCCCCATTTTTATTATAAAAAACTTCTCTCCTGAGGGACTCATTTCCTCCATGTCCTGGTCTACCCCCCACCTCAGACCGATAGAGGGCACCTGTATATCCCATGGGAACTCATTGAGGACCCTGGAGTCCCCTTCCTGCATCTCCCAGCTCATATCCCACCCTCCAATATGTCTTGCAAGGCCGTTTCCAAGGCCATTTTCCACAGTAGAGTGCAGTTCAAGACCAAATCCAGAGCAGGATCCTATAGTGGCAAAGTATGTTAATCTCTCTCCTTCCCTGTGACAAGAGAGATCAAGGCCATGCATTTCTGGGGTATGCAAATGTTGGATCAGTGGCAAATGACCCCTCTTTCTTGTCCCAGGCTTTAGCCTGGGGCACCCATACTGGATATTCTACAAGGCTAAACCCTTGCTGCCCTCCCAGTTCACTGTCCTCACAATGCTCTGGTGTCCCATTAGGCCTCCCTCCCTGTATCCCTGTGCCACAAGGGACGTATTACCTGAAAGAAAGCATGAGGAGAGATGCGAAAAGTCAGTCCTAGCAGGTCCTCCTGGATGCATCGGTCCCCAGCCACATGTTCCAGAGGCAGGCCCTCCTGGCTGGGGGTCTTTCTGTGGGTGGAACAGCAGGTCTGTCAATATCACCAACCCTTGTAGAAACCCTGTTTCCATCAGGAATCCTTACCTCTGTCCCTCCTCCATGAAGTAAAGAGAGGTCACCCCACTGGCTTTGCCTGGCCCCTCCATGAAGTGCTGTGCCAGAGAAGCCTTCAATTCTGCCATCTCATCAGAGCCCAGCTTCTGCAAAGACAAAGATCCATCAGGCTATGCTGAAGCCACCCAACACCTGATACTACCCTCCAAGTAGGGCTATCACGCGAGACCTGGGGGTGGAAGTAGGCAATGGCCATGGCTTGGCCTCTGCGGCTGGTACGCACAGTCAGCTGCTTCCAGTGGCCCGTGTATGTCTCAGGGTCATATGCTGAGTATGGAGTGGACCTGTGGAAATCACAAATGGCCCCGAGTGTCCAATGTATTATAACCAGGATGGGGAGGAGGGTTCAGCCACCCTGCTCTGTGCCCTAGGCCACTCTAACCCACATTCGTAAATGGAAGACACCCAACAAATGCCTGGCCAGTCCCCACGCCCTCTGCTCCCAGATGGCCTGGGGACTTTCCCAGGTCCGCACCGGATGAACTCTTGGAAGGCTTTCACCACCTGCTTGGTGGCCTCTGGAATGTGCACAGTGTCAAAAGGGGATGCCACAGCACATGTTCCACCCTTGTACTTGCCAAGCCGGCAGCCAACAGTGTTGTCTTCTCCATCCACCCCGACTCCAACCAGAAACTCACACTTATTACGATACTCAGTCTGTGGGAGATAAGGAGGCATCCAGACCTTACTCTGACCTACCCAGCACTAGACTGGAAGGAAACAGTGAGCAAGAGGCCTCAATTACCAGCTGGGGCTGGTAGGCAAGACAGTCATGAGATAGCACCTACAACATAAGCAAGAAATGCAAAACAGGAAAAGATAGCAGGGAGGAGCAAATTTTTCTTTTCTTTTTTTTTGAGGCAAGATCTAGCCCAGGCTGACCTGGAATTCACTATATAGTCTCAGAGTGGCCTCGAACTCACAGTGATCCTCCTGCCTTCCAAGTGCTGGGACTAAAGGCATGCACCACCACACCTGGCTTCAAAAGGATGGCTTTTTTAGAAAATATTGGGATGGAGGAGAGGAGTTGGCTAGACAATAGAGCACATGTCTAACGTGCAACACCCTAGGTTCCATCTTACTACATGCAACACAACAAAAACAAAATTAACTCCCCTCAAACACAAGATGGGGGTTTGTGCCCACCCTCGACAACCTGACCTGCTGGGGTGATGGCCTGACCCCCTCCAATGGGCAACAGGCTTTGTTGTGCTTGTGCCTCTGTGTGAGCAGCCAGGGCAGGAGGATGCGGTTGGTTGTCCCGATTTCCCTATAGGATGAGGCACACCTACGGTTGGATTCAGCCCCCTTTCCCACCCACACTGGGGCATTCCCCAACTGCCCAGGCTGTTGGCCCACCCCCTGACACTCATTATCTCATTGGTACCACAGGATCCTTACTGGCCTGCTTTCTGGTTGATGGCTCACACTGTGGTAGGTGTCTTGTGCTAAGGGCAAGGGGAACCGGCAGGGAGCAGAGCACAATTCAGCTCAGGAAGCCTGAGCCATACTCACTTGGCCAGCCTCTGCAGAACCTGCTCACACTCCAGACGCTTCCGCTCCAGCTGCTCAGCATAGGGCACTGCCCAAAGAGGGGTCACCACGTCAGCAACTCGCGTTGCAGGTGGTTCACTGTCCCCTTCTTGCCGCCTCTTTCTGGCCATAGGGTCAGCCTTGGGGCGGGCCAGGCGCACACTGAGTGGGCGGCCCTTCCAGAGGGCACCATGTAGCACTAGCAGGGCCTTGTCACGCTCGGCAGCACTGCGAAATGTCACAAAGGCGCAAGGTGGTTGTCCGAAGAGTTTGGTTTTGTGAGGTTGTAGGCCAAAGCGGCCCAAAAAGCGTCGAACATCACTGAAGCTGGCATGTCGAGGCACATTCTGCAACTCTAGCTTGAAGATTTCCGAGGTGAAAAGGTCATCCCTGATGTAGCTGTAGAGGCCAGGCTGAGGTTCAGGCCCTGCAGCCACCCGAGACCCCTCTTCCTCCTGTTGTGCTGGGGTTGCAGAACTGTTTACTGAGCTGCACTGGCCACAATCTCCCATGAGCCTTGGCCCCTGTGTGGAGACATACGGGAACCAGGCTGAGAGCTGGACCCTACAGGAGCCCTGCACCAGGTTCCTCCCCAACCCCGGACAGCCAGACCTCCCTTCCTCCATTAGTGCACACTACAACCAGCTCAGCCTCAACCTACTCCTTTCTACTCTAGGGACCTCAGCATCCCCTCCCTCACTCTCCTTTAAAGGGATTTCTACCCCGCCCACTCCATCCACATCTCCGCCGGTCTCCCTTAGCTTTATTTTTACTTCCTTGTCCGGCTTCTCACTCATCTCCTAGATCGTCTGTCGCCCGAACCCAGGACCAACGATAACGCCTTTCTGGGCCTGTCACACGCGAAGTGCTCAGCTCAGGTGCGATGCCATGAAGTCACCTCCCGGCTAGCCCCTAGGCGGAAGCGGGAGCAGAACGGGAGCCTCCTGTGGTTAACGCGGGGTCGCGGGCTTAGAGCTGCACGGGCGGTCGACCAATGATCCTGGCCCACCGCACGCGCACCGGCCTCCACTGCACCAGCGCGCGCCACGGGGACGCGCCTCTCAGTGGCCCGGCCTTCCGACGACGTCATAGCAACGCGCCGCTCTCCGCCTCCACCAGGGTTCTTCCTCGCGCCAGAGGCGACCGCGGCTGGGGGCCGGAAGTGCGCGGGTGGGCCGCCAGGAGAGCACGTTTCTCTAGCTGACTCGCGGGCCGGGCATGCGCCGGGGGCATTTTGGCGGGAAGCATAGGGTGGGCAGGACAATGAGAATGTCCGCCGCCTGAACCAATAAAGCTGCGCTGGTTTTGAATCACCGCGCGTTTCCCGCCGCCGGGGTCAAGGGTCAGGGTTCGGGTCGTGGGGCGGAGGGAAGAGCGAGCGGCCTGGAGGTACTGGCGCCAGACGAGGAGGAAAAGGGCTGCGATTAGTCGCTAAGAGGCCGCGGAACCAGCGACGCCGGAATCAGCCGAGCCGCCGCCGCCGCGCCCCCATGGCGGCCGCCAAGGTGCGGTCAGGCCCAGGCGGGGACTAGCGGGCTGGTCGAGGGGCTGGGGCCGCTATGGGCGGCCACGTGGGCGGCCCGCGCACGGCCGCCAACTCCTGCCCGCCTGTAGGCTCCGGCCTGTGGAACGCCGAGTCCGGGCGCAGGAGGTGGGGGCCTGCAGCCCGTGGAGGTCGGCGCGCGGTCTTGGGTGCACAGGCTCGGGCTGTGGGGGCGGGGGGAGGCTGCAGGATGGCGCGTGACCTTGGGATGAGCCCGGGAGCAGCCATCGCCACGCAGGGCGGCTCTGTTCGCTTAAACCAGGATGGCTGCTGGTTTCCTTGGGCTGGGTCCACTTTGTGGTCCTCACTACGACCCGGCATCCCTTCCTCCAGTTGCCCACGTAGCTCTTCATTCATTCGGTTCTTTTAGGCCTGGAACTACCACTGGCCTCGGTGGTGGAGGATCGCTTTCCAGCATGGGGGATTGGCCTTGGCTACCTCGACCCTGGGTGGTGGCGGCTTTTGTTGGCTGCTTGTGTTTCGTAGGGTGCTAGGCGCAGCTGCATTCCTTTGAAGCCTAGAGAATAGCTTCTCTTTTCTTTTCCCGTTTGATTTTGGTAGTCATTGTGGGGGTTCTTACTACTGTATCACCAAGGCACATGTTCTTTAGGAAGACTTAAACCCTAAGATGTGATCTGTTATCCTCCATTTGGATCAGAATCTTAGGACGTATCTACACCTTTCCTAGTAGCCTGTCAACTTAGTTTTCCAAGCCGTGAGAAAATTGCTGGTAGAAATTGTGAGTTTTTGTAATACTAGCAGTCCGTTAGCAACTTACTCTCCCAGGAAACCAGTAAGCACATGGTATTCCCCAGTGAGTAAAAAGATGGCTTTCCCTCTTGATTTCGATTCATTGTATGGCGTTTATACTAGAGGTATTGTCTATCATCTTTATTTTACAGATGAGGAAAATGGGTCCCAAAGAGATGAAAGAGTTTCTCCCAAGCCACTTTTGCACAGAATTCCAGTCTGTATGGATTAATTAATCACTAATTTGATTAGGGTTTGGTTGTGGGAAAGGAATAGTTTGTCCTTGTTTTTTGGATGCCATTTACAAATGGGGATGCCCACTATGGGCACTGGTGAGGTTAGCTATGAACCAGGTCCACCATTCAGCAGCATCACATTTTTGCCCCTTCATGCACAGGACAGTCATGAGGACCATGATACTTCCACGGAGAATGCAGATGAATCCAACCATGACCCCCAGTTTGAGCCAATAGTTTCTCTTCCTGAGCAAGAAATTAAAACGTTGGAGGAAGACGAAGAGGAACTTTTTAAAATGTAAGTCGGCTTTGTTGCTCCAGAAGTAGGTTTCTTTAGAGTAAATTTGAGGTGACTGAAAAGAAAAAGCCTGATGAGAAGCAGATGTCTGCAGCTCATGCATCTGAGGATGAGTTTGTTTATGTTTCATAGCTTGCAGTACTCAAGTGACCACAGCTGACATGACACTTGGATCTTGGACCACTTATACTCTACTTTTAAAAAATTTTTATTTATTTTTCTTTATTTATTTGCAAGGAGAAGGGAGAGAGAATGAATGAATATGGATGCACTAGGGCTTCTAGCTACTGCAGATGAACTCCAGACCCATGCACCACTTTGTGTATCTGGCTTTATGTGGGTGCTGAGGAACTAACACAGGTCATTGGGCATTGCAGGCAAGCACCTTAACTGCTGAGCCATCTCTCTAGTCCTTATATTTTAGTGGTTTTTTTTTTTTCTGGGAGGGGGTTTCAAGGTAGGGTCTCACTTTACCTCAGGCTGACCTAGAATTCACTATGTGTTCTCGGGGTGGAGAACCTCTAATCTCTGCCTCCCAAATGCTAGGATTAAAGGCATGTGCTGCCACACCCAGCTATATTTTAATTTTTAAAACATTCTTTTTGCTTAGAACTCTGGGTTGATGGGGAACATTTGATTTCTTTGAGTTTCAGGCTTGGCCCAACTTGACCCAGATTGTTTCAAAAAGGCCTGGAATTGTGTGGTAGCTAATCCCACATGGAAATTCAACCATTTATCTGATAAACCAGGTGTCCCTGGTGCCCCTTCTGTCTTGTAGCCAGTCATTGGAGTGTGTCCTGTTGTTTTGTCCACTGGGCACATCTCCCCAGATACCCTTCCTTGCACCGAGGTAGGGTCTCATGGTAGTCCAGGCTGACTTGGTTGGAATTCATCCTCAGGGTGGCCTCAAGCTCCCAGTGATCCACCTACCTCTGCCTCCCAAGTATTGTGATTAAAGGTATATACCACCATGCCTGGCTTGTCTTTGTGTTTTCTGTTGCTGTAATTGGGTACCACAGACTAGATCATATGTAAAGAACAGGTGTCTGTTTAGTTCATGTTTTTGCATGTTGGGAATTTTGAGAGCATGGTGCCAGCATCTGGTGTGATGGTGTCATGTAGTGAGACAGAAGAAGCCTGCAAACTCAGGCCTTCCTCTAAAGCCATCATGAGGCCCTGCCCTCATGATCTCATCTAATTTTGTTGACTGCTTAGAGGACCCAGTTTCAAATACCATTAACATGAATTTGGAACTTCAAGGAAACATTCAAACTATAGCAGACAAATAAGAAAGCCTAAAGCTTAATGCTTATGTATCCCCAGCTCTACAAAACACAAATGGAAATGGCTGGTGGCTTGGTTATCAAGGTTCTTTTGGAGGCAGGGTCTTATATTCCAGGAGGCTGGCTGCAATCTCAGGTTGTAACCAAGATGACCTTGAACTTCTGATCCTCCTCCATGTGTTACCAAACCTGGTTTATGCAGTGCTGGAACTTGAATCCAGGAATTAGTGTATGCTAGGGAAGCAGTATACCAACTGAGCTATATCGCCAGTGTGAGGTTGCTTTTTAAAAGTGACCTTGGTGGGTGTGATAGCACAGTTGGGAGGCAGAGGTAGGCAAATCTCGCTGTGAGTTCCAGGTCAGCCTGGGCTACAGTGAGAAACCCTGCCTTGAAAAAAAACTGACAATAAGAATGGTTAAGCTGGACATGGTACTGCATGCCTGCCTTTAATTCCAGCACTCAGGAGGCAGAAGTAGGAGAATCACCATGAATTCAAGGCTAACCTGAGACTACATAGAGAATTCCTGGGTAGCCTGGGCTACAGCAAGACCCTACCTTGAAAAACTAAAACAAGGATGGCTATGCATACCACTTTATGTCTTTCTTCAGTGATGAACTTTAAGGGCAGGTACATTTTTTTGTTGTTGTTTTGCTATAATGAGGATTAAACTTATCACTGGTACTAGGCAAGTGCTCTATCAATGAGCTGTCTCCAGCCTCTGGTTTTTCAAGGTAAGGTCTTACTGTAGCCCAGGCTGACCTGGAATTCACTATGTAGTCTCAGGGTGGCCTTGAACTCAAGGTGATCCTCCTATGTCAGCCTCCCAAGTGCTGGAATTAAAGGCATCTGCCACACCCAGCCTGTTTAAGAGATACAGAGTGGGAATGACACAGAGAAAAATGGTCATGACAGAGCCTGCAGTTGCTGCAAGTGAACTGTAGGTGCATGCACTGCTTTGTGCATCTGGCTTTATGTGGGTACTGGGGAATCAAACTCAGGCTGTTAGGCTTCTCAGGAAAGCACCTAAATCACTGAGCCATCTCTTCAGCCCCATTTATTTATTTAAAAAAAAAAAGAATTATACGTTTATTACTGGAATGGATGGTTGGTTTAACATTCAAAAGGTCATGGGAAACATTCAGGTTGAAATACTTGAAATTTTATTAACTTTTACTAGTTTCATTAAGCCTACACAAGTTACAGTAACAATTTAATTCAGTGCTATGAAAGCACTTTAACATTGTTATATTGTAGCTTTATATATTCAGGTTTTTTTTTTTTTTTAATTTTTTTGAGGTAGGGTCTCCTTTTAGTCTTTAGTGTCCTGGAATTCACTGTGTAGTCTCAGGGTGGCCAAGAAACTTAGAGCAGAGTCCTCCTACGTCCTGAGATTTAAGGTGCTCCACCACACCTGGCTTATTGGAGCCATTTTTAGGGACCCCAATGACCCCAGCTCAAATGACCCCAGGCTCAAAAAATGGCATCAGTGTTGTCAGTTTTCTCTAAATTTCTGCAGAAACATTCAGATAAGCAGATCAATTGGTTGGCATTTTTAAACTTTTTATTTATTTGAGAGAGGGAGACAGAGAGAGAATAGGTGTGCCAGGGCCTCTAGCCACTGCAGATAAACTCCAGACCCATGCGCCACCTTGTGCATCTGGCTTGTGTGGGTACTGGGCAATTGATCTTCGATCCTTGGGCTTCATAAGCAAGCACCTTAGCCACTAAGCCATCTCTCTAGCCCAGTGACATAGTTCTTGGTTCCGTCAACTTCTTGCTACCCGCAAGGTGTAGGAAATGTTCCTGCTTTCCTGGGAATGGCCCTTACTGTGAGACAGTAGTTTGGGCCTTTACATCTGGCCCTTGGCATTTCCTTTAGGGAATCATGTGAAGACAGTCTCCCTTGATGGAACTAAGTTTGGAGGGGAACAGGACAGGCAGAGCTGGGTTATAGCAGAAGATTGCTGGTCTGGCCTGAAGTTAGGAGTGCTCTATTCATTGCTGGTTCCAGGTGCCTGGACTCTGGTGGCTATAACTTATTCCTCCTGGACAGAGAGGTGTCATTATCACAGGGTCTGGCTGCCTGCAGAGTTCTGGCCTCTGTGGGAAGAGAGTATGAGGGAAGGCTTACACCTGTGAAGGATGAGGTTCCAAAAACTATGTGGTTATGGGACTCTTGTACAGTGACTCAGAAGTAAAGTTCTTGGTGACCTCCTTAGCCTCCCTAGGCCATTTGTGCTCGTATTCGAGGGGCTAGATGCCTTTCCTGGGAAATTGTTGCTGCTAGGGCATCTTTCTGGCTACGAAGTTATGGTAGCCTGGAATTTGTTTGGCTGTTGTGAAGTAGGTGGTATTTTGGATCTCAAAAAATTTTAGGGAAGGGTATTTGGAGAGACACAGGGTCCAATAGTAGCATGTGCACAGAAAACAGATGTTCTTTGTGAGCAAATGGTCCAGGTGTGAATTCCTTCTCTACATGACTAAGTGCTCCATTAATGGCTTTTCTTGTAGGCGGGCAAAACTATTCCGATTTGCTTCAGAGAATGACCTCCCAGAATGGAAGGAGCGAGGCACTGGTGACGTCAAGCTTCTGAAGCATAAGGAGAAAGGGACCATCCGCCTTCTCATGAGGAGGGACAAGACCTTGAAGATATGCGCCAACCACTATAGTAGGTGGCCTCTTGGGGTAATGGTTAAAACTCAGCCCCAAAATTCCTAGGAATATGGTGTCAGATAGGACCTATATTTGCAAAGATTTGGATTAAAATAAGCTTGTCTTTCACACATTCCTCTGAACTGTAGTAAGTAGATATGGTAAAGCTTGCAGAACAGTCTGTGAGCTCCAGTAAGACAAGCCACATGGAGCGAGTGTAGGGACACCTAAGTAGGGTATTGTGTGTTTGTGGTAATGCCTTTCATGTTGATATGGGTTGGGGGTTGATGGACATACACTTTCTGGGCATGTTAAGGGGATGTCTGGAGAAATGGATGTTTGGTGTCTAAGTCACCTTTCTACTTTCCTCATATGTTCCAACCCTCCGAGATGTCCATTGGGAGGAACACGGGAGACAGGACTGGGAAAAAGGTGATAGGTGCCTGGAAAGAGTTGATGTTTTTAGCCACATGTTGTCCTGTGAATCTAGGAAAGGCCACAGGAGGTCTCATCAGGTCACCCCCTACTCTGTATGCATGTGGGATTACCACATAGACCCAGTTGGGGCTATTTCTGGTAGTACTGTATTCAGAATCATAGATGTCCTGAGCTAGCCCATGGTGGATCTCTTGCATACTGTGTTTTTGAAATACAACTTGTGTCTGATGGGGCAGGACCTTTTGTCCTGGGCACTTGGGTTCACTAGGCCAGAGCTGGGGATGATGGGGAAGGACAAGCTGGTTTGCATAGGGGCAGGATTATGAAAAAGACCTTGGCCCTCTCTCACCATAGTTGTCAGAGATCTGGTCCTCATTCTTGAGCACAGTTTGGAGTATCCTTTTAGGGTCTTATCGGACAGCCCGGGTGTTCAAAGCCTAGTCAGGTTCCTGAGTATCCTCTGTAAGCCCAGGTGCCCAGGGCTCACTTGGCCAACCAGTGGGCTCTTGGTGCAGAATGAGCATCAAAAGTGTAGGGAAGGTATACATTTGTACAGTGTACAAGAACTCCCCACCCCAAATTTGGGCTGCATTAGATAAAATCTTCCATTTTGGTTGTCATGTGTGGGGATGGCCAGGATAGTTCATGGGTCTACCTGGACTCCTTGGAGACGTCTGATGGAGGTGTAGGGTCCACTGGCTGGGCATAGACACTAGGTGCACTTCAGATGAAAGGGCTATTGGTTTGTTTTGTTTTTGTTTTGCCTTAAGGCAGGGTCTCATTTTATCCCAGGCTGATGTGAACTCACTTCATAGTCCCAGGCTGGCCTCAAATTTGAGGCAGTTTTTCCTTCCTCTGCTTCCCGAGTGCTAGGACTAAAGATGTGCACCACCGCTCCCAGCAAGATTTCAATGGGTGAAGCTGTCTTGTCTGTCTGGTTCAGGGAGCTCTCCTCTCAGCTCCCTTTGGTTCTATGGGACTTGAGGGGTTTAGGATAAGCTTGTTATGTGCCATGGTTTGTCTTCCATAACATACAAGTGTCTATCTTGGGTTTCCCAGTCTCCACCACTCATGTAGTTGCCCCTCAGAAGTCTCCCTAGACTGTAGAGGGCTGAGAGTGGTTGCATTGGCCTGACCACACAATAACCTGTGTGATGACCCTGCTTCCAGGCTTTTTCCCTCTGTGCCCCCACCTTCCAACAAGCCAGGTTCCTGCTAATGTGAATAAGAAGGCATAGCCATGTGTTGGGTGCCCTTAGGAAAGGCTGGGCCTGTAACTGGCCTGGGAGCAGAGCTGGAGCTCACTTTGCTATTGCTTACTCATCTGGAGCCAGGGGTCTATGCTGAAGGGTTCTGGGTTGGTGGTATCATCCTGGTAGGGGAGCAGGCTACCCTTTCCCACATAAGAATTATTCTGGTTTTAAGCAAATGTGGTTTGGATCAGAGCACAGGACTTAATGTAGGCTTGGTTCTCAGATCTGACTATATACATTGGCCAAGGTGAGTCCTGATTGGTGAGCAGGGCACTCAGGCTGAGGATTGGATGGATTGGCCTAGGGCCCTGTCATCCTCACAGGCTTCTTTCTTCCAGTCACACCAATGATGGACCTGAAACCGAATGCTGGCAGTGACCGCGCCTGGGTCTGGAACACCCATGCTGACTTCGCTGATGAGTGCCCTAAGCCTGAGCTGCTCGCCATCCGCTTCCTAAATGCCGAGAGTAAGCAAAACTGGGCCTGTCAGCTGCCTGAATGTGGGCCACGTGCAGGACAGCTGATGTTTTGGGGAAATTAAGTGCTTAAGAAGTATGTAGTAGGAACTGCAGTGTTTCTTCCTAAACTCTAGGTGTATATGCACAGCAGCTGCTGTGCAGTGTTCATTTTGCCAGGGACACTTGTGCAGTTGCTGCCTTCATTTAACTCCTGTCAGGCATGTGGTACCTGAGTCACATCCTAGGGTTTCTCCCCTTGCTGCTTCTGCTAAGTTTCTGGTTTCTAGAGGCCAGACCAGATATCCTCTGGTTGCTTGAACACTTGAAACCAGCCAAGATTAAAGATCCACAGGCCCAGACTGTTATCTTCTTCACTTGGGCACTTTCTAGTTTGAATTGTTACAAACTGTGTGCCCTGTGGCTCCTGGGAGGTGGGTGGGTCAGCAGTAATGTTGCCCCCACCCCATTGTCTGATGCTTAGTGTGACTGAGCCTTACTTTTAGTCTAGGGATGTGGCCATCCATATGGCAGCCCTTCCAACATGAGTAGAGCCTTTGGCAAGGAGACCCCCTCACCTTTGGTTGTCTTAATTGTTGCAGCTCAGCATAGCATAACCACTGGCATTGAAAGGGACTCTGACCAGTCACTGCAGGTGTCAGATGACCCAAGTGTTCTTAGGTCAAAAATTGCCACTTGGAATTGGGGGCAGATAAAATAGCTCTTTGAGTTTTTGGACATTCAGGGTGTGTCCACCCCATTGTCAGGGCTCTTGGGAACTCCTTTTCCCTCTTTTCACAGATGCACAGAAGTTCAAAACAAAGTTTGAAGAATGCAGGAAAGAAATAGAAGAAAGAGAAAAAAAAGGTGACATGGTGTCCTGGGTAGGGGGCTTCCTTGCAGACTCACTCTGCACCTGACTGCAGCCCCAGGCAGGTGCTTTTTCTGTCTGCCAAAGAAATGTTCCAGGGTGCTGTGGCTGTGCCTTGGCCTGTGGGACGATGCAGCTTCCTGGAAACAGCATGTAGAGGCCCGAACCTCATTTTGCCATTCCCGTGTGTATGTGTGGAGGGGGCTAGTTTTCATTTTATTTTATTTATTTGGGAGAGAGAGAGAGCAGAGAATGGGTGTGCTAGGGCCTTCAGCCACTGTGAATGAATTTTAAGATAAATGCGCCACCTTGTGCACCTGGCTTTCATGGTTCCTGAGGGAATCAAACCTAGGTCCTTTGGCCACAAAGGCAAGTGTCTTAGCTGCTAAGCCATCTCTCCAGCCCCTTTTCCTCCTGATTTTTTGAGGTAGGGTTTTGCTGTAGCCCAGGCTGACCTGGAATTTACTATGTAGTCTCAGGGTGGCCTCAAACTCTTAGCAGTCATCCTACTTCTGCCTCTGAGTGCTGGGATTAAAGGTGTGTGCCGCCATGCCCAGCTGGCTTCATTGTTCTCACATGTGTTCAGATGTGGAGCTGAGTAACAAAGACTAAAGGACTTTAAAGAATATTCCTTTCTGGGATTCTTTTGGTGGTTTTTTTGGTTGTTTGTTTTGTTTTTTCAAGGAGGTAGGGTCTCACTCTAGTCCAGGCTGACCTAGAATTCACTATGTAGTCTCAGGGTGGCCTATTTCTGTCTTCTGAGTGCCCAGCTTAAGATACTCCTTTCTTTCTCCCAGAAGACTCCTGCTCCTCTGGGGCAGTTGAGACCTGCAGTAGTAAGTGACTGCATGTCATTGAACAACTCAGTGGCTGCAGCCAAGCATCTAGGGACAGTGGGCAGCCCCTTGTGGAACACGTGGAGCCTACCCTGGGAGACACAAGAGCAACACAGTCTCACAACTCAGCTAATGTTGTCTTATTGGGCTTGTCTGTGTTTTGTTTTGCTCAGGACCTGGCAAAAATGACAGTGCTGAAAATGTCGCTGAAAAGCTGGAAGCTCTTTCTGTGGAGGAGGTTGGGGGCAAGGCTGAAGAGAAATCTGAGGAGAAACAATGAGTGATAGTCTCCTATTACTTTCTTTTTCTTTTTTAATTTTGCCCTGTCTTTCCTTTTTTATTTTGTTTCTATTCTGTTTTGTTTTTACAAGGGACTTTATATAAAGAACTGAATTCCAACCTTCAGGTTGTTTTTTGTTTTTGTTTTTGTTTTTTCTTTTTCCTTTTACCCTATTGAAGGTGACTTCAAAAAATTCATTCCCCAGTCATGAAAATGTACTGTGCTAACTTTCTTTTCCATAGTGGAAACACTTATTTATAGTCATCAAAAATAGTGAATAAAAGACACCTTTGAAAACTGGACCAGCTGGCAGGGCTGTTGGTGGGGGCAGGAGTGCATACTTTGAGCCCTCCCAGGGCCTCTTGTGTAGCCGAGTATGTAGCAACCCTTATCAACACAGTGTGGTTTCTCAGGAGAGGTATTCTTGCACTGCTAAAGTTTTTGTGTTTTACTGTGGCTCTTCAGGAACAATGGCCACTATGGCATGTTGTGTATGAACCCATACTGGGCTACTGGGAGCTGATAGGCTTGATGGGACTGGCACTCAGGGCTGAGATGTGTTCTGCCCCTTGAGGCCTAAATAGTCACTACTATGGTAAGGGGGTATGTTGGCATTGTTTGTGTTTGGGAGGGCAGAAGGACCACCAGATACTTTGACCTTTGTGGAGGGAGGTGGTAGCTAACTGATTGAGTCTCCTAGCTGTAGGCAACAACAGCTTTGGTGGGCCTCAGTTGGTAAAATCCAGTAGAGGAAAGGGCCTTGGGTGCACATCTATTCTATATTCATCCATAGTGTAAAGTTATGTCCCTAGTATGACTGTCTTAGCTCCAGGGCTTTTGACTTGGGCTTGAAGTCTAAACTCTGCATTGTTGGGTTATTGGACATTTGCAGTAGCTAAATAAAACAATTCCAGGTGTGTTGGCATGTTCCTATAATCTCAGCACTAAGGCAAGAGGATCTCAGTTTTAGGCCAGCTTGGGCAGCATGGAGAAACTCAAATCAAAAGTGCAAGGATGCCATTTAGGGATTGGTTCTATAAAACAAGTTGTTCCTGTGGACATCTGAAAGAGAAGGGGTTCTCATATACAAGAGAGGCTTCTTAAAGCTTTGATCTTGACAATATCCTGTATGTTGACACAGGCCCTCAGGAATTACCAGCCCTACCCTTCACTGGGCAAGAGCCATCTAAGACCTGTGCCCAAGTGGCAACAAGGTCTTAATCACATCCTATGTGGCAGACTTCCATTATCACCTACCACAGGTGATTAGTTTTGTTGTCTGCCTGTTGCTTGGTCTCCAGATGTCAGTTCCCTACCAGCTTGACCCTGTTCCATCAACCTCCAGTGCAGTGAGTGTGCCACATGCAGTAAGACACCTCAAACTGGCTGAGGTCTTGGTGCTTCTGCTGTACATTCATGGCTGTGTACATATATGTCCCTGCGTGTAGCCTAACCTGGGCCCTTCCACAGTTTGTCTTGGAACACTGGTCAGGTTGTGTTACTGAGTGCATTTAGGAAGAGGGTCCATCCTACTGTCCATAGTCTGGATGAGAGTGGCTACAGACTACCCAGCCTGTCATCTGTCTGAGACAGTGGGAGGCTGAAACAACCACAGGCCAGGTAATGTCCTGTAGGTGCTGAGACCGTGTGTGAGAGAGACAGCAGTGCTCCACACTCTACAACGGACACACTCCAGGGTCCCCATTTGGTGCCAGGGATCCTAACCATGTCCTCTGTATTGCGTTAATTCCTACCTGTATGCCTGTAGTAAATTAGGCCTACTGAATGCTTCTTAGTAATAAAGTAGAACTATCATTGCAATTAAATGAATGTAGTCAAAAGATCTTACTATGAATCTTAGCAATTTCAGCATCAAGTTATTTTTCTTCCTTGACTAAGTAAAATACTTCAGTTTTTCACTACAGCTTCCTGGCATATTGGCGCTGCTAACAGCACTACTTTTGGCTCTTTGGGGCCATTAAGTAAAATAAGGTACTGGAACACACTGGTTGAATCACCAAGACTACTAAATGCCAGATGAGCAGGTGGTGGTTGCACTAGGCAGAAGAGTAACTCACTTCTGAGACACTAAGGAGTAGGACATACAGTATGCATGTCTTCTCCCCCCACCCCCCAGGTAGGTCTCACTCTAGCCCAGGCTGACCTGGAGTTCACTGTACATTCCCAGGGTGACCTTGAACTCCTGGTAGTCCTCCTACCTCTGCTAGCCAAGTGCAAGTGCTGGGATTAAGGGTGGGTGCCACCACGTCCGGCTTGTATGCCTGTATTTTTGAAAGGCTAGCCTGGAACTCTGCTGCATAGCCAAGGATGACTGAACTTAAGATCTTCTTGCCCTTGCCTCCCCAGTGTTGGGATTATCAGGATATACCAACTACATTCCATTTGTACAGTGTTGGGGGTCAAAACAGGTTTCATGCATGCCAGGGAGAATGGGCAGCTTTTTGACAGACGGAGAAAGAGACAGAATGGGCACTCCAGGGCCTCCAGCCACTGTAAATGAACTCCAGATGCAAGCACCCCCTCGTGCATCTGGCTAACGTGTGTCCTGAGGAGTCGAGCCTCAAACCAGGGTCCTTAGGCTTCACAGGCAAGCACCTTAACTGCTAAGCCATCTCCAGCCCGCATTTTTGTATTTTGAGACAAGGTCTCACTACTTACTGAGTCTGGCCTTGAACTAGCAGTAGTCCTGCCTTAGCCCTCCCAAGGGCTGGAATTACAGTTATTAGCCATCATGCCTGCCTAATTGCATACTTTAAAACAATTATTTCTGGAATTTTCCGTTTAATATTTTTGGACTATGGGTAACTGAAGTCGTAGAAGGCCATACTACTACAGGGCAAACCTCCAACCCAGGCCCCTCCACTGGGCTGAATGCAGAGGCTCCTGGTTTCTGCTTCATTTCTTTTTATCATCTTGTGCTGTCGACTGGTCTCTAGTTGCCTTGTTTAACCCTGCTCAGGGAGTAAAAAAGGATCCCATGCTGGAAGAATGGCTCTGTGGTTAAAGGTACTTGCTTGCAATGCCTGACAGCCCGGGTTCAATTCCCCAGTATCCATGTAAAGCCAGATGCACAAAGTGGTATAGTCTAAAGTTTAAAGTTCTTTTGCAGTGGCAGGAGGTCATAGCACACCCTCTTCCTCCTACCTCCCTGTCTTGCAAACAAAAATATATTTAAAAAAAAATCAGGGGCTGGAGAGATGGCTTAGCGGTTAAGTGCTTGCCTCTGAAGCCTAAGGACCCCGGTTTGAGGCTCGGTTCCCCAGGTCCCACGTTAGCCAGAGGCACAAGGGGGCGCATACGTCTGGAGTTCGTTTGCAGAGGCTGGAAGCCCTGGCGCGCCCATTCTGTCTTTCCCTCTATCTGTCTTTCTCTCTGTGTCTGTCGCTCTCAAATAAATAAATAAATTAATTAATTAAAAAAAATCAGGCTGAAGAGATGGCATAGCCGTTAAGGCGTTTGTCTGCAAAGCCACAGCATCCTGGTTTGATTCTCCAGAACCCACGTAAGCCAGGTGCACAAGGGGCACATGCATCTGGAGTTCCATTTGCAGTGGCTGGTGTACCCATTCTATTTCTCAAATAAATAAAAAATATATTTTAAAATGTGTGTGTGTATATATACATACACATTTATATATAAATAAATTTAAAAGCCACACACCTTTAATTCCTACTTTGTTGCACCAAGAAGGCGAGCAGTCTCTTCCATGATCAGTCTTTGGTGTTTCTTTCTACACAGCTCTAGCAGTAATGGGTGGCTGTCCTGTCACATACATACAACATGAGTATAGTCCAGCCTGGAACCATAGGGACTCTAGTGGGTATATTGAGAGGGGAGCCTCCTGGGAGGGCAACTTTTGATGGAAAGTTGTGAGCCTTCTGTGTTTTAGGCTGCAGGAGCACTGGATAGGCCAGAGGTTCAGCTGAAGTGAGTTCCTAGTACAGAGGGCTGGCTGGGGGCCACCTGAGATTGAAGGGAGATGTCCATACTTCCATTGGGGAAGAGGACTCCTCAGTATCCTCAGTATTTGGGGGTTCTCAAGGGACTAGGTTTAAGAGCATTGGAGCTTCTCCACCCAAATGAGCTAAACTTGAGTGGTTAAGGCTCTCAAATTAATCTCACAAAGGAGAATTAAAGAATGTGGATGAAGCCAGGATGCCGAAGTTGGAAGGATCCACTGAGTGGGAGGACAACTTGGGACCACCAGAGTAAGCTCCAGGTCAGCCTGGGCTAGAGGCCCTACCTCAACCATATACTGGACATGGTCATGCACAACTTTAATCCCAGCACTTGGGAGGCAGAGGCAGGAGGATCACTGTGAGTTCAAGGCTAACCTGGGACGATAGAGTGACTGCCAGGTCAGCCTGGGCTAGAATGGCACCCTATCTCAGCAAAAAAGAAAAGCCGGGTGCATGCCTTTAATCCCAGCACTTGGGAGGCTGAGGTAAGATCAACATGAGTTCAAGGCCACCCTGAAACTATATAGTGAATTTTAGGTCAGCCTGGACTAGAGTGAAACCCTACCTTGAAAAAGGAAAAAAGAAGGGGAGAAAAAAAAAAAAACCCTAAGAGTTGAAATGTTCTTCAAAAGAAAGACTGGTGGATCAGAAGCTTTGAACTGGAAATAATGAAGGTGAAAGGGGGGCTGGAGAGATGACTCAGAGGGTCTTGGTATAGTACATTATCTCATTAGGGTTAACTTCCTCCTTACCTCTAGTATATCTGTCCGTGAGGGGTTGCCTCTACCCTGTGAATGATTGTCAGGCTTTCAGGACCCAAGGACTTGGTTCCTCTGATCTGAAGGAAGTACCTCTTCCCTTCCTGATGTTACCAGGGCAACAGGAGGTGTGGTCCTTCCTTCAATTACTTCTAAGCCTAATGTCTTCCTAAACAATTGTGCTCTGAGATCCCTTTACTGCCTGGAGTCTACTTCAATGCTGGGACCTTTCCATGACCAGGGCTGGGATTTCTGCCATGGAGTGACAAGCAGAACAGAATTTGGGGAGAAAGTTCATCACTGTTGGGATGGCTAGCTTCTAACAGCACCACAGCCCAGGTGTATCATAAGGCAAAGATGGGTCTCTAGTCCTAGGACCCCCTGGCTAGTAGAGTCGGAGGAGTGGCTGCTGGGCATTGATTGGGTTCTAACTGCGCAGAAACAGAAAGTAGGACTGTGGAAGGTTCTCAAGGGTCTGGGTTTCAGAGCAGAGGGCGCTCCCTTTGTTGGAGTGGCCAAGAAAGTTCGCCACGTTCCTACTCAAACAAGCATACTGAGGCTGCTGGTCCACCGCGGGAAGCCAAGTGCCCTAGCAGCGTGCTCCCAACTCCAGCATTCTCGGATGCTTGATCCACCTTAAGCGACAGCGCGTTGGTGGGTGGGATTTCATGCGGGAAGGAAGCTTGCGCATTGCATTTCAGGCCCGGGTCCAGCGTTGGTGTTTCCCCAGGGGCACCGGGCTTTGTGAAGCTTTCATTGGTCTCCCACCAACATAGGCTCTCAAGCTTTCAGCCTGGGTCAGGTCGCAGAGGGACCTGTGGGGGGGGTCCCTGCCTCGCTGGTCGGACACTTCTGGCTGAGTGGTTCAAGTTGCTGCGAGATGGGCCGAATTGATAACCATGATGTCCCTGCATTGTCACAGGCCCCACCTTCGTGACTGCCAGGGAACTCCAGATTTGGGGTTTGGGTAACCACCTAGGAAAGCATGAACTGGCGTCATGAGCCTACGTAGTCCGCCATATTCAGGAGAAGGAATTATTTCGTAAAAGGTCTGTCCAGACAAGCCCAGAAGGAACCGCACTCGGGACTCTGCCTGGATTTTTTCTTGGGGGGGTGCGTCTCAGGCCGGCTAGGCCTACAGGGTGCGTAAACTGCGCAGCCTCAGAGCTGCTTGCCACGACACCCATTGCAGGGAGCAGCCCCGGCCCCGCCCCCGCCTCCGAGAGGGTCTCCAGGGTCGGAGGATGGACGCTTGGGGCAGCAGGCGGGACCGCCTGGAGCGGCGACGGCTGTCCGGGAGCTCCTCCCTCGGCCCGCCCCCGCCCCCGCCACGGGCCCCCAGCAGCCAGGTCCACCTTAAGGGGAACGCTGACATCAGCGCGCCGCCGCCGCCGCCGTCCGTGGGGTGGGATTTCCTCCTCCAGCGCCGCAATCATCGCGGCGGATCCAGCATCGAGACCTGCCCGCCCGCCCGACCCCGGCCCGACCCCGGCCGGCTCCGCCCGGCCCTGGGGAGGGATGCGGCGGCGCGGCGCCCAGGATGCCCCGCAGCCCCGGGACGCGCCTCAAACCCGCCAAGTACATCCCAGTGGCCACGGCCGCCGCGCTGCTGGTTGGCTCCAGCACCCTCTTCTTCGTGTTCACGTGAGTCGGCACCGTGTTCGGGGTCCCAAACTGTGTACATCCCCCACCCCGGAGGAGGGGGCTAGCTGCAGGTGGGCTGGGCTGGGCAGGGCATAGGTCAGGGGTGGGGCGAACTGAGTGGCCGGCCTGCTGTGGGCAAGGTGATCCCCCACTCTTGGGACGAGGGCCTGTGGCCC
Source organism: Jaculus jaculus (assembly GCF_020740685.1). Classification (NCBI taxonomy): domain Eukaryota; kingdom Metazoa; phylum Chordata; class Mammalia; order Rodentia; family Dipodidae; genus Jaculus; species Jaculus jaculus. Next base: position 220,439 of record NC_059114.1, on the reverse strand, counting down.
AGAATGTGTACCTGGGGCACCATGGACAGGTGAGTTCTCCGTGGGGACAGTATTCTTGGCCTGACCCCTATGAGTATTTCAGGCAGGCCCTGGGTTTGTATGCATCCCTTCTCTGGCCCAGGGCTCAGGAAAGGACATGGGTCACCCAGAGCCACCAGCCCTTTTTACAGGCCCCTTAAGTCTCCTTCCAGCTGCTAGCCCCAGGCCAGAGCTAAGTTATTCCACATAGGTGTGGCCTGCCCCATAGCTACTAACCTGGGCCATCTGCATCTCTGTGCCACCCTGGTAAGAAGACCCCAGTGGATATCATTGTTGAAGGGTCCAGACACACAGACACCCATTTGTACACTGCTATGAGAAGGACATTGGAGAGGCCCAGACCTCAGAGGCCAGGCCTCCAGTTGTGAGGAGGATGCAGCCTTGCCAACTTGGTACTGTCAGCTCCAGTGTCCACTTCTTGACACAGCCTGACTTATAGCTGGCTCCTTCCTGGTCATAGATCATTCCAAGGATACTTGAGGACATTTGTGGGGAGGGTTCTGATCTTCAATAGTGAGGATCCCTGACTAGTCAACCCTTTACACAAGTCTGAGGCCTTAATATAGTTGAGGTTACCTGTGCATTGCATTGGCCACCTGTTTCCAACTGGAGCAGTCCCTGATGTAAATGAACCTGGGTTGGACAGGAGCCTGTCTTGGGCCCCTTCTGATTTGTAGAATGGAGGTGGTAGGTAGGGTTTGCTGGGTTTGAATTCTGTGCCTGTAGAGGCAGAAGAGTCCCTATGCAGAGGCCAGGGTGGGTTGGGTGGCTGCTGCAGGCTGCACAGTGTTTATTTTTATTTTATTTTATTAATTAATTTGGTTTTGCACAGTATTTTTAAAAAGGCCTGTGTGGATGGGCTTATTTACAGCTCCAGAAAACTGGTGTATTCTTGTCACTCATATGTTCCTGCCTGTGGGGCAGAGAGGGGTGGGCTTGGGGATCCAGACCTGGAGGGGACATGCTTCCTGGAGCTTCTAGAGAGGAAGGTCCCAACTGAAGTCTCCAGTGGTTGGTTTGAGGATATCTGGATGTTCTCAGGTGCCATTTGGTGTCTTTTCTCTTAACTTTAAAGCTACGATGCATCCTCTATGGAGAACTTGTGACATGTAGGGACAGAAGCTTTAAGAAACATTTAAATCCCCCTCAATGCCTCCATACTCTTCTTAGAGGATTACTGTGATTTCTGAAGGCCCCTTAGTGATTCCTGTGAATTTGCCCCACCCCAGGCTTTAGTGTTAAGATTGCTACCACTCTATTGGGCAATTCTCTGTCTGTTGTTTTTTGAAATTGGGCTTCTGGGGCCCTGGATGGTGGTGCTCTTGAGGTATGGGGGTTCCCCTTTGGTGTAGCACCTGTATGTGGCCCATTCTGACTCCTCTCAGGAAAAAGTAACTAGGGTGCTGCTCGGTCCCATCTAATGGAGCTTAAGAAGCTCGTTTGCCCCTTGGGCTCAAGAAGTGTTGCCCTGTGAGTGGGGTGCGGTTTCTGGGCTAAATGGCCATTGGTTCTATTCCTGAGAAGGAGACTATGCCGGGCAGCTGTGCTGATTTTTGGGTATGCCAGGATCCAGGCATGTACGGAGGCCATGCTGGGTGGGTGTCCTCAGGATAGGCCTCTTGTCTCCTCATGACCTCCTTTCTGTCCTGTGTCTGGTCCACAGCCACCTCAAAGAGGAGAGAAGTTCTTCTATTTGCCTCTAGGGCCCACATGGGGTTGGTAGCTTCTGTTTGAGGCTTTACGTGGATATGAGTGGCCCTCAGGTCTCCAGTTGTGCTACTAAGTGTGAACTTCCCCTCTCAGGTAGAATCTACTCAGTGCCAAGGTACTGTGGGTTCTGGTGTCATCCAAGGTGAGGACCCTGAGGCCTGAAGGCAAAAGACTCTCATTCTCAGCCAGCTCACAAAGGGGACATGCATACATCGCTCCAGGAGAGGCTGGATGTAGGAAGGATGTGGATGTAGGGGGCACTCTCTTGGAGGATAAGATGAAAATTTGAGGCAGGTTCTGAGGGCCTCCCCAGAAAGTCTTCCAAGTGGGTTTTGTCCCCCATCCCTGGGGCCCCAGAGCCCTTCTGTCTGGTACAGTGCCTGGCTAGACTGGGTGCTAGGATGGGTCCAAAGATTTCTTCTAAGCCAGGCCCTTCCCCAGAACCATTTTTCAGAAAGACTACAACAATGTATGCCAAAGGGTAGGAGCTGCTGTCAGGTTGCCAATTCCAGAGCAGAGTTAGGCCATTTTGGGGTAGCATTGCTAGTTCCCAGTGTACATGAGCTCTCTTCATGCTCAGAAGCCCACTTAAGACAATAGACAGTCCAGGCTTGGGCCCCAGGCAATCATATAGTTGGAGGGCTCAGTAGAAGGAGGTGCAGACTGGGCCCTCATGGGGAGGGACCTGGGTATGAAAACTTTGTAAACTCTCCTGCCAGGATACCCAGCTTGTGACAGGAATTACTGGTCTCCCAAGCCTCAGTTTCCCCATCTATCAAGGTGTCTGCTCTGGGGATTGGACAGGTGGTTGTAGCTGCTTTACAGTCTAAAAGCTCTGCCTGGGATAACCAGGGCGAGTGGCTGCTAACTTGCGGTTCTGGCCTTCCTCATGGGTCAGTGACACTATCAGATGCACAGTGTTAATGAAGAACCTGATTAAACAAAAACATCTGAGTTAAAATTTTCCATTCCACATTTAGCTGTGCAGACATTCTGCCCCTGAAGCCACCCCCCGCCTTGCTGGGTGGTGTCTCCCTGCTGGCCCAAACTTGGGACTCCACTGGGTGGGGCACATAGTGTTTGCTTGTGGGCTTGTGTCCTAAGAGTCCCATGTCCAATTCACTCAGGAAACGTGCTTGCAGCCCCATCATTGGCAATCTGGGCTCCTCATCCTTCAGCATCTAGCTTAAGCCAGCCAGGAAGGGGTCTTAGGGAAGAGAGGAGCCCCTGCCTGGCTCACTGAATGCCAACTACTCCACTCACGGGTAACCATGGGCCTGTAGCCTGCCTGTCTATTTCGGACTCTCCTGCAAGCTCAGAACTCAAGGTGGCACCTGCAGGGATGGGCTGGGTGAGATTGTCTCCATCTTGGGGCCTCCTAGAGCCAGCCAGGGTTGGGCCATCTTGGTGTGCCTGGCAGACCTAGGTGGGATTAGAGTGTTGTCCCTTTAGGCAGGCACAAGAGCCTCTTTGAGTGGAGGGCTGATGAAAACAAGGACTCAGTCTGTCCACTCCATGGGAGAACAGGTGTGTCTCTGTGTGTCCTCACACATCCTTTCATGTCCTCAGGGGTCCTTGTCTATGCTCATGTTTTGTCCATAAAGGGCAGTGGAAAGTCCAGATAGAGCTTGTCTAGTGAGTCCCAGGGCAGTGGGTTGCTGAGCTGGGTTAAACAAGTCTGGGGAGGAGCAGGAGGAGAGGTGTGTCTGCAAGGTCGTGCTCCTGTGTGCACCTGTGGCTCTCTTTGTATATGAATGAATGTGCAACTATCTGTGTCTGTGTGCTGTGTGCACACGTGTGTGTGTGCAGTACCTGTCTGCATGCAACTCCTCCTGTGTGTATGTGTCTTGCCTGCAGCCATGTTTACTTGTGTTCACAAAACTGCAGTGGTTTTCTGCTTTATATGTGCATGGATTACATATTCATGCTTGTGTGCATTCGTGTGTGTGTGTGTGTGTGTGTGTGTGTGTATTTGTTTGTGCGCACTTGTGCCCGTGTCTGTCTATGCATGTACTTGAATGTACTCTTACTCCCTCTCCCATTCAGAGCACAGGCCTCCTAAGTCAGGGCCTTGTATGTGCGTGGTAAATTGGCCACAAGGCCTGTTCCTCTTGGGGGGGGGGGCGTCCTAGACCAAAGGCCCCTTTGCTGCACCTAGGGAAGGACAGATACCTGGTTCAGGTATCTGGGTCAGGTCAAGCCTGAAGGGTTGGAGAAGGAGCAAGGGACAGTGGCTCAGGTCCCAGAGAACTTCATCAGGCTTTCTTATTTATTTACTTACTATCTACTTTTCCATTTATTTATTTATTATTTATATGTGTGTACTCATGGGCATGCTAGGGTCTCTTGCTGCCACAAATGAACACTAGATGTATGTACCACTTTTTGTTTTGCTTTTCAAGGCAGGATCTCACTCTAGTCCAGGCTGACCTGGAATTCACTATGTAATCTCAGGGTGGCCTCAAACTCATGACGAACCTTCTACCTCTACCTCTGCTTCTCGAGTGATGGGATTAAAGGCATGTGCCACCACGCATGGCTTGCTTTATTTATTTATTTATTTATTTATTTATTTATTTATTTTTGTGTGTGGTAGTGTTTTGCTCTAGCCCAGGCTGACCTGGAATTCACTATGTAGTCTCAGGGTAGCCTAGAACTCATGGCGATCCTCCTACCTCTGCCTCCCAGTGAGGTCTGGGATTAAAGGAATGTGCCACCACACCTGGTTGGCCTTTTTTAAAAAAATTTTTTTAACAACTTCCATGATTATAAACAATATCCCATGGGAACGCCTTCCCTCCCTCCCATTTAAAAAATATATTTTATTTTATTTATTTGAAAGAGAGAGACTGGCTGGAGAGATAGCTTAGCAGTTAAGCGCTCTCCTGTGAAGTCTAAGGACCCCAGTTCGAGGCTCAGTTCCCCAGGTTCCATGTTAGCCAGATGCACAAGGGGTGCATGCGTCTGGAGTTCGTTTGCAGTGGCTGGAAGCCCTGGTGCACCCATTCTCTCTCTCTCCCTCTATCTGTCTTTCTCTGTGTGTCTGTCGCTCTCAAATAAATAAATAAATAATGAACAAAAAATATTTAAAAAAAAAAGAAAGAGAGAGAGAGAGACAGAAAGACAGAGAGAATGGGCACACCAGGGCCTCCAGCCACTGCAAATGAATTTCAGATGTGTGCACCACCTTGTGCATCTGGCTTACGTGGATTCTGGAGAGTCAAACTTGAGTCCTTTGGCTTTGCAGGCAAGCACCTTAAGTGCTGAGCCATCTCTCTAGCCCTGGCCTTTTTTTAAAATGCGAAAGTGTGAGAGAGAATTGGTGTGCCAGGGCTTCAACCTCTGCAATTGAACTCTAGATAGGTGTGCCCCCTTGTGTGCATGTGTGAAATTGCATGCTTGTGTCACTGTGCATCTGGCTTACCTGGGACCTAGAGAATCAAACATGAGTTCTTAGGCTTTGCAGGCAAGCGCCTTAACTGCTGAACCATCTCTCCAGCCCTGTACCACTTTTTTTTTTCTTTTTAAAGAAAGTCTGGCTTCTAAAAACACCAAAGTTATTTTATTTATTCATTTATTTAAGAGAGAGAATAAGCATGTCAGGGCCTGTAGCCACCGCAAACACATGCCAGATGCATGTGCCTCCTTGTGCATCTGGCTTACATGGGTACTGGGGAATCGAACCTGAGTCCTTTGGCTTTGCAGGCAGACACCTTAACTGCTAAGACATCTCTCCAGCCCCTCTATACCAGTTTTTGAGTTTGGCATTACATGGGTTCTGGGGAAACTGAACCCAGGGCTGGCAGGTGTTTCAGGCAAGTACCTTTAACCACTGAGGCCTCTCCTCATCCTGAGTCTCAGGCCTTCTGATTCTTAGCTGAGGTCCCTACTCATCCCTCCAAGTGTTCAGGCAGGTGATAACTGTGCTGACAAAGGTTGCCTTGCACCTCAATGCCAGTGCTCCCCTGTTAGTATAAATTTCTAAATGGGCTTCCATCCCAGGCATTACACTCAGGACTACTGTCCAGCCTCCCTGGCCTGATGAAGAGTTTAGAACTCAAAGAGTACATACTAACATAGCTTGTCAGGCTGGTGGGGAGCATGAGGAGTCAGGCTGTTCTGCTTCATTGATGAATATGCTTCTGAGGATAGCCCCAGTGCTTTCTGACTGGCAGGACCTGTTTTTTTTTTTTTTTTTTGTTATTATTTTCTGAGATAGGGGTTTGTTATAGCACAGGCTGACCTGGGATTCATTATGTAGTTTCAGGGTAGCCTCCTACCTCTGCCTCTCGAGGTGCTGGGATTAAAGGCATGCATCACCACATTCAGTCAATACCTTGTTTTTAGTTGTTAAAGTATTTTTTATTCTTATTTATTTATTTGAGAGAGGGAGAGAAAGAGAGAATGGGCATGCCAGGGTATCCAGCCACTGCAAACAAACTCCAGATGCATGTTCTACCTTGTGCATCTGGCTTACATGGGTCCTGGAGAGTTGAATCTGGGTCCTTTGGCCTTGCAGGCTAGTGCCTTTACTGCTAAGCCATCTTTCCAGTCCCCTTGTTTGTAATTTTTTAGTTCTTACAAGTTAAGTTCTTACTCTAGCCCAGGCTGACCTGGCACTTACTCTGTAGTCCCAGGTTGGCCTTAAACTCATAGTGTTCCTCCTACCTCTGCCTTCAGAGTGCTGGGATTAAAGGTGTGTGCCACCATGCCCAGTAGTGCCTTGTTTTTCAAGAGGGAAGCCAGCAGCTGTCTCTTCCTCATGGCTGGGAGGCTCAAGGGTGTGGTACACTGTGCAAGGTGGTGCCCTTGCATGTAAGGACAATCTGTGCCTGTCCTCTCCTGCTCGCCCCTCCCCCCAGTCTTGTCTGCTGATCTCATCTATAACTAGCTGGTCTAGAACCCCTCTTCATCTTCCTTAGGCAGTGCCAGGATCTGACATGCTGTTGCCATCTGGAAGAGGTAGATAACTTTCTAACATGAGGTTTGCATTTTTACTTTGTACTAGCATGGAACCAGCATCTCCCAGCTGATGCTATAGGAAGCTAGTGTGTGCCACTCAAGTGAGGTTGAACGGCTGGGCTGCTTCTCTCAGGTGTTTCTCCCCTGGCATTTAGGGCTGTGTCTCTGCCCTGCTAAGCTATACTCTCTCCCTACTGAATAGTATAGATTGGAAACTATAGACGTGTTTTTAGTACCATTTTTGTGCCAGGCATGGATGAGGAATGGGGAAGGACTGCATGTATGGGGTTAACACTCCAAGCTGCTAGGGTAACTGTGACAGAGGAAGGCTCTGCTGGACCCTTGTGGCCATGGCCCATGTTCATGTAACCACACCAGTACTGGGAAAAAGAATGGGGTAACGGCTTTGGGCCCTACAGAGGGTGCTGCCGTGGGAAGCAGAAGCTTTAAATAGCCTCTTGCTTCCCACTAAAAATAGTGTTGCTACCATGGAGGTGGTTGCCGGGGCGGCGGGGCTGGCTCCAGGCCACGGCAGGCATGGGCACACGATATGCAGCACCCTGTGGTGGCCACCAGGCTTCATCTTGTGGTCAGGGCAGCTGTGAAGCAATCCCCAGTGGTCTTTCTTCACAGAGAGCTGAGTGTGAGCCAGAGAGTGAACCCTGGTGTGCCCTGCCACCTGTCACAGCAGCCAGGTGCAGGGAACACAACAGGAAAGACTGGGTGCCCGAGGCCAGAGAGGCTTCTCAGGAGCTGACTGGATAGATAAAACTGGAAGGTCACCAGGAGGAGACTGCTTAGATCCTGAGAGGGCTAAGTCAGGCACACTTACAAGAAGTGTGCAGGGCCCTTTCAGAGAGGCTGAAGAGGGGACCCAGAAGTCTTGGAAGGCTTCCTGGAAGGGGGAGAAACCATGGTGCCAAGTGTTGCGGGGTAATGAGAGATGACAAGGGTAGGGCCCTTGTACTTTTCTAGGGTCTCTAGGCTTTCTCTGCCACCAGAGCCTTCCTAGACTGGGACTGTGTCCCTCAGGGAGGAGTAGGAGGATGTTCCCCAGGCACTAGGTGACCTGGGTTTGGGGCTCTCCATACCCTAGAATGTCGCTGGTGAGGGGCAGGTCTGGGTGAGATGTAGGGCTGACCTAAGCTGAAGGACAAGTCCCTGGCCTCTCTCCATGGTAGCATGTGGGTATGTTTTTTTCATTTACTGTCTAGTTTCCCCAGTGGTGTAGGCCTGGGTAGGATACATGGCTTAGCTCTGGACCCCCCTCCCCCTAATGGTGTGACCTAGGCTGATAGGTGTGTCTGATCCTGTTGCATCAGCTGTGAGTTGTGTTCCCTTGGTTCAGAGCTGGCACAAGGGGATCCCACACATTGAGTGTGATGTGTACAGCCACAGAGTGATACTGGTCTGAGATGTCCTGGTTGGCCTGATGGTGGCCTCGGAGGCCCAGTTGCACACATGTAGCCATGTCTTAGAACTCTGCCCTTGTATTCCACAGACCAGCTCTCTGCTCATTTTCCATTGTAGGTGCCCATGGTTGACAAGAGCTGTATCTCCAGCCATTCCTGTCTACAATGGCATCATCTTCCTCTTTGTCCTGGCCAATTTCAGTATGGCCACCTTCATGGACCCTGGCATCTTCCCCCGAGGTAGGGCTGTGTGTGGGGGCAGCTCATCTGTTCATTTTCACAAAAGTGTAAGTGGCTGATTTGGGCCCCCAGTGGGTAGGCTTGGAAAAGATTAGTGAGGGGCTCTCCTTCTAGGGAAGTCACCTTCCTGTCCTCTTGCTTCCCTGCCTGGCTCCTTCAGCGGATGAGGACGAGGACAAGGAGGATGACTTCCGGGCCCCGTTATACAAGAATGTGGATGTACGGGGCATCCAGGTCCGCATGAAATGGTGTGCCACATGCCACTTCTACCGTCCACCACGCTGCTCACATTGTAGTGTCTGCGACAACTGTGTAGAGGTGACTTCCCTCCTGTCCGATGCCCCTTGTCCCCTTCCTCCTGCCAGGTTTGGTGCCTGGCCCCACCTGCCGTGTGCTCTGACTCATTGCCTCCTCCAGGACTTTGACCATCACTGTCCCTGGGTCAACAACTGCATCGGGCGCCGCAACTACCGCTACTTCTTCCTGTTCCTGCTGTCACTCAGTGCGCACATGGTGGGCGTCGTGGCCTTCGGCCTAGTCTACGTGCTGAACCATGCAGAGGGGTTGGGGGCCGCCCACACCGCCATCACGTATCCTTGAGTCCTACATGGCCCCTCCAAGACAATGTGTCCTGGGAAGAATTGAGCCTAGAGGGATCAGTTGGTTCCTGAGAGTTCTAGTGGGAGAGTCCCTCTTCTTAGATGGGAGGGGAAGTGTTTTTCTACAGATACCTGCTCCACATTACTGCAACGGGTTCTCCCCATCCTTTAGTCAGCCATTGGCCTTAACAGGCCAGCATGGCTGTTATGTGTGTGGCTGGCCTCTTCTTCATTCCTGTGATTGGCCTCACTGGCTTCCACGTGGTGCTGGTCACACGGGGACGCACCACCAATGAACAGGTGAGATTCTGTGGGCTGGACTGTAGGTGCCCTTAGTTATGGTAGAAGGAGCTGAGGGTGTGGGGTTATAGCTGACCTATTTCCCTGTACACTCCCTATCCATGGGTACTGTAGCCCACAATAACTTATAGCCTGGGAATGCTATAGCTCTCTAAATGGACAGCCCAGGATAACCTGGATGTGGGCCATTCTGGGCCAACTCTGCTCAAGCTGCCTTGCTTTCCACGAGAACCACTTCTAAGGATCCCAGTTCTCCCTGCCTGTCCCCCTGCCTGCCCTGGCCTGGGCCCTGGGTGGCCAGGCTGGCTGAGGGGTCCCGTGTCTACAGGTGACTGGGAAGTTCCGCGGGGGTGTGAATCCCTTCACACGAGGCTGTTATGGGAACGTGGAGCACGTGCTATGCAGCCCCCTGGCACCCCGGTGAGGCCCGACCTGGGCAGGGGGACAAGGGGGCCTGTGCTGTATGCGGGGTGGGTAATCTCAAACCCTCAGCCTGGTCCCTTTCCTCTCAGGTCAGGTGGGGGCTGGCCCTGCCCTTGGTGTATGTTCATAGCCAAGTTGCCTGGCCACTGACCCCTCTCCCCTGTCATAGGTACGTGGTGGAGCCACCCAGACTGCCTCTTTCAATGAGTCTGAAGCCACCCTTTCTCCGGCCTGAGCTCTTGGAACGAGCTATGCCCCTCAAGGTCAAGCTTAGTGATAATGGGCTGAAGACTGGCCTGGGCAACAGCAAGGTGGGGGTCTGGGCTAGAATAGTGAGGAGTTGGGAGCAGGGCCCTCAGGGGACTAAGGCAAAAGGAGGAGGGATCCTAGAGCCTAACTCCTTGCCTAAGCCCCACTCACCACTGATGCCCTCGCCCCCTCCCACCCAGTCCAAGAGCAGTTTAGACCGGCTGGATGAGAAGCCGCTGGACCTTGGACCACCATTGCCTCCTAAGATAGAGGCTGGCACCTTTGGAGGAGACCTGAAGACCCCGCGACCTGGCAGTGCTGGTGAGGTTGGAGGCAGCTAAACTGGAAGAGGGATATGCACAGACCTTCATGTGATCTCCTGCTAACAGTGGTCCTTCTTCCCAGAGAGTGCCCTGTCACTACAGAGGACCAGCCCCCCAACTCCTGCCATGTACAAGTTCCGGCCAGCCTTTCCCACCGGTCCAAAGACACCCTTTTGTGGGCCAAGTGAGCAGGTGAGGACAGGCCTTGCCCCTGGGGCAAGTCCTACCCCTAGGAGGCCCCCATTCCCTGAAAAACATCATCCCTGGGAAGGCCTTGGCCAGTCACAGAGGGCCATATGCATGCTGGCAGGACTCTACCTTGTGAGCATGCTAAGCTGAAATTTCTTGGAGGGGAGCAGGGCAAGGTGATCCCAGCATGGCATATCTCTGTCCCTCTACTGGCATGGCTCACAGGCCAGGTAGGTGGCTCCCACCTCTAGCATTATTTGCTAGGATACTTTGAATTCTACCATTAGTCACTCTGTAAGGTACAGAAATCTTGAGAAGAATTGGAGGTTTGTTTGAGCAAACACATGTATTGTCCTAAATTTAGTGGACTGTTTATCACTATGGAAAATAGTCAGTGGTATGGGGCAGCCTGTGAAATGACCTGGAGCCTTAAGTGTTTCCAGGGCTGCCATTCCTCCTGGAAGCTGCCTGAAAGAGCAGCCTCACGCATCTAGACCCGTTCTACCTTGTGAAGTCTTTCCCTGGGAGCCCCCCGTACCATGCTCTTACCTTTTGAGGCCACTAAGAGCCTCCTTGGCCAAGGGTCCATCATGGAGGTGATGCTGTAGCCCTGATCCACAGCAGGAAAGTCATATAGATTGGTAAGGATAGACTTTAGACACCTTTAGACACCACCTTCCTGGGACTGACCTCGGCTCCACAGAGTATTCCTGTGGGTTGGCTGAGTGTCCCCAGACCACGCTTTTCAACCCCTTTGAGGTTTGAGAGGCCTATGGCTCTTCCCCAGTCACAAAAGCTAGAGAAACCCCCTCACATCTGTGGCTGTGGCTGCTCTAAGCATTTAGGCCCCCTGGGCTGGGGAAACCTAAGGCCACAGGCCCCATGTTTGCAGCAGTCAGCTTTGACCTTATCATACAGAGCCCCAGCAGCCTAAGCTCAGTGTTGACCTGAGCATAGCCCATGCAGGCCCTCCGAGGTATTATGGGCAGAGGCTGATCTCAGAGCCGTTCTTTGGGAGACAACCTTTTAGACTGTTGTGCTGGCTTCACTTGGCCCTGACTCCATAGTAGGCATGGGAGAAGTGGATGTGGTATAGGGATGGGTACTTCTCGCATTTTGGATTGTATTTGTTAGCCTTATTGCCTTGGCTGTGTGTCACATTGCAGCCTCCATGTGAGTACAGAGCTCTTGGTGGCTGTAGTCAGGAGTAGAAGAAGTGGGCAGTTATGAGAGTACCCTGTCCCCCCACAGGTCCCAGACCCTGACTCCCTTATGGCGGATGACAGCACCCACAGTCTAGACTTTGTGTCTGAGCCCAGCCTGGATCTCCCAGATCATGGGACTGGTGGCCTGCATTCTGCCTACCCACCATCCCCGCCCCTTAGTGCCACTGATGCCTTCTCGGGTGCCTTGCGCTCCCTGAGTCTCAAGGCTGCTAGCCGGCGGGTTGGGGACCATGTGGCCCTGCAACCCTTGCGCTCTGAAGGTGGGCCCCCCACACCCCACCATGGTCTCTTTGCTCCCCATGTGCTGCCCAACAGAAATGGCAGCCTGTCCTATGACAGCCTACTTAACCCTGGCTCACCCAGTGGCCACACGTGCCCAGCACACCCTTCGGTCACCATGGCTGGTTACCACTCACCCTTCCTGCACCCTGGGGCAGCCGGTGATCCACCACGGCCCCCACCCCGCAGCTTCAGTCCTGTGCTTGGCCCCCGGCCTCGGGAACCCTCTCCCGTGCGCTACGACAACCTGTCGCGGACCATCATGGCTTCCATCCAGGAGCGCAAGGACAGGGAGGAGCGTGAGCGGCTGCTGCGCTCCCAGGCTGATTCGCTCTTCGGTGACTCCGGAGTCTATGACACACCCAGCTCCTACAGCCTGCAGCAGGCCAGTGTTCTATCTGAGGGTCTCCATGGCTCGGTGCTGCGCTATGGCTCTAGGGACGACCTTGTGGCTGGGCCTGGCTTCGGTGGCACCCGGAACCCCGCCCTGCAGACGTCGTTGTCCTCATTGTCCAGCTCCATGAGCCGGGCACCGCGGACGTCCTCCTCCTCCCTGCAGGCTGACCAGACCAACAACAATGCCCCTGGGCCCCGGCCTGGCAGTGGCTCACACAGGTCACCTGCACACCAAGGCCTGCCCTCCCCACCAGGCACTCCCTGCTCACCCTCCTACGTGGGCCCCAAAGCTGTCGCCTTCATCCACACAGACCTCCCTGAACGGCCACCCTCGTTGGCTGTGCAGAGGTGGGTGCCCAGAGGTGTGGGGGGTCCTCCCTGTGCATTGTGGCCATCCAGCCACCTTCAGGTCCCTTATGGCCTAGTTCTCCCAGCTTCTCCCAGAGATCTAGAGTTGGCAAGGTTAGCTCAGGGAGTCAGGAAGAGTGGGCCTTACCCTACCTTGATGGTCCCTAGTTACCCTGTGTAGGGTGGTCCTGCTGTGCAAATGCCCAGGGTGCATCCCACATGTGGGAGCAGAAACACTTGCATGCTGACTTCAGTGTGTCACATTCTAGTCCAGTGCAGACCCAGTGCAGATCAGGGCCCTGGAGTTAGCCTCATATGCAACATAGATATGTGGGTTCCCACCTTCCTGGGTATGTTTGGGGCTCTCTCTTGACCTGCTTTGATGTATGTTTAGGAGGATGAAAGATATCACACCACAGCAGCAAAATGTGCTACCCTGGGCACATGTCTTAGGGATGGGGAAAGACATGCTGGTTCCAGACCCCTAGCCAGTGGGTAACTAATATTGCTTCACAGCCCCTGGTCTCAAGTGGGAGAGCTGGCAATGTGAAGGTCAAGTTCGTACATTGAGTGGGCTTGCGCACCACTCCACACATGCTCTGAACGTTGGCATCATTGTTCCTAGTCTCAGACAAGGCCCTTGGTCAGGGGTGGTGGGTGGTGGGAATATTCCTGTCCAAGCCACATGGTCACAAAGAGCCCAGGGGCCTAGCTGTTAATAGTACCAAGCAAAGCATCCCCATCCTGCTGTTGGGAGACCATTTGGTTTTCTCAGGGGCAAAGGGAGGCTGTGGTAAGGTAGGGAGAACAGTAAGGGGTAAAGGAGGCTTCTGCCGTTACGGAAGCAGTAGTTAGCACTGGCCAGGCCAGAGAGCAGGTGTAGAGCCCTTCATTTTCATTAGGGAAGGCTATCATTAGGCTACCTGGCTCAGAACTCCAGGATGGGGTAGGGTGGGGCCCAGGGGCTCAGGCTTACTACTATGGCTTGGAGAGACAGGGGACTCGATTTGATGACAGCAGTTTTGACGCCTGTCCTGTGACCTCCTGGTCCTTCCAGGGCAGGAATTGCCTAAGGGTCCAGGACACAGTCCAAGTCTGTGTGTGTCCTGTCACCCGCTGTCCTGTGCTCACAGTGTATGTGTGCATGTGTGTGTTTGTTTTGATGCAGGGACCACCCTCAGCTGAAGACCCCCCCAAGTAAGCTTAACGGGCAGTCCCCAGGCTTGGCCCGGCTGGGGCATGCTTCTGGCCCTGTGGGGCCCAACGCCAGCCCTGCCCGGCACACGTTGGTTAAGAAGGTGTCCGGCGTGGGTGGGACTACATATGAAATCTCGGTGTAAGAACTGATCACCTGTCTGCTGTGGTTCCATGGGGACCATAACCCCCGTGGTGGTTCCCCCACCCCTACCAACTTCTTCGCCCCAGGGAGAAGAGCCCACTCAAGCCTGAAACGGACATATCTACAGGAAAGTCCCACTTCCATAAGCTTGTGCTCTGCCCTTGTGCCTGTCTATCTACTCATCTGCTCATAGGACAGATGGGTCCCAGGCTGCGGGTCTGTGCCCCTCCTGGGGCTGTGACTTCAACTGCCTCCTTCGTCAGCCAAGTTCAGGCCTGCCCCTATTGGCCCCTGTCCCCCCAGGCCAGTCCCCAAACACCCCTTGGGCCTACTCACTCTCCCATGTGCATAGGTCTCTGTGGCCCTGCCCTCCTCGCTGCTCCTAACACGTTGCCTTTCACCAACCAGCTGGCAGTTTGTAGCTTAGCAAGATCCAGTGCTTCTGCAGGGAGTGCAACCCTGGTCTGCCCTGGGTTGTGATGGATGGGTAGACAGACAGACATCCAACTGGGGCAGGAGTTCCAGCTCCCTGTGTTCTGTCTTGCTTAACTGATGGGCTTGTGTCCCTGTGTCTCTGTGCTGTGCTGTGCTGCCATACTAAGGCTGATGTGTTAGTGCTCGGCCACTGCTGTCCTTTCATCAAAGCCTTAACTTCTGCTTTATGCTCTTGTGGGAGGCGATGGTGGGGGAGACAGAGCAGGCATGGGGAACAGATGCTGCCTAGGGGCCTGGTGAGACCCAGAGCCCCCTTCCCCAGCCCTCAGGGCTTCCCTGCCAAACTGGAGAGTCCTCACCCCAAGGCATACAGAGATCCCAGCACTGGCCCCCACCAGTGCCAAGCGGAAAGCACATCCAGGAGGGATCAGTGCTCCCCCTGGCATCAGGGACCCAAGTAAGCACATGGCAGCATCTGCTTGCATTGTGTCTTGTTTTATGTTTTTATATTTACATCTATCTATCTATATCTATATATATATAATTTTATTAAAAAAAACAAAAAAGTCATTTTGATCCTTTCCTTGGGCAAAGCTAGTGTTGGGGGTGCAGGGGAGGTGTCAGGATGGGTTGGCTGGCTAGTCATGGTGGCATTTTTTTGAGTGGGCATTTCTGCTGAAAAGCTAAGTCAGAGCCCTATCCATTGATGGGTCTTTGGCTGCTCAGTAAAGGTCTCTTGCCTCTGGTCTGTGACATTCCTGGTAATAGGGAATTTAAAGAAAGGCCAGGAATACAGCTGCCCTAAAGGGCCACCAGGAACTGAAGGGTGTGGGCAGGCAGTGTATAGGAATGCATGCACATAGGGCCAACAGCAGGCTCCATGCCAACAGGAGTTGTTCTACTTTTTAGAACCCAGTCTTGTTTGCTGGTTGCTAAGGGTGAGACTGGGAAGTGTCAGGAAGCTACAGCTTTGTAGGCCTGGGGTGGGGCTGGCTAAGGCACAGTGTGAAAGGCATGGGGGGACTCAGACCCAGAGGGAGCGATCCCATGCCTCAAGCCCCATAGTCCTACCCCTTGCTGACCTCCACTTTTTGCTTCTCTCTCATGGACACCCTGGTTCACAGCGGGCGAATCGGTACCTGTAGCCGTGGATGGGGGCTGCGTGGTCCTCCCAGGGGGACCCCTGGCCTGCACCTTTGCCATCTTGGCCGACCAGAGGATCACGCGCCGCTGCGGGCCCCCTGGAGCACAGCCACTGGGGCGCTCCCCCGTGGGACCATGTGCCATCTACATTCTGCCGCATCCAGCCTTTTCCCTGGCCTCTCGGGGCCCTAGCAGGATGCCAAGTAGGTGGCTCTATGGCCCTGGATGGCCCAGCTGGGACCCAGGGGACCAGGCTGCTGTGGACCCTGGGGCTAGGGCTAGATGTAGCCTGGGGGAGTTCCCTGTCCATCAGCCACAGCTTGACTGAGCAGCCTGCCAGGGCCTGTGTCCAAGTGACCTCAGGAAGTCTTCCTACCTGCTACAGGGGTCCAGTGCCCCACTGGGGTTGGCCCCAGAGCTGCTGGGGACCAGCATGATCTTTATCCCAGCCTCCCTACCCCTTCCAAGCACTTTAGTCTAAGCCACTTACTCCCAGGGAGCCCAGGCCTCTGTGGGTTGGGCTGGGTAGGGGTCTCAGGTTGCCCCTGCAGGTCACTATACCACCCCCACCCTGCCCCTAAGCACTTAAACAGATGCCTTAATGTCCTGGAGTTGCCAGCCAGCTTGGCAGGCCATGGACCTGGCCCATCCTCCTCTGCCCCTTGCCTGTTCTGGCCCCACCTGGGCAATCTGCATTTAGGGGTGATGCCTCTGGGAGCTCAGATGACTCCATGGCCCATTCCCTGCACCTGAGCCTGCCAATCCTACATGTCCCTAGGGGCAGAGCAGGGTGGAACCTCTGTGAACTCTCCCTCTTTCGCAAGGTCCTTGTCCCAGGGCAGCAGTTTTGTGTCTTCCATTTGAGATGAGAAAACCACAAAGCTGAACTCTGTTGCTCTAACGAACAATCCTCAGTTCCCCCAATAAAACTTTTGGTGTTTACCTCCATGGCACTGTCTACCAATATAGTTTCCCTTGGTTGAGCCTTAGGTATTAACAGGATGCTGCACTAGACAAAGCCCTTTAGTTAAGGGTGCAGTAGAGGGAAGTGGCAAGGTGTAGATGGGGAGTTATATGAAGGCCACAAGGCTAAGCTGACCTCCAGTGTTTCTGGGAGGGTCTGGACCAAGGGGTGGAGCATCAGAGGTATCTGAGTCCCCCCTGAGCTGCTGCTTTGCAGGGGAGGCCTTCCTGCAACCCCCTTGGGGATACCCTTGAACAGGAATGTTTGTGAAGGGACATGGGAACCTATGCTGAAGCTGGGGCAGGGGTCCTGCCTGCCTCAAGGGAGCCATACTACCAAACCAATTGAGCACCTCAGAAAATGCCTGTGCCTCTGCCCATCCCCCATTTCCATATAAACAAGTTCACATGCTAAGTTTGTCATGACTATATGTCCAGCCACAGGCCCAGCCCTCAGGACAGACCCCACTTCCACCCTTTTCCGCAGCTCCTGGCAGGGACCGTGTACAGCAGCGCCATGGGCAGGGGCTAGCAGGGCCACTGGGCACCTGAGGCAGCTCTGGCCACGTGGCTTCCTCCATGCTGGGGCCCAGTGGGCCCCCAGCCTAGAAAGGCAGGAAGTCGTCCACCTCGAGGCGTAGGAAAGGGCCCAGAAGTGCCCGAAGTTTCCAGACTGCAGCTCGACTCAGCAGGGGCGGCACCAGCCCCTCGAAGGGTGCAGGATCCACTACATACACGTAGGCCACTGTGCAGGCCAGCAGGGCACCCAGCAGCAGCCTCAGAGCCAGCAGCCTGCGGGTGGTGGTGGTCAGGAAGTAGGGAAGCCTGCAGGAATAGTCCCAGGGGACTGGGCTTGGCCCACAAAGTGACCTACCAGAGCTGTCCCTTGAGGCCCTCGGAACATCCCCGTTGTGGCCTGCCTTTCTGTCGGGTAGGGGCTGAGTCAGAGCCTGCCCTGAACACCATGGGTCCAAGGTGGGGGCAAGTCTCTGGCCCTGAGTCATTAGTGATGGTCAGGGATCCCAATGAGTCAACCTCTGACTCCCTCCCTCCCCAGGAGACTCCTGCAACCATTGGCCTCCTTGTGGGGGGTGGGGAGGCTCTAGCCCTGACACCTGATCCCTGGAGTCCAGTTTTCAACATCAACCTAGCAGTACCCCTGTTGGGGCTGGGTCTCTAGAATGGGTGGGGTGGGGGCTTACCACCATGCTTGCCATCTGCTGCTCCTTCCTGGCCTGGGTGCGGCACTGTGCCCTCTCCCTAGAGGATCACACTGTCAGGACCACCTTGTTCCTAGCCCAGCACTGTCTCTGATGTGAGACCGGAAGTCAGACAAGGACCCACCCCCTCCCAACCTGGCTCAGCCTGGTCCCATGCCCCCATGTCACCCCAGAATCTCCAGCTGAATGTCCTCCATCTGATCTAGCACGCCCCGGATGTCCTTCTTGAGATTCTGGGGGACAGAGGAGGGTAGGAAGGTCCTCTACCCCACCACTATGCACCCGCCCTCTCACTGCCACCATCCCTGCTCTTGCCCATTCATCCTCTTGGATATTGCTGTCTGGGGACTTACCAGGAGCCCAGTAGCCTGGTTGTTCAGAGCCATGTGGACCTCTGCCACACCATCCCACACCTGGGGGTAGAAGTGGGATGGGCCTGGATCACACCCAAGGAGCAGGGTCTAGCAGGGTAGGGATCCCCCCTACTCCCTCCCACCCCAGGCCAGGGAGTCACCTCCGTGATGGCCATCTTCTTCCTCTCGAAGGACAGTCGGATCTGTTGCAGCTCATTCTGGGTGGGGAGGGGCAGTATGGGCACAAGCAGTCTGCTCCCCACTACCAGAGCCCAAACCTCTCCCTGCCAGGACCCACCTGGGACTGCTGCACAAAGGCCTCTTCCCCTTGGCACAGCTCCCTCCGCACCAGCTGCACAGGTGTCCTGTTCTCCAGGGGCTGGGTGCTGCCTGCCTCAGGGGACTGTGGGAGAGCCCCTAAGTCAGCCTCAGCCCACAGTCAGCTGGAATTGCTGCTACATGGGATTTAGGGCTATGCGTGCTTGCTTACCCAGGCAAGTGCTGTGCAGCTTGAGTGTTCCGCACACAGGGGCAGGAACTGCTGTCCTGGCCCCAGGAGGGCCCCCAGCTGCTCCCGAAGGTCCTGGTTCTGCCTTTTCTGGAGTCATGGGGTAGGGAAATGGGGCCACCTGTTCCAACTGCTTCTTAAGCAGCTAACTGAGGCAAGTGGGCTGGGACAGGGACTCTGAAGTCCAGGGGAGGCTCAGCAGGTGGCTTGCACTCACCAGGCTGTGGTTCTCCTGCTCCAGTTGCAGAAAGGACTGCTCTGCAGACCCCAGGGACTGGCCCTGGAGCTGTGAGGGAGTTGTCCTGGGTGAAGCTGGGGACCCTCCTGGTGGCAGGGTTGGACATGGGCAGGCCCTGGGCCCTGAGTTGGGGGGCCCTGCCTGCTTGGGTGGCACTTGTTCTCGCCCTGGGTGCAGGGGCCAGCCCCACCCCAGTCCTGTGTCCATATCTCCTTGTCTGGACCCTGCTGGTTCTCGAGCTCTCTGCCGCTGCATCGCTCCTTCTTCACTTGACAGAAAGATCCCAGGTGACTCACCTTCCACCCCAGGTGCCCCACCCCCTGTCCCTGGAGCTGGGAAAGGCCTTGCAGACTCTAGTGAGTGAGCAGATGGGAGGGGGACTAGACAAGGCCACCTTACGAATCCCTGGCAGGGCTGATCCAAGCACCCTTGTCTGCTTGAGGCTGGGGCTGGGGGACACTGAGGGTGGGGGTGACCACAGGGCCCCAGGGGTTTTGGCCCTTCCATCCCTCCCTGTGACCCCTTCCTGACCCCAGGTCCAGGCTTTGGCCTGGCAGATCTGTCTTTCTCTTTGAGAGCACTTTGGATGTCATACTGGCTCACAACTCTGCCCTAGACAATGGTCACAAAGGTCTAGGTGCAACTATGGAGGTCATAATGGGCCAGGGTGAGAAAGGAGCTGGGCTGACAGGCCTCTCCCTCCTTGGCCCTATCCTCACTGCCTCAGCCTGGCCACTGTATCCTCAGCCCCATTTTCCTCCTGTCTATGGAGGAATGTTTTTGGTGTGTGTCCTTCCAAAAGGGCTGAGGAAAACTTACCCCTGGAAGAAGATGAATGTGACAGAAATGGCTGCTGACACAGCCTCCTCCAGGATCTAAGCACCTCTGCTATATGTCTCAGCCAAGCCCCAGCTGCCTGCAGTTGGTGGGCAAGTCTAGCAAGACCCTCAAACCTTCTCCTAGGGCCAGCCAAATCTTTAACCTGTCTGCTGTTGAGCTTTGGGCTAAATCACAGCTGTTTATACTGCCAAGTTTCACAGTAAGAACAGCTAACATGCAGCGCTAACACAAGTTGAAAAGCACCTTACTTTGACTTCTACCTTGCTGTATGTTAGGCAGGAGATGCGGGTCTGAAGGTATCCCCTGCTCCCATCCTTGGAGCTCCAGAACAGCCCTGAATTTTAAAGGCAATCACTGACCGCATGGCCCCTAGCATTCTTTGCTGGCTGAAGGTATTTTGTTCCTCACACTGGTGGCTGCTTAGTGGTCAGGTTTATTATTTATTTACTTTTATTTATTTATCATTTATTTACTTATTTAAAGTGCTGATGATGGAATTCAGAGATTGTCTTTGCAATGCTAACCTTGAGCTGCACCTTCAGCCTGGGTGCTTATATTGCGGTGCTATAGCAGTTAACTTATCATGGCTGGAACAAAACACCCAACCAGAAGCAGCTTATAGGGGGAAACGGTTTATTTTGGCTTACAGGATTTTTTGGTCTTTTGATGTTGTTATTGTTGTTTGTTTTTTTCAAGGTAGGGTCTCACTGTAGCTCAGGCTGACCTGAAACTTACTCTATATACCCAGGCTGGCTTTGAACTCCTTCCTCTGCCTCCTGAGTGCTGGGATTAAAGACAAGCACCAACATCCCTGGCTGGCTTACAGTTTTGGAGGAGATTTATCATGGTGGGTAAAGCATGTGGAGCAGACAGCTGGGTCTCATCTTCATATATCAATAGCAGGAAAAAAGCAGCGGCAAGTTCAAGCTGGCTCTGAACACCTGGTGGGCTGTACTAATAAGCTTCAAGGCCTGCCCCCAGTGACACACTTCCTACAGTAAGGCTGTGTCTCCCAAAGGCTCCACCAGCTGGAGATTTAAGTAGGAAGTTTAATCACAAACACTTGAGACTATGGGGGGGGGTATATTTTACATTTGAACCACCACATTAGGCACAATACTTTTTCTTTTTGTATGTGCATGTGATATATGTGCATAAGTATGTTTATGTGGGCACACATATGTGTGTAGGTGTATGGGCACATGTGCATGTGGGTGTGGAGACCAGAGGTCCACGTCAGGTGGTCGAGTGTCTTCTATCACTTTTGACTTTATTCTTGAAGACAGGGTCTCTCCTTGAATCTAGACCTCACCAATTCAACTAGATTAGTTAGCCAGTAAGCCTCAGGGATCCCCTATTTCCACCTCCCCAGTGCTGAGATTATAGGCGCACACCACTACGCTGCGCATTTTATGTGAGTGCTGGGGATCTAAACTCAGGTTCTCATGTCAATTCAGCAAACACTGCCCACTTGAGCCATCTCCCCAGCCAGTGGTGCAGTATTTCATTGATAAATATTTTCTGCTTTTCTCACTAACTTTAATTTTTTTTTAAAAAAAACAGAGTCTCAGTGTAGCCCAGGCTGTCCTCAAACACTATGTAGCCTAGGATGACCTTGAACTCCTTCTCCTTCTCCTCTTCCTCCTCCCTTCCTCTTCTTCCTCCTCTTCTGCCTCTTCCTCCTTCTTCAAAGTAGGATCTTGCTGTAGCCCAGGCTGACCTGGAATTTACTGTATAGTCTCAGGGTGGCCTTGAACTGATGGTGGTCCTCCTACCTCTGCCTTCCAAGTGCTGGGATTAAAGGCGTGTACCACCTTGAACTTCTGATGCTCTGACCTCCATCTTCTAAGTTGTGCCACCACCACGCCAGATTTAATGCAGTGCTGGGGATTGAACCAAGGGCTTCATACATGGTAGGGAAGCCCTCTGCCAATTGAACTACATCCCTAGCCCTACATTTCCCACCTTTTTGGAACTCAGTACTCAGATAGTGGACCTTTTCTGTGTGTTTTTAGTATTTGTAGGTCAATTCCTCTGAGTACCAGTTCATTTTATACACAATTATGTATACTTAATGGAAGAGTACAGTCTGTGGAATTTGTCATTAGGCAACGTGGTGGTTGTGCAAATTCTACAAAGTACATATGCACAAGCCCTGATGGCACAGCTTCCTACACACCAGGACAATGTGACACTTATGTCTGTGGAGCCAAGTAATCCTCAGCAGTGATGAGCAAAGCAGCATAAGATTGAGGTAAGCACAGAACAGGATGCACTGAAAAGGTTCACTAAACATGAGATATTAGAGGTCTGTCAGTGTTTTTCACTATATTCTTTTATTTTAGTTCATTTATTTGCAAGGAGAGAGACCAGAGCCTCCAGCCACTGCAAGTGAACTCCAGACACATGTGCCACTTTGTGCATCTGTCTTTATGTGGGTACTGGGAAATCAAACTCAGGTCATGAGGCTTTGCCGGCAAATGCCTTAACCACTGAGCAAACTCTACAGGCAACCCCTCCTTTTAAAAGTAAGTACAAACTGGGCATAGTGGCACACTCCTTTAATCCCAGCACCCAGGAGACTGATGTAGGAGGATCACCATGAGTTCCAGGCTAGGCTAAGAGTACATAGTGAATTCAAGGCCAGCCTGGGCTAGAGTGAGACCCTAGCACACACCCCCCAAAAAAGTAAGTACAAGCCAAGCATAGAGGTGTATGCCTTTATTCCCAGTGCTTGGGAGGATTTCTGTGAGTTCAAAGACAGCCTGGAGCTTCAGAGTGAGTTCTAGATCACCGTGGGCTAGGGTGAAACCCTATCTTGCAAAAACCAAAATAAAAATGAGTACAAGTAACACACTCTCAAGCAAGTGCCTTTAACTGCTGAGCTATTCCCACAGCCCGGCAACACCCTTTCAAATAATAAAAGTTCAGTATAGTGACTATATAAGCCCATATTGCAGTCCGTTTGTCATTGTACCTTGTTGTATGTGCTGCATTGTTCTATGACTGGCAGTGCAGATGGTGTGTTTCTGTCAGCATCATCACAAGCAAGAGGTATGTGTTGCGTTATGTTGGTTATGATGTCACTTGTTGATAGGAAATTTTCGGTTCCATTATAATCATTTGTAGTGCTAGGGATGGAACCTAGGGCCTTGCATGCTAGGCAAGTACCCTACTGCTGAGCCATACTGCTAGTTCTCTCCATTATATTTGTAAGGGATCACTTTCTTTCACGTGGCCTGTGGCTTACCAAAATGTTGTTATACAGTGCATAGTTGAATATCAATGTTCAAAAAAATACCTTAGATTTCAGTAATCTCTTTTTGAGGTAGGGTCTCACTATAGCTCAGGCTGTCCTGGAATTCACTATGTAGTCTTAGGCTGGCCTCAAACTCATAGCAATCCTCCTATCTCAGCCTCCCAAGTCCTGGGATTAAAGGCATGCGCCACCACACCTGGCAGAGAGAGAATGGGCACACTAAGGCCTCTAGCCACTGCAACTCTAGACACATGCACCACTTTGTGCATCTGGCTTTATGTGGGTACTGGGGAATCAAACTCTGGTAGTTAGGTTTTACAGGCAAGTGTCTTAACCATTGAGCCTTCTCTCCATCCCAGTGTTTTCTTTTTTAATTTATTTATTTGCAAGGAGAGAGAGATCGAGAGAGAGAGAGGGAGGGAGAATGGGCATGCCAGTATCTCTTGCCACTGCAAACAAACTCCAGATATATGCGCCACTTTGTGTGTCTAGCTTTTTGTGGATACTGGAGAATTAAACCCAGGCTGTCAGGCTTTGCAAGCAAGCACCTTAACTCCTGAGCCATCTCTCTAGTACCAGTGGTCATGTTTTTTTTGGTAATTTTTTAAGAGAGAGAGAGAGGAGAGAATATAAGAGAATTGGTGCACCAGGGCCTCCAGCCACTGGAATCAAACTACAGATGCATGCACCACCTTGTGTGCATGTGCAACCTTGTGTGTTTGCTTCACAGTGTCTGGCTTACATGGGACCTGGAGAGTGCAACATAGGTCCTTAGGCTTCACGGGCAAGTGCTTTAACTGTAAAGTCATCTCTCTAGCCCAATAGTCATGTTCTTTTTGGTTATTCGAGGTAGGGTTTCACTCTAGCCCAGGACGACCTGGAATTTACTATGTCATCTCAGGATGGCCTCAAACTCATGGTGATCCTCCTACCTCTGCCTCCCAAGTGCTGGAATTAAAGGTGTGCGCCACCACGCCTGACTGTGTGTGTGTGTGTGTGTGTATGTGTGTGTGTGTGTATGGCTGAGATGTCACTGCTATTCTTTTGATGCCTCTTCTTTTTTAAAAAATATTTTATTTATTTATTTGAGAGAGATTGAGAGAGAGAACGGGCGCTTCAGGGCCCCCAGTCGCTGCAAACAAACTCCAGACGCCTGCCCCACCTTGTGCAACTGACTTATGTGTCATCTGGGGATTCAAACCTGGGTCCTTAGGTGTTGCAGTCAAGCACCTTAACCGCTAAGCCATCTCTCCAGTCTGCATCTTCTGCCTCGTCCTCCTCCTCCTCTTCTTCTTCTCTAACCCTCCTCCTCCTCTTCTTCTTTTTTGAGGTAGGGTCTCACTCTGGTTCAGGCTGACCTGGAATTCATTCTGTAGTCTCAGGGTGGCCTTGAACTCACTTGTGATCCTCATTACCTCTGCCTCCCCAGTGCTGAGATTAAAGGCGTGCACCACACCTGGACCTCCCTCTTCTTTTTTCAGGGCATCTTGTTCTCTTTCGGGATATAGTGGGTTTGCAGGGAATGAAATCCTTTGCTGCCTTCATTTTCTCTCTCCCCTTTGTGGTTCTTTGGTTCTTTTTTCCTTCTGTGTTTGGTCATAAGACTTCTTATTAAATACCATCCCCCACTGTCTGGCTTTTCTTTCTTTTCCATACCTGTTTATAAAAGAAGCAAGAAAGAGAAGATAAGCACTTTTCTCTCCCAGTGCACTATAAACAGCTGGGAGTAGTCCAGGTCTTGAAAGGAAGGCCTCCCTGCTCCAGCTCTTATGTCTGGAACGGAGAATAGATCCAGAAGTTTTGCCTAAATTCTGTTGATAGCTCCTATAATAAAGTGGTAGAACAGGGTACAGTCCAGCCCACATGTCTTCCCTAATGCCCATCAGACTGTGTGTCCCTAAGTCAGACCTGTGTCCTATCTTTAGACATTTGTTAAAACCTTGCATCAGTAGCTGGTCTCTTTCCTGCTGTCTTTACCTTCTGGGACAAATACTCAGAAGAGACTTCCAGGACCTTGCTGGTGGAAGAGGGGGAACACACTACAGTGGTGGCTAAGGCTGGGTCTAGCTGGACACACCAGCTGGTGCGGGATCCCCATGTGTTTCCAGGATGGGAATATCCATGTAGCCTATAGCATTGGATTGAGACTGGCAACTGTTGTAATAGAAAGGGCCTGGAATTGCCTCAGTGGCTCCCTAAACTACCTGCTTAGTTCCCTGGAGGAATGAGAAGCTTCCAGCGGTCATTTCCTGAAAGTTGTCTGTTCATTTTTCTCTGGGGTTCAGGACTGCAAAGATGTGCTTCTCTCAGAGGTGGGGGCTGAGAAAGGTCTCTTGGCAGGCATTTGGAATGAAACAACAATAAGTAGTGGTGAGAGGGCAGCTCTGGCAAAGACCATGAATGGTTTGTATTGGGGGGATCTTCATTCTGCTTTCTGTGCCCCCAGCCTGCTAGGTGCCTAGCAGGTGCCCAGGATGCTTGATGACTCATGTATAATGATGACAGTAGTGTTACACAGGTGAACTGTAGGCCAGGGTCCTCAGGTTGTATTTCAGGTGCCAAGGTTGGGCTGCAGTTGCCAAGTAGCCACAAGGAAGTGCCCAGGGCACCCAAGTTGTTCTTGCATTCTCCTGATCCCTGAGGTCCTGGAGTGCCCTGTTGAACCTGGAAATCTCACATTCCCTGATTGCCTATCTTTCCTTGTGCTGTGATCTATCTGGAAAGCTGACTTCTCTCAGAGCCATCCATGAAGTTGTCTCCCCTCTTCTTGTGGTCCTTGCTATATGATTGTTTCCTTCAGAGTGTCCTGGGAGGTGGGGGACTCCGTAAGGAAAGAAGAATCCTGAATCTACAGCACAGCAGGCTTTTGCTCACAGTCACGCTAATATGTGCCAAGTGCCTTAAAAAATCAGTGTCCTGGATCAGGTTGGCATGGGTGTCTTCATGGAGCCCGGGCTCCAGGATGTCTATACAGGAGAGGGGTTGAGTTTGCTTCAGGTTGCGGCCATGGATGGATGCTGGAACTTGCAGCCACATGGGTGGAAAGTAGGCAGCCAAACTATTGGTTAGAGAGTAGGGTGGCCATGGACCCTGTTGCTAGGTAGCCTGTCTTCCCTGGACACTGGTTGCCATGGTAGCCACTTTTTCCCCATGTTGCCATGACGCCCAGATGGTCTTGGGGAGCCTGGAGTGGTGGTGAGGGGCCACTCAGCCATATTCATCCCTAGGCTGGTACTCAGAGGATGCTGAGGAGAAAGGAGAGGAGAAGAAGGGCTGCCTAGCTCTTTCTTCCCTGGGCTGGGCTGGGCTGAGGGCAGGGGCTGGATTGTGGGTATTCCTGCTCTATGTCTTTTGGCCTTAACATTCAATGTTCTCAGCTCATTCAGGGCCTAAGTGAATATAACTCAGGGTCACAGATCTGACCATGCCCTTAGGAGCTCTCATCCCTGTGCACCCAACCTAGGCTCCTGGCCCAGATTCACCCAGCTGGTCTTCTCCAATTACAGCCTCAGAGTCAACCTATAGACCCTGGAGAAATGTGTCTTGCAGGCTTCTCTGGAGCATTCCTGGCATTGCCTTTCATTGCTAGGTCTTGACTTTTCACTTCCCTCCAAAGTTCCAGAATATGTTCTAGGTATGAGCTCTCCTTTGTTCTATATATAAGAGGTGCAGAGCCAGGGGCAAGGGGACTCTGAGTCATGGCCTCAGGCCTCCCAGGTGCCCTTAGACTTGTAGCCAAGGGGATGGATAAGAGATGACATCCATAGTGTAACCAAGTCATCCCAGGGCCAGAAAGTAGGGCTGTTGGACCTCTAGTCCTGGAAAGACTCTGGATACATGGTGGAACCTCAAACCCTTGTCCTCCAAATAAAGCCCTGGGTCAGCTTACCCTTGAGAGCCTTCTGGGGATCTCCAGTTCAGAATCAGGGGCTTGGGGAAGGGAAGGCATGTCCTGTGGCTGCTCAGTCTTTGGTATGGCCTTATGGCCCCAGGGTTTGTGTGATGACAGGCCATTTTCTACCCACCCCCATGACTCTCTTGGACACTGATGATCACATTTTTTATTTAAGGATCAGAAAGATAGCAAAAATGTCAAGGAAAATACTCTCATGGATGACACAGCCCCAGTGAACTGCCATCAGCCCAAAATGTTGAGAACTTCCATACCTGGAAAGCTGACTTGCTGAGCCATCATTCTCCTGTGTTCCAAGTCATTTGGGGTGAATTTAGCATGTGCTTCCCAGCTAGGCTCAGATCCCTTCTCTCATCCCTTTAGGTGGAAGGTAGTGTCCATGAAGTAAGTGTGGTCAGTGCCATGTTCACTGAATTGGGGCCAGAGTCTGGGTTTCTTCTTGCTCAGCTCCTGATGTATACTAGGTGACACATTAGTGCAGGAAGCAATGACAGGTTATGAAGGTAATGAGTTCCAAAGGCTTGTCTCTACATGCTGACATCAGACCTATCCAGTCGAGGAAGGACCTTGAGACAAATGACCCAAAGTTGTGAGGCCTGCATCTCTGAGACATCCTGGTCTCTCCCAGGCAGGTGGTGGTCAGAGCAGTAACATGCAGTTACCATATTTAACACCAGATGGCGCCACGACCCTGCATACCAGACATAGGGGCCTGGGTCCCAATGCCCAGGGAAATGCCTTGGGAAAAGTGTCAGGGTTGGTTCAACAAGGCTGAAGTTTCTGCAAAGGTGGGGTCAGTGGGTTGTGGGGAGAAGCCTCCCAGGATCTGCAGTTTCTATGAGGGGCTAAGGTAGGATGTCCCTTTGGTCCCAACTTCCCTTATTGGTTTGAGGACCCCCTTATCTCTTCTATGAGTAGCCTTGGGATGACTCAATGTTGCCCTCTTGTCACTGGTCAGTCACAGTTAGGATATGGAGCACATGAGATGGCCAGCTCACAATAGCCCCCACTAGCTATAGGAATGCTATGGCTCGGGTTTATGTATATGGGTAAAACATATGTGTGTGTGTGTGTGTGTGTGTGTGTGTGTGTGTGTGTGTGCATGTTTTATTGACAACTTCTATACTTACAGACAATAAGCCATGGTATTTCCATCCCCTCCCCAACTTTCCCCCTCATAACTCTGCTCTCTGTCATATTCCCTCCCTCTTTCCATTAGTCTCTCTTTTAATTTGATGTCATCATCTTTTTCTCCTATTATGAGGGTCTTGTGTAGGTATTGCTAGGCACTATGAAGTCTTGGGTATCAATGACCCAGGGTTTTTGATGTCTTGGCTGCAAAAGCTGCTATCTGTGGTGGGTGAGGTTGTCAGCACAGACAACCATGTCCACAGTATATCCTGCAGTCTAGGAAGCTGTCATTGGGCCAGGACCTGACATACCCACCAGGTGTCTAAGGAGCCAAGAGCTTACAAGAATCACCTGGGAAGCTGAGGAGTTGGGAACACTCAAAGCTGGCATTCTGTCCTTGATTGGGGGTGAGGGTCTTGTGCTGAGGCTATATCTGATTTACTTGTATACAAGGGGCCTGGCTTTAGGCAAGGAGTTCAGTATAGCTCCCCACAAACCAAAGCCCATGTGTCCATCTTACTGACCTCTATCAGAACTCTTTGCCTTGCTCCTCTCAGCCATGTGGACTGGGACCTGGCTGAGGGTTTTAGGCCTCTGGGCAGTACCATGCCATGCTCCTCAGATCCAGGCTATGATTTGGGTTCTGTCCTTGCGAGATAGGGGCCTCAGCATATAAGACAGGAGTGTGTCTGAGAGGCATTCAGTCAGGTTGGCTCTTTTCACTCCAGAGGTGGAGTGGCTGGTGGGGAGGAGCTGGGCCTGAGAAGTAGACTGAAGTTGCATTCTGCTCTTTGATTTTTAGATTCACTAGAGCCTCCAGGTGAGCCCTTGGGTGGTAGGGCTTCATCAGGAATTTAAGGAGGTGATGGAGATGCACAGTTGCAGAGTGGACGTGTCCTGACCTTTTAAGGTGTTGCTTGTGATAATTCCCTGCTGCATTCTCTGTCCCACCAGAGGGCAATGTCCATCATTTGCTTCCCCAGCAGGAGGTCCAACCATCCTAGCCAGAGTCCCAGGTTCCTATTGACCCCAGCTTGTTGCCCTTGACTCTGAGTCTGTCTAGACAGATGAGGTAGGAATGTGCTTTTGGGCCTCACTCTTCCATCCTCAGGGAGCAGATTCTCTATCCTTTTTTTTGCCCATCTCCGCCTTCCTGGCAGGATTGAGAGTGACTACTTTGAGGTGGGAGGGAGAGGCTGTCCCTCCTGAATGGCCTCTAACTGGCTCCTGTTTTTCTTGTTTTTAATTTTAATTTAGTTAATTTTTTTTGAGAGAGAGACACACACAGATAGAAAGGAAGAGAATGGGTGTGGCAGAGCCTCTAGCCACTACAAACGAATGCCAGATGCATATATCACCTTGTACATCTGGTGTTACATGGGTATTGGGGAATCAAACTCTGGTCCATAGGCTTTGCAGGTAGGCGTTTTAACCACTGAGCAATCTCTCATGCCATGACTCCTGTTTTTTTTGTTTTGTTTTTTTTTTTTTAGTTACAAACAATCGGTTTTATTATGATATTTTTTTGTTTTCTTAAATTTTTTAATTTTTATTAACATTTTCCATGATTATAAAAAAATATCCCATGGTAATTCCCTCCCTCCCCCCTGACACTTTCCCCTTTGAAATTCCATTCTCCATCATATTACCTCCCCATCTCAATCATTGTACTTACATATATACAATATCAACCTTTTAAGTACCCTCCTCCCTTCCTTTCTCTTCCCTTTATGTCTCCTTTTTAACTTACTGGCCTCTGCTACTAAGTATTTTCCTTCTCACACAGAAGCCCAATCATCTGTAGCTAGGATCCACATATGAGAGAGAACATGTGGCGCTTGGCTTTCTGGGCCTGGGTTACATGGCTC
The DNA here is from genome assembly GCF_020740685.1 of Jaculus jaculus. NCBI lineage: Eukaryota > Metazoa > Chordata > Mammalia > Rodentia > Dipodidae > Jaculus > Jaculus jaculus. Next base: position 190,534 of record NC_059114.1, on the reverse strand, counting down.
CTGTTTTTGAAGTTGGTTCTTCTGAGTATGGCTGTCAGCTTTATGAAAGTCAACTTTCAGTCAAGAGGCTTCAGCCTCCCATCACCACACAGGTTCCTAGCCAGTGACAGCCATGTGAATTTACCTACGTGTCAACTGTTTACCATCCCCATGAGCCTGCTGATGAACCCACAGACCCTTCACATCCTCTGGGTACCCATTCCTCCATCTCTGCCACCAACTGCACTGGCTGCTCCTGTGTTTGGGGGTGTGTGGCCATGTGGTACCTCCAAATCCAGCTCTCCACCCCTCTTCTCAGCTGCCTGACCTTGAGGTGGCCAGGGACAGGACCCCAAGTACAACCAGGTAAGCCATGACCTGCCTTTGACCAAACAGGTGTACATTGGTAAATCCCTTGTTCTTTGGTCCCTCCACTCACTGTTCCCTGTGGCTGTTCCCTTGTCACTGGCCCCTCCTCTTGTCTGACTCTCCAGTCACTCTTCCTCTGGCTTCCTGGGTCCTATTCTAGAAAGATGCGCTACTGTCCCTCAGGCCAATTTTCTTTTCAGGGGCTGGGCTAAAATGGTCTCCTGTTAAATCACACACTCACCAAACCAACTAGCTGAGGAACTAGCTACCTCACAATCTGCCTACTACATGGCTGGCAGTTTTCTCTCCAACCTATTGGGCTAGCCATGAGGTGGAATCACCATGACCTCCAAGGAGACACTAGTCTTCTTCCCACTGAGGCCCACATTGGTGATAAAGGACAATATCAGTCCCTTGCTGATGTGCTGGGAGCTGCTTGCGATATGAGGGAGATGTTGAATTTATCTCAGAAACTATGCAAGTTATAAAGACAGTACTTTTGGATTGGGGAGATGGCCTAGTGGTTAAAGGTACTTGCTTGCAAAGCCTTTCAGTAAGAATTTGATTCCTTGGGCCTCTGGCATGTGTCTGGTGGCAAGAGGCCTTGGTATGCACAATCAATAGTTTTTTTTTGTTTATTTTTATTTATTGATTTGTAGACGACAGAGAAAGAGGGAGGGAGAGAGAGAAAGTGAGAGAATGGGCATGCCAGAGCCTCCAGCCACTGTAAACCAACTTCAGATGTGTGCACCACCTTGTGCATCTGGCTTACATGGGTCCTGAGGAATCGAGCCTCGAACCAGGGTCCTTAGGCTTCACAGGTAATCACTTAACTGCTCAGCCATCTCTCCAGCCCTAAAAATAAAACATTTTTCAAAATTATTTATTGTGGGCTGGAGAGATGGCTGAGAAGTTAAGCACTTGCCTGTGAAGCCTAAGGACCCATGTTCCACTCTCCAGATCCCATGTTAGCCAGATGCACAAAGGTGAGGCAAATGCAAGGTCACACATGCCCACTAGGTGATGCAAGCATCTGGAGTTTGGCTGCATGGCTAAGACCTTGGCAGGTCAATTCTTTCTCTCTCTCTCTCTAAAAAAAAGTAAAAATTAAAAAAATATATTTATTTATTTATTTGAGAGAGAGACAGAGAGAGGCAGATAGAGAAAATGGGCAGGCCAGGGCCTCTAGCCACTGCAAACTCCAGGAGCATGTGTCACATTGTGCATCTGGCTTTATATGAGTACTGGAAAATTGAACCTAGGTCTTTTGGCTTTTTAGGAAAGCACTTTAAATGCTAAGCCATCTCTCCAGACCCACAACAATTATAAGATGGGAATTTCCTGGGGATTTTATTGTTACCCTGGTAAATAAGGAAATGATTTTTATTTTATTTTATTTTTTTGAACCTTGATTTATTTATTGCGCTAAGGCAAAATCCAACTGACCACAATCATGGAGTGGAAAAGTAAAGACAGAATCATAAAACATCTAGAAGAAAACAAAAAGATTTATTTCCGATAGGAAATGATTTTTAAAGATAGGCTCTATGGTGGGACATGTAGGTAGTTGGGGGCTAGAGCAGTATCTGTAGCAACTGGGGCCAAGCTACCACATGCAGCCTCTGTGGACTCCGTCTCTCCCTGCCTATGTGCCCACCTCTGGAGAAAGCTGCCAGGGACTCCTTGGGGGCCTAGACCTGATTTTCCTCCCCAAATGATGTCTTGGCTTTAAATAACACTCCCAGGATTAATGGTGTTGGCAGCCAACAGCACCAGGTGATTGGAAAAAGGGTTTTATGGTCCCATGGGTAAAATTGAACTTGCATTCAACATGTGTTTCCAAGATGGGATTTTCCTCCCCAGCAAATGCAGCACATCTCCTGCTAATTGTAATGGCAGTTTCAGGCCACTCATCACATATGGTGGACAGGCACATATTTGGGGCACAGGGCCGAGACTACACAACCGGGGGTCAGAGCTGGGCCAACTCCCGGAGCCCTAATCTCTCAGCTGACCTTGAGGCTGGCTCTAGGGGAGGTGATAGTGATCTGTCAGGGCACAGGTGAGGGAAAAGGAAGGAATTGGGAGAACCTGTCCTAGATGGGACATATCAGGAAGGACACATTGAGACTCTAGGATGGTGAGGACTATCTGTTCCCAACTGGTGACTCATTGGCCCTTCACCCAGCTAGACTCATGGAGCCATAGCAGGGAAGGTGCTATGGAAGGGAAGATAGGCCTCTACTTCCATACATGAAACATGAACCCTCCTATCACTGACCAAAGGCAGCTGATGTCACCATTTACTTCGTAGGCTCAGAAAGGTGCAAGGATTTGTCTGGGGTGACACTGTGGGTGAACAAGAATGAGCTGGTGTGGGCCCAGAGATAATCTGCCAGTGGCTAGGGCATAGTTGTGGGTATATGCATTGCCATAGGAGAATGCAAGGGGATGTACCTTCAGGGTCCTGGGCAGAGCTGTCCCACCCTGCGGCTTCCTGCTAGGCCACGCAAACCAGTGAACCTGATGGGGCATGGGCAGGAGAGGGGCATGCCTTGCATCCCTAAAGGGGACTTTTCCCAGAATGATTGCCTTCAATTCACTTGCAATAAATACTAGGCTGTTTTTCTCTTTCCAATAATTGCACTTATTTATTTTTAACTAAGATTAAATGTTCTCTCTGAGCCTAAGATATACTGACTGCCTTCTCAGGGTTGGTCTGAGCTCATTCTTTTTACCTTCAGGTCCACCAGGCAAGGGAGGGCTAAACTGTGCTGGGAGACAGAGACCTTGTTTGTCTGAGAAAGCCCGGACTTTGACAACCCTGTCGTCAGCACTGCTATGCCATGTACATGATTGTCACCACAACATGATCTCCACCATCTCCACACCCACCACTCCCTTTCAAGGTCAGACAAGATTGGGCACATTCAGGGTGGCATAGCCACAGACTATCATCACCATCATTGCCACTGTCACCATTTCCACCCCTTGTGTCACCTCCACCACCATCACCCCCACCAGTACTTCTACCTCCATCACTTCACCATCACCACGGTCACTCCCATCACTGTCACTACTATTACTACTATTTCCTCTACCACCAGCACTACCACTAGCATTTCTTTCTTACCAGCACCACCATTGCCGTCACTGCCTCCTCCTCTGCTACCACTTCCTCTGCTTCCACCATCATGGTCACCACTGTTACCCTCATGACCATCACAACCACCCCAACCCCTCCCCCCATTTCCTCCATCATTAGCTCCATGACTACAGTGACATAACTGGGACCGTCATCCTCACTGCTATCCTGTAACAGCTCTATGACAAGCTTATGCTGAGTTTGAGGCCTACCATCACTTGGAACTAGCTCCTACAGGGGAGCTCCATGCTGATCTGGCATACCAATTTGTGCGAGTGGACATTGTGGAAAGGTTTGAGGGTAGGGCAGGGCAGTTATCTTGAGGGACAATTGAAGGACTGCACAAGTGGTAGGTATTCTCTCCAGGTCCCCTTCTGTCTCAACACTGACCCAACTTTTCTTTTTCCATACAGGGCCTTACTCTGTAGCCTAGGCTGGCTTCAAACTCACTGTGTAGTTGAGACTAGTCAGCTTTTGTGTAACTCTGTCTTCCTGCTGCTCTTTTTTTGTTTGTATGTTTTTTTGGGGGGAAGGGGCTTCAAGGTAGGGTCTCTCTCTAGCCCAGGCTGACCTGGAATTCACTACATAGTCTCAGGGTGGCCTTGAACTTATGGTTATCCTCCTCCCTCTGCTTCCTTTGTGCTGGGATGAAAGGTGTTCACCACCACACTTGGCTTTTTATTTTTAAATTTTTATTTATTTATTTTTAAATTTTTCTTTGTAAATCTTTTATTTATTTATTTATTGACAACTTTCATAATTGTAAACAATATCCCATGGTAATTCCCTCCCTCCTTTCACTTTCTCCTTTGAAACTCCACTCTCCATCATATCCCCTCCTCATCTCAACCAGTCTCTCTTTTGTTTTGATGTCATCATCTTCTCCTCCTATTATGATGGTCTTGTATAGGTAGTGTCAGGCACTGTGAGGTCATGGATATCTAGGACATTTTGTGTCTGGGGGGGAGCATGTTGTAAGGAGTCCTACCCTTCCTTCAACTCTTACATTCTTCCCACCACCTCTTCTGCAATGGACCCTGAGCCTTAGAAGGTGTGATAGAGATTTTTCAGTGCTGAGGACTCCTCTGTCACTTCGTCCCAGCACCATGATGCCTTCTGAGTCATCCCAAGGTCACTGCCATCTGAGAAGTAAAGGTTCTCTACCAAAAGTGAGAGTAGCTGCCTTCACCTTTTAAGTAGTCATTATTGCTAAATTGTGTTTGTATGATATTTGGGGGTCTTAACAGAGTCATAAAATTAACCAACTCTATGAATCACCTCTACAGTGGTGTGTGTGTATGTGTATACATGCATGTGTGCCCAGGCCTCAGGCCTGGATCCCTGGGGTCTGTGTGTCCAGGACCACCCTCACAGCCTGACAGTCTCTCCCAGGGTCTCACTTCTATTAGACCCCAGAGATTTGGGGTGAGACCTGCCTAGTTAGGCTTTCTCATTAATAATGCATTTTTGCTAACAACCTTCTCTCCTCAGTGTCATTAACTGAGTCCTTCTCCTGCTGGGTGGGATTGGGAGGCTGCGGTTGAGGACACTGTGTAAAAGGAGGGGGCACTTGTGCATGAATCAGGGGGCCAGAAACTATCCAAGCTCTTGGAAGCATCATAAGATGTGGGAGACAGGTAGTCGGGGAAATCACTCCCAAAATAGGTCACAGGGGCCTGCTGAGGACTGGTAGTGAATTAGGATTTCCACCTAATCCTATGGTTGGTGAGCTATGGTAGTGGTGGGGAGGTCATAGCCTAGGGCAGAGGTACAGGGGAGGTCTTTAGTACAAGGTTTGGGCAAAAGAGGACTTGGATACCAGGTCTATGGAAATCCTGAGAAAGACATGAGTAAACAATATAGTGATGTTCCAGATGCTTCTGAGGAACTGAGTTTGGGAGGGGAGGGGGCAGCTGTGTCTCAGGTCTGGAGGGGTATGTGGGTGAGGGTTCCTCCAGGCTCTTTCTCTTAGGAGTTGCCTTCAGATCTTTACTTAGACACTTTTGCTAGTGGGTTCTTGGCACCTGGGACTGAGGACATGGAAGGTCCTGGGAAAAGTGACTGGGGACCCAAACTAGGGCCTAAGGACACTTAGAAGGAGGGGAGGATTTAGTTTCCACCACTCCTTTGTAGTTAGTTAAAAGGAGCCCCCTGGTGGGCATGTACAAAACTCCTAAGACAAATTAAAATCAATCTTAAATTACTTAAATGCCATTGATTTGGGTCTACTGATGGGGAAAATATGATCATCATCATGGGAAACATCAGTATTATAGCACTGAGTATTTGCCTAAGATATAGGGCAGGTGGGGAACCACTGAGTTATGAAGCCAGAGCTCTGGGCTGGGGTTACATGGCTGGCCAGTATTGTTGAATGGCCTCCTCCTGACTGAACCCCAGGGGCCTCACAGAAAAGGCTAGCACCCTAGTTTTGGGACTGTGGGAGGCTTAGCAGTGGGATGTTTTATTGTTTGTTTTGTTTTCATTTGTCTTGAAAGTCTCACATATCCCAGGCTGATCTCAAACTTACTATGTAGACAAAACTGACCTTGAACTCCTTATCTTTATGCCTTAGCCTCCAAGTGCTATGGTGACAGGTATACTCCACTGTTTCTATCTATTAATGGTATTCTTTTTTAAAATATATTTTTCACTTTTTAAAAATTTTATTTATTTGGTGCTGGGTGTGGTGGCACACAACTTTAATCCTAGCACTTGGGAGGCAGAGGTAGGAGGATCACCATGAGTTCAAGGCCACCCTGAGACTACATAGTGAATTCCAGGTCAGCCTGGGCTAGAACGAGACCCTACTTTGAAAAAAAAAATATTTAGGAGAGAGAGAGAGAACTTGAGAGAGAATGGGTGCACCAGGGCCTTTAGTCACTGCAAACAAACTCCAGATACATGTGCCACCTTGTGCCTATGGATTATGTGGGTCCTAGGAATTGAACCTGGGTCCTTTGGCTTTACAGGCAAACATTTTAACTGCTAAGCCATCTCTCCAACCCAATTTGTGACGTTCTTAATGCATGTGTCTGGATAAGTGGCGATCCCTCCTTGCTGTGTGGTTAGGCTTCTTCAGAGGCTGCACTGGGGCCCACCTGACAGCCTGAGTCTCACTGGGATTCTAGGTGTAATCCAGGTGTGGTGGTGCACACCTTTTATCCTGGAACATTGCTGGGAAAACATCCAAACAGAAGTAGCACATGGAAGGAAACGGTTTATTTCTGGATTATAGTTGTGAGGGAAGCTTAATCATGGTGGGGAAAGCATGGCAAGAGCAGATTTCTAGGTGTCACAGCTCACATATCAGCAGGGAGGAAGTAGAGTGACCTAGCTATGAACATCCAGTGGTTCTGGACTAATGAACCTCAAGGTCTGCCCCTAGTGGCCCCTCCTTCAGCAGGTTTCACCTCCCAAAGGTTCCACCCTCTGGGAATTAAGTCTTGAGATTTAATCACAAACACATGAGACTATGGGAGGCATTTCACATTAAAACCACTACACATGTCTCTTGTCCCATCAGCTTTGAGTGAATAACTACAGTTGGGAGTAGCCCAGAGCTGGTAATAGTAGTCCTTGTTCACGTTGGTTTTGGGGGCCCATTGGGCAGCCATCATCAGTAACCTCTGCATGAGATAATGACCCCTTGAGTCAAGCCTCTAAGATACAGCCTCAGTGGGGTATGCAAGAGACATCAGCATATATAGTACATCTTGGAAGAAGGTGTTGACACAGTTGAGGAACCAGGAAGAGGGCCTTAGACCAGAAAATCTGTGGTTGTGCTTTGGCCTCATAGCCTTGAGCCTATTCTAGGGGCCAGGGTTAATTAATTAATTAGTTAATTAATTAATTCTGTTTTTCCTTTATTTGTTTATTTTTAAGATATGTTTGTTTATTTGTAAGGAGATAAAGATAGGTAGAGAAAGAAGCATACCAGGACCTCTTGCTGCTGGTAAAAAATTGATGTGGGTACTGAGGAATCCCAGGTTGACAGGCATGGCAAACAAGCACCTTTAACTGCTAAGCCATTTCCCCAGCCCTCATGTATTATTTATTTTTCAAATTTTATTTATTTATTTATTCTGTTCTTTCAAGGTAAGGTCTCACTCTAGCCCAGGCTGACCCGGAATTCACTATGTAGTCTCAGGGTAGCCTTGAACTCTCAGCGATCTACCTACCTCTGCCTCCCAAGTGCTGGTATTAAAGGTGTGAGCCACCACGCCTGGCTTTATTTATTTACTTTTGAGAGAGAGAAAGGCAGATATATATAGAGAATGAGTGTGCCAGGGCCTCTAGCCACTGCAAACGAACTCCAGATGCATGTGCCACCATGTCTATTTGACTTTACTTTGGTACTGGGAAATCTAACCCCAGGTCCTTAGGTTTTGTAAACTAGTATTTTAGCTTCTGAGAAATCTCTCCAGATCCTTTATTTATTTTTTAAAATAGTATTTATTTATTGCAAGCAAAGAGAGAGAGAGAGAGATTGGGCACATCAGGATTTCCTACCACTGCAAATGAACTCCATTTGCATGTGCCAGTTTGTGCATATGGGAATTGAACCCCAGGCTATAAGGCTTTGCAAGCAAGCACCTTTATCCACTGAGCTAACTCTCTAGTCCATGTTTTTCCTTTAAAAAAGAAACCTAATGAGACACTCACTTGCCCTTAAGGTCATAAAGCCTTTCCCATGAATACAGTAAATACTAAAACTTTGATGAGCTTTATTTACTTGTGGTCATGGAGGGTGACGGGCTCAGCAGGGTAAGGGAAGAATGTGGAACCTGGGTGCAGGTAGGGTTGGGTGAGGTGGTACAAGGGGAGGGGTTGGTGCTTCTGTGGGCCCTGATGGCTTTGGATCCCTCTTCTCTCCTGTGATCTTTGCCTCCTTGACTTCTGTACCTAGCTACCCCTGAGTCTTGATAACCCTGCCCTGCCCTGCAAGGGCAGACTTCTCCAGGTGAGGAAGAGAGATTCAAGAAGGTAGAGGTGGGGCTGGAGAGATGGCTTAGTGATGAATGCATTTGCCTGCAAGGCCAAAGAATTCAGGTTCAGTTCCCCAAGGCCCATGTAAGCCAGATGCACAAGGTAGTGCATGTGTCTGTAGTTCATTTGCCATGGCTGAAGGCTCTGGTGTGCCTATTCTCTTTCTCTGTCTCTTTCTGCCTCTTCCTTTCTCTCTATCAAATAAATAAAATAAAATAAGTTTTTTTAAAAAAGAAGGTAATCCAGGTGTGGTGGTGCACACCTTTTATCCTAGCACTTGGGAGGAAGAGGTAGGAGGATTACTGTGAGTTCAAGGCTGTCCTGAGATTGCATAGTGAATTCCAGGTCAGCTTGGGCTAGAGTGAAACCCTATCTCAAAAAGAAGAAGGAGGAGGAGGAGGAGGAGAAGGAAGAGGGGAAGGAAAGGGCTGGAGAGATGGCTTAGCAGTTAAGGCATTTATTTACCTGCAAAGCCAAAGGATCTTAGTTCAATTCCCCAGGGCCCACATAAGCCAGATGCACAAGGGGACGCATGCATCTGGAGTTTGTTTGCAGTGGCTGGAGGCCCTGGCATGCCCATTCTCTCTCTCTCTCTCTCTGCCTCTTTCTCTCTCTCAAATAAATAAATAAAATTATTTTTTAAAAAGAAAGACGTAATGGGGCAGGAGTGGCCTTGGCCCACTGGTTGCTGGAATAAGACAATGGCTTCTGTGGCAAGTGGTGAGTAGGAAATGGATAGATAAGGTGATGTTGGTAACAGCCTGCAGCTGTGCGTGACCAGCCCTGTCCCAGCTGGCCATGAGGGCATCCCCTTTGTTCCTAAGTTCAGTCCTTCCTTCTAAGCAGCACTACATTGTGCTGAGTCTTTTGTTTCTTTAATTAATGCCCCTCTTCCCAATGCCTAATTAAACTGGAATTGCTCCATGTCCAATAACTGAGTGTCCCATTAGATACGAGTTAATACAACTGTCACAGCAGCAGTGAAATGAGGTTGTCATATCCCTAAGGAGGATCATAAATGCATCCACACCCTGTGTGGCTATACACAGGGACATGAACCTGGTTCTGGGGACTCTCAGAAGACAACTGGCCAAGTACTCCAAGGGACCTGCTTAGCTCTTGTTGCCTTCAGCCTGGTAGCTCCCACTTCTGCTTTCAGTTCTATTCAATGAGAAAGTTTAAGAAAAGTTGGAAAATGCAGAAATTAGAGCACAGAAAGTAAGGGCACTCCAGGGTGCTATGGGGGGCTAGTAGGTGCTCTCCACAGCCTGCTTTGGGGCTTGGGTGACAATGAGCACAGAGGCCCACTGACCTCCCAGGAAGGAGCCTGGGTGCCACCTAGGTGTAAAAAGCCACTGTGCAATGAGGGAACATGGGGCAGAACTCTCAGGCAACAAAACCTTAGGACAGCTGCCACCTGCCATCTTAGCTGTTGCCAGACCTCACTTTTCTGGTCCCCAATGGCTGGAGATGTGGGAAGAGGAGCTCTGGGGTCTTTCTGTGCACACGCTGCTCTGCTGGCCAGGCCCAGGGGCCGCTTGGCCTAGACAATCTCTCTAGACAAACACACTAGGATTGACTCTATCAGCAGTAGCTGCTACTGAACTATAGTGGGGCTCAGAGGACTTTGGGGACATGTCCTCTCCAGGGCAAGAGTAGGTGGTATGCTGCCAAGACACATCCCAGAGCAATTGGAAGGTTCTAGGATTTGCTGCCACCTTCTCTTAAGATAGGTCCAACTCAACTCCTTATAAAGAATGGACCCTGGGGTGTAGTGGGTGGCAAAGTTAACGTGGCATCAGCCCCAAGGATAGGGACCTGGGTAGCCCCATGGACAAGGACCTGTGTAGTGAGTAAGGTGAAGAGAGGGTAGAGCCCCAGTACTATGTGCCACCCCTGGAGGGATCTGTCTTTGGTCCTTTGAGGAGGCTAGTGAGGCCTGGAATATTTTATTTATCTTTTAGTATTCAGGTAAGGTAGACCCCCACCTCACATCTTGGGTTACTCCCCTGATCATTTCACTTTTGCTGATCTTGATTCTAGGGGGATGTTTTCAACTGTGGGCTCCTGGCTGAGGTGTAAGTGAACCCTGCTCCTTGTTCTCTCACCCCACCATCTCTACTAAGCCTGTCCTGCAGCAACTCAATGGTGCCACTGATGGTGGACACACAACTTGTGACCCACTGTGACATAGGCCTTTGACCCTCCCTGGACTCTCAAAGGCTTTGGATGGAATGATCTTCACTGCTGTGTGTGGGATGTGTGCAGTCTCCGCCACCTGTGCTCTTGGCTCTGAGCAGCCAGGTGATGGGAGCCATGTGGAGAGGGAGGACTGTCGAGCTGCCGGTTGTGCGCATGTCGCCCACGTGCCCTGAGGGCCCCGCACCTTGCAGACACCACAGCGAGCAGAACGTCTCTTCACCACTGTTTAGACTCAGACCCCCAGCAAGGGCCCATGGCATGCATGAGCAACTAGCTACTTGGTTAGGTGTTTCTTTCTCCACCCCTCCCCCATTCCACCTCCACTCCCCTCAGAGCTCAAGAGGAGGCAAACCCATAAAAGACCCCCAAGTGGGCAGTTCTGGAAGTGCAATGGAGGCCCCATTTCTGCTTCTATCCTCATTTGTGGCAGAGTATAGTGATTGATGCTTTTCATAGTAGTGAGCTCCCTACCTATGCCTCAGAGCATAGTTCTATAAAATGTCTGCAGGCCCTCCTCCTTTCAGGACACCACAAAGCCTGCAGTGTCAGCCACTAGGATGGAGTTTAGATAGTCTTATATGCTGCAGAAAGGGGCCTGTGCAAGGTTCCATTCACCTATCTTTTGGCCTGTAGAGGCTATAATCTATTCAGGGCAGGTATGGATTGTTTTCTGGGTCCTTATGTCTTGCGGCACACAAACAGGGCATACAGACAGGTGGGTGGAGGGGAGACCCGGGCTGGTGGGGCAAGAGAGGCTCAGTCTCCATTCTCTGCTTCTCATTGTTTCAACAGCACAGAGGAGAAAACGACTTTACGGCTGTCACAAATATTTCATCCCACACATTTTACAGTCCACGACTGCTGTGAACACTGGGCTCCTTGTCAGAGCTAGAAGATTCATTAAATGCATGTGAATTATTCCAGGTCCCCTGTTGGGGGCCAGGAGCTGCCTTGTGTACAATGTAGCTCCCAGTCTTTCTGCCTGCCTAGAACCCCCACTGCTCCTTATTGCATCATCATGACCTGGCCCTAAACACTGTCCTGTCTTCCTCTTGTGTCCCAGCCTCTCCTCCAGGGAGGGAATCTTCCAGATCCACAAGGTGTTGCAATCTGGGCAAGTGCTGCTCCCCAGACCAAGGGCTCTTGGGATCTATGCACCCACCAGGGGTTGTTACTTGGGATCAGTTTAGCTATGCCTCAGTTTTCTCTTCTGAAAAATGAGCTTGTGATAGCAATCTTGCAAGGGGCTGCTGACATGATGCTGGGCTTGGAATCTTTGTGGTCCAGGATGGAGGCCCAGGTGGCTGGATCTGCTCAGGGTGGAAGGCAGGTGCTACCTTGAGTCTGGCTGCCTGGCGCGGGTGCCTCAGGGCATGGTTGGGCACTATGCGAGCAGCCCATCAGTTGCAGCCTCACGTCCCTTCATTATGGCGCCTGCAGAAGATGTTCTCTGATTAGTCTGCTGAATTATGAATTAGGTTCCAGGTCCCTGTGCAGCTGTTCCCGGCTTGTCATCCCCACCACTTTATTTCCCCATCTGCTTATAAAACCAGGAGCACTGTCCTGCAATAAACACTTCAAACACGTTTTTTAGGGGCTAATTAATTGTGTTGCATTTCTCCGACACAGCATGCAGGCTGGACCTGCCCTGAATTCCCAATGTGGTTCAATTCCTGCCTGGGTGCCTGGGGAGGGGGCTGGGCTTGTCAGTTGGAGGGGGTCTTCATATGGCCTTCCCCTGTGCACTTTCCTCAAAGGCAATCCTGACCCTCCTGGTGGCAGCCTGGGCAGCTTTCCCAAGCACAAAGTTTGTCTCTAGGGGCTCCTCTCAGCACCCTCTAGCTGGGACCACTGGCCATCCCCCCACCACTTACTTGAGATACATCAAAACTGAAGGTTACATGTCCCCCTGTGTAGTGGCAGTGTACTCTGTGGACTCTACCCAGTGTTCAATGTTCTCTCCGCATTACCCTTCTACCACTACATGTATTTACATTGTGTTCTTGCTCAGAATACCTCCTTCTTTTTGTGGCCTGCTCTAGCCTTGAGAACTTATGGGAAAGAGGTCTTGGGTATCTGCTTATCTGCTCAGCATCTTGTGAGAGTGATCCTCCTGAGGAGACCCAGAAATCATTCTGGAACAAGTTTCTAACACCACTGATAAAATAAGATCAGAATCATCAAGTTATAAAACAGAAAGCTCAGAGACGATAAAGTTGCAACAGCCATGTTGAGTCGCTCCTGATGCCTGGATGTGTCGTTCACTGAAGTCTCAGCATGGGCACTCCAGCAGAGTCAGTGGTATTTTAACCCACGGGTCCGAGTTCTCTATCCAGCTCCTACAATGATGGGACCACTCAGCTGTAGAGGTGACCCAGGAGGCATCCGTTGCCTAGGTCTGGTGGGGCCTGGAGTCCTCTGTCCTCATCTTGTGGCTGGCAAGGCCATCTGTCTAGTGTGCTGAGGGCACCTGGTTAGCCTTAATCACGTGGCTCGAGGGTCGTGGTTGTCATGAAAGATAAGTGCCAACCCAACTGTGGGTCCTCGAATTAAAGCCCTTTATGGAGGCCCCAGCCCCATCCTCACCCACAGTACACAGGGGACAGATGAGCTCAAGGATACCTTGATTGCAGCAACCCCAGACTCAGGAACACACAACTCTTCTGGACACATCTCCAACCTATCAGGGTCCTCATTCTCCAGTCAAGCCCTGATGCTAGAATACCTATGGGGAGATATGGGGTGAGTTTTTGTTCCCTTCTGTGATTAGCAGGACTTCCTCGAAGTCCTAAGAGAAGGAGCTGAGGCCACTGAGGCTCTGGGAGGTGATGCCACCTCTCAGTAAGCCTAGGACCCTGGAGCTCCCCACGCAGCTCCTTCCTAACCATGAGTGGGAAGTGCGGGTCCAAGACTGGGCTCATGGAAGTCAGAGACATGAGGAGAGGCTTCTTGCCTCTCGTAACATGTGTTCCCCAAGGATGGGGCTAAGGGTGGGAGCTTGTTTGAGCATGGTGATCCTAGGAGCAAAGGCAGGTGATAGAGGCGGAAGGTCATGTAGGTATATCTGCAGGATACTATGGGCTGCTGGGCCCCAGGATCTGAGTGCAGTATCACCTGTGTGTGACCTCTGAGAGTGAGGGAAAGAGTACTGGGAGAACCTGTCAGGCCAAGAACAGAAGGGGTGACAGCTGAGGACCTGTGCAGGGGATTTTTCCCAAGCAGTTTGGGAACATGGGAAGCTCCAGAGGGCTGCTCCGTCTTAGGAGAGGGTGGCTTGAGTCTTAAACTGTGCTTTCCCCCACTGCCTGATCCCTGGTCCCTGGCCCCCAGAGAGAGCTCTGTCAGAGATGGAGGTGTGCTTTGCCTTTTGGCAGGGTTCCATTTGGAACATTTTTATGGGCTGTTAATTGTTATGCTTCCATTTAATTCTGGGTGTCATTGCATGTCAGCCAAGCCTGACAAGCTGGGATTTGTACCTCCAAATTATGGGGCTCGGGTTGTTCAGAGGTAAAACAATTACCCATCAATCAGCCACCAAGCAGCCTGTTCTAGGGCTGGTAGCCCTCTTAGCAGGTGTGGGCTGCTGTGGCCCCAGCAGGACCCTCAGAGGTGGTATTGCCCTTAAGGACAAGGCAGGCTAGGCAGGGTCTCACCCCAGTAAGCTTGGTGTCAGGAAATAACTGTCAGGGAAGGTAGCCCTCATGGGGAGGAGCCTAGGGGCTGCTCATTCCCACCAATTGTTTTGGGGCCTTGGCCTCACAAATGTATGCTGTGATCCCAGAGAGTTTGACCCTGGGAGGGCAGAGGGTGACCTGATCAAAGATGCTGCAAAATCATTGAGAGTACAAGGCCATATGCTCAGTGTGCTGAGGGGCCCTGGTCTGCCTTGGTCACTTGGCTGGAGGAGGAAACAGGTGTCAACCCAAGCCATGGACACCTCCGATTTCAGAGAATGCTGGGGTCTTCACTATAGAGAACAAATTGCCTTTGGCTCAAGGCCTCTCATCAGCACAAATGGAGATGGGGGTGGGGGCTGGCTGAGCAGACAGGTGAACAGTGGATGGGTCACTGCTGGAGACAGCCTTGGATAGAGATCCTATGACTCACTTTGTCTCCTGTGGCTCCTGATCACTGGCTTCAGCTATGTGGAAGAGGAAGCTTGTTGGGGGTGCAGCCCAACTTCAGATGGCTCTTTTTTTATTTATTTTTGTTTATTTTTATTTATTTATTTGAGAGTAACAGACAGAGATAGAAAGACACACATGCACACACACACACACACACACACACACACACACAGAAAGAGAGAGAGAGAAAGAGAGAGAGAGAGAGAGAGAGAGAGAGAATGGGCACACCAGGGCCTCCAGCTACTGCAAATAAACTCCAGACACGTGCGCCCCCTTGTGCATCTGGCGGAAGATGGAGTGGAGCAGATAGAGGAGACGGGTACAGGCGTCATGGGTCAGGGAAAGGTGGGGTTGGTGATGTGGGACAGGTACATATGGGGCAGGTGCAGGTGGGACAGGTTAGGTAGAGTAGGTGAGGCTAGGGAGAGGGAAAGTAGGCCCCCAGAGTAGTTGGTGCCTGGCCCTATTTCTGGTGTGGTTGGAGAATAAGGCCTTTTTGTTCTATGCCCATGGAAAGTCCCCTGTTTCCCTGCACCACTCAGGGACTGTGGGTCCTCAGTAAAGCACTGTCATCAACCTCCTGCTGGCCATTCATGCTATAGGAAAGATAGCACTGGCTTTTGGGGTCCCCAGCTGGGGCTCTCTAGGTTGGGTGACTTCTGTGCTTGCAGTGTTGCCCCTGACCCTGATGCTCTGGAACAGCCATCCATCCAACTAACCAGGCTTAGCCAGCATCTATTCTGGCCCCTGCATAGCCTGGCACTGTACATGGCTGGTACCAAGGGAGGGACCTATGCTGCCAGGTGGTTGGTGTTCTGTGGAGGACTTCACCTACTCACAGCTCCTGACCTCGCCTCTACCCAGATCCCCTGCCTGTTCTGCAGGCTCTGGTGCCTGTGCTGTGACCCATACCCAGCATCATTGCCTACTCCTCTTAATATTCTTGTGGCCTATGTAGGGCCTTAACAACTGTCCTTCTGGCCCTAAAGTGAAGCAGGCTAGTGGCTAATCTGAGCTGGGGCTGCTCAGAGGTGGGGTTTATCACTCTGAGCCCTTCATCTTCCAGGATGGCTATAGCTGAGGGTGGCTTATAAGGGGTTAGTCACATATGAGGTCACCCAACATGTTGACCACTAGACTGGATGGCATGGTGGCTAATCATTGTGTTAGCCACCTGGGTTGGAGTAAAAGTGAACTTCCTCCTGGGATCATGTCCCCTGGGCTTCAGGACCTTTAGGATCCATGTGAATTCTCCCCGTTAATGTTTTTATGGGCAGACTCCATTTAGCAGCAGAGCCTCCTACATTTTGTATCGAAATGTTTCTAACATGGAAGAAAAAAGTCCTGTTTTTATTTTTTCAGTCACATGCTAATTGGCCCATACTACTGTGAGCAATTATCATAGTCTAGGATAATCTACTTCTTTGAAAGTCAAGGTGCCATGTGAGCACCCATGAGTCATTTACATTTTGTTGCCCAATCACAGCCTTTGCTTCCCCACCCAGAATCCCAGACAGTCAGCTACTGGTGGATGAGGACCTCCAGAAGCCTGCACTGGAGCCTGGCCCTTTTCCATGGCCTAATCTTTCATCAGGCATGACTGGCTCTGTGCAGTTGGCTGCTGTTGGTGTCTGGTATTCCAGCCCTCCCTGTCTAGGCTGGGCTATGCAATGGATTGAGAAAAGTTCTCCAGGCCCACTCTGGGGCTCCCTGGAGTGGCCATGAATTTGATTGTCAGGTCATACAGGACAGTGGAGGAACAGGGCTGCATGTTTCAAAGCTTCAGGACAGGGATGGTGTAGCTTGTCCAGGGCTGCAATGGACACCTGTCGTGGGGGTTACAGGAGTAGCCTTGTGGGAATCCTTCTGGCTCTTGGCTGGCTGCTGTCTGGCAAGGATCAGATCTTACTCTCTCCCTGGAGCATTACCAATCGGGTCAGCCCCAGGCCTCCTATCCATAGCCCTTGTATCCACGCTCAGCCAAGTCTCTTCCTGCCACGCCTGGGCAGCCACACTGGCATTTGATGCCTAGGGAGATGCTGACAGTGCGTGTTCTGCCTGCCAAGGAAGTGTTGCCAGCCTGTTTGGAAATGTCAGGTTAGTGGGTGGCAGGCCCTGCTCAGCACCCCATTCCTGCTGATGATGCTGGACACAGGCTACTGCTTCAGTGATGAAACCAGTCTGTCATCACTGCAGGTTGGGATCTGGGCAGGCTCCGGACTGCTTGGGAGGGCCAGAGTGGACTATCCCTGCATTTGATTCTGATAGACAAGGGCTCTGTCCTCCTGCCAATGCAGCCTTGGTGGTATGTTTGATGGGAAGAGCAATAGTGTACTGGAGGCCCTGGGGTTTCTGAGGGAAGTTTATTGACACCCTCTGATTTCCCAGGGGAACCTTGCTGGCAGCAGCCACTATGCTCTCAAAGACTAATCTTTTCAGTCTGCAAGGATAATGCTTGGACTGGCCCCGGCCTGCCTTGATCTGGGTGGAGCAAATGCAGTGGGATCAGGGAAACTAGGACCTAGACCAGGAGGAGAGGAGACAGCCTTCCAGAGTGGGAGATACGGCATGGATGGCACCAGGTGACTGACCTAAGAGAGACACTGAGGGGCTCTGAGGAAATGAGACATGATATGGGACTTACATCTGTGCTACCAGGACTTAGGACTTGGTCTGCCTTCCTGTCCTTTATACAGGAACTGGCCTTTGAAACCCTGGCTTGGTGGTCCCTTCCTGTCTACTCATCTGGGTACAGAGTTCTGTGACCATCAATGGCTAACACTTTTCCAGGTTGATAACCCATGACAGATTGCCTCCCAACCAGGCCCTGTGAAGATTGCCTGTGAAGGATGCTCAGGGATTAGCTCTTGCTGGGGACAGGATTTCTCCTTGCCTAGGGCTTTATGAGTCTCACTATAGCGTCAGTTTGTTTGTTTTTGCATATGTATAGCTGGTAGTTTCTTGTTGCTGGGGCAAAATACCTGACCAGAAGCAGCTTATGGGAGGAAAGGATTTATTTCAGGCTTTCAGTTTTGTGGGGAAAATTTATCATGGCAGAGAAAGCCCAGCATGAGAAGGAAGCTGGCTTACCTCTTCACTCATAAGTGGTGGTGAAAGTGTGAGCTTGCTGTGAACTTACAGTGAGTTACTTATTAACCTGAAGGTCTGCCCCTAGTGACACATCTCCTCTAGCAAGGCTCTACTTACCAAAAGCTCCACCAGCTGTGGATTAAATAGGAAACTTAAACATTCATTTACATTCAAGCCACTACAATGTGTGTGTGTGTGTGTGTATGTGTGTGTATGTGTGTGTGTGTGCATGTGTGTGTGTGTGTGTGGTGTGTTATTATGTGTGTTACATGTGCTTATATATGCATGTTTGTATACCTGTGGATGGCTGTGCATACATGTATATGTATTTATCTATGGAGGCTAGAGGTTGACATGGGGTGTCTTCCTCAAATGCTTTCCAGCTTTGTGCTAGGCAAGTGCTCTTATATACTGTGCCAGGGCCTCTTTTCATGGGTGGGTCAGGAATTGAACCAGATTGACAGGCTTTTCAAGCAAGCACCTTTAAACACTGAGCAATCTCCCTAGCCCCTCACCATCTTTTCTTTTTTAGGACAGATTTCTCACTAAACCTAGAGATCACTGATTCAGTTTTACTAGCCAGTAAGCCCCAGGGATTCTCTGTCTCTACCTCCTCAGTGCTAAGATTACAGGCACATGCTGCCATGCCAAGCATTTTACTGGGTATTGGGGATTCATCTCAAGGCCTCAAGCACTTTACCCACTGAGCCATCTCCCCAGCTTGTGCCAGTTTAATGATAAATAGTGTTCAGTTATCACCACCATGCAATCTTTCTCACTTCTGTTTGGTCTGTGACCCATGAAGATATGACTGCTAACCATGCAGAGGAGTGGAAAGAGTGTATATGGTAGAAGCCCCACACACAATTCACAAAGCTCTTCCTGTGAGGTTGGTACTGGCTCCACAGGCCATATCAGGGCTGGAAGGTGAAAGAGGGAAAAGCTGTGAGCCTCTTGAGTGGGAGTAGGGGTGACTTGGATCTTTGGGGATAAGGTGGATACTATGGTCCTATGTACTACTTACTCTTATTGCTGTAACAAAAATACTGACGAAAGCAACTCAAGAAAGGAAGGGTTTATTTTGGCTTACAGTTTGATACAGTTTACCATGGTGAGAAAGGTATAGCTACAGGAACATGAGGCAGCTGGTCATATTGCATGTGCAGTGCTGGTCATCAGCTGGCTTCCCCCCTTGCCCCATTTTATTCAGACTGGGACCTCAGCCCATGGGATGGTGCTGTCCACGTCCAGGGCAGACCTTCCCTTCTCAGGTAAACCTCTCTGGAGACCCACTTACAAATGTGCCCAGAGGTGTGTCTCCCAGATTATTCTAAATTCAGTCAAATTAACAATGATAAACCTTCACACTGTGTGTTCCCCAACTGGTCCCATAGACAGTGTGGGTGGTAATGTCTCATAGTGTGCCTCGGCCTAGGGAGAGGTTTGACTCTGCTCTGGCTGCTCTTTCACCTCTTCCTGCTCCTCCTTTAGACTTCTTAGGGCCTCTTTATTTCTCTTACCCCCCAGCTCTGCTCCATCTTCCTCATTTTCTTTCTCTTATTGTTTCCATCTTGCTCCTCTGGTGGTGCTTCATGGCGTGGCCTGCACAAGAGGCAGCAACTCCCTTTTCTGGCCTCATGTGTCTACTTTAACTTAGAGTAGGACCTGGCTCAGGTCACATGAGATTATTTAGACACATAGATATTGTATCCATCCTAACTTAGGTTCCATCCTGGGTTAGAGGCTTCCTGTTAACCCTGAACATGTCTAGCTCAGTTTACCCATCTTCTACACATGGCTAAGTGCATTTGTTTGTGTGGGGGTCAGGCCCTGGTCAGGCTAGTTTTGTTGGCTCAGCAGTTAAAGGCACTTGTTTAAAAACCTGATGACCTGGGTTCAATTTCTAAACACCCGCATAAAGCCAGATTACAAAATGTCGCATGCATCTGGAGTTTGTTTGCTGTGGCAGGAGGCCCTGTTGTGCCCATACTCACTGTCTGTTTTTACTTCTTACCTCTCTCTCTCTCTCTCTTATATGAATAAATAAATACATAAAAAGTTTTTAAAGATAATCTCAAATTCATTAAAAAAATACTTGGTCTGGGCTGAAGAGATGACTTAGTGGTTAAGGCACTTGCCTATGAAGTCTAAGGACCCAGGTTCAATTCCCCAGGACCCATGTAAGCCAGATGCACAGTGGCTAGAGTCCCTTACTTGCCCATTCTCTCTCTCCATGCCCTTTTCCCTCTCTCTCTCTCTCTCTCTCTCTCTCTCTCAAATAAATAACTTTTTGTTTGTTTGTTTTTTCAAGGTAGGGTCTTGCTGTAGCCCAGGCTGACCTGTATTTCACTATGTAGTCTCAGGATGGCCTTGAAGTCATGACAATCCTCCTACCTCTGCCTCCCGAGAGCTGGGATTGAAGGTGTGCACCACCATGCCCAACTAAATAAATAAAGTTTTTTAAAACCTGGTCAGCAAAGGAGACAGCCACCTCCCTGGCATATTTCCCCCATGCTGTTCCTACCAGTCAAAGTTGCATGGGGGCCTAAAGAATCTTGAATTTTGGGCAACCAGGCTGGCCCCAGCTTTGCACAGATTCAAACCTGAGGTTTCCCCTGGGCAGTGACTCTGGCTCACAGTTGAGGTGAACATGGTCACTAGAGGTCTTAGAGGATCAGGAAAGCCCCTGAGTCTACAGCTGTGGCCTGGCCCTTCTACACAGAGGACCCCAGAGGGCTCCAAGATGGAAACAAATAGCTATTTTGAAGTCTTTAGTGGGGAAATCTATCCAGGGTTCCAGGTGCATAGTAGGGTGTGTGTGTGTGTGTGTGTGTGTGTGTGTGTGTGTGTGTGTGTGTGTAGGGGGGTGCTTACCCCTCCTCAGGGTGTTCCTTACTGTTGCCTCTGGGCTGCTCCATCAGCTCCTTGTTCACTTCAACCTGGCAATCCTCTCTTTAGCACCAGAGCTACCCTAAACATGGTTTCAGTGGCCACCTGAGTTCCTGGTGCAAGGAACTTCTATTCATGTAACCATCTGCCTCTGGTCAAATCCCTGGATGCTTTACAGCTTGGTTCTTATGGGGAAAGCCCCTGGATGTTTGCACTTTTGGCTTCTTCCGTGGATTCAGTCACTCAGTGGAGCTGACTGCTCCTCACAGCCTGGGTGATATGGCCACTGGGAGGCACAAAGCTCTCTAGTTGTTCTCTGTGTCACCTTTTGCTGCTCTAGCCTCTCCCTCCAGCCCTGTCCTCGTGGGAATGTGGCTGGCCTAGTCTTTACTTTGTGTTGTGGTTTGAATGTAAAATGTCCCTCATAGGGTCATATGTTTGAATACTTGTTCCCAGAAACATGATGCTGTTTGGGAAGATTGTGGGACCTTTATGTGGTTAAGCTTTACAGGAGGAAATAGGTTCCTAGGGCCTGCCTTAAACTTTTTATTTTAATGTTTAGTTTTTGTCTATTTGTTTGGGGGGGGGTGGGATAATGGGTGCGCTAGGGCCTCTAGCCACTGCAAATGAACCCCAGATGCACATGGCATCATGTGCATCTGGTTTAGGCTTACAAGGGTTCTGGGGAATTGAGCTTAGCTCTTTTGGTTTTGCAGGTAAGTGTCTTAACTGCTAGCCATCTCTCCAGCCTGCCATAAGGTTTTACAGTCTGGCTTCACTTTTTTTAAAAATTGTTTTTTGTTTATTTTTATTTATTTATTTGAGAACTACAGACAGATAGGAGGGAGGGGGAGAGAAAGAGAGAGAGAGAGAGAGAGAGAGAGAAAGAGAAAGAATGGGCACACCAGGGCTTCTAGCCACTGCAAACGAACTCCAGACTCGTACACCCCCTTGTGCATCTGGCTAACGTGGGTCCTGGGGAATCGAGCCTCAAATGAGGTCCTTAGACCTCACAGGCAAGCGCTTAACTGCTAAGCCATCTCTCCAGCCTGGCTTCACTTTTTAAAACATATATTTAATTAATTTATTTATTTGAGAGAGAGGAAGAGAAAGAGAATGGGCACACCAGGGCCTTTAGCTGCCACAAACGAACTCCAGATGCGTGTTCCCCCTTGTGCATCTGGCTTATGTGAGTCCTGGGGAGTTGAACTTGTATCCTTTGGCTATGCAGGCAAATGCCTTAACTGCTAAGCCATCTTTCTAGCCCCAACTTCTTGTTCTTCCTTAGCTTCTTGCTCTGGTGCAATGTGACAATCTGGCACTTACTCCTGCCACTGTTCCATGGAACTTACCCTTGAAACTGTCAGCTGAAAATAAACCCTTTCCTTCTTCAAGTTGCTTCTGGTCTAGCATTTGTTCACAGCAATGAGAAATAACCAATGAACTTGGTGTATGTTCTGTGTCCTCACAGGACACATGGAGGCATACTAGCTCTGTGTTTGATACTTTAATAGGCCTTGGGTCACTGTGGTTGAGCCCAAAATTCAACTCCCATCTTTGTCATTTCCTGGAACTCTGTGTCCCTGTCTGCTGGAGGTAGTATAGATTGATGGTCTGCAGGCATTCCCTAGTGACTGTGAGATGAGCCTCCAGGCCCAATCTTGGGACACAACCTCTGCTTGGCTAGGTTTCCAAACACTCCTGTTCTCCCCCCACACTGGGGTTCCCCTTTCCAACCTCCCCTGAAGGCAGCTACCCCATTCCAAAGGCCCCATATTGTAGATTCTGTCTTCCAGGAGGCTGCTAAGTATGGCCTCCATTGCCTCTCAGATAAGGCCAGGCCTTACTGGGTAGCCATGCATGGGGCCCTGTATCTCCAGGGTAGGTTCAGGCTCCAGAATAGGAGCTGGCAGCTTCTCGAAGGCCTTTAGAAAATCTTTATGGCCAGGTGCTGGCTATAGTGAAGAAGGGCCCTCCTGTGCCCATGGAGCCCTAGGAGATGGGTGCGTTTCCTGCAGCACAATCTGCCAGGCCCAAGAGACAAGGCTCAGAAAGGAGAGACAGGAGTCCTGTCTTCTAGCCAAATTGGCTGGAATACCTAAGCATGAACTTCCACTTCGAGTGGGAGAGTCCTGCCTTTGCTTTTCTCTTATGGCTGAGTTTAAGCTGTCAAGAAAAAGGGACATAAACCAAGGCACTGATAAAGCCTGCAGGGAACATACTGTTAAGGGCTGAATTTGGGAGTGGAGGCTACCTGCTCCATTCAGGCCAGCAGATAGGCTGAGTATCCTATAGTTTTACTGAACACAGCAGGAAAAATTATCATCTGTCATTTGTACGTGAATCACTTTGCTGTTTGTGTGAAGCTGGGCTTTTGGGCATGCCCACTGGTGTGAATTAATGAGGTGTGGCTAGGAGTCCCCTGCAGACTTAGAGCTGAGCTGAAGAGAAGAGATCCCTAGGAAACTCTAGGTTTTCAGTACCTTTACTACTATCTAGGTGTAGGCGAGTCTAAGAGACAAACAGGCAGCCTGGGCATGAGCAGTGCTGAGTTGGGGTTACCATCTCTGGGAGGTGCTGTCTGAGACTGGAGCCTGAGCAAACAGTGGAAGTGGGAGTCTGTCTCTATCCCCAGGAGTTGTGTTGAACCAAAGTTAAGACTGTGATTTCATGTCCTCACTAGACAGTGTGCACGGATGGTGCTTAACCATGCTGCACTGAGTAAAGGAAGAGCTTTCTGATCCTCATGTGGGTGTGCTTTCCTGGAGGTGGGTCTTTGAGGCAGAATCCCTCCCTCCAGAGTATAGTCATGATAGATGATCCAAGTGAGATCTAGAACCAGACTCAATATCTGAACAGCTCCTAGGATTAAAGGTGTGACTGGACCCAGAATCA
Source organism: Jaculus jaculus (assembly GCF_020740685.1). Classification (NCBI taxonomy): domain Eukaryota; kingdom Metazoa; phylum Chordata; class Mammalia; order Rodentia; family Dipodidae; genus Jaculus; species Jaculus jaculus. The sequence goes on along the minus strand of NC_059114.1, from coordinate 166,849 downwards.
AGGTGTGACTACAACCCAGAAATCAGGTCTAATCAAAACACAGAAACTAGGTGTGGACAGCATCCATAATCTAGGATTAAAGATGTGACAAGATCCCAAATGTAGATAGCAAATAGAACACAGGATCAAGTTGCAAGCAGGACCTCTTAGAAATCAGGTGTGAACAGACCTAGAATATAGGTATGAACCAGACTCAAAATCAGTGTGTGAACTGGTGTGCCCAGCATTCATATTCAGGTGTGACCAGGACCTAAGACTGTGCTGTGTGTGACTGGGGCTGCAATTTCTTCCTATTCTGAGTGGATCCAGGGCTGCTTGGCCAGGACTTCAGCCTGCAGCAGCATGGGCCTCACGGGATTTTATAACATGCTTTGTTTTCATCCTATTTGTGCAGATACCTTCTATTTGCTGCCCTTGATGCTTGTTTTCCATTTCCAGTGGAGCTGTAAGGTTTCCTTTCAAAATATAATCACTTAAGTGAAAAAAATCCATTTGAAGAAGACCCTCAAGTAAACAAAAGTGAAGCAGGAGGTGTATGCAGGGGGCCTCTGTGGCTGGATGGTAGCAGTAAGTGATAAGGAAGGTATAGGGAGAGGATAAAGGGTTGGAAGATGAGGGGATGCCCGTAAGGGACATGCCTAGTCCCATCCTAGCTCCTGTAGTTGGACAGCTTGGCCAGGTCCTCTTGACAGCTTTTGTGTGGCCAAGGCTACCTAGACTAAGCTGTCTAGCCTGGGTTTTGAGGCCCTTCTGATCTCATGACCACTTGTAGATTTGAAATGAGGCCCAGCATGTACTCACTTGCCCTCCCTACTGCATGACAGACCCAGTACTGTCCATTTACCAAAATAGCAAAGACAGCAGACAGTCTAGCCACAAGGAAGGGAGTGGTCTGTGCTGCCTCTTCTAGTTTTTCTGTCCTCAGGAGCTGTGAAGAGACCATGCTGGCACTGTGTCTACTACTTGTTACTTGGGTCCCTGATGCTTTGTCACTTGTCTGCTCTGTCCTGTGTTGCATAATCCCAAGGTCTAGATCAGCCAGTTGTACCTGGGATGTCATAAGCATTAATGACCCCAGGACAGATCTTTAACCCCAAGTTCAGGCAGTAATTACTGGTCAACTGAGGTGGATTCCTTGCAGCAGAATCTCAATCATCTCCTACTCCCAGTAGGCACAGAGATCTTTCCAGAAGGCTGGGGATGCGGCTGGCTAATGAAGCAGATTCCTTGCCTTGCATTGGGAGCTTTATGACCAACAGTTGTAGTTGTTGAGTCTTCTGAGAGGCCTTGAAAATTTTTTAGGCAGGATAATGTTGGGGACAGCATCACAAGATAGACAAGATGCCCAGTGGGGACACCTGGGACATGCATAGGCCTGGTGTGAAGATCACCAAAGGGATGTCTACCAAGGTCATGATGCTTATGCCCATGCCTCTAACCTGTCCCTCTGTGGTACTTTGAATAGATGCCCCCAGTATGTTCAGAGTTTTATAGTTTGTAGTTTGCATCTGCGGTATCACTAGGCTGTCCAGCCCTAAGGTGTGGTGGTGGGTTTGAAATTCCACTTTAAAGATGTGCAAAGTGCCTAGTTCCACCTGGAGTTCCTATAGTGTGTGTGTGGCTTTTGGCTTTTTGCTTTTAGGCTGTGCTTCTCTCTTTCTGTTTGTTTCTGTGAAGGCAGGCCAGATTCTTCTGCCATTATGGAACTTCCCTTGGATCTGTAAGCTTCAAAAAATCCCTTCCTCCATAACTGTGCCTGGTCTGGACGTTCATCTCAGCAGCCTGAAACTGTCTGCCACACCCTCTAACACCTCCCCACACAAGGTCACAACTGTACAGGAGCCCTGAGCAGGGATGTCTTTGGGTTCCTCTTTAGATTCCTTGCCTGAGGCCATGCTGGGCTCTGGGATCTCATTGTCCTGAGCTCCTTAATACCAAACTTTGGGGAACTTTCTGCAAATCCATGTGTGAGGTGGTTGAGCGGGTCCCCGGGGTGCTAGTAGGGCTCCAACATACTTTCCAGGAGGCAGAAATGAGTATTGGGAGAAATGTGTACAGGTGACTGATCTACATCAGACATGGCTTTTCTTGGTGACAGGCTTTGGGATAGGTGCTAGCCAGTCAGGGAGTCTTATTCTGCACACCCCTGGCCTCTTCCTGTTGTCCCCAGACAGCCTTTCTCTTCCCTATCACAGGCCTTCCTGTGAGTACTTAATCATGTGCTGGGCTTTCACTTAAACCTTAGCATGGCTGATTCAGGTGGAGAACATCAGTGAGACTGCAAGAGGCTTGGTGGAGACCTAGGGGGAGGCAGAGCCACCTGCTGGCAGGACTCTGGCTCTCTTCCCAGGAGGCAGGGATGGTTCTGGGAGGAAATGTGTATAGCCACACCCCCATCAAGGCTTGGGAAGATTTGTATTTGCAACAGACCCCTTCTCCCACCAGTCCTAGTCCAGGTTTGATTCCCCAAGACTCACATAAGTCAGATGCATCTGGTATTCATTTCCAATGGCTGGAGACCCTGACATGTCCATTCTCTCTATCTGCCTCTTTCTCTCTTTCAAATAAATAAATAAATAAAATTATTAAAAAATAAAAATAATTCTTTTCTGAGGCCAGGTGTGGTGGCACACACTTTTAATTCTAGCACTTGGGAGGCTGAGGTAGGAGGATTGTTATGAGTTCAAGACCTGCCTGGGCTACTGAGTAAGTTCCATATCACACTGGGCTGGAGTGAGAGATCCTTCTTTAAAAAAAAATTCTTGGGGCTGGAGAGATGGATTAGCAGTTAAGCGCTTGCCTGTGAAGCCTAAGGACCCTGGTTCAAGGCTCGATTCCTCAGGACCCACGTTAGCCAGATGCACAAGGGGGCACACGCGTCTGGCGTTCGTTTGCAGTGGCTGGAGGCCCTGGCGCACCCGTTCTCTCTATCTGCCTCTTTCTCTCTCTGTTGCTCTCAAATAAATAAATAAAAATAAACAACAACAACAAAAAAATTAAAAAAAAATTCTTTTCTGAAGCTGGGCATGATGGCGCACGCCTTTAATCCCAGCACTTGGGAGGCAGAGGTAGGAGGATTGCTGTGAGTTTGAAGCCACCTGAGACTACATAATGAATTCCAGGTCAGCCTGGGCTAGAGTGAGACCTTACCTTGAAAAACAAAACAAAAAAATGTTTTTTTTTGGATCTTGTGATGGATGTCCTACTTGCCTTTCAGAAGCCACCTCAGCCTCCTCTGAAGCTCTGAAATGAGTTTCCTATTGCTATGTAGGCCAGGGGTCAACTATAGCCCTGCCTCTGGGCCTGTGAAGGGTATCTCTTATCCTTTATTGAGCCCCAAGCTGTTCCATTCCTGGGGGTGGGGGAATGAAGCAATGACAGGGTTCATTCCCTCATGATCACAGTGTGCTAGCTGGCTCTGGTATGTGAGAGCAGACTATTTGGGTGGATCTCCTCTACCCTTGAAGGCAGTGGTGACTTTTTGGGACCTTGGAGCTTTTTAGAATAGGCATGTTTGTCCCAAAATGGCACAGGCTATAAGCCAGAGACCCTTTCCACACCTCAGCATGTAGCACCTCATGCCTAGAGAAAGCCACGCTCCCATTCTGGTCAGGTAGCTGATGCCTGGTAGCTAGTCACATCCCACATTACCTTTCTAGAAGCAGAGCATGGTGTCCCCTGGAATGGATCTTCTGTATATCCTTGGTTAGGGCATCCACACCTGGTTCTAGGCTCTGCATGAAGAGTTCCTACAGGAGACTACTAAGTGCCCTGGGTAGACAAGATGCTGGGGAGTTGAAGGTTTGTGATGGTTAACCTTGATTGTCAACTTGATGGGATTTAGAATTCCCTAGGAGCCACCCACTTTGGGCATGTCTGTGAGGGTATTTCTAGAGAGGTTTAACTAAGGAGGGAAGACCCATTATTCCATGGTCTAAATAAAAAACAAAATGTAAACTCAGCACCAGCATCTGTCTTTCTCTGCTACTTGCCTGCAGATATGATGAGACCAGCCACAGCCATGATTGTTGAACCCTCAAAGCAACGCGGCCCCACCCCAAGTACTCTTTGTGCCTTCCAGCTCCCCTGGGGCTTCTGCTGAAAATGGATTCTAGAAAGAGGGTTTTTCAGTGGGAAAAGATATCCTGAGTGTCTTGGATCCTTGGAAACTCACTTCTGGGCTTCATAAAATAAGCAGCAAGGCCCCTCAAACAGGACACCAGGATATCCAAGGCCCAAGAATGAGAGGTCCCAGATACCTCATGCCATCTGGCTTTATATCTGGGGGTCCTCAGGGTGGAGGCCCTGGGGAGTGGGGCATAGTTGGGGAAGTGTTGAGTGAGGTCTATGGGGCGATGTGACTGTTTTGGCCCCATTTGTTAGCCTACTATTCCTCTTTGGCTCCAAGTCTTTGAAGCTGCAATAAGTATTGATTCATGCAGGCAAACTGATGTGTTTCTAAGGACCTGGGTCAATAGCAATGTTCCAAGGATCAGGACAAAGTCATACACATGTCCAACTCCAGCATCAAGGAGGAGCCTTGCAAAGACTGAAATGGTACTTGCTATTATCTAGGACACATGCCATGGCCAGAGGGTCTCAAGGAAGGGGGGAGGGGCTTGGGAAGTTCTCACCTGGCCACATGTAGGGTGCTAGTAGACCCTCTGTTCTTGTGTCTGCCTGGTTTTGCCTTGGGCTGACTCCCAGCTACATTGCTGCCTTTCTTCCTCTTGTTTAGACATGAGGACCTGAGTAGGTCTTGCTGTGGTGGCCCTAAGCCCAGGCCAGTGCAGCCTTCTTTGGGGCTCTTTTCAGCCCCTGGACCCCTAAGATCAGAACTTCTCTACTTATCTCCTCTACCTTTGCTCCAGTAGACCTCCACCCTGGACCTGGGGCCAGAACAACATACCATGAAGCTACATCTTCCCATTCCAGGTGTCTCTGCTAGACCCCCACCCATACCACATCTAGCCCATCCTCTCCATCTATATGATTTCTCTCCCGAATGGAGTCCAAGGCCCTAAAAACACATGGGATCTATGGGGACCTCACCATCTTTAACATTTCCTTAGGAATTTTGTACACACTTCTGCCTCTGCCTAGAACTCTCATCTTTTCTTTTTTGTCCACTGTCCACCATTGCTCCCTCTCTTATCCTTTCTCTGAGCTTTCCATGGCCTATAACTGTTCTCTCCAGAGTGCAAGGCTAGGAGATGGGACCTTGAGAGGATGCCAGCTCCTAGGGGGTGGGTGAGCATGATGAGCTCCAGTAATGTCATCTGGATGGTGGGTGTCAGGGGCAGAGCCCTGTCCTCTCCACTACCTGCCCCAAATCATTTCTTCTGTCCCCTTGAATGTCAAATCTGGATCTGGTACACTTTGCTCTGGTGGGGCCACTTTATTTATAAGAATTTGGTGAATGCAGATGTGCTGTTTCCATAGCCCCAAATCACTCGCATCATCCCATTAGTTGGGAAGCCAACCTGTGTAAATTATATACTACCTAAATGGCAACCAAGGCAGCGGTTTTATGGCCCCATAAAACTGGGAGTTTATTGCAGTTGAACAAACATGAAATTCCATGCTTGAACTTCAATATAGGTAGCCAGTGGCATCCAGAATAGGCTATGATCAGGTTACACTGTTATGTACTCTATTCCCTGCCCTCATTCCACTGAAAGCCCCCACCTCAGTGGAGCTATCAGTATTCATTGTGGGATCATGAATGCACCAGTCAGTCTGTGTGTGTGTGTGGGGGGGGGTAGGGACAATGTCTCAGGATATACCCTGTGGCTCTTACATTCTTTCAGCCCCCTTTTTAGCAATGTTCCCTGAGCCTTGGAGGACATAAACAAGTCTCCTTCAGTGTTGAGCTCTCAGAAGCCTCTGACTTTCTGCTATGATAAATTTTGAGACTCCTCAGTGTCTACCATCATCTCCTTAGAGGAAGTGCTTAGGCTAGCAGAGAGAGAGGTATTCATATTTAATCTATCACTCCCTCTGTACTGTTTTCTGGGTCCTGGCAGATGTGATAAAGATGACACATCTTGTGCTTCCTTTTCTTGTCATACTGATGGGTCTTGAATCTCCCTAGTATTTACTGCCATTGGTAAAAAGCAGATTCTCCATCTGAAGAGATGGCTTTGTGGTTAAGGCATTTGCTTGCAAAGCCAAAGGATCCTGGTTCAACTCTCCAGGACCCATGTAAGCCAGATACACAAGGGGGTGCATGTGTCTAGAGTTTTTCAGTGGCTAGAGGCATGCCCATTCTCTCTTTCTCTCTACCTCTTTGTCTCTCTTAAATAAATAAATAAATAAAATGCATTAAAAAAAGCAGATTCTCTAGACAAAAATGAGAGCAGCACTGATCAAAGGGGATAAACATAGACATTTAGAAGACTTTTTTTGATGGGCATAACCTTTCCTTTTAGCCCAAGCACAGTGGAAGCTTCTCTCTAGGATATATTACCTTCTAGACCATAGGCTTCTGATTGTTCTCAGCATCAGGTATGAGTTCCCTCCCACTGAGTGAGTCTCATATTCAGTAAGAAAACAGTGATTACCTCCATAGCCTGTGTGCCGCTATTGCACTGCTGTGTGCATCTTGCCTGGCTAATTGATTTGTAGTTTGCAGGATCCTCAGATTGTTTATACTGCTGGTGACCTTTATTCTGCAGCAGCTTGATTAGCACTTTCCAGCACTTTGAGAGTTAGCCAGCAGGGAGCTGGCTTCCACAGTTCCAGCATGATATCTCAATGTCCTGCAACTGCAGCCTATGGTTTCTTCAGCAATAGCGTCTTACCATTTGGATCTGGTATCTAACCAAATGCTTTGACAATGGCCTGCCTTGTTTTGGAGAGCTCATGGGCCTCCCTGAGGAATAGCTTACTGTGTGTGTCAGGGTTCTGGAGGGGGAGGGGTGATCCATTTCTGGCACTGGGATTTTCTAGCAACAGCCTATGGTTTTAGGGTAAAGCTTTCTCCACGCATGCAGGATACTTCTGTCCAAACTATCCCCTCCCTTCTCTCTTATTAAGAGAGTTATGTATTTTAATTAGCTAACTAAGAATAAGGTTTCTATGGTTTCATGCCATATTCATTTGTGTATCTCTCCCATCCCCTCCCTCATTTACCCCAGTTTCCTTTAGAAACTTCCACCTTCTGTATTTTGTCCCTCCACTTGCCTATCAAGTATCTCCTCCTCTCATTCCTTTCTACTTCTCCTCTCTCCAAGCCTCATCCTAGCTTCCCTATAAGTACTACTGATGTTTACTACAACTTAAAAAGAAAAATAACTATTCCATGTTTGTGTCTGCTCATGAGAGAAAACATGCAGCATTTGTTTTTCTGAGTCTGTATAACCTCACATAGTATGATTTTTCCAGGTCCACCCATTTTCCTGCAAAATTTCGTAATTTCATTTTTCCTTATTGCTGAGTAGAATCCCATTGTGCATATGTACCATATCTTCATTATCCACCATCAGTTGATGGGCAACTGGACTAATTCCATTTCCTAGCTCTTGTGAATAGAGCAGCAACAAACATGGTTGAGCAAGTATCTCTGTAGCAAAGAGTAACGTCTTTAGGGTCTATGCCCAGGAGTGGATCCTGTTTTCTGATCTAGACTTACTCTGTGTCTTTTGATTGGGAACTTGATTATTCAGAGTTATTATAATTTTTAAAAATATTTTATTTACTTATTTGAGAGAGAGAAACAGAGAGAAAGAGGCATGCAGAAAAAGAGTGAGGAATATGGTGTACCAGGGCCTCCTGCCACTGCAAATGAACTCCAGACACATACACCACTTTGTGCATCTAGCTTTATGTGGGTACAAGGGAATCAAACTCAGACCTTCAGGCTACACATGAAAATGCCTTTAACTGCTGAGCCTTCTCTCCAGCTCTCAAAAATCATTTCTAGGGCTGAAGAGATGGGTTAGCCATTAAGGTGTTTGCCTGTGAAGCCTAAGGACCCAGGTTCAGTTCCCCAGAACCCATGTAAAGCCAAATGCACATGGTAGTGTATGTGTCTGGAGTTTGTTTGCAGTGGCCAGCAGCCCTGGCATGCCCATTCTCTCTCCTTCTCTCTCTAATAAATAAATTTAATTTTTTTTAAAAAAAGAGTGAGAGGATGAGAGCGAGAGTAAGAAAGAGAATGAGAGAGAGAGAGAGAGAGAGAGAATGGGCACACCAGGGCCTAACTGTGTGTGCCACTTTGTGCATACATGTGACCTTGTGCGCATGCGTCACCTTGTAAGTCTGGTTTACATGGGTTCTGGGGAGTTGAATCTGGGTCCTTGGGCTTCACAGGCAAGCACCTTAACTGCTCAGCAATCTCTCTAGCCACCCCCCCCAAAATTTTAAAACTTATTTCTAAAGTATTTTATTTATTATTTATTTGTAAGTGGGGGGTGGGGAGAAGGGATCAGAGAGAATGGGCACTCCAGGGCCACTTGCCACTACAAACAAACTTCAGATGCATGCTCCACTTTATGTATCTGTCTTGACATGGGTACTGGGGAATTGAACTCAGGTCATCAGGCTTTGCAAGGAAGTGTCTTTAACTGCTGAACCCTCTCCAGCCCCTATTTGATATTCCATATGCATCTTGTGCTTGAGTGAGCTTCTCCTTCTCCAAATTTGGAAAATTTACTCCTATGTTTTTTTAATATACATTTTTTTGTTTTTCGAAGTAAGGTCTCACTCTAGCTCAGGCTGACTTGGAATTCACTATGTCATCTCAGGGTGGCCTTGAACTCACAGCAATCCTCCTACCTCTGCCTCCCGAGTGCTGGGATTAAAGGCGTGCGCCACCACATCCGGCTTTAATATACTTTTCTTTCTTTCTTTTTTTTTTCAAGGTAGGTGAGGTCCTCATGCTAGTCCATTCACTCTGTAGTTCCATGTTGGTCTTGAACTCACAGTAATCCTCCTACCTTTGCCTTCAAAGTGATCCTTGTCTTGGCTTTCCAAGTGTAGGGATTACAGGCATGCACCACCACACCTAGTTTTTATGGTGCTGTTGATTAATCCTAGAGTTCCTCACATGCTAGGCAAGCACTACACCAACCCTGTTACATCACTATCCCTGGACATTTGTTTTCTGACAATGAAATAGAGCCAAGGACAAGGTACTGAGGCAGGAAGGACTAGAGGAAGATGTTCTGGAATGGTAAGCTGAGTATTCTAGAACATTCTTGGAATGATAACTGACATTGGGTGAAATGGTACAGAAGTGAAAGATGTTCTGGGGAAGACACGTGTTGGCACTATGCCAGGCAGTTTGGACACCAGTGGGGGCAATATTAGTGAAGAAATGAGGGGGCAGGTGCAGAGTTGGGTGGGAAGTGGATAGGGGTTCCTGGCCTTGGACCTTTCTTCTCTACTCAGAGTGGCCATGGGTCCTGCTTGTGGCCCTCCATGGAAACAAGAGATCTAAACTCTGTGGGGCTGGAGAGATGGATTAGGGGTTATAATGCTTGCCTGAGAAGCCTAAGGACCCAGGTTTTATTCCCCAGTACCCACATAAGCCAGATGTACAAGGTGATGCATGCATCTGGAGTTCATTTGCAGTGGCTGGAGGCTCTGGTGCACCCATTCTGTCTGTCTCTATCTGCCTGTCTCTCTAGCTCTCAAATAATTAAATTAATTAAAATATATATTTAAAACTTCTGTGGTCACTGGGAAGAGGGGATGGAAGTTGGTCTTTGAGAGATGGATATAAATGAGTGAACTGAAACCTGGTGGGCATGGACACGTGGGATAATTGTTTGCTCTGAGAACTTCTCTGTGTCTTACACAGAGTGGACAATGGTAGCCAGGGAGGGCTCCTGGGTGAAGTCTATGGCAGCAAAAGAGATAGATATGCCTAGGGTGGTAAGAACATTGGTGTCCCCAGGCTTGCCTGGCTCTGTTCTGATTCCTCTGTTTTCCCCTCCTCCACACTGGGTACCCAATAGCTGGCTTCTTGGGAGGAGGCCCTGTTTAGTTCTATAGCTATGACACCTGAGATTAGGCCTACAGTCTAGGAATAAATTGGAATTCCACCATAAAATTTTATACCAGGAACAAGGAAAGGCTAGGAGACATAACTCTGAAAGAAAAGCAAGGATGGTACCTGCCCTTTATGTCATCTTCTAAAAAAATTATTTATTTGAGAGAGATAGAGGAAAAGGAAGATAGAAATGGCATGCCATAGCCACTGCAAATGAGCTCCAGATGCATGCACCACCTTGTGCATCTGGCTTATGTGGGTCCTGGAGAATCAAACCTGAGTCCTTTGGCTTTGCAGGCAACTACCTTAACCACTAAAGCAATCTCTCCAGCCATTATGTCATCTTTTCTACAAGAGTAATACAGCTATGGACAAGTCAGGGGCAGATCAAAACTTCTATCTCCCACTTTAAAAAAAAAATTTTTTTTTTTATTTGAGAGAGAGAGAGAGAGAGAGAGAGAGAGAAGCAGAGATAGAGAGAATGGGCACACCAGGGCCTTCAACCATTGCAAATGGACTCTAGACCCATGTGCCTCCTTGTGCATCTGGCTTATGTGGGTCCTGGGGAATTGAACTAGGTCCTTTGGCTTTGCAGGCAAATGCTTTAGCAGCTAAGCCATTTCCCCAGCCCCATCCCCCCATTTTTGACCAAAACTGTAAATAAATTCTTTTTTTTATTGCTCTCTAGATGTTATGTTTTTTTTCTCTTAATTTCGATGAGTGTTTGGGCACAGAATCAGGCTTTGTGGCCTGGAGCTCCAGTGACAGAACTTGTCAGAACACAAAAGGGCAGTTTCTGAAGGGGTCTTTTGGATGTGATATTCCCAGTTTGCTTGTATCTTACTGGTCCTGGATAGCCCAATTTCAGGGCACACATGTCTGTTGGTTTGCTGAGAGGCAGCCTTGCCCTTTTAACTTTTTTTGTAGCAATGCTGTGGACAGACCCCAGGACAAGCATTCTGCCATTGAGCTACACCCCTAGTCAGAGTCCCTACTTTTATTTGCACCCACTGGAGACATTTCTGAACTCCAACCCAGACAGGTGGAGACCCCTGAGGAAACCCCTGCCCTGCCACATATGGGAGGAACAGGCAGTGTCTGAGCATCTTGAAGCTTCAGTTGCTTATCTACAAAAAGGGATGGTTGGTCATTGAGGTCATATGTGTGACATGCTCAGGACAGCCCCTGGTGCATGCAAGGTTCTCCCAGAATGTCTCAGAAATATTTTCTTCCAAAGACTTTCAGGTCCCCTTATAGGCTTTGAATTCCATTCTGTGGCACCTCAACAGGTCCCGTGGCTGTTCCAGGAAGTCCATGTGGGTTTTGATGCTCTAGACCTCTCCTGACTTTGGGTTGGGGCTGCCTCCCCTCACAGCATCCATCAATATTTGGGGATTGATGGAATGGAGTCAATGGAATGAGCATTTCCTCTGTGTGAATGAATTCAGTCAGCAAGCTGGATCCTGAAGCCAAGGAATTCTATTGAAAGAAGCCTATTATTGCCTCCATTGCAACTTCCTGATCCTGCAGAGAATATGTTATAGGAAGTGACCCTCAGTGGCACTTCTTGCTGTCTGAGCAGCAGGACAGTGAAGCTTTAGTATCACCAGACATCTTCCCATATCATAATTCAGCTCACAACCACCAACAGTATTTTCTGTCATAACTGACCTTGGCAGGGAAGGAGGCACATGGAGGCAGAGCACAGGTGGGTTTGGTTCGCTCAGTAGCAGTACTTGCCTATGGGTGGAGAGGCCTGAAAGACAAGCCCTTCTGACCTTAGCATACTCACTGTTAATCAGTGGCCAGAGCAGACAGCTCCCAAGGAAGGAGTCAGGCAAGCCAGTGTTTTTGGGGCCAATGCAGAACCATTTCCAAGCCAGGCACAAATGTGGACCAAGTGAAGCTATCATAAAGGTGGGCCAAGACACAGTTTCATAGTGGACTATGTTTTTGTTTTTGTTTTTTGTTTTTTTTTTTCTTTTTGAAGTAGGGTTTCACTCTAGCCCAGGCTGACCTGGAATTCACTATTCAGTCTCAGGGTGGGCTTAAACTCATGGTGATCCTCCTACCTCTGCTTCCCGAGTGCTGGGATTAAAGGCGTGCACCACCATGCTTATTTTATTTTTTATTGATAACTTCCATGATTGTAAACAATATCTCATGGTAATTCCCTCCTCCCCCCTTTTGAAACTCCACTTTCCATCATATCCCTTCCTCCTCTCAATCAGTCTCTCTTATTTTGATGTTATGATCTTTTCCTCCTATTATGATGGTCTGTGTAGTTGGTAGCATCAGGCACTGTGAGGTCATGGATATCCAGGCCACTTTGTCTCTGGAGGGGCACACTGTAAGGAGTCCTACCCTTCCTTTTGGCTCTTACATTCTTTCTGCCACCTCTTCCACAATGGACCCTGAGCCTTGGAAGGTGTGCTAGAGATATTTCAGTGATGAGCACTCCTCTGTCACTTCTTCTCAGCACCATGGTGCCTTCTGAGTCATCCCAAGGTCACTGCCATCTAAAAAGAGAAGATTCTCTAACCAAAGGTGAGAGTAGCATTATTATATGGGTATGAACATTAAGAGAAATACTTACTGGGCAGTTTGGTGAGCATGGCATATACATTTAACTGGACAGTAGCAGATGTTGCACCCCTAGGGCTCATGACTACCCCTGCTATAGGTTTTCAGTATCAGGGATGTATTACCTCCCATGGAGTGGGCCTCCATTCAAATTAGAGGGTGGTTGGTTTCCCCCCATAACAGATATCCCACTATTGCACCCGTTGGCTCATTTGGCCTGGCTGGCCAAATCTAAGGCTTGCAGTGTCCATTGTTGAGTATCTTCACTGGTGATTTCTCTCTCTCCCATTGAACTGCATGCAGCATGGCTTTTTCCAGATTTCTGTCAGCTGGTCTACATGGAGGAGGTTATCAGCTCAGCTCTAGCAGGGTTTCTCAGTGATCTTGTAGCCCAAGTATGTGGAGTCTTCAGCAATAGGGTCTTGCCATTCCTGGTGGGAAACCAAGGGCCTTGACAATAGCCTGTAATGTTTTGGGGGCATCAGGGACCTCCATGGCCAACAACTCACTGGAAGATATCCCATCCCTGGCACTGAAAATTTTCTACTAACAATATATGACTCCTGTGTGTTCCATTGTCCTAAAAAGTAGGTTTTTATCCTCTTAGATATGCTCAATCTCTTCCCCTGATCTCACTTAGGCCTTTTCACCCCCATTAATCTGTTCTTCTACTTACCTATTGATAGTGGACTATTCTTGTTCTTGGCCACAAACCCAATGACTGTGCCTCGGTTTATCATGGAGAAGAAAGAAACTCAGAACCAAGCTAAGAGTCCTATGCCTTGCCCATGTGCTAGGACATTGGCTACATTAATAGAGGTTGAGGCCTAGAGGGAGCTAGAGAAGGAATGTACCTGCCTTGTCTAAGGTGATCTGAATAGAGAAGGGGTTGAAGCTATGGCAGAAATGGGCACCAGGTTGACAGTGTGGTATAAATAACACCTACAACTGGACATGGGTGATTGCATCTTGGGTTGCTATCCTGAGCAGAAATCAAGCTGTGCACATCTGGAGCAATCTGAGTCCCAGAGAGAGTGTTGGGAGGTGAAGACTTACTATAGATTCTGAAAGAGCTGGATCTGCTGTGACACAGGATGGGGTCAGTGTGGTATGAGAGTCAGGAAGATCTCCAAGACTGAAGTTCTAAGAGGAAACAAAGAATGAGGCACAGTGACCATTTGTAGGGGGTGTTCCTAGAGCTGGCTCAGCTCTTCTAGCCACAAAATCATGACATGATAGCTGATGTAGCTGTCAACTGCAGGGTGGGGCAGGTGCTGCATCCAGTGAATTAACAAGTAAGAGGAGGGCCATGCACTTCCTTGCTTAGGTGAGTTGTCAGCCTGGAACCATCATTTCGTTATTGCTAGTTGCAGGAACATCTGGCCCTTCAAGCCCTGTGTCACCTAGCTAGCTCCTGCCCTGTGGAGGGAGAATTGTGGAGTGGAAGGCAGGAAGGAGCTGGGGCTTGGGCTGGAAGCAGTGCCTCTATGATCATAGCCTAGGCTTTGCCTCACCTCCACCAGTTTGGAGCCCGCCTCTGCAGGGGTGGACAAGAATGGGCTCTAGGAGGAGTCTCAGCTCTCCTCTGCCTCTCCCCGGAGACCACTTCTGTTCTGCTGCCTTATGACTTTACCTTTCTTACCCATATTCCGCTTTCTGCTATAAACATACTAGAGCCTGTAGAAGTGGGAGGGAGATTAAGGGGTCACCCAGTCACTCAAATCCTCCTCTGGTTATAAAAGGCTGAGCATGAGGGTGAGGAGCTGACCTGGGCCCCCCAAGGCGATAGATTATTCAAGTCATCAGTTTTCAAGGGCACAAGTGTCTTGTAGGTATAGGCTTGCACCTGCCAGGCTGCTCTAGTAGATGTGGTCTCTCTGGCTCCATGAAGGTCCCATCATAGCATCTTTGTCCTCAAGTAAGTTGGTAGGGCGGGGGAGGGGGGGACTGGAGAGATGGCTTAGTAGTCAAGGCGCATGCCTGCAAAGCCAAAGGACCCTGGTTTGATTCTTTAGTATCCACGTAAAGCCAGATGAACAAGGTGGCACATGCGTCAAGTTCATTTGCAGTGGCTAGAGGCCCTGGCACACCCATTCTCTCTGTCTCTCTCTCCCTCACAAATAAATAAAGTATTATTATTATTATTATTATTATTATTTTGGTTTTTAGAGGTAGGGTTTTGTCTAGTCCAGGCTGACTTGGAGTTCACTATGTAGTCTCAGGGTGGCCTCGAACTCACGGCGATCCTCCTACCTCTGCCTCCCAAGTGCTGGGATTAAAGGCGTGCACCACCACACCCAGCTTATTATTTTTTTTTAAGATATGATTGGAGCTGCTTTCTTCACCAGGAGTGATCAGAATTGTCTCCATAGTCACCTGTGTGTGGCCAAGGCCATGTAGACAGTCTCCTGCCATTTATTCCCTGATGTTCCTTGGCCCTGTAGGATCTACTGTGATCTTCTTGTAAGTTGAGTCAGGCTCTTTGAATCCCCTGGAGCACTGCCCAGGACTATCACCCTGAACAAATGTAAGCACAGTCCTTGAAATCCAGCACATGCAGAAGTTGGTCTGTGTGTGGCAGGACAGCATCTGCTATCGCTTGGCCTGCCTTACAGTTCTGATCTTTGGTAGACCTCTCCTTGTCATGGGACCAGCACATCTCACCCCACGGTGTTTTTGTTTTACCTTCCTCTGCTTTGTCTCTGCTAAATTATAGATTTAATAGTTGAAGAGCAGTGGAGCACCAGCAATGCTCTGTAATGGCTGGCTTTAGGATTCTGGGGACTAGGAGTAGGGGCCCATCATTGCCCTAGGGTCATCCCACTCTCTGTCAGGCACTATGGATGCAGGCAAACAGTTTTATCTCCCTCAGCTTTATGAGGCACTAACACAGAGAAGGCTGAAAGGCACAAGCTGAATAATTGATGGTCCTGGCTTGCTGGGATGCAGGGTTGTAAGGCAGAGGGGCTATGAGTGCTAACTACAGGGAACCTGGAAGCCAGCCTGGTAAGATGCACTTATAGCCTGACCCCTGTGACCCCTGACTTCAGGCACAGGGCTTACAGACTCCTTGGGCAAGTGTTAGAGGCTCCAGTCATGGGTCATGTCTAGAGGTTTTAGTAGCTGAGCTCAGAAGACCCTGGAGCTGGTTCACCTCCCACTCACATCACATACTGTATTTATCTACCTGTTAGCTGTGGTCCCAATAATCCCTCAACCCTGTCAGCCAGGTCCATCCAGCCCGCTATGCTCTACTCACTGGGGCTGGGTGTGGGCCCCATGACCTCTGTGCTCAGCTACCTGAGCCTCAGGAGATGAGTGAAAGGCATGGAGGGGGTGGAGTAGTGATGGGAAACCTCAGTCACTCCAGTCCTTTCCAGAAACATCATATATTTACCAAGGCATCAGACTTTTCTTCATATGCTCTTTCTTCTCTCTCACCATGCCCTTCGCTCTATCCAGGAGACTTTTTGCCTAGCATACAGATTGCCCATGGTCAAGTGGGCTGCCAGACCTTGAAGCAGGTGATGTGCCCTTTAGGGAAAAACAGCTACAGAGCCCTGACCATAGTTCCTTACTGTTCCTTAGGAAGACTTACCCACATACTTGTACTCCCTGTCCAAGCCAGCCAGCTTCTTTACAGCACAATTTGAATACTTGCATTTGTATGAATGAAAATTTTTCTATTTTCCCTCCTAACTTCTGACTTTGGAAGGGTCACCTGGGGACTAGGGCAGGGCAGGGGAGTAGGGACACAGAAGCCTGCTTGGGAACCAGTGATAGGTACACCATTAGCCATGCAGTCCACTCCCTAGGGACCCAGCAAGCTGTAGCCCCATCCTGCCTCAGCCTCTCTTTCAGGTTCAGCCTATGTTTAGGGTTCTTGGACAGGGTCTATCCTTCAGGCCCCTGGCTTCTGAGGTATTCCCAATTGCTAGAATGGATGAGATAATAAAACACTAAGGTCCAAAGTTTCCCACCCTCTAGGCCCTGGACTTTTGGGGGGTCATGAGGAGAAGCCTGAATCAACAGAGCAGGTGCTCTGTTGGGCCCATATTTCCCCCAGGGCAGTGTTGCAGTCGGCTTCACATTTCTGGCAGTAAACACCTGACCAAGAGCAGCTTGTGGGAAAAAAAGTTTATTTTGGCTTACAGACTTGAGGGGAAGCTCCATGATGGTAGAGGGAAATGACGGCATGGGCAGAGAGTGGACATAACCTTCTCACCAACATTAGGTGGACAACAGTAGCAGGAGAGTGTGCCAAACACTGGCAATAGGAAGCTGGCTATAATACCCATATAAGCCTGCCCCCAATAGTACACTGTCTCCAAGAGGCTTTAATTCCAAATTGCCATCAATCAGCTGGGGACCTAGTATTTGGAACACCTAAGTTTATGGGAGACATCTGAGTCAAAGCACCACAGGAGTCAGGAACCATACTCCTCCCTGACCCCATGGCTTTGGCCTAGGGGCCTGTAGCCTGACCCTGCTCCTCTTGTCTTGGTCCCAACGAGGCAATTTTCAGGGAGGACAAGTTTTTGCTGGGCCAGTCTAGCCAGGAAGATCATTCTGAGTTTGTTTCTAATTAACATTTGTTTAGTAAAATTTTTCATCCCCAAATCTCCCTACAAATAGGTAGACCTCTATTGGCCCAGTGTAATCTGTTGATCCTCTGCTCAAATATAAGCAATTTTTCTGCTTTCTAAACACTACCAATCCAATTTTGGTTTGGGGGATGGGAAGTGGACAGCTCAGAGCAGTGGATGAGCTTCTGTCAGTCCCAGTTTAACCAGGAAATTGGGCTGGGCCATTTTGAGATCCAGGAGATGAGAGGTAGTGTACAGAGGCAGCCAGGGTAGACCTGGGGGGTATCAACATGGTGCCCTCTACCTGCTTCCCTAGAGCCTTCTGTTGCAGAGGGAAGGCAGTGGCCAAGAGATGACCTCAGATGAGAGTGCTGGCCACATTTGAAGAGCAGTTTCTTCCCCTGGGCCCACCCTGCCCTGCCCTGCTCTGTACCCTAACCCCACATTGTCACTCCATCTGTGTCTCTGGCTGACAACTAGCATAATGTACAATGCGGTCCTGGAGCCCAGGCACTGGGGACCAGGCCTGGACCCTGCCTCACCCACAATCCCATTTTCAACAGGACTAGCCAGGTCTTAGGAGTGAAGGCGCAGCTTTCATGTCCACTTAGTTAGCCAACACTCCTGACCCTAGCCCACCTGTAAAGGAATAGCCCTACCCCACCACCAATTTTGTTCTGATTGTGGCCCGAGAGGGGCCTGTGTAATGGATTCTGCCTGCCCGAAGCAGAAGCCACAAAACTACCAGAACCTGCATGGCTCCCAGTTGACAGATTCAATTCAATTCCACAAATATTGACCCTTAGTCTAATCCACTCATCCTCCTGTGCTGGCTCATTTGTCTGCAGGCCCAACACAGCGGGCGAACATCCTGTTTAATCCTGTCTGACAATGTTCTCACTTTACAATGAGAGAGTCTTGACCCTATTGGGAAGGTAGAGCTGGAATCTGACTTCTGTGTCCAGGTTGGCCACTGATCATAATGGAAAGTGGTGGGGGGGGTGTGGTTAAGGGGCCAGCTGAGTGTCTACCATGCCTGGTGAGCTGGGCTATCACCAAGCCCTACAGCCAAGCTGGGAGGGTACTGGGTTCAGTGTAAACCCAGTTAGTTAATGAACCCAGCCAGCCTGGTTAGGATAAATGCCTGTGGGAGCCTCAGAGTAGCTGTGGTGACAGCATAGAGGCTAGGACAAAGTCCTTCAGCAGGAAAGACCCAGGTATTTAGGGCATACAGCAGGCGCCTAACTCTAGGCAGTTCTCCTCTGCTCAGGTGGCCCTTTTCTTCATGTGGCCCCTTGACTCTGACCTTACCAGCTTTATCTGGGAGTCTGTGTGACTCTAAGGTTCGGGAAACCTGGTTGCTTTAGTTTCTGATCAGAGACTGGGCTGGCATGCTTCCTAATTGTTAGGACCTGGGGCTTGGGGTGGTCCTGGAGTAGGCCAGGACCCTACACATGTGGGGAGAAGTATGATGATGTTGGCTCTGAGCTGAGGCCCCAGCACAGTCCCTGGCTAGCAAACTATCACCTTGGCTTTCCTGACTCAGCTGATAATGTCTGTTGTGCACTGATGCTCCATGATGACCCCAACGCAGTGATCAGAACATTTGTCAGAAAGGAACTGATGGGTTAACATGGAACTAGGCAAATTGACATTTTCCCCTTAGGTGCTTAAATGCTGCTTTTCATCAGCTTGAAGAGTAGGATGGCCATAGAGACAGGAGCAGGGGGAAGGGAGCCATGGGAGATAGGAAGGGACAGGTAGAAGGTGACAGGAAAGCTGTGCAGCAGTGGTGAGGGACAAGGGAATCATCATGGTAGGAATGGAGGGGAGTTGTGGGGTAAGATAGGGTGAGCTTGGTGGTGGTGGTAACAGTTGTAGGCTTGGCCAGGCTTTGGCAAAAGGGCCTCAACTCTAGAAGTTCATTTTCTTCTGGTGTGGGAACCAAGGGCTGACCCTTCCTCTACCAGCTGTGTGACATCAGTCCCGTCCCCCCCCCCCCCCGCTACTGAGTTTCACTGACCTTGGTGTAACCTTGGGGACAAGGAGCCTAGTGGCACATCCGTTCACTTATTCATTCATACTTACAGATATTGCAGCAAAGAGAAGGGATAAGCAGTTCCAGGAAGGCATAGGTAGAGACAGTGACAATCCAGATGGATATTCAGGGAGGCAGTCCCAGTCTTTCTTTGGGAGGTTTTACATTAGCATAATCTATTCATATATTCACATCCATCCTCTTTGCAGTGTTCTACCTTATCTGTCCACTCTGCTGTGCACTATAGATTCATTGCTGTCCCTCTTCTACTGGGACATAACTAGCTGTGGTCCCAGGTGTGTACTATGTGGACCAGGGTGATCACCCTGCTGCAGCCTGTGAATGTAGCTGGAGGACCTGTGGGTACTAAGAGTCTATGGCTGGAACTGAAGACCCCAAGTGGGTCATATACAATGGTTCCTGGGTGGCCAGCATATAGTCACACTGTGCTCACCTTCTGACCAGCTTTCTGTGGTAGTTGGCATTGATAGATGTTGGACAAAGAAGAGCAGGTGAGTCTAGTCTCTGTATCATGGTCTAGCTTGACCCAGCGAGACCCTGAAAGGCCCAAGGTGTCAGTCAGGTCTCCAGAGGGCAAGTTTGGAGGTGGGGGTGGGGATTGGTTTGTTGCCTCTGAAAATAGAACTCTAAGAGAATGTCTGTATCCTGGGACTAGGGATGGGGTGGTAGGCTATGTTCTGGGACCTTTGGGAGTTCACTTAATCCTTGGACAACATCACCCTTTCCTGGAAGAAAAAAAAAAGGTGTTAACATAAATAAATCCCTGGGACAATGGCTAGAATTTCTAGGCCCAGACTGGCCCCTTTCTAGGAAGGCCTGGGTCCAGTCAGGGGAGCAGAGGATTAGGGCTATTGTCAGGCATACTAGTTACTTTTCTTGTGGTAACAAATACTTACCAAAAAACAAATTCATGTCATCATACCATTATGGCAGGGTAGGCATTGTGGCATGAACATGAGGCAGCTGATCACATTGCATCAGTAGTCAAGGACTAGAGAGAAATGGGTGCTGATATTTAGCTTTTCAGGCTCTGACCTCAGCCTATGGGATGGTGCCATCCATAATTACGGTGGACCTTTCCTCTTCAGTTAAACGTTTCTGGGAATACCGTCACAGAAATACCCAGAGTACTTTCCATGGTGATTCTAAATCCAATCAAGTTGACCATCAAGATTAACCATCATAGCCAGGAGGTATGTCCCAGACTGAGTTTCCCCCCACATTTGGCCTTGTAGGAGTTAAGAAAAGCAGCAAAAGTAACCTCTCCACCAGATCAAGCATCTGACTACAGAACCTGGCTCAGAGCAAGGCAGACCTCCATGATAACCTCTGCCATCCTCACAGCTCTAAGGAAGGATGTCTATCTCTGAGTCTCCCTGAGAGACCAACTATAACCATTTTAAGTAAAAAAAAGGCTCAGGCCTGACTTAGATAGAGAACTAGCTGGCCAATGTGCTGACCTTTTGCTTCTGTAAACTTTGCTTGCTTAATTGCTGCCTTTCCCCTAACGTTTCTGAGGAATCCCCACTTCAAGAACATTGTAGAAACACTCCACTGCGGGGAGGACCCTCCAGCCACCTGCTTAGATAAGAAACTGTCCACTTCAAGGACAATGGAGATGACTTCATCTGCCTGGAGTGCCCCTAGCTCCTGCCCCAACTTTGCCCGCTGAAACCCCAAGCCAATCAGAACTGTTTAAATCAACCAATCATGTATCTATCCCCTACTTCTTTGTTCAAATTCCTATATGAACCCCTTCCCCCAAAAGAAAGGGGCTCTCTCCCTCACTACTGCTGTGCCGCACTGTGGGGACGGAGCCCAGGCCTAGGCTTGCAATAAAGAAACCTGCTGTTTTTATATTCGAGTGTCTCGGCTTCTGTGGCAGTTCTCTGGGTGACTCCTGGGTGACCGGGGGACTTGGCTCCTGGTCAGGGGTCTTGGCACAACATCCCTAGCATGGCACTGATTAAATAGACAAGTGCTAAGCCAGGGAAGCAAAGGACATCCAAGGGCCAGGTTCCTGCAGTGGCTGCCAGGAACTTCAGGTAAATGGGCACTGAGGAAGAGCAACCTACAGCCCACCTGGTGCCAATGGCCAACGGAGTGCCAGGTGGGAACTGAGGCTCCTTGCAGACATGCTACATCTTTGTTGAGTCTGTTGTCCTGCTGCTGCCTCTGAGCTCAGGTATCTATAGCCAGGATGGGCAGTAGGAGTGGGAGATCAGTCAACCCCACACTGGGTGTGCCACCCACTTTGTGTTCTTACTTCCTTCTCCATGAGACCTGTAAGGCTCAGACACCATGCGCCTCCCCTCAGAGCAGGTGAGCTACTTTCCTGCTCCCCATTGTTTGATCCTTCCTCCCTCACTTCCTCTTTCCCTTCCTTTCTTTCTCTCTCTCTCTCTCTCTCTCTCTCTCTCTCTCTCTCTCTCTCGTTCTTTCTTTTTTTTTTTTGGTTTTTCGAGGTAGGATCTCACTCTGGTCCAGGCTGACCTGGAGTTAACTCTGTAGTCTCAGGGTGGCCTTGAACTCATGGTGATCCTCCTACCTCTGCCTCCCGAGTGCTGGGATTAAAGGCGTGTGCCACCATGCCTGGCTGGCTGGCTTTCTTTCTTTCTTTCTTTCTTTCTTTCTTTCTTTCTTTCTTTCTTTTAGCAGGGTCTTGCTGTAGTCCAGGATGACCTGGAATTCATTATGTAGTCTCAGGGTGGCCTTGAACTCATGGTGATCCTCCTATCTCTGCCTCTGGAGTGATGGAATTAAAGGCATGTGCCACCACCCCCGGCCTCTTTCTTTTTTCATTTTAATCACAGACTGTCCTCCAACTTGCTATATAACCAAGCTCAGATCCTCTTGCCTCCACCTCCCAAGTACTAGGATTAAAGGCCTGTGCCACCACACCTGATTAATGCTATATTGGGAGTCAAACTCAGGGCTTTGTGCTTGCTAGACAAATACTCTACCTACTGATCTTCATCCCTAGCTCCCTTATTACTTTGTGAGTGTAAGTGATTCTAGTGTACTGTCCTGAGACCCTAAATCCTCCCTTCTGAGAAGCTGTGGTTTCCTGTCCTGGCTGTGTGTGAACCTGGACTTCATTATGGGTGACCCCATAGGCACTGATCCATTGAGCAGAGGAAGCCACAACCCTGTCTGGTCTGCTCGGTACAGGGAGGGTGGACTGAGATTGCAGGTAAACTGGGAGGGCCACAGGCTGAGCAAACACAGCACAAACTTGGTAAACAACCCTGTTTGTTCTGCTAATCATTCTTGGCCTTTTAGGCCTAGCCTGGGGCCTGCAGACATAGAGGTAGTATATAGCTAATCTTGGGCCTGGAATCAGCTGAATCAGAAAGGGAGGGGATACAGCCAGTAGAGGGTAGGCCTGGGTTCACAGGCCCTGCAGTTGGCTTTTCCAGATGCCTTTCCCCAGGGCCTAGCTAAAATGAACCATTTCAGTGTCTCTGGATATTTGTTCTAGAGTGAAGTATATGTGGGGTGGGTCCTGGGGTAGGAACTAACTGACATTATTACTGCCCTCTCCTCCTGCCTGCCTTTTCTTTATCTTCTGTACCACTCTGCTACCCCTGCTTACCTAGGCCTGTTAGCCCAGAAGGTTCCTGCCTGATATAGCTGAGGGGCTGGGCTGCTCTGGCTGAGGAGAACACCTTCACGGCTGGGCCTCTGCCTAAGGTTAGGACCTCCTGAAAGGAGGTTGGTTCATCCTTCCTGTGACAAAGCCTGGTCCCAGTGACTTTCAGGCACATCAAGCTGACAGTCAGTAGTACAGAGGGTTCAGTGAGATAGATAGCTCTCAGATCTATAGCTTAAACAACTCCCTTCCCTGAGCCAACCACTGTAGACACAGCTCATTCCCCCATTAGGCTGTCTCCACTGGTTTGGATTGAGTATACTGGAAACCCTGGTGCCCACTGGAGGCAGTGGTAGTGTGCATGTGCCTCTCTTGGCTACCGATTGAGGTTTATCTGACAAGTTCCTTTGTCCCACTTCTGGTGCTGGGGCCTCCAGGATTCAAATTTGGTCCTGGGAGACCGGGAGATGGCTTAGTGATTAAAACTGCTTGCTTGAAAAGCCTGCCAGCCTGGGTTCAATTGCCCAATCACTGCATAAAATCAAATGCACAAAGTAGTACATGTATCTGGTGTTTGCAGTGGTAAGAGGCCCTAGAATACCAATACACACATACACACACTCTTTCCTTGTAAATAAGTAAAAATATGCAAGAAATTGGTCTTCAGGGATGGAGGGATTGCTTAGTGGTTAAGGCTTTTGTCTTCAAAGCCAAAGGACCCAGGTTCAATTCCCCAGGACCCAAATTAGCCAGATGCACAAGGGGGCACAAGCATCTGGAGTACATTTGCAGTGGCTTGAGGCCCTGGCATGTCCATTCTCTCTCTCTCTCTTTCTCTGTCAAATAAATAAAAATAAATAAATAATAATAATAAATAATAAATAAATAAAAATATTAAAGAAATTTGTCCTCAATGCTCAGCTTTGCAGACTGGAGACCAGAAAGCAGGGTAAGGAGATACTGAGGAAGGCTTTGGGAGGGCCCAGACTTCATTCACCCTGGCCTCTACCCATCTAGATACCTGGCCTGACTTGCTCTAAAAAGTCACTTCTAATGAAGTCAGTCACCTCTGCCTGTGGAAATCTTAGGAATTAGTTTTATGTGGAAAGAGGCCTTGGTCTTACTTCTGTTGCTATAATTCTGTCCTCCCAGCCTGCCCTAGCCAAGCCCTTGGAGACCCTACCTTGCCTCCTTCCAGCTCATGTTCTGTCATTCTGCTGCACCAATAGTGGACTCAGTTTCAGCCATATCTCAGGCTCTGACTCCTACAGCTGTATGGCTGTCCATACTGATTCCCACTCTATTTTCACCTGGGCCCCAGTGAAGGAATGTTTTCAAGGATATATATCCAAGTCTATAGCATTGAGCAGGTAGACATTAACGCAGGCATGTTGACCAGCTGCCAGTCACCCACTTTTTAAAGTCATGCCTTCCTTCTTGGTCAACCCAGGGTTTCTCTGGGTCATTGGTAGACTTTGTGTCATGGGATGAAGGGGAGGGCCTAGAGCAATGGCTAGGCCCACAGCTATCATTTGACCTGCAGGAGGAGATATTCAGCAGTAGCTGCAGGCAGGACATGGTTTCTGAATGCAGTGAGGGGGTCTGTGCAATGGCCCAAGTGAGAAAGACAAAATGTACCCATGTGAGTATGAGATACAAGGGTGGATGTGTGAATATGAGTGTTAGTGCATGTTTTTTGAATGGATATGAGTGTGGGTAATCATATAAAAGCATATAATATGTGAGTACATATGAATGGCCATGTGTGTACATGTGAATGAGCATTTAGTATGTGAGCATTCATGTGTATTATGAATATGCATAGGTAAATTTGCACATATTCCCCTGTAAGTTTGTTGTGGTTTCATGTGTTCTGAATATTAGGTCCTCAGCTTGTGGCAATTTGAAAGTTGGAGCCTTGCTGGAGGAGCCGTGTTTCTGGAGGAGCTGTTTTTCTGGAGGAGCTGTGCTTCTGGAAGAGCTGTGTTTCTGGAGGAGCTGTGTTGCTGGAGGAGCCGTGTTTCTGGAGGATCTGTGTTTCTGGAAGAGCCGTTTTTCTGGAGGAGCTGTGTTTCTGGAGGAGCTGTGTGGCTGAAAGAGCCGTTTTTCTGGAGGAGCCGTGTTTCTGGAGGAGCCGTGTTTCTGGAGGAGCTATGTTTCTGGAGGAGCTGTGTTGCTAGAGGAGCCATGTTGCTGAAGGAGCTGTGTTTCTGGAGGAGCCGTTTTTCTGGAGGAGCCGTGTTTCTGGAGGAGCTGTGTTGCTAGAGGAGCCATGTTACTGGAGGAGCCGTTTTTCTGGAGGAGCTGTGTTTCTAGAGGAGCTGTGTTGCTGGAGGAGCTATGTTGCTGGGGGAGCTGTGCTGCTGGGGCATGCTATGGGTGTTATAGGCAGCTTCCTCTTGCCAGTGTTTGGCACACTCTCCTGCTGTTGTTGTCCTCCTGTTCTTGGCCAGTAGGTGATGTTCAGCCTCTGCTCATGACACATTTCCCCTGCCATCATGGAGCTTCCCCTTGAGTCTGTAAGCCACAATAAACCCGTTCATCCTACCAGCTGCTTTTTAAATATATATATATATTTAAATATATATATATATATATTTTTTTTTTATTGACCACTTCTATACTTACAGACAACAAACCATAGTATTTCCCTCATCCCCCTCTTTCCCCTTCACAACTCTGCTCTCCTCATATCTCCTCCCTCAATTAGTCTCTCTTAATTTGATGACACCTTCTTTTTCTCCTATTATGAGGGTCTGTGTAGGTATTACTAGGCACTGCGAGGTCTTGGATATTGAGGCCAAATTCTGTCTGGACAGTTGTATGTAAGGCGTGACTGAACAAGTGCAACAGTGGCATGTCTGCTCTGGGGGAAACCAACTGCTCTCTAATTGGACTGAAGGCCCACTCTATGGGAGGGAATACATGCCTGGTACTGAAAACCTTATCAAAAGCCTATAGCAGGTTAGGTCATGAGCCTTAGGGGATAAAGCCTACTCTTGTCTGGCTAAATGCACATATTACTCTAACCAAATTGCCCTGAAAGCACTACACTTAATGTTTATACCCATATATTAATGCTACCCTTACTTCTTGTTAGAGAAGCTTTTCTTTTCAGATGGCAATGACCACTGGATTACCCAAAAGACAACATAGTGCTGAGAAGAAGGGACAGAGGAGTGTCCAGCACTGAAACATCTCACACCCTCCAAGGTTCAGAATCCTTTACAGAAGAGGTGGCTGAAAGAATGTAAGAGCCAAAGGAAGGCCACCAGCTGCTTTTGATCAGGTGCTTTGTTACAGCAACAAGAAGATAACTGCAAAAGAAAATTGGTATTAAGAGTGGGGTTGTTGCTAGAAACCTGACTGTGTGTCTTTTAGCCATTTGGAACTGATTTTCAGGAGGAATGTGGAAGGTCCAAGAGACATCTTGCAGTGCTCTAAGTAGAGCTTGATGGGTCATTCTGGTCAGAGTTGAAAGACCTGAATATAGAAATAACAGTGGACTGTGAGGTTTGGCTTATGAATGGAAGCAATAAGTTCTCCATACTAGGATAGAGGCAATTTGTGTGAGAGGCCTGCTGTGTTCTTCCTGCTAGTGTCCTGAGAACTTGTGCAGGGTTGCAGTGCATAGAAATGGACTGGTGGGAGAAGAAGGATATGGCATAGAGAGAAATGAAAGTTTTAGGCTGGAAATAGCACCCATTAAGCTGCAATTGCTTGTAAGATTACAAACTATTAAGTCTGGGCCAGCTGTTCTGCATTGGAACAGCAGGAAGAATGCTGGCTCCTTTGAAAGAAAGAGGCTTGAACGCTGAAGGAGTGTCCTGTTCTTCAAAATCAGGTTTATTTACCTCTGGATTAACCTCATACTATGGAGTATAACAAATGCAGGAAAGATAGAGCCATTGGATTTGCAACATGGTTTTGGTTTTTGGAAATGACCATGGGCAATGTGAGACAGGGTTGTTGGAAATCCCTGCGTGGAGACCTGATGGAGCCATGAGGATGAACTGTGTGTTGCAGTGGAGACCCAGTGGAGATGCAAGGACTATGGGATAGCTGCCAAGGAGAGCTGTCATCATGGGATGGAATTTTACCCAGGCTGTGAGCAGCCCAGATGGAGGGGAGGAATTGGAAACTCCAAAGATTCATCATTGGTTAGAGTTGTCAGAGGTGGAGCTACAGTATTTAATGTTTTCCCTGTTTGTTTTAAATCCTGTGTTAGTTCAGTCTGTCTTTACTGTATCCAGTGCCATCTTTTGCAGTGTGAATGTTTATTCTGTGCCATTATGTTTGTTTGTGTGTCTGTGTGTGTGTGTGTGTGTGTGTGTGTGTGTGTATTACAGCTAACAGTTAAGAGACCTTGGACTATATGGATGTTTAAACAGTATTGGGATGGAGACTTTTAAACAGTATTGGGATGGAGACTTTTAACATTGGACTGAATGTATTGCATTTTACATCATAGGTGGGCATGAGTTTATGAGGACCAGTGACAGAATGTGGTGGTTTGAGTTAGATGTCCCTCATAAATTCTCATATTCTGAATGCTAGGTCATAAGCTCATGGCAATTTGAGAATTGGAAACTTGCTGGAGAGCTGTGTTGCTGGGGCGGGCTATGGGTGTTAAAGGCAGCTTCCCTTGCCAGTGTTTGGCACACTCTCCTGCTGCTGTTGTCCTCCTGATGGCCAAGAGGTGATGTCTGTGTGGATGTGCAAGTGGCCTGGTTTTATAGCTACATGACTTTGGTTTGCTCTGTATTTGCTTCAGTGGCAGTTGGGTTGGAAATGCTGGCTGAGTCTAGGATAGTCTTAAGGCTAGAGTCCCAGCTTTCAAAACCAGGAAACCATTCAGTGTCCTCAGAAGGAGATCTTTGTTCATCTGTGGTCACCAGACAGTCAATACCAGTCTTGGAGTTAGGCCCAGGGACTCTGAGGCTAGAGAACATCCTCTTTTCACCCCTGGCAAGCCAAACACTTTTGTTAGCCTCATGATGACTGGTAGCCCTGCAGAGGAAAATGACCTCAGGGTAGAGCTGCCATGGGGCTCACCAGGTGTACCCCTCAGAAGTTGCTGTCATATTCTCCTGCCAGTGTGATCCTTGGTCTCATGTCCACCACTAGCTGCAGCATGTGAGTGCTGCACAGTGTCCTTGTAAACTTGGAGGTGAGAACAGCCCGTAGGAGGAGGGCGTTTCACATGCACAGCACGTGTTCCTCACACCCGTGGGTGTGCAGGGCTGTTTGCAGTTCCATGAAGATTTCAGATCCAGGTGACGAGCTGCGGCTGAGCAGTCCTGGGGAGGGCTGGAGGGGAGGAGCCCAGCCAGGAAGATAGGCTAATTTTGATCTCCACTTGAGGTAATCGGGCGGGGGGTCTGGACTTAACTGTTGTGAGGACACATGGCCATGGTTCTGTGTACACATGGCTTGGATGTTTGATTCTGAGGCCCTTCCCATGGCAACCTGGTATAGCAGTGTACTGGGATAGAGTGTACTTCTCACTCCAGAAACACAACACACCCCATCTGGCATAGAAGTCTAGACCCACCTTGCCATGCCCCTGCAGTTCCTCCAGTGAGGAAAGCTTTTGTGTCAATTCAGATAGCCCCTGGAACTGCAGCCCACACTCACCTCCCTCACAGCTATTCCAGCATCTCTGGGTGGGTGTGGAAAGCCAGATATAGATGGTTCTGTTGCTGTTTTAGGGAAAGAGGGGATCAGGGCAAGGAGGACCCAGTCCATGTTCCATTGAGGTTGTCTGGCTGTGGGGTCTGTGTTTTGCCCCTGCACCCCCAGATTCTTGGTTTCCTGCTTTGTGCACGCAGTCCTCTTTCCCTGGCAGCCCCAGCACTCCCAGCTACCTCCTCCCTGTTGTGGGTGTGATTTCATAGCGGCATTCTCCTTGCCAGCTTATGTCTCACATAGGGGATGTTTCCATTTTTATAGCAGAAAGAAACTGATTCCAAGCGCCTCAGCCACAGCCAGAGCGCAGCAGCCCCCAGGGAGCTGATGCGATGTCAGGTGCTTTGGTGGGGGGTGTGCAGGCTGCATTGCCAGCCACAGCCCTAATTGCTGTCACTCAGGGAGTTGGCTCTAGCCTGGGGCAGGTAGTAGCAGGGTCTCCAGATATCAGCTTCTGGGGGAATCAAGACCTTTGTCAGCCTTCCAGATCTGAGCAGCCCCCTAATGCCAGGTTGGGTAAGTCTGTGACTTGAGGATAGGGTCATTGCCTCAGGGTCACTTAAAACATGTACACCTGGGTATCCAGGTTGAGCAGGCATTAGCTCAGTTAGATATGAGTCTCAGCACTGGTTCTTTTGTGTTGCACTGGCTTTGATGTCTACCTGTGGTGGATTGTCCCCAGGGCTGAGATGAGGACAGATTGAGGCCACTGTCCATGGCTCTACATCTGGCATGGGGCATGGTCACGAGTGACTCTGTTGCCATGCTCCTGACTCTATCCCGTTGCCAAGAACATTTGGATGAGGTCCCGGGGGCAGGAAGGGAGGAAGGAGGACACTGTGTCCACTGTCACCTCCTAACTTTGCTTGGGGTTAATCCCTCAGGATGCATCAATCAGATTGCCTTGAAAAGAAGTATTTATTACACAGTACACAGTGTAGGCCCATGAGTTTGACATCAAGAAGTCTCATAAACCAGTGTGAATACAGCTCTGCTCCTGAGTCTTGTGTAAAAGGAAAGAAAGTGTAGCATGCAACATACACAGCAATTTACAAAGAAAATAATAAGAACTTCTAGGAAATGTGAAAAATATTCAATGTAACCTATTATCAAACTTGTACATCTTGAAGAAAATAGGATGTTGACTTGAGTCCTGAGTGCTCAATTTCTCCATGGCCAGTCTCGTCTACAGATTTCAGAGAGGAAGAGAAGTAGTTTGAGGCACACAGGAGGATCATCTGACTTGAGTCCTTTCTCCATGGCCAGGCTTGTCTACAGACTTCAGAGAGGAAGAGAAGGTAGTTTGAGGCATGCCGGAGGATCATCCGACTGAGTCCTGAGTGTTCACTTTCTCCATGGCCACTCATTGGGGCCCAGACCCTGGGTGAATGATTGAAGGTCTTTGCTGGTTAGGCCAGGAAGAATGGCCATAGGATGACCTGTGAACTCTGACACATAGTAGAAGTGTGGCAGAGGAGGTCTGGAGCCTGGAGTGAGCTAGGCCCAAGTCCTTCCATGGAACCAGGCTTGGGGGAGTTGGATGTAAGTTTCACCGCCTTATCAGACCAGCTGTGCAATCTGAAGCCATGTACTCTCTACCCCAGTCTCCTTGTGGTACCTGCTTTCTAAGGAACCAGCTCTGGTAGGGCATCCAAGACCCTCACTTACTGCAGCCTCTATGAGCTGCTCCAGGCCAGAACTAGAGCTACAAGAGGCCCAGCCTCCATTCTCCTGCATGTATGCTTCCTGGCCTCTCATCTTTGAGGGCTCTTGCTCTCTTGACCCAACTCCACTGGAAATATACTCTTCCTTCCAAAGGGCACCACAGTAGTACAGGCTGAGCAAGAGACCAAGTGAGAGTCAAGGGCCAGCAGCTACTCCTTCCCTTTGTGATGTAAGTCATATAAGCATGGCTCTTCGTTCACAAGTAGGTAGACAGGAGCAGGAACAGAGGCAGAGAAATACAACAGGATGTCCCATACAGGGATGTCACATGCAATGGCAGGGAGGGAGATGAGTAATGTAGCCTAGGGTCCCTGAAAGCCCTGCACTGTCCTGATTTCTTGTCATAAAACCTCCCATCATCGTTATGGGGATTGGAGAGCTAGCTCCAAACTACTGCTGTGGAGGACCTCATGACACGATACTAGTGAGCCTTACTTCAAAACACTGCTATGGGTCAAGAATTCTCTAAATTTTCTGGCCCTACTGAGAACTCTGAGAGGTGGAGTCCGCTTTTGAGCTGCACATCTCCTCTTCCAAAGGCCATACATGCAATTCTTTAAGTCTTGGTTAAGACTTACATACTAAGCCTCAGTTTCCCCTTGTTAAATTGAGTGTAGCCTCTGGCTAGGGAAGGAGATATTACCTTTCCTCCCTCTTCAGGGAAGCTTCATCCTGTACCCGCTGCTGTATCCATTCTAAGCAGGTAAGGGCTTCTCTGGTAACTCAGGCCAGGCCTCACTGGTGGGCTGGCTGTTCCAAAGCCAGGCCCTGTCCCAGAAGCTCCTGGTCGTGGAGGTGGCCCTGTGCTTCACCAATGACAGACCATGACTCCAGGTGTTCCTTCTTCTGCCCATGCCTGGGACTCACGATGTTGGCTGCTAAGGGAGGGAGAACTACCTCTCCTTGTTCTCCCTCAACTTCACTGCCCAGATAGATGCCTAATGCAGTGTGGGGAATGCTGCTCTGGCCCTGCCCACTTAGGAATCTGTTCTCATGATGTACCTAATATATCACAGCACAAGATTCTTCAAGCAGAGTGCTTCTAGTGTCCACTCTTGGGGAAGCCATCATATTTTGAATGTCTCTACAACTGTAGGCAGAATTGCACGTATGCACATGAATTCACTTGCATCTGAATGTATGCACACCCACATGTATACATGTATATACATGTGTACAAATGCACACACTGATACATGTATGTACAGTTCCATCACCCATGGGTCATATCTGAATGCCACCTGATACTACCACATAGGATTCAGTAGAGAAGGTGCACTACCTGTTTAGCAGGCACACTGGCCTGTTGAAGCAGGCCTGGAGTCCTAGCTGGGGGTATAGGCTGCACCACTATGAGGGCCTAGTCAGGAGGCTACACATGTCAGTGAGCAGGCCTTGCCTGTGGTGAGTGCATATGCATAGTCAGGGTCCCCAAAGTGCTGCTGATCACAAAGAGACAGGTGTCAGGGCTCAGGGCTCACATTCCAGGGCTGTGTAGGAGTTGGTCCCTGATGCCTGTCAGATGCTGTCCTTGGATTCTAGGCCAGGGAAACTTTAGCTCCCTCACTGGACACCACTGTAGGTAACTAAGCTAGACAAGTAGAGCCTTACACATGTCCACTGCAACCCCACACATATCCCCCAAAGCCACTTTCATGGCCTAAGGAATCCAGGTCCTGCCCATCTGGCTGACCTCCTTCCACACTGTGAGGTTTCAGGTCTGGGTTTCCCTTTCACTAGACACGCCTTCCCTCTAAAAAAAAAAAAAAAAAAAAATCAAGAACTGACTACCATGACCCTCTGAGAGGCTGTTGCAGCCTCGGTGAGGAGCCAAGGACAGGGGACAGTAACCAGGCCCTTACCACTCAGTTAGCCCTCCCCAAATTTGTATTGCACAATCCAGCCAGACACCATCCTCCTTCTGACATTGGTCCAATGGGGTTAGCCTTACCTTTGGTCTCAGCCCCCTTCACTTCTAGGACTACCAGCCTAGCCAGAGACACATGCCTACCTCTCATCTTACTCTGCACTGCATAAACCTAGCCATGTACACCTAAACTCTTTGCCTGCCCCTACTTGCTGCCCACCTGCAGCCCATACTCCTGGCCTACTCTTCCTGCACACAGTGGACTGTGTGCTGGCTCCCCAGACCTCATGCTTCTAACTAATCTTATGCCTTTCTCTGATGATGTGACTTTCCCTTTGGTACCTACTGACTCTCTTATAATCACTGTCCTGTCTGTCAGATGTAGACAAAATCACCCATTTGTTGAGCCCAGGATGGGATGGTCCCTGGGGAAATTGAAGCTATCTAGCCTGGCTAGTGATTGGTCTCCTTGGTCTACTAACATCCTTGCCCTTGAAGATAACGCACATTACCTTGATTAATGCACCCAGTGAAAGGACAGGAGTAAACTGCTCCAACAGTGTTGCTGGGACCATAGTTGGATCAACCCTGGGCTCAGAGTCACATCACAGCCCAGGATATTCCTGGGAGGCCCCTACAGAGTAAAACAGAAGTCTGTATTCTGACCTTTTGCAGCTGGGCTGAGGCCAGCACCTCCCCTCTGGCCCCTGACCCACTCTCCCTCCCTGCCATACAAGGAAGTTGCTGGATAAAAGGACTGGGGCCCAGGAGATGTGGGAGTACCTGTGCCCCTACCCAGTCCTGTTCCTGGCTGGTAGTGTCTCTCTGGAGGTGCTTCATGCTTTATAAACCCTTTCACTACCTTGTGGCATCATTCTGAGCATTTCTGGGTGCTAGCCATGGAGCTGCCTGTTTTAAAATATATTTTATTGTTATTCAGGTGGAGGGAGGGTGACAAATCAGAAGACCACTGCCCTTGAAAAAATTTGTTTATTACAGATCCATATCCTGGATCACACCACAACATTGGGGCCAGACAAGAGGCAAAAGGGACAAGAAGAAAATGTGGGCAAGTACTTCTGTTAGAAGGACTGTGCAAGGCAAGGAATAAGCCTCGAGTAATTTCATTTCAGAAGGCTCAGGGTCCATGGGCTGCTTCTAGTTCTTGGATTCCTGGGTCTGGGGGAACCAGGGAAAGGGCTGGTGTTTGGGTGTGAGGGTCTGATGAAGAAGGAGGGTGGAATGTGGGTGGGTTCTGGGTCATCTAGTTTGCAAGTGTAAAATGTGTTCTCAGCCGGTGTGGTGGCGCACACCTTTAATCCCAGCACTCAGGAGGCAGAGGTAAAAGGATCATTGTGAGGCCAGTCTGAGACTGCATAGCGAATTCCAGGTCAGCCTGGACTAGTGTGAAACCTGACCTCCAAAAACAAACAAACAAACAAACAAAAAAAATGTGTTCTCAGCCAAGCCTCTTACTGTCAATGCTGTACAGTCCGCACGACCTGAAAAGTCAGAGCATGAGAAACTGACAGCAAAAGGCCTGGGGGAAAACGCTGTGTGGGGGCTGGAGGTGCATTGTACCCAACGTTGCTGACTTCTCAGCCTCCTGGAAGCAGGGAAACACTATGGCCTATCCTTTTTATCCTGTCACCACCTTGATCTCCTAAACTTAGTGAACTGACTGAGTTGGGTAGGCCAGATCCCTAAGACAACAGGTCTGTCCTTAGGCTTGGTCCCTCCTGGTTGCTGACTGCAACCTATTATCTTTACATGGCTTCTGTTTCTTGTGTCTTTTCACTATCATGTTTATTGAGAGAGTTTAAGAAATATAAGAAAGTTCATCAGAAACATACATTCTTTTCTCTCCACCACCTACAAACATACTTATGCTGCAGCCATACCCACCTCCCTGGGCTCTTGGATCCCCACCCACCCATGACCCTTGGCTGAGCAAAGACAGCAGCAACAGCAACCCCAGCCCTGTTCTGTCTACAATATCTAGCACTTAGGTGCACCTGGGGCTGATTGTCTTGAAGGAGGAGGAATTGCCTCTGTAGGAAAGGCCTCTCTGACACCAGTCCTTTCTTGTGGTTCTTGATTCCTGCTACCTGTCTATGTTCTAACTGTCCTATCAACCACTGTGTCCCCAAGTCTATCCCATAGTTCCCTCAGTACTGTAAAAAAATGCCTATCTTGCTTGACTCCCTCCCTTTGGGATTTATGTAGCGCCTGCCTGGCCTTGGCCTTGGCCTCCAGAGAAGCTTCACAGAGGGTGTTTCACTGCTTTGATTCATCTGAGGACATCTGTCTTTTAGAGGGTGATTAGAAATCTTTTTATCACAGTGTGACTGATGTCAAGTCTTGCTTTTGTTGCCCGGTTTTGTGTGTCCCATTTTATGCTCATTTCTTCCTTCTTGAGTGTTTTTTCCAATCTAAACTTATTTTATTTAAAATGATCCATTTATTGAGTCGAAGGTTGTATATTCAGAATACTCACTTGACAGGTGATGCTGCATCATAAATAATAGAATGAAACAGAGACCTATCTTTTTATATTTTAAAATCTTTAATGACATATAGACTTGTAATCTGTTTTGGGGGGAATGGAATATTCTTTCTTTGTTTTGTTTTGTTTTGTTTTGTTTTGTTTTGTTTTGTTTTGTTTTTCGAGGTAGGGTCTCACTCTGGCTCAGGCTGACCTGGAATTCACTATGTAGTCTCAGGGTGGCCTCGAACTCATGGCGATCCTCCTACCTCTGCCTCCCGAGTGCTGGGATTAAAGGCGTGCACCACCATGCCCGGCTGGAATATTCTTTCTTTAGTTATGTAAGATATCCTAATATTCTTTAACTGTGTAAGATAGCCCTAATATTAAACTCATCATTTTAACCATTTTTTAAAATTTGTTTATCATTTTTATTTCTTTATTTGAGAGCGACAGAGAGAGAGAGAGAGAGAGAGAGAGAGAAAGAGAGAGAGAGAGTGAGAAATAGGCAGATAGAGAGAGCGAAAGAGAATGGGCACGCCAGGGCTTCCAGCCACTGCAAACGAACTCCAGACGCACGTGCCCCCTTGTGCATCTGGCTAACGTGGGTCCTGGGGAATTGAGCCTCGAACCAGGGTCCTTAGGCTTCACAGGTGAGCACTTAACCGCTAAGCCATCTCTCCAGCCCATTTTAACCATTTTTAAGTGTGCAGTTCAGTGGCATTACATACCTTCACATCATGTGTGGCCATCACAACTATTCATCCACAGAATAGTTTCATCTTCCTAAACTGAAATTTTGGAAGTATTAAATAACCTCCCAGTTCTTGACAACCCCCCCCCCCCGCACCCACTTTACTTTCTGTCCTTATGAATTTGACGACTGTTGAAGGTGAGATCATACAGCCTTTGTCCTTTTGTGACTGGCCTATTTCACCCTTCTGTTGTCTACCTTTTTGCTGCATGGTGTTTTGGCTCTCTGTGTTCTATAGCCATGGGAATTAAAGTGGATGCCCTGCTTTTAATTCTGAGGGCTTGCTTCTCAGTTTTCAAAAATACACTTTCATTTCTGGTTCTTCAACTATCAAACATTTGCTGTTAAATGCTGGTGGCTCTCCAGTATTGCAGATCCTGTTAGGGTTAATTCAGACCCCTAGTTCTGAACCCTTCCCCCATGACTTGGTAGGAAAGGTAGAGTTGAGCTGTTAGTGCATTCGTATTAATTACATGCCCATGAGTTCCACTGGGCCTGAGAGCATTCAGACTTTGTTGTGAATCTCCCACAGTCTAGAGAAATGTTTCAATGCAACATGGATGTGGACCTTAAGTTCCCAGGTGGCTTGGAAACCAAAGAGATCCTGGGCAGGATTGTATCTTTAAAGTTCCTCCATGGAAGAAAAACTCCACTTCCTGTCTTGACTTGAAAAAGTCCAGGGAAGCACTTTGACTGCCTTGACTTGGGTCACTTGACTCTCCATCCTATCGCTGTGGGCAAATGTTGAGGTGCTGTGATTGGCCCAGCCTGGCCCATGAGCCTGACATGGTGTCTGTCACAGGGTGCTCTCCAACAGCATTGCCACCCCACAGAACTGCTGACCTCACTTTGTAGGGGAATAGGCTTCCAGGTGAGCGTATCCTAGGAGATACAACCTCATGGTGACTCTGTGTTAGCTACTTTAATGTAGCTGTGACCAAGTACTTGAGAGGAGAGTTTATGAAAGCAGATTAATTTTAGCTTACACTTTCAGAAGGTTCAAGCTATGACTGACCACATGAGCTTGGTGCAGAACATCATGGGAATAGACACTTATAGCAAAGAGCTATACACATCAGATCAACTAGGAAAAAAGGGGCAACACAGGAAAGGACCAGGGCAAGACATAGTTTCAAGTACAATCCCCTAGTGAAACACTTCCAATTAGGTTCCACCTCCTAGCTTTCACCCCCTTCCAATCAAGCTATTAAATGAATCAGTCAAGGTATTAATCCATTCATTAGGTCAGAACTTTGGTAACCTAATGTCTCTCAAAATACCCTTTCAAACACACCCAGAAGTATGCTTCACTAACCCCCTAGATGTTTCTTTCTTTCTTTTTTTAAATTTAGACTTTTTTTTTTAATACAAAAGGGTTGCACACATAGATACCCTTTTCCTTTTCCCAATTCTACTGAAGGTTTTTGGTGGGTTTATTGGTATCCATTGAGAGCCTCAATCAATCTAAGAGGCCTCAGCCAGCCTCTGCAAGGATGGAGGAAACATGGTATCTTAGGCTATTCTCACCCATCCTGAGGTCTCGCACTCTTTTGCCCCCTCCTTTCCCCGATGCTCCCTAAGCCTTGGTGGGCACGACAGAGATATGATTTAGTGCTGTTTTCTCTGTAGATTCTGGGTCTCTGCTTGCATGAGGCTTGAATGACCACAGGGTCTGTTGCCATTTCCTTGGAACTGGTTTTCAGGCTAGTTGTGAGAGCATTATTCATGTCACTACTTCCCCTGTAATCACTCTGGCCCTGGGCAGATGAGGTGGAGGTGACCCATCTCTTGGAAGACAGTTGGCTCTCTCTTCTTGATAAATTAATGTATCCTTGTTCTCCCCAGTATTTCCTCCATCTGTAAAATAGAAGAGATTCTCCAACTAAAACTGAGAATGGTTTGAATAAAAGGGGATAAGCCCAGTCATTCAAAAGATATACTGATGTGTATATCCATTCTTCTTAGAGAGCAGTGAAAGTTCTCTCTGGAGCCTACTGGTTTCCTATTCTAGGGAATCTGGATTGGTTCCCAGAGCCAGATGTGAGTTCACCCCCACTGAGCTGGTTTCATGTCCAATCCGTGAGCAGTTGGTTACTTATATCAGCTGTGTGCCACTATTGCACAAATGTTCACTTCTTGCTTGGCTGGTTGATTTTGTAACAGGAGTATCTCCTGCTTAATCAATCAGTTGGCAACTATAATTTTCCAGCTGCTCTCATAGCACTTTCCAGCACTATGAAGGCTAGCCTGCCGGGAACTGGATTCCCTCTCAGGTCTAGCATGATCACTTGATGTCCTATGGTTACAGGCTGTGGTGATTTCAGCAATAGGGACTTACTTTTTAGTTCTTGCAAGTAACTAAGTGTTTTAGCAATAGCCTGTATTCTTTTGGGGACCTCATGTCTCTCTGACCAATAGCTCACTGTAGGAAGAAACCCTATTCTGGCCTTGGGAATTACTAATCAGTGCCCTTGGTTTTATGGTAATGCTT
Organism: Jaculus jaculus; assembly: GCF_020740685.1. NCBI lineage: Eukaryota > Metazoa > Chordata > Mammalia > Rodentia > Dipodidae > Jaculus > Jaculus jaculus. The sequence goes on along the minus strand of NC_059114.1, from coordinate 129,022 downwards.
TCTTTACCTTTTATGGAACTTTTCTGTTTGTAATCCCCTGCTTCTTATTGAGGTTAATGACTTGTAGAGTTGTATCCCAGAAGAAGGTTTCTATGGGATTGATTTTTTTGTTTTTTTAAGGTAGGGTCTCACTCTAGCCCATGCTGGCCTGGAATTTACTATGTAGTCTCAGGGTGGCCTCAAACTCACAGAGATCCTCCTACCTCTGCCTCCCAAGTGCTGGGATTAAAGGTGTGCACCACCACACCTGGCTATGGGATTGATTTGTGTTGCCATTAGTTTTTGTGTATCTCTCACACAATACTTCTCCTCTTCCTCTACCCCCTAGGCCTTTACATACCTTTCTTTTCTCCTTCCTTCCTTCCTTCCTTCCTTCCTTCCTTCTTTCCTTCCTTTTCCCTCCCTTCCTCCCTCTCTCCCTCCTTTCTTTCTTTCGTTTTGCTGATCATTGACTTGTCCAGTAGCCCTTCATTCCTTTACTCCCTATTTTTTCCCTTTTCTGTCTTCATTCTAATGCCATGTCCATATTGACATGGACCAGGTGAGGAACTGCATAAGAGAGAGTTCATTGGCATTTGTCTTTCTGATCATGATCAGCATGATTTTTTCCAAGTACCTCCATTATCCTGAAGACTTATTGTTTCATCTTTCCTTACCACTCAGTAGAATGCCATTGTGTATATGTATCACATCTTCATTAACAATTCATTTGTTGATGGGCTTTTGGTCTGCTTCCAGTTCCTGGTATTGTGAACACAACAGGAATAAAAGTGGTTGAGTGTGTGTCTCTGTGCTATACAGTATCAGGATATATGCTCAAAAGAGGCAGAGCTGGGTCTAATGGTAGATCTGTTTTCAGCCTTTTCAGGAGTGTCCATACTAATTTCCATAGTGACTGTAAAAGTTTGCACTCCCACCAGCAGTGGGTGAGGGATCCTCTTTCTTCACACCCCTGCTAGCATGTGCTTTCATTTGATCTTTCTTTCTTGTTTTGTTTTTCCAGGTAGGGTCTCACTCTAGCTCAGGCTGACCTGGAATTCATTATGTATTCTCAGGGTGGCCTCGAACTCATGGCAATCCTCCTACTTCAGCCTCCCGAGTGCTGGGATTAAAGGTGTGTGCCACCATACCTGGATGGGGTTTTTTTTTTTTTTTTTTTTCATTTTTAAAATATTTTATTTATTTGAAAGAGAGAGAGAATAAGAATGGATGGGCACACCAGAACTCCAGACTCATGTGCCTCCATTTGCATATGGTTTATGTGGGTACTGGGGAATCAAACCTGAGTTTTTGGGCTTTGCAGGCAAGTGCCTTAACAGCTAAGCCATCTCTCCAGGCTGTCATTTGATGGTTGCCATTCTGACCAGAGTGAAATAGAATCTCATAGTCGTCTTAACTTGCATTTCCCTGATGAGTAGGCGTTTAATGGCCATTGCATTTTTTCTTTTTTTAATTTAATTTTTTTTTTTTTTTTAGAGAGAAAGAGACAGAGAGAGATAGAGAAGATTGCTAGTGTCTCAGCCATCATAGTTGAAGCCCAGACATTTGTGCCTCCTAGTGGGCATGTGCAGCCTTGCACTTGCCTCATCTTTTGTGCTTCTGGCCTATGGGGAATCTGGAGAGTCGAACATGGGTCCTTAGGCTTTGCAGGCAAGCACCTTAACTGCTAAGCCAGCTGTTCAGCTCCATTTCTTCCTTTGAGAACTTTGTTCAATTCCCTGAACCCCCCTTTTTTTTCCAAGGTAGAGTTTTACTATAGCTCAGGCTGACCTGGAATTCACTATGTAGTCTCAGGGTGGCCTCAAATTCATAGCAGTCCTCCTACCTCTGCCTCCCACATGCTGGGATTGAAGGTGTGTGCCACCATGCCAGGCGCCCTGCCCCAGTTTTTGAGTGGGTGCTTATTTATTTATTGGTTTTACAAGGTAGGATTTTGCTCTAGCTCAGGCTGACCTGGAATTTACTATGTAGTCTCAGGGTGGCCTTGAACTCATGGTTATCCTCCTACCTCTGCTTCCAGAGTGCTGGGATTAAAGGCATGTGCCACCACACCTGGCTAAGTTCTTTGTAGATTCCAGATATTACACCTGTGTTGGAGGTATTGCTGGTGAAGATTTTCTCACATTCAGTAGATTGTCTATCGACTCTGTTGATGGTTTGCTGCTGATCTGTAGGATAAGCTTTTATTTTCATGAGGTCCCAGTTCTTCGGTGTTTGCCTAATTCCCTGGGCAACTGGAGTCTTGTTGAGAAAGTCTTTCCCTATACCTATATCTTGGAGTGTTCTCTCTACTTTCTCTTCTAGTTGATTTAGAGTTTCAGGTCTTATATTAAGGTTCTTGATCCATTTGGAAATGATTTTAGTGCAAGATGAGAGGAGGGGATCCAAACTCAATCTTCTGCATGTGGCTATCCAATTTCTCCAGCACCATTTGTTGAAAATGCTGTCTTTACTCCAATGAGCACTCTTGGCCACTTTGTCGAAGATCAGGTAGCTGTAGCTATTCAAGCTCATACCTGGATCTTCAATTCTATTCCATTGATTGATGTGTCTGTTTTTATGCCAGTGCCATATTGTTTTTATTACCACTGCCTTATAGTATAGCTTTAAATCAGGTATGGTGATAACACCAGAAGTGTTCCTTTTGCTGAATACATTTCTTGGCTATCTGAGGCCTTTTGTGCTTCCATATGTTTTTTGAGACTTTTTTCTAATTCTGTGAAGAATGTTGCTGGAATTTTGTTTTGTTTTTTTGTTTTATCGAGGTAGGGTCTCACTCTGGCTCAGGCTGACCTGGAATTCACTATGTAGTCTCAGGGTGGCCTCGAACTCACGGCGATCCTCCTACCTCTGCCTCCCGAGTGCTGGGATTAAAGGCGTGCGCCACCACGCCCGGCATGTTGCTGGAATTTTGATTGGAGTTGCATTTAATCTATATGTTACTTTTGGTAGGAAGACTATTTTAACAATATTAATTCTTCTAATCCATGAGCATGGAAGGTCATTCCATTTTCTCCATGTCTTCCTCCATTTCTTTCTTCAATGTTTTTATGTTTTCATTGTATATGTCTTTTACTTCCTTGGTTAGGGAGAGTCCAGTGTATTTGATTTTTTTGTGACTATTGTAAAGGGGATATCTTCTCTGATTTCTTTTACCATATTGTTATCAATGGTATATATGAAGGCCAGTGATTTTTGTGTGTTCATTTTATATCCTGCCACTTTGCTGAAAGTGCTTATCACTTGTAGTAGTTTTTTAGTGGAATGTTTTTGGACCTGTTAGGTATAGAACCATGTTATCTGTGAATAGAGCTAGTTGACTTCTTCCTTCCCAATTTGTAACCTTTTTATTTCCTTCTCTTGTCTTATTATTTGAGTTAAGACTTCAAATACTATTCTGCCTAGTTTCTGACCTTAATGATAATACTTTGAAATTTTTTCATTTAGTATGATATAGGCTTTAGGTATGTTGGATATTTCCTTCATTATGTTGATATATGGTCCCTCTATCCCTATCTTTTCTTTTGGTTTTGCAAAGAAGGGTATTACTCTAGCCCAGGCTGACCTGGAATTCACTATGTAGTCTCAGTGTAACCTTAAACTCATGGTGATCCTCTTATCTCTGCCTCCTGAGTGCTGAGATTAAAGGCGTGTGTTACCACACCCAACTTTTTTTTTTTTAGGCAAGCCAAACAAACTGGCCTTTAAATGTGTGTGTGTGTGTGTGTGTGTGTGTGTGTGTGTGTGTGTGAGAGAGAGAGAGAGAGAGAGAGAGAGAGGGAAAGAAAGAGAGAGAACAGCAAGAGAGGGAGAGAGACGCAGAGAGAAAATTGGTGTGCTAGGGCCTTCAGTCACTATAATTGAACTCCAGACACATGCACCACCTTGTGTGCATGTGTGATCTTGTGTGCATGTGTCACCTTGTGCATCTGGCTAACATGGCACCTGGAGAGTCGAACGTGGGTCCTTAGGCTTTGCAGGCAAGCACCTTAACCACTAAGTCATCTCTCAGTTCATCAGGTATATTTGTCTGGTTTGGGTATTAATGTAATGCTGGCTTCATAGAAGGAATTAGGAAGTGTTTTCTTCTTTTCAATTGTGTGGAGTAACTTGAGAAAAATTGGCTTTAGATCTTCAATGAATGTTTGATAGAATTCAGCAGTAAAACCATCTTGTCCTGGGCTTTTGTTGTTGTTGTTGTTGGGAGTCTTTTAATTACAGTTCCAATGTCATTTGAAGTTATATCTCTATTCAGTTATATTTTATCAGTTTTGGTAGCTGGTATAGTTAAAGAATTTATCTAGTTCTTCTAGATTTTCTAATTTGTGGAGCATGGATTTTTGAAATATGTCTTGATAATTCTCCCAATTCTGTTCTAACATCTCCTTTTCCATTTCTGATCTTATTGATTTGAGCCTTATCTTTTTTCTTTTTGATCAAATTGGCTAGGGGGTTTATCAATCTTGTTTACTTTTTCTAGGAACCAGCTCTTTGATTCATCAATTTTTAATTATTTTTTATTTCCAATTCATTGATTTCTGCTCTGATCTTGATTATTTCCTTATGTCCGGTACTATCGGGTTTGGATTGTTCTTGTTTTTCCAATGTCTTCAGTAGATGGTTAAGTTGTTGACTTGAGATTTCTCTGTTTTTGTAATGAAAGCATTTACTGCTATAAGCTTCTCTCTGAAGACTGCCTTCATTTAGTCCCTTAAGTTTTGCTATGTTGTGCTTTCATTATTTCCCAGTTACAGAAATTTGTTAATTATTTTTATTTTTCATTAACAATTTCCATGATTGTAAACAATATCCAATGGTAATTCCCCCCTCCAGCACTTTCCCCTTTGAAACTCCACTCTCTATCATATCTCCTCCTGCTCTCAGTCAGTCTCTCTTTTATTTTGATGTCATGATCTTTCCTCCTATTATGATGGTCTTGTGTAGGTAGTGTCAGGCATTGTGAGGTTATGGATATCCAGGCCATTTTGTGTCTGAAGGAGCATAGTGTAAGGAGTCCTACCTTTCTTTTGGCCCTTACATTCTTTCTGCCACCTCTTCTACAATGGACTCTGAGTCTTAGAAGGTATGACATAGATATTTCAGTGCTGAGTACTCCTGTCACTTCTCAGCACCACGGTGCCTTCTGAGTCATCCCAAGGTCACTGCCATCTGAAAAGAGAAGGTTCTCTAACCAAAAGTGAGAGTAGCATTAATATATGGGTATGAACATTAAGAAAAGTGCTTACTGGGCAGTTTGATGAGCATAGTATATACATTTAGCCAGACAGCAGCAGACGTTACACCCCTAGGGCTCATAACTACCCCTGTTGTAGGCTTCAGTATCAGGGATGTATTCCCTCCCATAGAGTGGGCCTCCAGTCAAATTAGAGGGTGGTTGGTTTCTCCCATAACAAATGTGCCACTATTGCACCTGTTGGCTCATTTGGCCTGACTGGCCATAGTTCCAAAAGTTTCTTTAATTTCATTTTTGATTTCTTCTACTACCCTTGCATTATTTAAGAGTGAATTGTTAAGCCTCAAGGTACAGGTGGATTTTTTGTTGTTTCTATTGTTGTTAATCTATAGCTTTATTGCATTGTGGTCTGATATAGTGCATGAAATTATGTTGATTTTCCTGAATTTTTGAGACTTTTTTTTGTTTTGAGGCAGGATCTCACTCTAGTCCAGGCTGACATATAATTCACTATATAATCTCAGGGTGGCCTTGAACTCATGACAATCCCCTGCCTCCTGAGTGCTGGGATTAAAGACATGTGCCACCATGCCTGGCTTATGTTATTGTTTAATTCTCTTATTTCATGGTTAATTTTCTGCTTAGATGATCTTTGTAAGGATAATAGTGGAGTATTCAAGTTTCCTACTATAATTGCATTGAGGGTTATTTTGCTTTATTGTCCAAGAGAATTTGTTTCATAAAATTTTGTGCTCCAGTATTTGGTGCATATAAGTTTATGATTATAATATCTTCTTGTTGTAGTAGTGATCCTTTGATGAGCATGAAGTGGCCTTCTTTTTCTCTCTTGGTTATTTTTGGTTTGAAGTCCATTTTGTCAGTACAGCCACCATTGCTTGTTTCTTATTTCCATTCGCTTGGAATATCTTTTTCTGTCTTTTCACCCTAAGGTAGTGTCTATCTTTATGGGTAAGGTGGGATTCCTGTAGACAACAAATGGATTGGATCATTTTTTTGATCCAGCTTTTAAGCCTGTGTCTTTGATTGGAGCATTAAGGCCATTAATGTTTAGAGTTATAACTGTGAGATGTGAGTTAATCCCTGTCAAATTGGAGGCTTTGTGGAGTTTGGTGTTTTCTTGGACTTTATGTCTGTTCTGCTTATGGTTGCTATTTTTACTGCTTGTAGACTCTTGAGTGTGCTGATTGTTCATCCTTTAGATTGAGTTATTCTTATTTTCTGTAGGATTAGCTTAGTGCTCATACAATCATATAGCTGGCCTTTATCATAGAAAATTTCTCTTTCACCTTCAATTATGAGGGATAATTTTGCTGGTTATAGTATTTTGGGTTGGCAGCCATGGTCTTTTAGGATTTGAAATGCTCCATTCCAATTCCTTGTGGCTTTTAGAGTTTCCATTGAAAAAGTTAGAGGTAATTCTGATGGTTTTACCTTTATGTGTAACAAGCTATTTATCTCTTGCAGTTTTTAGAACCATTTTTTTGTTTGTTTGTTTTCAGTGTTGGGATTTTTAACTATAATGTCATGTGGGGAATTTCTTCTCTGCTCCTGCCTTTTTGGTATTTTGAGTACCTCTTGTACTTTGATGGGGCTCTCTTTTGTGAGTTTAGGGAAATTTTCTTGATGATTTTGTTGAATATGTTCTCTATGCCTTTAATCTGTATTTTTCCCTTTCTTGCAGACAAAGATCCAAATATTTGGACTCTTTAAGGTATCCCACATTTCCCTTATATTCTGTGTATATGGTTTTTGGAATTTAACATTGTGGAATGCTGGACTGTTTCCTCTGTGTCATCCTCATGTTCTGAGAATCTATGCTCCATATGGTCTATTCTATGGGTGAGGCTTCCTTAGGAGCCTTAAAAAAAAAGAGTTATTTTATTGTTGCTATTACATTTTTTTCAGCATCTACATCTCTTTGTGAAATTTCAATTTCAATTTCATTTCTTTCTTTTTTTTTGTTTTTTGTTTTTTGAGGTAGGGTTTCATTCTAGCACAGGCTGACCTGGAATTACTATGTAGTCTCAGGGTGGCCTTAAACTCACAGCAATCCTTCTACCTCTGCCTCCTGAATGCTAGGATTAAAGGTGTGTGCCACCATGCCCAGCTTCATTTTTTTTCAATTATATCATTTTTTTTTTCTGGATGAGAAAGAGAAAGAGAGAATTGGTGCACCAGGGCCTCCAGCCACTGCAATTGAGCTCCAGATGCATGTGCCACCTCGTGCACATGTACAACCTTGTGTGCTTGCATCACCTTGTGCATCTGACTTACTTGGGACATGGACAGTTGAACATGGGTCCTTAGGCTTCACAGGCAAGCACCTTAACCACTAAGCCATCTCTCTAGCCAAAATATTTTTTTTTATTTGAAAGAGAGAAAGAATGGGCGCACCCGGGCCTCTAGCCACTGTAAACGAACTCCAGATACATGTACCACCTTGTGCATCTGGCTTATGTGGGTTCTGGGGAATTGAATTTAGGTCCTTTGGCTTTGAAGGCAAGTAAGTGCCTTAATTACTAAGCCATCTCTCTAGCCCCCTCATTTCTTTTTAGAAATATTTTTATTTATTTACAAGCAGAGAGAGATGGAAGAGAGACAGGGATAGAATTGGCATGTCAGAGCCTCCAGCTGCTGCAAACAAACTCCAGACATATGTGCCACTTGTGCATCTGGCTTTACTTGGGTACTGTAAAATTGAACCTTGGTCCTTAGGCTTTGAAGACAAGTGCCTGAACCACTGAGCCATCTTTCCAGCCCATTTTTTTTCCATTTCTTTCCTTTCTTTCTTTCTTTCTTTTTTTTTGTTTTTTGTTTTTCAAGGTAGGCTTTCTTTCTAGCCCAGGCTGACCTGGAATTCACTATGTAGTCTCAGGGTGGCCTTGAACTCGTGGTGATCCTCCTACCTCTGTCTCCCCAATGCTGGGATTAAAGGCGTGCACCACCACACCTGGCTTTTTGTTGTTGTTGTTGTAATTGTCGTTCTTTAGCCCCGGCTGACCTGGAATTCACTATGTAATCTCAGGGTGGCCTCAAACTCACGGCAATCCTCCTATTTCTGCCTCTGGAATGCTAGGATTAAAGGCAAATGTTACCATGCCTAGCTTTTTGGTGTTGATTTTCTTCATCCAACCATGCTTTAAAATCTTTTGTGAGTTGTCTGTTTCAGTTCTCAACTAATTTTCCATCCTTTTATTCATGGCCTCATTAAGTTCATTGAGTATACTTACCATAGCTTCATTTTGGGGTTTTAAGGCTGGAGTTTCCTCTGTGTTTGCAATGGAAGCTTCCATTATGGGGCTAGGTGACATAGGTGGGGATATTTTGGCTTGGTGTCTTGTATTCTTTGTTTTGCCTTAGGTTTGCCCATCTTGAGGTCCTTATCTTGTTTTGCCAGGACTCTGGCAATTATCATCTCTTGTGGAATGTGCCTTGATTGCCTTGTTCAGATTTGGTCAAGGTAGGAATGAGAAGGTGGCATATTCACAGGTTTTGACTGGGTGCTCTTGAGCTTGAGCAGGTCATTCTTGTGTATTTACTCTCCTGGGAATTCTGGGTGGGGCCCTGGAGTGCCTGGTTAACTCAACCACTAGGGAGGGAACTGTTGTTTCTCTGGCACTCACTTCCTGGTCCTTGGTGGTAGACTTGGCTATGGCAACTGGTGGAAGGCAGGGCAAGGGGATAGCAGGGATCCTACTTGGGGCATTGAATCTCAGTCACTGTGGCTATGGTGCCTGCCTGAGTCATGAGTTTGAGGTAAGATGATTGCAGGCGGATCCCTGGTAGGACCCTGTCATAACACATCTACTGTGGGGATCTGGAGGTTCCCTCCAACCCCACCAGGGAACAGGAATCCAAGGCATGGTCTGAGCTGCCCCACAGGAGCTGCTGGGGAACCAGGGGGCAGGAAACTGGGAGTCCAGGCCTACTCATGCACACATGCAGGGTCCCAGTAGATGTTTCTTAATACAATGAAGGTGACAATCAAAATGAAGCAACATAGATGCTGGGATTACAGGAAAAGAAACTGAGGCTCAGAGTAGGGTTAGACTTGTGAGCTATTGCTATGACTATAGTTAACACTAAAGTTCTGGTCTACATAGCACCAACCCCTTTCAGAAGCCTTCCTGGCTTGGCTGAGAAAGGCTTAGGGTTGGGGACCACTTCATGTCACTGAGAGTGAGACCAGGCTTCCCTGTGTCCCTGTTCCCGGTGTCCAGAACAGAGCTTCAGTCAAGTGCTTGGTGCATAACTATCAGAATTTAATAGCTCTCTAGGTGAGTCCCTGGCCTTTGCCCAGGTTTGTGGAGTACATGGTGTGAGGCCTTTGCCCAGCTTCTTTCTCAGTGAAGCAAGCCCACTATGCCTTTAGCTCCCTGATTCTGGACGGCGCCCCCAGAGCCAGGCCGGCTTCGTCAGCTACTAATGTGAATGGTCCTGGCTGTCCCTTTGCCTTGTGCCCAGCTGTCATGGAGACTTCAGTCTGCAGGTTAAGGATGGAACTGTTCCTCTTGCCCAAGAAAAGGCCAGGTGCTACTTCATAATAGCCAATGGCAACATTGATTCTGGAAATTATTAACATTTATAAGTGTTTGTGGTACCCTGGCATGACTGTGCCATGCATGGCTGGTGATTCAGAGGAGTACATGAAGAAAAAACAAGACTTATAAATGAGAACCTGCCAAAATGCACCATTAAGGAGATTTATACCGATCCTTAAATATTAGAGATTAATTTTTTGAAAACATCTATAAAATAAGAGATTTATACCTGAAATAATACTGTATGCTGTGAAAGGAAGGGATTAGGTCAATTTATTCATGTATTAGTCAAAAACTCAATTTCATATATTGTGCAGAAAAATTAAAATTAGTTCTGCATTTTATTACAAATTATGCAGTCTCTATATATGGAAATAAATAATTGATAGCATTACAAATACTTAATCTAGAAAATATTTATTAGGTATAGACAACTCATTTTTTATGTGTTTTGTTGAGAACAATATTGCACATTTTAAAAAATTAATGACAACATTTTCAGGAAAAAATTGACATCCTAACTCTTTTGTTTAATGTCACATCTAAGCCTAGGACATGCTGTGGGCAGCAGGATATTCAGGATCTTGACTCTGGTTATAGACAAGCTGAGGGTCTCTGGTGCTGGCTTCCTGCTTCAGCCTGGGAGTGTATTTGGAGAGTGCCATTATATTGTTTTTGTTCTTCAAGCACTGTGGATTGTAATTTTTTAATTTATTTTATTTTATTTGCAAACAGAGAGAGAAGAGAGATAGGGAGACTGAGAGAATGGGTACACTAAGGCCTCTAGCCACTACAAACAAACTCCAGACATATATGCCACTTTGTGCATATGGCTTTACATGGGTACCAGGGAATTAAATCCAGGTCGTTAGCTTTGCAAGCAAGTGCCTTCACTGCTGAGCTATCTCTCCAGCCCTGGACTGTAATTTTATAATAACTGTTTCTGACCTAGTATTTGAGAAAGCACCAAGTAATAAGATTTGTGGGTATATTTGCAGAGCCAAGAAATTAATGCTTACCAACTCCTAGACTAGGAAATTATGGAGCCCATGGATTATCTAGGGCCTATCTCAGGTCCCTGGCTCTGTGCCTGGAAGAAAAGTGGGAATTGGGCTTTTTCCTAAGGTCAGTGGCCTCCAGCTCTGCAGATGGCTTAGCCTGCCCTTCTAGGGCAGGTGGCCCTAGCACTCCTTGCTTTATAGTGGCCCTGTGAGCAGATGCCCAGCCTTTTCCTGGAGCTTATCCTTGCCCTGGGCTCACCTATGTCATCCACCCCAGACCTAGAATGAGGGAGTTGAGGAGCCGATGGGCTCCCTGCCCCACAGTCACTATATATATGTGCTGTGTTCTGGGCTGGGCCCCTATCTATTCTTTGCCCTCTGCCCTTGCTGTGTGCATGATTGACCAGGCAGACATTCAGTAGAACCTGATGGAAGTAGCCTGCAAGTCATGTCCTTACATACGACCCCATCCTGGGGAGCACCTGGATTGAAGAAATAAAAAACTTCCATGTATTAAAAAAATGTTTTGTGCCTAGTGGAAGTACTGCTTCTATGTATAGAAAAAAATGCTTAAAATGAAAACCAAAACAATTTTCAAAAACACCATGGCATTAATTATTTTTCTTTACTAATGAAAACATGCCTTTGCAAGCAGCAGTCTCTCCTTTTCCACATACTGAGTGGGTAGAGCTTGGGGGGTCCTTAGAAGCCTGGCTCAGGGGAGGGTGGCTAGGGAGCTGGGCAAAGGGCCTCTTGTATAGCAGCCCCAGGAGCTGGGTTGGTGGCTCTCAGCCCCATTGTCCCTTGAGTGAAATAGGATTGACGGCTTCCCACCCTGTGGCTACTGAGTGTGGGTTCTGGATCTGCCCTAAATTGGATATGCTAGGTAGGGGCTATTAGAAGGCATGAGATCAGCAAGGGTAGAGAGAGCTGGACATGCAGGAGTCACCAGGTATGGTAGTTTGAGTAGATGGCCCCCAATATATTCAGTGTTTTATTACAGGTTGTAATTTAGGTCGGTAGCCAATTGGCTGGAGGAGGTGTCACTGGGCTGGATCCAGCCTTAAGGTATGGTGGCGGATTTGAGATTCCAATCTAAAGATATGCAAAATGTGCTGTGTACTTACTTTTCTCTCTCTGGTTGGACCTGTGAAAGCAGGCCAGTTTCTTCTGCCATTATGGAACTTCCCCTGGATCTGTAAGCTTCAACAAATCTCTTCCTCCTTAACTATGCCTGGTCTGAAAGTTCATCTCAGGGAATGTGAAGCTGTCTGCAATGCCAGGTGAGTGGTCATTAGGTTCAGGGAGTAGGGAACACAAGAGCTTGACTGGTAGGCCACAACAGGAAAGGGACAAAGGCTGTGAGCTTTGTTTCCATCCCAACATTCAGTACATGGGATAGCAGGATAGCCATGCCTTTGAACTAGTCTGACCAGATAGAGGGTCCACATCTCCCAACTCTGTAGTTTAAAGTTCTTCTCTGTCCTGCAGGGTTGCTGATCCTTGCTCCAATTAGCTCTTCTCTGTGGCTCACTTTCATGAGGTTCAGGTCTACAGAAGTTGGTGGACCTCTAGCTCAGGCATTTATGAAAAAGAGCTATTTCTACCTATGTCTTCTCCTGGAACCCTCAAACACTTTCCATTACTCCACATTTGTGTCCATTGAAAAATCAACTTGTTCACTATCTTCTGTGTCAGGCAGGATTATGTCCAAATAATAAAATAGTCCCAAATTTCAGGGTCTTACAGCAACAAGGAAGATCTCAAGCTAACTGGAACTCATCTATTATAAGCCAATGGATGCGTAGTGTGGTGGTTTGAATTAGATGCTCCTCATAAATTCATGTGTTCTGAATGATTAATACCCAGGTAATGGCAATTTGGTAGGCGGAGCCATGCCTGGAGGAGGTGGATTGTTGAGGGTGGGCTTAAGGGCATTATAGCCAGCTCCCCCTTGCTAGACTTTGGCTTTTTTTTTTTGTTTATTTTATTTATTTATTTGAGAGCAACAGACAGAGAGAGAGAGAAAGAGGCAGAGAGAGAAAGAATGGGCACGCCAGTGCTTCCAGCCACTGCAAATGAACTCCAGACACATGCGCCCCCTTGTGCACCTGGCTAACGTGGGTCCTGGGGAATTGAGCCTCGAACCAGGATCCTTAGGCTTCACAGGCAAGCGCTTAACCGCTAAGCCATCTCTCCAGCCCCACTTTGGCTTTTTTGCTGCTGTTTCCATCTGCTGTGGTGGGGCTGATGTCCAGCCTGTGCTCATGCCATGTTTTCCCTTGCTGTCATGGAGCTTCCCCTTAAGACTGTAAGCCAAAATAAACAATGTTTCTCCCATAAGCTGCTTTTGGTCAGGGGCTTTGTGCCAGCAATATGAAGGTAAATACAATACCCAGAATCCTTTCGGATGTCCATAGAGTCTGAGCAGAGGGACCCTGTAGGCCTCACATCATCAACTATACACATAATATGCTCCACTCTTGTCCAACTCAAAGGCCAGAATATACACACAGTTATGTGACAAAATGCTGGCTTTGTAGGACTTCAGAGGCATCCTTGAAATTGTTGGACTGCAATAACAGGTATTTCCATGACCCTTTGGGACCCTTCCTTGGCAGACCCAATAGCAGCCCTGACTCACCACAGACAAGTGCAGCAAAAACCTCAGCCCCTGGCCATAGATACCCAATCCTTGTGTTCCATTGTCCTTGTCTGGCATAGGAACTACAGACAAGGCTAGGTCAGAGATATAGCAGAGCTCAGCTCCATCTACAAGATGCTATAGCTCTGTTCCTGACACCATCTGAGGCTATTTTGTATTGTAGTCAGGCTTTGGGTATCTGTTCTTATTCATTTATTCATTCATATTATATCCATTCATTCATGTTCAAACATTCCCCAGAACCCCAGCTGCATACTCTGGCAGGTGGGTCTCTTGGGAGGGGGAGGGTGTTGGTCCCATTAATCATCTTCAGTTCAGGGCCTGGGGATTCAGAGAAAGCCTCCCTGACCTGCACTGACATCTGGGAACAGGACAATATGGATCCCCTGGGAGTGAGATGAGTTGTGCCTTGGAGGAAGGGACTCCAGAAGGGACCTTTGACATCCTGCAAGATCCTGATGTGGAGGGGCAGGAAAGGGACCACAGAGTGGGACCCTAGGGGGAAGCTCTGCTGTGTGGTTCTGTTTTGGTCAGTAAAGTCTCCCCTGTCTTAGCCTCCTGGACCATCAGGACATGAGGTGGTATCTGCATCTCTACTAGCTCCTTCTAGGACCTAGACTCAGGGTCCTGTGCCAGGTGCCTCCTAAAGAAGAATGGGGCTCAGAGGAACCTGGCCTTGAAATAGCCCAGCATGACTTACTTGGAAGACATGCATGTGGGGAGCTAGCCTTAACATGGGCTGATTTCAGCCTATGTGCTAGTAAAGGGAAGAAGTCTGGTCTGCTGCCCAGGATACCTTTGCTTCCCCCACCTACCTGCTCACAGGTCTGATCGCACTAGAAACAGCTCTCAGCCTGGTATAGTTTTATTGTCTTTGATAAGGCTGCTGTTCCAACCAGGTACAGGAGCTGAGGGATCAGCCAAGCCTGGGGATGTTTGTTGGTTGGGATGGGGTCAGAAGCTCCACAGATCCAACTTCGCAAGGTTTAGGTTCCTATTCTTGCCTGTCACTCTAGCTCCTACGGTCTGTCCCACAGCATAGGCATCTGTCCAGCCCAGAACTCATCTTCCACTTCAGGCTGAGATCCTTTACATATTCCTTAGGGCAAGAGGTCAGTCGCCCAGTAACAACCCAGCACATTTTCCTAGAATAGAGTGAAAGAGATACAGTCTCAGCTCAACTTGTGTGTCAGACACAAGTGACCTCACTCAAGTGACAGAGGACTTGGAAAGAGGCACAAAGTGCTTGTCACCCAGCCAGGTGGGAGATATTGCTCCTAGGTCCTCCACTGACACTGGGTGGGCTGAGGAGGACTTTGGGACCTTCTAGGTGTGGAAAGGGAAGATATTGAACAGAGAGGGACAGCCAGGACCAGAGGACAGTGCAAAGATGAAGGTGCAGATGTGAACTCAAGAGGGCAGATGCTATGCATGACAGGCAGATATGTGCATGCACACACATGCATGCAATATGCTCAGATACACAGGTACACACAGGCACCAAAAAGCACTGTTCTGTACAGACACACATGTATATAAATGCACACACAAGCAGCTTGCTTATAGATATGGTATGTTAGCCATGTAGCCATGTCACACATATGCACCCACACTGGCAGTGCACTCGTAGACACATGTATGCTCAGAACATGCTGTGAGCCTATGGCAAGGACAGCAGTGGTGGTAGGTGGCCAGAGCTGGCTTCTGGAATACTAATGAGTCCCTGGTAGATGAGTCTGACTCGCCTTCTCCAAAACCATAGGGTGGCTGTCAGCCCCTGGCTCTGGAAATGAGTCTGCAAGGCTCTCACATCTACTCTGCAGTGGATACGAGCCATGGGACATAACAGAGCTCTGCAGCATGGGACCCAAGGCTGATCGTGACTGGGTATATCCAAGTCCTGCAAGACTCACAATGTATATCCCATGCAACACAGAAGGAATAGAAGGGATAGGTAGAGGGCATGGGGTAGGATTCTGTGCTGCTGGTGGAAGATGAGCCTAAGTATTCCAGGCCTGGTTTGGGACCACAGTGGAGGCCTGGATGGGACTCATCACTTTAGGAAGGAAAAATCTGTTTCAGTGTCCCAAGGCTGACTTGGGCCCAGGCCTATAGTTTCCACAACTGTCCTGGCTAGACCATTTCAGGACCCTCTAGCAGGGCATGAGAGTTCCCAGGGTAGAGCTTCCAACTACACAGAAAAAGAAACTGCTTTGCTATTAAAATAATTATTTTTTGTTCTCCAAGAAACCAACAAATGTCAGCTTGTGGGAACTACCCCTACAGTAATGTATCCATCTGGTCCTTAGCTTCCAGCGAGCAAGGGCTGTCTTGGGCCAGGGTAGGATAGGTAGAGAAGGCTTCTAGACTGGACCAGGGTCTTCCTAGACACCTCCAAGTCCCCTTGGTCTCTGTCCCTGGCATTATAGGAGAGTGTAGTAAGTTTCCAGATAATGGCGAGTTCTGAGAGGCTGGCAAAAAGTGAGCTGGAGTTTGTGGGACGAGAGTCATAGCAGAAGGGGTGTGGGCTATAGTGCAGGGGATATTGAGAAGGCCCCAAGAAGGTAGACTGGGAGCCCAGGTAGAGCGGAGGGAGGAACTAGAGTGCACGAAGACCCACCGTGGGTGCTGGTGACACTAAGGGAATCCGTGTTCTGATGCTCTTTTAAATTTTTTTTGTTTTAATTTTTTTATTTGAGAGTGAGAGAGAGAGAGGGCGGGAGGGAGGGAATGGGTGCACCAGGGCATCCAGCCACTGCAAACGAACTCCAGATGCGTGTGTCCCCTTGTGCATCTGGCTTACGTGGGTTCTGGGGAATTGAGCCTCAAACCACGGTCCTTAGGCTTCACAGGCAAGCACGTAACTGCTAAGTCATCTCTCCAGCCCTGTTCTGATACTCAGCCTGGTCCAGCTCTCAGATCTATCCTGGGATGGCAAAGCAGTATCTCCTTCAACTGGGCATATATATGGTAGTTGCTCAACACTGGCTCAATTTGAAAAGTGGTGCTATAAAACTGAGAACTCTGAGGCCCAGGTAATGAACATTCTCTCTGCTTTCCTGCAGCTATGAGCTGGTCTCTGGTATAGAGGGAAGGTCTGGTATAGAGGGAAGGCATCCAGTTCAGGTCACCTTTGAGACTCAGAGCCTTGTGAAGTTTCCTCTGGCCAGTCCCAGGGCTCCATAGGGGCTGCAATGAGTCAGTTTCTTGTGTGCCCTAGTCCCTGTAACTTCAGAGGCCTTGGATCTTAGGGAAGAATCTGAGGCTCAGCAGGCCAAGGTTTCCCATGTTATGCCCAGTTCTTGGCACCCCCAGTGACCACCAAGGAGAAACCAAACATGTATGCAAGGGCAAGGAGCTTTATTTTTGGGCTTAAGCTCCGTCTCTTGACTTCACCAATGCAGTTGGATCCGTACAAGAGCCCCGAGCAGCAGGGGGGCAGGTTTTTTATAGGGATTTGAACAAAGAAGTAGGGAATGGGTACATGATAGGTTGATTTCTTAGGACATCGCGGCAAGGCTGGTGGGCGGGAGCTAGGTAACTAAGCAACAAGCAGTAAATAACATTTGTATGTATTTCGATTGGCTGAGACAGGGAGGTAGGAGGGACAAGTCTTTGGCCAGTCTCAGGTGTCCTGGGCAGGGGGTAGGGCAGCTGCCCCTTTGTTCCTCTGTTTAAGCTGAAACTTGTAACTTAGGCCTAACCAGGGCAGCGCTCTACTGAAGCCTGTCATGGCATCATTCAGTTTCTGGGTCCTTCACCCACAGAAGGGCTATACTTGGAGTGCCATCCAGGCAAGGGTAGCCAAAGTGATCTTAATAGGATAAAAAGACACAAAAGGCTTCCTAAGGGTCACTTCAAGGGTAAGAGAGATCAAAGTAGGTCAAGAATACTGGTCAGAGGCTCCCAGAGGGAACCCCAGGTCTAACTGCTGCTCCTGTGCATGAGAAGCTAACTTCTTCCTCCCACATCACCAAAACTCCTAGAAGTCCTGAACAGGCCATCACTTAAGGGCATACCAGTGGTCCTGAGCTTAGACATTGAAGTGACAGGCCAGGGTCTTCAGCAGCTTGAGGCCTTAATGCCCAACTTTCTGGCAAAGAGAAGCCTGAGCCCCTCCTCGGAATGGGGGAAGCGGAAGCTGTCCGTGAGGGTGGCCATGGATGGATTCCTGATCTGACTTATCCTCCCCTGAGCATATGGGCCTCAGAGTATATCACAAGTGACTGGGAAGGTGATGCAGGGCCTATGTGGTCTCCTTGTGGCATAGTTGTCATCCTTGATCTCCTAGATACCTGGAGGATGATCCTGATAATCACAGCTGGTCCCTCTCTGACCCATCATGGGATGCTTGTTGCCAGAACCTAGCCATTTCTGGGTGCTACTTCATAACCCATGGGGCTCCCACTGCTGGGCCAGGACTTTTGTCTCTAGGTTTTTTCTCACAGTGCTGTATAGATAGAATAAGGGAATGGGAGTGATGCAGCCACATGACACTCTGTCAAGGAGAAGGCCAAATTAGGAGGGAAGCTATGGAAGCAGGAAATACTTGGCTCAAGAGACACTGGGAGTGCTGGAGAGATGGCTTAGCAGTTAAGGAGCATGCCTGCAAAGCCTTAGAAACGAGGTTCGATTCCTCAGTACCCACATAAGCCAGATGAACAAAGTGATACATACATCTGGAGTTCATTTGCAGCTCAATTGTGACTGGCTGGCAGACTGACAGGTGCCATCAGTGGGATCTTGGGGTAGCAATGGTGGGACCAGGAGCCTGGGAGGGCTGGCCAGAAAGCCTTGAGGAAGAGGTCTGACAAAGTGCTCCAGGAGGACACCCAAGCAGAATCCTTTGAGCTCCCGGTGCCCAGATCTGTATCCCCACCCAATGCACAGACTACCTCCCAGGAATTACCAGCCTCATCAGAGGTGGCAGGCCATTCCCATTTCTCTCATTTTTCCAAAAATAATTGTGTGAGCTGGGTGTGGTGGCACATGCCTTTAATCCCAGAACTTGGGAGGCAGAGGTAGGAGGGATCACCATGAGTTTGAGCCCACCCTGACATTACACAGTGAATTCCAGGTCAACCTGGGCTCAAGAGAGACCCTACTTCAAAAAAACAAAAAACAAACAAACAAACAATCAAAAAAGTGTGGCAGCTGCACCAGACTGTGGCTGTGTTACTCTTCAAAGGCTGGGCCCCAGGTCACTGGTTTGGTGTCCCCAGACCCTCCCAAGCTGAGCTGGTCAGCTGCCATATATATGTTGAGGGTTATTTTCCCTGCAAGGCGCTCATCCTTCCTTAATTGTCCATGTTTATTCCTTTCTTTTCTGGTGAGCACTGCTGTAAGCCTTGGCAGCATTAATATGGCTTTGGTGTATTGTGTGGGGAGGGGGCTTCCCAGCTTTTCCTCTGCCTGCCCAGAGATGGATGTTCCTTTATTGCCCATAAATCTCTGTACAGCCCTCTGTGAAGATAAATCGAAAGCCTCCTTGTCCCTGGTGTTTGTCAGAGGCCAGTTGGTGGTAGGTTTAATTAGGCCTCAGCACTTGCAGGAGCAGCTCTAGAGAAGCTAGGGGCAGGCTGTGCCATGCTGTGTTTCTGTAGAGGAGCTATCCTCTGCCCTCTCACTTTGTCCAAGGCGACTGAGTCTAGGCCATGTGAGAGAACATGCCACCTTTTCCTCACACATCTGTTTGTGTGAGTTCCACATGCTGGACCATGTGATGTGGTTTCCTCTTGCTAATGTGGCCTGGTAGTGGCCCAGTCTCAAACTTTGCCTTGGTGGACCAGGCTGTAATGCCACCAGCCTCAGAAGTATTCTGTTAGGGCCTAAGAAGAAAGACTGTGGGCTTTACTGAGCACACAGTAGGTACCTAATAAATACACAGTGAGCTGTTTGGATGCATGGATGAATGGGTCCTTCCCCTCCATGACTGAGCTGAAGCATGAACCTTCCTCAAGGTTCAGCCACAAAATTGGCCAAGAAGGCAGGGGTCTTCCACAGCTAGGTGTCTTCTGACACCATGGCAGCCATTCAGTGTCTATCTGCTGCCATAGTGTACAAGGTATATGTTTGCAATGCTCAGGACATCAGGTGGTTGCTCTGCTGATGTTAGGGCACCTCACAGTGGGGAGATATCCTGGGCCAGCTGGCTTGACTGAGCCCAATTCTATTTACACATGACTTTGGGGCCTCTTGGTCTGCCCAGGCCTGGGATCCAAGTATGACCTGGACATTGTGGTCCAAGGACCAAAGAGATAGTCTGTGGGGTGGTCTGGAAGCTGGCCCTCAATGGTGGATGTGGCAAGTTGGGCACTGTGGAGGTATCAATTTTAAGACTGGGTCTCCATGTTGGCTAGAAATGGCCTGGGGCCATCTGAATAGACTGTTAATTGCTGTGATCATGTGCTCACCACAGCCTAGAGTGCTCTGCTCTCTTCCCTCCTAAGTGACCTCCCAGGCTGACTGACACAAGAAGAGAGATTAACATCCTCTCTGAGGCAAAGGCCTCAGCTCATAGTGAAGCATGTAACAAGTGTGGCCTCAGGTCCAGTCCTGTTCAGTGTGTCACTTCACTCTTTTGGGCCTCAGTTTCCTTATCTGCACACCAGAGACATTAGCAGTGTGTTCCCATGGCATATCTTGCTCTTTTTTTTTTTTTTTTTGAGTTTGGGTCTCACTCTAGCCCAGGCTGACCTGGAATTCACTATGTAGTCTTAGGGTGGCCTCGAACTGGCAGTCCTCCTACCTTTGCCTCCTGAGTGCTGGGATTAAAGGCGTGGGCCACCATGCCTGGCTCCCATGGCATCTTGAATGTGAGGTGCCCACCACACTCTGGCATAGGGGCTCATGTTGTAACTGAGGCAATGTCCTCTGCTGTAAGAGCACCCCTCCCCGTACCAACATTGCTGTTGTGGGACCAGCCTCTGGCCTCAGCTTATTTAACAAATCCTAGCTTCCCTGCAAAGTTGTTTCTGTCATGTTATTGGTCTCACTGGACATTAGTTGACCACCAGTTGCTGCACATTCTGCTGCTTTTATTATTTCAGAACTAATTTAAGGCTTAAAAAAAAAAAGAATTCTTCCAATTACTGTGCAAAGTCCTGGCAGCCAGATAAACAGGGGGCAGGTGCCCCTATCTCAGGCCAACTATTTATTCCATGGCAGCTCCTGGGGCACCTCAGTCACCCAGAGGGCCTGCAGTAGTGCCAAAATGCCCTCTCAAGGTCCTGAAAGTGACCTCAGGAGCTTTTCAGCCCTGAGCTCAGTGCTTCAAGGGCTGCTTGTTCCTAACTCATTTCTCCTAATGGCTGTGGCCACTGTGAGCCTGGCTGTAGATGTCAGCCTTCTGAAACTGGTCAGTAGTGCAGCTCTGTCATGGCCTAAAACACACTGGGGCCAGACCTGTGAGGTAGGAAAGGTTCTGTCAGAGAGCACTGTGGCTGGTCTGGTATCCTGGGTTGGGGGCCAGGTGCATCCATGGTAAGCCAGCGGTGGTTATCCAGAGAAGGCTGACATGTTTCAGAGCTTCTCGTGGCTTTAATTAGCTTTCTATATTTCAGAGTCCCAGAGACCTAGGCTGGACACCAGCCAGTGGCCCACTCATGCCATCCAGCACCTGACCGCAGGGAAGCAGGTGGGCCAAGGCTGGGCAGGTGGGGATAAAGAAGGGCTGGGGTGGGCAGGAACTGTGTCTTGGGGATCTGGCCCAGTCCCAGCCCCCACCCCTTCCAGGCTCCTCCTAGTCACCGGCCGGTGATCTCATCTGTTCCTGGGCTGTAAATATCACCCAAATGCTCACGACTCCCAAGTATGTCCTCCAGTAGGGCCCCTCTTCGGAGCTCAGCCTGTACAGCCCACACAACACCCCCGCCCAGATGGCTCCTGGGCCTTGACAAGGCGGCCGCTCCTATTGGGGCCCCTATCTCAGGGACAGGCACCCCTTGCAGACTGCTTAGGGCAGATGCCTGGGAGCCCTGCCCACCGCCTCCAACCATCCTGTCCAACTTGAAACACATCCTCTGCCTTCTGGATCCTCCTGTCTCTATTTGGGCTTGGCCACAGTGGTGACTCCACAGTCCCTATCTGCACAGGCCCTACAGTACTCACCACTGCAAGAGCCTTCTCAGAAAATCATATAAAGTCCCAAGGATATGAGTTCCCTCTCCTCTGTTTCAAGGGCACATTATCCCCTTGCCTCTCCCTTAGCTTTTCTACCAGTAGTCACCTTTCCTACCTGTCAGGCCAGTCTGTTGTCCCCACTCCATGACATGCCTTAGGGGAGGGGAGGGTGTAGCCCCAAGGGATGGGTCAGGTTCTTTGTGTATAAGATAATGGGGAAAGGGCCCCAAAAGGCCTCAAGCAGTGCATCTGAGTCTGCCACCCTGTTATAGCTGAACATGCAGCCTTGCAGTCTTCTTTTCCACCACCATGGGTTGGCTCCCAGCCACCATTTGAAGGCCAGCTGTTGGTGACAGTGGCCTGAGGAGAGATAAATGCCTGTCAGTGAGGAATAAGCCCAGCATCATAGTGAGCTATTTGTTTTGGAAGGCATGCAAGCAGAGGTGGGACCCTCTCTTCTGCAATTCACTGAAGGCACCAATGTCTGTTGTAGGCAGCCAGCTCAGAGGCCCCAAGGCTCTTTGCTAATGGAAGGTTTCTTGGTCCTGATCCACATTTGGGAGGCCCTCAGACACATCTCCCAACCCTCCCCCTCCCCTAAACTGAGCAGGCTGGCTTCATATTCTCAGGCAGGCAGAGGCCACTTGGGGGAAAAGTAGAAAAAGAACCTCTGTCCACTAGGTGCAGGCTGGCAGCCTCCACAGAGCTGATAGTGGGTCTATAGGTGCAAGGCAGACACAGCCTTCAACCATCATTTTGGATTGTCCACAAGGCTGTCTCTGCTAGGGTTGTCAGGAGAGAACTGGGGTTCTTCTTGGGGAGAAGGACTGGGTAGAGCCTTGGATAGCTGAGCTCCCACCATTGTACAGCCTTCTCTAGCTTTTGTGACCCCAGCCATGGGGCAAGCAAGGAGGCCCAGCCCTTGGAGCTCAGGTGTGCCAGTGTCTACTGTGTAAAGAAGCAAACTGCAGGTGTAGGTGTGGGTAGTCATGTGGAGGTGGAGGGCAGTGTCAGCAGGCACTAGCCCAAGGATTTTCTGGAAGGGCTGGCACCATGGGCAGGCACACCTGCTGAAGACAGCCAAGGCCAGACAGAACCTCAGCAATCCAACTTTTCCCTGGGCCTGCATCTTGGGTGATTGGTTGTTAAGCATATCCCTGTACCCTCTCTTCCTCCCTAGGCTTCTGGATCCCAGACGCCTCCACAGCCATCTGGCTCCCTAGCAGTGCTCCCTCAAGTCCTTGCATTTTTCTTCTCCCTCTCTCCCTGCTCCTGCCCTGTGGGGGTGGGGAGTCAAGGTCCTCTTGGTAGCTCCCTACATAGTTTCCTGGTCATGTGACCCTTTCCGTTTTGTATGAGTCCTCCCCATTCCAGGCCTTGGGAAAGCACTTATGTATCTACTTGTCTGTGCTGCTTTTAAGCATGTGTATACACATGTGTGTGTTGTGTGGCTCATGCTCTGCCATGTACATCTGTTGTATGTACATGGCTTGTGGATCCTCAAGGGATATGGGTGTGGCATGAGGCACCCAGATATTTGGGCTGGGTTCTCAGACAGTGGTGCCAAGGTGCACATGGCCCCTGAATAGTTTGAGCCTGGCTTCACCCACCTAACTCTTCTTCAGGCCACCACCCTTCTGGCCTTTCCCCAGTAGTGCAATTATGTTCTTCATGCTCCACCCTCAGCCTGCTCCTGGACTGGATGGTCTCAGAGCAGATATCCTCACAAAGGCAGCCTGTTCAGACCTATGGCCTGGCATGTTCTCTGTCAGTCCAGCTGATACCTAGGTTTTCTGGAAAAGCTGGCATGATTGGCAGGCATACCTGCTGAGGAAGGGGACAAAGCCTCAGCACCCCAACTCTGCCCTGGGCCTACATCTTGGGTTGTAGAAGTTGGCTGAGATCAAGTATGTCAACTGTGAGGCAAGGTCAGTGGTTTTGGCTGGAGGG
This sequence comes from Jaculus jaculus, assembly GCF_020740685.1. Lineage (NCBI taxonomy): Eukaryota > Metazoa > Chordata > Mammalia > Rodentia > Dipodidae > Jaculus > Jaculus jaculus. The sequence goes on along the minus strand of NC_059114.1, from coordinate 105,529 downwards.
GGCAAGAATACTATCCCATATCTGCATGTAAGCCCCCATCCTGAGCCTAGGGTGCAACCTAGCAGCTCTGTTTCCTCTTTAGGCTTCCTTGATGTCAGTGTGTGGGGATATGCTGCATCTGGGCCCACCCTCGCCTCTCACCACCCACAGCACCCCCAGCCCATAAGGCCACAGCTTAAGAAAAGAGCTCTTTATTCCACGTCATCTGATATTTTTACACAAGTAAAATAAAATGCATATCTCTATATACCGCGATCCGGGTAGGAGGTGGCGTTCTGGAACAAACGCCTTCTCCGGAACCCTGTAAACATGACGGGGCGGAGATGAGGGTGGGCTGGTGGGGAGGAGTCCCTCAGGGAGGACCTGGCCTGGGCCCATGGAGCCTGTCCCCAGTTCTGGCTGGCGGCATGGAGGGAGACCCCATATGTACACACACCTGGTGGCTGGTCAGCAAGGCCCAAGCACTGTCCATAGCACCAGTGAAAGGCCCAGGGGCATGAGGCTGCAGGCCAGGGCTGAAACAGTGCCTGAGCCCTCTGCATCTCCAGCTCCACTGCCCCCACTACCCGTCTGGCCCAGGCGGCACTGGCTGCGTGTGCGGTTCTTGCGGGAACAGCCTGGCCTCCGGCGAGGGCCAGTGGTGGGCAGTCCTGGCGGCTCAGAACCCTCAGGCCTCAGCACAGTCAGTGGAGGCTCTGCGGAGCTGGGCAAGGTCCCAAAGGGAGAGTCATTGATGTGCCGTGGGCCCGAACCATTGCCTGGTGTGTTGTCACCAGGTGGTACACGGCCCTTTAGGGCATTGCCAGCAGAGGCTGGCCTCCCAGACTCCAGCACTGAGGCCTTGTCTGCAGCATTGGGCTGGCAGCACTTGGGCAGGCCCAGCAGTTCCTCATTGGTGGCTCCACTGGTCTGGATAGGACGGAAGGGTCCTACAGTCAGGGTGCAACCCTCTAGGTCGTTGGAAGCCAGGCGCTTGAGGTCTTGGCCAGCCAGGCGCAGGGGCAGGCTACAGGGTACCTCTGATGAGGAACCTCGGAACTTCTGCAGCCAGGCCCATAGCGGCTGTGCCCGGCAGTCACACACCCAGGGGTTGTCGTTGAGCCTCAGGTACTGCAGGCCCCGCAGGGGCACCAGGACCTCTGCAGGCAGCATAGAGAGGTTGTTGGCAAACAGATAGAGTGTCATGAGACGGCCAAGGTCTTGGAAGGCATGTGGATGCACATGTGCCACACGGTTCTGGTGCAGGAGGAGGCGGTCAAGGCTGTGCAGGCCTCTGAAGGCGCGCTCTGGCACGCTTGGAATGCGGTTGCCATGCAGGAAGAGGTGTGTGAGGTTTCCAAGGTCACGGAAAGCATCATCAGGCAGTGCCTGTAGCCCATTGTCTTGCAGGTAGAGGTACTGCAGGGCAGCCAGACCACGGAAGAGGCCCGGGCCCAATTCCTGTAGGCCGCAGCGGTCCAGGTGCAGTGTATGCAGGCGACCCAGGCCATGGAATGTAGTAGGGTCCACAGCACGAAGCTGTGCATTGTCGCTGAGGTCCAGCTGCTCTAGAAGGGTCAGGCCAGTGAAGGCAGTTGCATCAATCCGGGCCAATGCATTGGAATGCAGCCATAGGATGGTGAGATTGCGGCATGCATGGAAGCTGGAAGCTGGCACATGGGAGATGCGGTTGCCGTGCAGGAAGATGCGCTGGCTGGAGGCTGGGATCCCAATGGGCACGGCCTGCAGGGCCTGCTGTGGGCAGCTTGTCGTCACCTTGGGCTCATTGTAGCACACACAGGCACCAGGGCATGGTGCTGCCACCTGCCAGGTCTGCAGCCACAACACCCATGCCAGCAGTGGGCTCCCTGTGGGCATAGGAAAGGGTGGTCAGTGGACAGTAACTGTCAGAGGTAGGGAGTGATGCTAGAATCAGGCTGGTTCTTGGGTTGGGCCTCCAGAAAGACTAGGATAGGGCCTAAGGGCCATCTACCCCAGGAATGGGGGTGTGGGGCACTTGCCTCTCATGCCATATGTACAATGCTAGGTTGTAAATTATCCCTAGAGTCACATACTGTATACTGATGCACACACCTCTACTTCCCATGCCACCCCACCCCACATACCTGCTGTTGTAACTATGACTCACTTCCCATCAGGTTTAGTCTATTTGGTCACCTAACTCCCATCTGAAGGTATCATGGGATGATTATAGATACCATCTTGGGACTCTAGTGAACAAACAGACCCTGGGACCTGGCTGCTATTCTCATGGGTGTCAGTGTTACCCCTGTCCTGTCCTAGTCTGCCCCACAAACCCACAGGCCAGGCTGAGAGAGGAGGCCAGTTCCTGATAAACACTGGTGGACTAGCCAGGCTAGAATGTGGACTCGTGAAGAGATGCCTCAAGCTGAGACTCACCCAGGGCCTCCAGGCCCCTCCTCCCAGGCTGCAGAGACAGACTGTACCTCACACCTTATACTCAGGTCTCTGCAGTTCTAGAAACCGCTGGCATCTTGGATTCTGGGAAGTCCTTTTAAGGGAGCCATCCTTAAATGAAGAATCTGCAGCTTCTAGGGTCTCTCCCTGTAGGGGTCTCAAGGTGCTTGGGTTAGGTCTCCCCCTAGCAATGCTTCTGTCATCACAGGAACAGAAGCCTGGGTGCAAGAAGTAGAAAGGGAGAGAGTGTGCAGCCCTGCCCCCAGGAGCCTCCCCCTAGACCCCCCAGGCAGGCTGCTCCTTATATCACACATCCTCCTTTTTAAGCACTTCCTGACTTGGCTCAGAGCACCTCCTGCAGTCTCCTCCCTTGGCCTCATTCTCTGCTCTATCCCCTCTTTCTCAGCCAATCCCTGCTGGTATCCCAGCTGTCCTGAGTGGGACAGCCTCCCAGTGCTTCCTCCCCTGCTCCAAGCTGCTGTGCCCCATCCTGGGTCTATAGGCCAGATACATCTGGGATATCACCAATGACCTATACCAGCAGTTGACTTCTGGGGACTGGGGTGCTGGTCCCAGCCCTGGCCCAGCTGGTTTTCTCGCCTGTCACTAGTGCCCTTGTCCTTTGAATGCTGAAGGCTCTTTCTGCCTTCAGGAGTGAGTCTATAAAATGTGAATCCCCTTGGGAGGGTTATGGTTTATCAGCTAACACTTGAGTTATCAGCTAGTACCTTCCTTGACAGCTAACACCTTTCTTGCCAGGATAGCTAAGAGCAGCACTCTGAAGACAGGAGGTTGAAGCTGGCTAATGGCTAGGGTTGCAGCTGGTGGGAGTGGGACAGGTTAACTTCCCTGATCCACACCATCCGGGCTTTCCACTTCACACTGGTCCCTTGGCACAGGAGTCCTCTGCTGCCTGGTGTAGAATAGACAATTGCTTTAAATCCAGAGCCCCAGGGGCTGCAGAGGTAGCTCAGTTGGAAGTGCTTGTCTTATAAGAGTGAGGTTCTGAGTTCTATTCACAGTACCCACCTAAATGCTCAGAGATGCAGAGGGAGATCCCTGTGGTCTGCTGGCCAGCCAGTCTAACTTAATTGGAGAGCCCTAGGCCAGTGAGAAATCCTGCTTCAAAAAGAGGTGGATGACATACCTAAGGATGACACTTGAGGTGCTATCACAAGCATGCACACACACGTGAACATTCAAAATAAACAAACAAACAATCAATAAATATCTCAGCAGATTAGAAGGTTTGCCAGTCATCAGACAACCCCCCCCAGTCTGGGAACCTCTCCCTTTGGCCCTTGGATTATCTCTCTGCTCGGCTTGGACTTGATGGCCTGGGGCCATTTGCTGGCCTCCAAGGAGGTGGAGGTAACAGGATAGGAGTCCAGTGCGAGAGCCCTCAAGCCCTTAGGCCCTGGCTGTACCTCCCTGGGCTGGCCATGTGTAGCTGAACTTGGGGCTGGGGCTCTGACATCTGATATCCTTTCCTGGCTTACTGTTTCTTGCATGTTCTCCCTGGGACAGCACAGTGTGATCATGCCAACTTACTTGCTGTCACAGATGGACACCATGCTATATGAACAACACTTCCTAGCCTGGAACCTCAGGACTCAGGGACAACCAAGATAGGACCTTCATGTCCCGGGGTTAGGCTGGGGCTCTCCCTGCCATAGGTGAGGAGTAGGCCACATTGTCAGCTTTGCCATGCCACAGTTTGTATACCATCTACCGACTGAGCCTGACGCTGGGCTGCACCATCAGCCTCTGCGAACCACCACACCATGACCAAGCCAGGCTACTACTGCACCACATCCTGTAGACCACAGTCCTGGGGCTGCCACCTGAAAGCTCCAATGGGGGTCAGTGTGGGTGCCCATGCTGGATCCATGAATGAGCAATGCCAGGGAGGCAACCAACTGAGAGAGTGCCTGTGTGGTGCACAGCTTTGTTTGGCAGCAGGGATTGGGCACAAAGACATAGCTTCATTCCTGCCCAGACAACTGCCTTTGAGAAACCAACTTCTGAGAGTCGGCCCTCTGCAACAGCCCTGCTGTCAACGCAGTGGCTGGAGTGGGCTCTCTTCTGCTGTAGCCACAGTAATTGGCTCCAGCCTGGCCCCTCTTGGGGCCTGCCTGCTGGTCTCCATGGCAACCATTCCTCTGAGCAAGCATGAGGGGGATCTTTTTAGGAAATAATCAAACTCAACCTTGCAACATGGTTTGTGTTCACAGCAGGGGTTTGGGAAATCGCCTGAGACCTAGCAAGGTATGGGGCGGGTGTTCTGTGACCCCACCCCAAGGCTGCCCCACCTACTTGCCTGCCATCATGAATGGCCTTCCCAGTCTATTGCTGAGGCCTCTGTAGTCCCCTGAACCACAAAGACTCTGAACTCCAGGTCTGGTCCTCACCACACCCACCTCTTATTTTCTCTCCCTAATCTTCCCACCGATTCTCACATAAGACACTGGCTTTCTCCCAAGGAGTTGCTCAGACCCCTTGTCTTCTTGAAGCCTCTACCTGTTACTCTCACTTACTTTCATTAGGGTTCCCATTCTCAGTAAGAACCCCCTATGGATGCATGGCACAGCTCTCACACACAGAAACCACAAGGACCCCTTCCCAACCCAGTTGCCTCAGTTACCCTCACAAGCTAGGTACTCTATCCCCAGGCAGTTCTCATCAGACCTCCTTTAGGGTCCTTCCCCTATAGAGTCTACTGATTGTTGGAGCTGAGTCGCAGTCGGGGGTTTCTGGCTTAGTCCAGATTGGCTAAGGAGTTACAGGGGCATGGAGGCCATGGCAGGAGAGGGCTGGCTGACATGTACACAAGATTCTGAGATTCCTCAGGGAAGGCAGTAACTGGATCCTGGCCCTGGGGGCAGCGAGACCAGGCAGGGTACAGCTACTGTGCTACATATACTAGTACCAACAGCTCTTATGAGCCAAGAGCCCATGTTCACCTTTACTGCAGGAGAGGCTAGGGGAGATAGGAAAAGAGGTCAGGATGTGGTAGGTAGAAGGCAAAGGCAGAGGAAAGGAGGTCCTGGAACTGAGGGGTGTGTGGAGGGAGGAGGAAGGAAGGAGCTATGTTGGGTGAGAGGCTTCTGGGTCTTCACCCAGCAGCTGCTGGAGCCAGCAGGCAGGAGCTGCTGAGGTCAGCAGCTCACCTCAGCAGCCCAGTGAGCAGCTGAGCTGGAATTGCCGCCTTTGGTGTCTTCCCAGAATGCTCTGTCCCTGGTGACCCCACACCCTTCCCAGCCTGGGATGACATCCCATGGTGATGGCCCCTTGACTGTACCCAGAGGTTAACAGATAGTGAAGGTTGATAGCCTTGCAGACCCAGGGCATTGGCTTTCATCCCTCCACTAGCTGGGTGACTTTCCTAAAGCAGAAACATTCTTCCCAAGGAGGGTGGAGAAATCCTACTGGCTGGTATAAAAATCCATGAGTTAGTACCACAGAGGAATTAGCTTTCTTACCAATATCACCAGCCTGTTTTACAGATCAGAAAACTGAGGCAGTGAATGGCCAAATTCTGCTTCCGGGTAGTCTAGAAGGAAGGGTGGGTGAAGGAAGGAGCCACAGTGCCACCTGGAGGACACTAAAGCATGATCTGGCCCATGCATGGAGGACAGTCCTTGTGTGGCAGGGACTGGATTGCTGGCATGCTGGATAGGTGCCGGGGCATGAGGCGCCTGGGGTCATGAGTGAAGAATCTAGGATGTTGGGTCAGCTCACAATCCTCTCAAATACCAGCAATGTCCCTGTGAAGCGGTCACAGCAGACCACAGTTACAAGGCAGAACAGCTTAGCACACAGACCAGAAATAGCTCTAGGCGGGGGTGGAGGGACCGGTGTCATCCTCACACTGCAGAGGGTCAGGGCACTCCCTGGGCCAAATCCCCATTTCTGTCAGCTCCCCATCACTGACTCATCACCCCCCACTGGCCATCTGTCCCCTCATTTTCATTTACTGCTCATACATACTACCTACCCTCCACCCGTGGGCCCACAGACACGTGGAGGGGCAGTTCCATTCCATGGTCCTTCCTGTGCCCCTTCAGGCCACGATGATGAGGAAAAGAGCTTCTGTTGTGGGGCAGCCCACCCTGTGTCTCTTGGGGATTAGCTTGCCAGCTTCTGCTGCCCTGTCCTGGGCCCCTTGAGGCCTTGTTTCTTATTGATTTTGGCTATGGAGTAGGGCAGGCAAGGTCAATAACGGGCATGGTCACTCACTCCAGCAGGACAGCAGAGGACCTAGGTTGATATGAATCAGGCCTAGCCACAAATATTGGGGAAACTGAGGCCTGGCATGTGCCATTGCACCCTTGAGGTTATGCTGTAGTTGTAGCAGAGCTGTGGGAACTGACTTCTGACTGAACCACGTCATCATCCCTGTCCCCTGGCCACAGGCCCTGCCCCTGCCCAATTTTCCCTGCCTTGTGATTCTGGGATTGCCTGAGACAACAGGGGACTTGGTGGACCCAGGCTCAGGACTGATGTCTTCTAAGGGCCAAGTTTATTGACCCATTTTGTAAAAGAGGGAAAGGCACAGTTCACAGCCCAGGGCTAACAGGGTTCCTACAACCCCAAGGCAACAAAAGCACTGAAAGACCAGCTCTTCAACTCCTTCCCAGAATACCAGCCCTCAAAGAAAGTTTCAAGCCAGGTGTGGTGACTCACACCTTTAATTCCAGCATTCAGGATGCTGAGGTAGGAGGATCACCGTAAGTTTAAGGCCAGTCTGGACTACATGGTTAGTTCCAGATCAGCCTAGGCTAGGTTGAGACCCTGCTTCAAATAATGACAACAACATAGCAAATATTTTTTTAAAGGTCCTGAGGTCTAAAATTTATGTTTAATTTTTTTTTTGCTTTTTCGAGGTAGGGTCTCACTCTGGCCCAGGCTGACCTGGAATTAACTATGTAGCCTCAGGTTGGCCTCGAACTCAGGTGATCCTCCTACCTCTGCCTCCCTCCCAAGGGCTGGGATTAAAGGCGTGCACCACCACACCTGGCTCAATTTTTGTTTATTGTTATTTATTTAAGAGTGTCAGACAGAGAAAGAGGCAGAGAGAGAGAATGGGCGCACCAGGGCCTCCAGCCACTGCAAACGAACTCCAGATGTGTGTGGCCCCTTATGCATCTGGCTAACATGGGTCCTGGGGAACCGAGCCTTGAACTGCGGTCCTTAGGCTTCCCAGGCTAGCGCTTAACTGCTAAGCTCTCTCCAGCCTGCAAATATTTTTTTTAAAGAAAGGTTTAGCTCACACAGTAGACCCAAAAGGTCTACCCTGGGGCCTTACATGAGTTTAGAAGATTGAGTTTGGTTGGAGAGTGTACATCCATGGAGGATCACATTAGGGTCAGGCCATTCATACATCCCTCTGTCCCTCGGTACCACATCAGAGGTACTTTCCCCGATGCTGTGCTGAACACCTGGTTCTTAACACTTGAAGTTAACTGTTCACAGATAGTCACCTTGCCTTGTGGCATATGCCACATAATTGAGTTTAGTGTCACAGAGTCCTGTGTTGGCCCAATACTGTGAAAATGCTGGGGTGGAACTCCAGGAGCTTCCTTCAAGCTCAAAGGTCCAGGAATTCTTTTTCCTTCTCATGGGGATGGAACTCAAGGCACTATACACATTAGGCAAGCATTTTAACACTGAGTTGCATACATTCCCAACTCTTTTGTATTTTTATTCTGAGACTGGGTCTCACTAGGTTGCCCAAGCAGGCCTTGAACTCACTCTGTAGTTCAGGCAGGCCTTGAACTTGTGAACTGATAAAAGGAGTGTACCACCAGGCCTGGTCAGGAATTCATTTTTGGTTCCAATCTGTTGCTTGCCTATGGGCTCCAGTGCTTCACTGGGTCCAGCCACACATTCCTGTCTGTTATACACCTCCCTGATCCACCTTATAAGTCCTGATATCAGGGTCCCTGTGCTGAGTACATGGAGGCACTGCCTGGTTGATGCTCATTCAGGCCAGAGGCCCAGTGAGTGTCCCCTTCCCCATGGGAAGCTGGTGCCTACCCCATCAGATGGCCAACACACACTTACTGCCTAGTTACCTGGTGAACTCTGTCTTCCAGACAGCTGATTGTTACTAATTCAATCCAGCATCCAGCACAAATTCTAGTGACCAGGGAAACTAATGAGGAACTAGTCAGTGGCTTGTATGTCCCTGTCCTGGGGACCTTAGGGAGGGGACCTCCCTAAGTAATGGCCAAGGGAGGCCAAGCACTGCCACACACCTGACCTACAACCCCATCTCCCCACCCTGACACTGCCTAGGACAGGATACCTAACCTGGCAGGGCACACAGTACTGGGTCCTGCCCCCTCCCCCCAACTATGGCACATATTTCTAGGATAAGCACCCAGGTCAGAATCTTGGATCTCCCACCCTATCCCTAAATATGCTGCTGATGTGAAGTTGATGACCTGTGAGGTCCAGAGTATAAACTTTCCACAAGTTTGAGGTACAAGATGGACTTCTTGGTGTGCACACAAGAATGTATGTGATGGTTGCATACACTTAGGCCTCAACTAGGTGATAAGAATGCACACTGGGAGAGGACAAACAAGGAGGGGCAGACAGGAATGGATTGTTAGCATAAGCAGAATGTAAAACAGGCACAGACATACTATGGAAGCAAGTAACCTTGGGGTTTAGGCCAGGGGATCAGACAGGGGCAGTCGAGGGCTGTTGTGAAGGGGCTGCAGTCATAGGACCTGGAGGAGGGTCTGCTGTACTGTAGTGAGAGGAAGGGGGTGATACTTCTCCCCATCTTCTTGTGCTCTCAGCACTTGTTAAACACAAGCAACCAGGCTTCTGTCCAAGCAGAATATTCTTCTACAAGACACACTGCAGGGCTTGAGGCTGTCTCTAGCTTGCCCTCTGAGATTGGCTCATGCTGCCTCTTGACCTCTCATCAGGAGCAGAATAGGCAGAAAGGCCCCCAAACTTGCTAGTTAGTGGAACTCTTGGTACACCCTTCTGAGCAGGGCTGCTCCAGCCTCCCAGAGGCTTCTGCAACAGAGCTGAAGACAGCATCATCACAGGGCAAGAGAGAGCCAGCACTTTCCAAGTAACAAAGGATCCAAGAGGCAACAGATAACTCTCCATGACCTGCTGCTCCCACTGGAATCACCCTTGGAGCAAGGCTAGTGCACAGTTCGAGAAGCATTTGGAAGCCCTTGGTCAGAGCGGAGGAGGGGCTCTCTTCCTGTTTTACAAGTGTTTAGCTAGATGGCCTAAGAGCTGGCTGCATCATTTGTGATGGTCTGTGTGGTGGTTTGATTTAGGTGTGCCCCATAGTAGTCTGAATGCTAGGCTCCCCATCTGATGGCAATTGGAAATTAAAGCCTCCTGGAGGCAGTGTATTGTTGGGGGCGGGCTTATGGGTGTGATAGCCGGTTTGCCCATGCCAGTGTTTGGCACACTCTATTATTGCTGTTGTCTACCTGATGTTGGTGAGGGGGTGATGTCCACCCTCTGCTCATGTCGTCATTTTCCCTGCCATTGTGGGACTTTCCATTGAGTCTGTAAGCCAAAATAAACCTTTTTCTCACAAACTGCTCTTGATCAGATGATTTCTGCCAACAATGCGAACCTGACTGCAATAGTCTTGTTTTTAGCATGCTGCCACACTTATGTGGTGACCCATGATCTATGGCTGCTTTCAGCCGAATTGAGTTGACACAACATATAGTGTGGCCCACAATGTTGGACCTTTTACAAGAACAAACTGCCAACCTGGTTTGTGACTGAACACCTGCCATGTGTGGTGTTTCCATCTTTATACTCACAAGGGCCCAACCAAGACCATGTAACTTTCCACCTAATGAAAAAGGATACTAAGGACCAGAGATATCACTCACTGCCCTGCCAAACCTCCATGACTGGGTGGGCAGAGCCCAGAAATCTCTCACCCTGGTTCAGTGTTGGCCCAAAAGAACAGTGAGCAAGTCAGCATCTTAGAGGATAGAGGTTGCACGTGAAAGGGAAGTATTGAATACTGCAGGTCCATGAAGAACCAAGTATTTTGCTGTCAGGAGGCTTGTAATTGGGCATGCATAAAAGAGGACTTATTGGAATGGAAGTCAAAGACAGAGGAGAGGCAGAGGATCATGAGCTCAAGGCCAATTTGGGTTACACAGCATGACCCTGTCTCAAAAAAGCAAAAGCAATTCAAGAATGAAGAAACATGCCTATAATCTTAGCATTCAGGAGGTAGAGGCAGGAGGATCAGGAGTTTAAGGCCAGCCTGAGTTACATGAGACACGGCCTCAAAACCAACTGACCAACCAATCAAAAACAAAACAAAAAAGGTTATAAGGAACAGATGAACAGCTATCCTCAAGCACTAGGGGGAAATGTTATGTGACATAGTTCCCACTTGGGAGGGAAGCATGATAACACTTTAGGAGACACAAATCTAGGGTAATTGTGTAGTGGTTTAGTTGAGGTTGGGACATCCTGGAGCCTTGTCCCTTCCATGATAATCTAATCACCTCCAGGATCCTGCGGGGGTTGGTTTGCCCCTTGTTGCACCCTGCTCTGGAGGCTCTGGCAAGGTCCCACTGAAATGGTTCGATGACCCCCTAATACCAAGTTGAGTCTTTGGGCTGGGCAGGACCTGGAAAGAGGGGATATGGGCAGGTCAGCACTAATGTATTTTTCAGAATGAGAAGATTCTAGCATTGGCTAATGGTTTTCACAGGTAAGAATAAAACCATATTGAAGATGCAAAGACTTGGACCTGGAAAGGAGAAAGGCAGTACTTCCTGACAAATAAGTAGTCCTAGACTACTTTTGATACCTTCAGTCCTCACCACTTGTACAGACCCATGGCCAGGATTATGAAGGGAGAGAGGGCTATAGAGATGCCTTCTATCCTTATCACTTCCATCATCACCACCCCTGTTATCATCACAACATCATACTCACTATCATTACTACATCATCATCATTACGATCACCACTATCATCATCATCACTGTGATACCCTTCTGTCACAGACACCAAATATGAGGCAGTCAACTTTTAAAGAGGTGGGGTTTATTTTGTATCACAATTTCAGAGGTTTTAGCCCACAGTCTCTTGGCTTTGTTATCTTTGAGCCTATGGTGGGCACAGCATAGCAGAAGCACACAACAGAGGAAGTAGTTCACTTTGTGGCATCCAGGAAACAGAGAAGGAAAGAGAAGGGCCAGGGTGTTATATCCTCCTCAGGTGCATGTGCTCCATGACCTAGCTCCTTCCAAAGATTCTGTCTCCTCTCAATATTGCCATGCACTATGGACAAAATCTTCAATCCATGGGGCCTTTGGAGGGATATTCATGATCCAAATTATAGAAGTCACTATCATCACCATCACATCTCACTGTAATCACTATCACCACTATACCATCATCACCATCTCTATCATTAGCATCACCATCATTACCACAATTATCACCATTATCATCACTATCACCATCACCATCTTACCAGCTATGTATAAAATGTTGGATTGGGAGCAGCCTGAGGCAAACTTGGTAATTATGTTAAAGGCAGCCAGTTTTAATCAAAGGCAAGGAACCATAGGCCAATAAGCAGTGAGCTAGTGTGTTGTGGACACTAGACATCCCTGGGCAGTGGTCTGGGCCCAAGGAAGTTTCATTCCAGCATCAGAGCTTTGAGGCCTTACAGAGTATTTTTGATGAGAATCAGTCTCCTAGGAAGGCACTGTCATTCACTATCATAGTCCCAGCCTTGCATGGGGCCCAGTAGCAGGACAGGGCAGAAGGAAGAGAAGGGAAGGATATTTATGGGACAGTTCACTGGGCAGATGTTCCTTATTCCTAGTGGTTTCATGACACATCTACCCACAGCACAGTGAGTAAGTGACTATTACTTCCACTAACATATAGGTGCTTGGGTGTGGTAATATCTCTGACAGGGCACCAGTGAGGCCGGGGACAAGGCACCTAAAATCCTAAGGTAACTAAAACAGATACTAAACTCTAAGGACTACACAGTAAGAAGGGGCAGTCACTCTGGGCATTCTCCACCCCCTCATCCATAGACCAAGCCTCTTTCTCTGGGATCTGAGGGCTGGGATTTGGATGTAGGATCTACCATCTCGAAGAGTAGCTGGAAAAGCTGCTGAGTCTGTAACTACACCAGTAATGTAAAGATCACACTGAGCACATTCCCCCCCCCCCCCCCCCCCCCCGCCCAGCAACCCAGTGATGCCTCTAGCTTGGAATCTCCATGGAGGTCTGGGCTCTGTGGCCAGTGTTGTTGCCCACAGTCCCTGGGATTAGTTTGGGCCCTAGCAACCGAGACTGGCACAGCCATCTTGCAGGTCTGATTGTGGTCATCCCCAAGTCAGACTGAGGATCCAGAGGATGTGAGGAGCTCAGAGTCAGAAACTTGGAGCTAGGAGGTCTGTTGTAATGGTCTCAAGGACACTTTGGCCTGGCCTAACTGCTGCCCTTGCAGAAGGTGCTATGTCCAGGCTGGAGGAGGGTTTGGAGCCAGGCTGCTGCAAAAGCCCACCCGGAATCATGTCCCTGTCTACTCCATGGATTTCAGCCTCTGCAGAGAAAGGAGGCTTACAGATCCATTTGGACACCAGGCCAACACAGTCTGTCACACCTTGTGAAAGCCCCACTCTCATGCATCCTCGGTTGCTGCTGCTTGTCATACAACAGTGGTGGTATCCCTACTTTGTCTAACTACCACACATTAGACTCAGTAAGCTGTGCTACAGAACCATGTTCATCTTTTCCCCTGAGTTGATGGTGATAAGAAAGCACACCCTATGAGGAGTAGGGAGACCAATCCAGAAAAGGAGTCTCTATTCTTGGCATATGGGAGAGCTCTGGACAACCCCTAGTATGACAACCTATCAGTTGGCATATTCCATTTTAGCACAGAGTTCTCAATTTCCTTCCTCTGTCGAAGTGAGCAGAAAAACCAGAAATCACCATGCACATGGAAAAGGGACCATGGCAGATAATGAGGGAAGTGACTCTAAAGGAAGCAGATAGTATAAGGAAAAGTCAGAAATTAGAAGAAAATTCTAATTAGTCCTCCTAGTGGTAGAAGGGGATTTAAAACAAGAACGAGGTGCTATGACCAAGGAACCAAGAGTGCCTAGAAATTAAAAATAGAATTGCTAAAATGAAAAAAAAGTCAATAGAAGGGCTAGAAAACAAGGTCATGGAAATCTTCCAAAAAGAAAAAAAATGAATGAGACTTGGTAGACAAATATAGGTTGAATGTGTTTTATGGTAGTTCTACAAAGAGAAAACTGAAAAGAGAGGGGGGAAAGTTATCAAAGAAGTAATACCAGAAAATTTCCCAGAGCTGAGGACCTGATCCTTCACTGGGCATTCTTAGCAAATTTCAGGCCCCTGAAGATCAAGAAAGACTTGAGACTCTAGGAAGAAAAGGTGATCATAAACAAGGGAAGGTACTATTGGACTTCTCCATAGTACACTGAGTGACACAGGATAGCAACACTGTAAGCTTCAAGACTCTGAGGGGACATTTTTTTAAAATATGGAATTCTAGACCTAGTCAATCCAGCTTGAACAAACTTAAAAACATGGAAGAACTTGAAATAGTTCCTTACTATGCATTTCTTACAAGGAGTTGGGGTTATGTTTCAAATAAAAATGAGAATGCATTCACAGAAAGAAACATGTATCCAATGAATGTTAAATATAATCCTAGTGGTCACTAGGGGAAGTCATAGGGTAGCAGGACAAAGGCCTAAGATGAGACTCCAGAGGAAATGAGAGATCTATTAGAACCCTGACATAGTAAAGAGCTTCCATAAGATAGGACCAGAGGAAAAACAAAACAAAACAAATCAACAACAACAACAACAACAGAAATCAGCCAGCTATAAACCCCAGGAAAAGCAAAGGACATGCAAGGGATGAGCTAGAATACGAGTTTTAGAGAACAAAGATAATCATTAACAAATCCAAGGAACTAGGGCAGGGGACTAAAGGCTGGGACACAGAAAACTGGATTTTTATATCAGCTTCTAAAAACTGGGTGTTGGTTTTAACCTTGTGCAAGGTATTATTGATCAAAATATTATTGTTTAAAAAAGACCATTACATATTTTTCACTGAAATCTTCAAAACAGAGATGATAAAAAAGAAGATAAAGTGTATCTTCCAGAAAGTAGACAAATATGGGCTAGAAACCATTGTTCCTGACATGCAAAAGAAAAAGGAACTATGAGAGTTTACCAAGTACTGGCATGCACTATCTGGGCAGCTGGCATCCTGTGAAGGGACAAGGCCCTATGCACAGACTATAGCTCTGTTCAGCCAAAGGTGACAGAGAACAGAGCTGAGTCTCTGAAACACACTGGGTTCTTTGTTATAGACACTTTTTCAATTCAGACACTTGAAGGAGAAGATTTTGGTCTATAATTCCAGAACTGTGTCAACCAGGTAGTCATTCCCCCTTGCCCAGCCTCAATGCACCTCCACATCCACTTGGCCTAGCCTACCACCTTGAACAATTTCTTATCACCCACACCTGATCCTGTCTCCTCACTGTCAGAGTGACCCCTTCCTGTTCAGACTTGAGCTTCCATACTAGGATAGGGTGGGGGCAGTCAGAACCCAGTAGGAGCCACTTTGTGCTAGAGGCAGGGCTGTATCCCTGGCTATTAGCCCTGGTCTCAGCTTCTCTACTTCAGAGAGCCCTGATCTGCAAACAAGCTCATGGTGCATAGACAGGGGCAATGTGAATAAGTAATTGCTCTTTTATTAACGAGTGACAAATTATTCCTATATGATTGTGTGTGATAACTCTTGCTTATTTGAAATCAATTTGGAATGGAAATTGTTGGCGGCTTCTCACCTGCACGGGTGGGAGCAAGGTGTCACTGCCTCCTGCAAAAAGGAGGTCAGTATATTTCAGGTACATCCTGAGGCTGCAGTGTATAGAGGTGCTTTAGCAGGCAGTCGGGGAAGGGATAGCTGTCCCAGGATTGTGGAGCCTAGAAGGTCAGGTACCTTCTCAGTCTCACGTTCTCAGCATCTTTGCCCACGATGCAGGAGGGGTCAGCTTGGGTTCCCATCATGGCCTACCTCCTGCCCTCCCCCCTCCACCTGAAGCTCTACAAAAGGCCCTATTGTCCCTGGGCCTAGACTCCTTGCACTCATCTCGGGAACCCTGAGCATCTGGGAGGGCTGACCTTTCACCCCACAAAGGATACATCCAGTGCCCAGCTGGCCCCACCTCCCTGCTTGGGCCACTCATGGATCTCACTATTAAGCCTCAAGAAGCTTGTTCTTGAAGGCCCCCACTCCATCTCCTGGCAGGCTCCACACCCCAGCCCAGTCACAGCCACCTCTTCTTGGGAATGCTTATTTAAAACACTCCATCTCACAAGACAGCCATGCCTCCCTCCCAGACAGGTATCACCCCTCCACTACTCCACTGCTCAGGTTTTAACCATGAGCATGGACTAGTAAATCCAAGGTGTTCCTGACTTGTTCTGTTTGGTCTCATATCCTGATGTGAGAGCAGGAGGAGGAGGAGGAGTCACGAGACCTGTGCCTTGGGGTCCTTTGCCCATTGCAGCCAGTCCTGCAGCCAGCCTTGCTGAATCAGACCTGTGTAAGGCCTTAGGTGGGAGCCCCACCCCCAACCTCTCCAAGCTCATTTCCTCACCTGGAATTAAAGTCCGAAGACTCACCTCACAGATGCCCACACAGGACAGATACATTGCAGCCACCCAGGAAATGCCCAGCTCTCATGGTTTGAATGAAAAGCCCTCATAAGCTCATGTGTTTTGAATACTTGGTCCCTAACAGGTGGTAATTTAGGGAAGTTAGGGGTTCTTGGGGAGATGGAGTCTTGTTGGAGGAAGTATATCACTGGGGATGGGCTTTGGGAAAATATAGCCCAATTCCAAGCCTATTACTCAAACTACTTCCTTCCTGAGGCTGTAGACATGTGATGCCCAGATTTCTCAGACATGATGAAACTTCTTGAAACTGAAAGCCTTTTTCCCCTCCATAAGTTGCATCTGGTTGGGTATTTTGTCCCAGCAATAAGAGGGTAACTGCTAGACTAGCACACCAACCTGGGACTGTCAGCCTGCATCTGGCCTCTCTCTAGGGGACAGTCTCATAAGTGCCCCTTAGGGTGGCCACTGTCCTCATCCTGCAGGGCACAGACCTGGGATCAGTGAGGTCTTCTCCTCTAAGCTTCTCCACTGCCTTAAGGATGCTAGACCATTTCCAGATCCTTCCCTATCACTTCTGGCCTTGCCCCAGGAATGCAATCTCAGATCCACAGGAGGTTTTGTTGAGTTCTGTTGGGGCCACTGTTTATGAGCTTTGTCCAATGGGCACTGGAGTTGGGGGAGACATCAGCTAGGCCAGGCCAGGGTAGATCTCCCTCACAGAGAGTTCCAGGCAGGGTTGGGAGAGTGTCTACTAACTGGCTGGAAATGTACTGCTGGCTATGGAAATGTCTTCCTCCTTCCTTAACTCCTACCACAAAGCCACACATAGGTTGTCCCCCTCACACCAAGTTTTTATCATAGCTGAGGCCCAGAGGCATCAATGATGAAGATGGCCCTATGACTTGAGGGGCTGGAGATCTCTGGATACATTTCCTGGAGCTCTCTGCTTATAGGGGACAGTGACAGAACCCTCAGGTGGAGTATTGTGACTGCCTGGAAGGAATCAAGCCTTAACTGGTGGTGGAGAGGGTTAGAGGCAGGTGTTCCTGTGTGTGCCAAGACTGGTGGTGGAGGTGCTGGAACCACCAGGGACTTGGGTATCTATGCAACTGCTACCAGAGTCACCAGCTGTGACTGAGGCCCTGTGAGTAGGGTATGAATGGGGTAGGCCTATAGTATTGGAGAGGGTTCTGAAGAGGGGTTGATGCCTTCCCACATCTGCCTTGGGCTACCTTGGGCGGGGCCAGGCTGTAGCTCTAGTGGCAGGTGAAGAATGGAGTCCATCAGGGTCAATATCTGTCTCAGCTATGAAGGGTCCTACCAGTGACAATGGGATCCATCAGGGCCACTATCTGTCTCAACTATGAAGGGTTCTACCAGTGACAATGGAGTCCATCAGGGACACTATCTGTCTCAGCTACGAAGGGTCCTCCCAGGGACATCCAGGAGGTATGTAGATGGAATATCTTTTTTTCTCAATTTTTATTAACATCTTCCATGATTATAAAAAATATCCCATGGTAATACCCTTTCTCCCCCCGCCCTTTCCCCTTTGAAATTCCATTCTCTAGATGAAACATCTTTATGAGAACACGTTTTCTTTTGCCAATTTTTGAACAGGAAGCTTGTCATATCTGTTCCCATGTCAGCCTCTGCCTGACATAAATTGGGGCTGAGGCAAGAAGCTGAAGGACAGCCTGGACATGGCCCAGTGTGCAGGGTTACATGTCAGGCTGTGGAGCACACACAGCTGCTTGGGCTTCCCACTGGGGCCAGGGAGGAGTAAGTTCCTCTTCTACTTTCTCTTCTCTCCCCTTTATCCACAGTCTGCCCACTCTAATAACCCCTGCCTCTAATGGAGCAGGGGACCTTATGCTCCAGGACCATAGCAGTGAAGGCCCCTTCCCTTTTCCCAGAGGTTCTAGTTCCACTGGGGATGTGGGGACCCCATGTGAAGGGTAGGCCTCAGGGTGCTGACCCTATCTTGTCAGTACCCATATTATAAAGTCCTTCTATCCTGGGACTTTGTGGACTTGAGAATATCTCCTTGGGCCCTGGGGTGGCTTGAGGGCAAAAGATATTACAAGAAATCAGGGTTCTGAGCCTTGTGTAGTGGCACATGCCTTTAATCCTAGTACTTGGGAGGCAGAGGTAGGAGGATCACCATGAGTTTGAGGCAACCCTGAGACTACATAGTGAGTTCCAGGTTAGCCTGGGCTAGAGTGAAACTTTACTTCAAAAAAACCAAAAAAATTGAAAAAAAATTAAAAAGAAATCAGGGTTTCCATTGCCCAGGGTTAACCTGAAACTGGTAGTGCCAGGAAGGATTTGCTGAAAACAAGGAGAGGTCACTGATCCATCCTCCCCTTGGAATCTCCCCACAGCAAAGCCCCACTCAGGAACCAACTTCCCTACCCTGGGGCATCCTGGTGCTTACCAGTCCTGCTGAGGGTGTGGCTAGGGCACTTTCCATGGGATGCTACAAGTTCATCTCTCCAGGCACACCCAGGACCACATGCCCCATTGACCACACATGTAGGCAAGGGGCACTTCTGGGGGAGACACCAATAGTCCTGCTGCTTCTTTGGGTGGCCATGGGAGTTCATGTCAGCAGCCTTCAGGGAGATCTAAAGTCCAGCCCCACCAGGCTCCCAGGCTCCCACCCCATTTGCTTCATCCTCAGGGGATACTAGAGGACACAGCACCTGCCTGTTCTGTGCCCTCTAAAGATGAAAGGGCCTGGATATGTCCAGGGAGAGCTAGATGCAAGGCCTTATTAGGGCAGACAGGAGCAAGAGCTCATGGGAGGAAAATGGCAGGGCTCTACAAGAGAGGGGGATTTTCTGCCAAGGTGGGGAATATAGGCAGAAGAGGCCAAGAAAGCTGCAAATGACACATTCTGGGTGACCTTGGTCTGGCCCAAAGCCCTCCCAGAACTGCTACTCTCATGCTGGCCAGGGGGAGAGTAGCTACCCTGCCTTCCTCTGAAATTCTGCTTCCAGACATACTTGGGGGAATAAAAGATGTTTCTGGGATGTCTACCCTACCTAAAGGGCAGATGACCCAGGCTTCCATTGTCCAGAGCCCCTCCAAGGGCCAGAAAGGAACACAGGCAGCCACCCCATAGCCCTGAAAGTTGAGCATATAAGCAGCAGTAGTAGAATATGCTACATGGCCTTCTAGGCTAGCCAAGTTCCTGAGGTCAGGGTCTTGCCTAGGGGCCCATGGTACTCCTCAGGTTCCTCCTGAGCATGAAGATCCCTAAATGGAGGTTCCAACCTCTCTAATGCACTACCTAGTTATGGGCCTGCATGGATGATGTACCCCCACCCTCAGCCTACTATGCCCTCTCAGCCCACTGACATGAGCCAAACCATCACTCACTCCCCTTAAGATGGCTGGCAAGGACCCTACTGGCAGAAGGATTTTCAGGGGAGGGGTAGTTCCACATAAGCTCCTCCTGGGCCCCACATGACTCAGTAGAGGCTCTTGCTTAAAGGAGCTCACAGGGCCCAAACATTTGTCCCACTGCCTGCCTGGGTTCCCCTCCCCTCTGTATTCCCTGGGGTGGGTCAAGTTGATGTGACCAGGAGTCAGAGAAGGCTGTGGATTGTGGGGTCCTCATCTCCCACCAAAAGCCCCAGAGTTCACCAGCCTCCATTTTCACAGCCAACTGCCTTGCTCTAGGCCTGAGGTACAGGAGCTGCCTGACCTGCCAGGAGGAGCTTCAGCAGCCAGATTACTGAGAGCTGGCCAGCATGCTCAAGTCAAGCTCCCTGCATGGCTAGCCCTGTGGGCCAGCTCTCCTTCACTACTTCTACCTTCATACCATCCATATGCCCACAGGAAGGCTTAAGGGTCCAAAGTGCCTGCAGGCTCTAGAGACCCTGCTTGCAGTTGTTTTGACCAGCTAGGTTGCCTCTGACTGCCAGACTTGTAGTTCACCAGCCTGGGTATATCTCAGCTGATGTAGGCACTAGCTGGCAGTCAGGTACTGATCACATAGATGAGGATACTCCTTTTTGGTGACACTCGGATACCTTTTGGGCCTCCATCTGCAGGGCACTGCTGAAAGGGCCACCAACTGTGCATGGTTGCTGGTGTGGAGATGGAAAGGCAGGCAGTTGGACCTGGGGGGCAAGGGGCTCCCCCAGCAAGGGTGGACAAGAAGGTTCTACAGGAGATCCTATGGCTTACTCTGAGAACAAAGGAGCAAAAGCTTTACTTAGGGGTAGCCAAGAGAGACTTTAGGCAGACTTGGAGACTAGAAGGAGGACAACATGGCCAACTGAGAGCTTGGAGGGAATGTAGCCATAGACCTGGGAGGGGACCAATCTGAGATAGGCTTGAAGTGAGACATAAGAGGGGATGGGCAAACAGAAGATCAGACTTTGGCTGAGCCAGATGTAGCACAGGGGACAGATGTGAGGCTGTGGCTCTCTAGCTGGCCCTAAGCCCTTTCCTGCCTTCCACATTGTCAGTGGCTTTCACTCTTTACTGTGTGCTTACAGAGCAATGTTTCAGGCCCAGCAGTTGCCACAAGCAAGCTTCCAACCAGCTCTGCATGCAACTCTACCATCTGTCCTAGAGCCCTGCGTCCCACATTCTGGGGAAGACTGGGGTCAAGGAGCTAGGAACATCATCTCTGGTCAGTAGCTATGGATTGCAGCCCAGCTAAGGGCAGTGTGACCCAAAGTTACACAGCAAGCCAGCACTGCATGAGCTGATCCTATAGTTGCCTAGACTCAAGGGAGGGGAACTTCTGGCAGGTCCCCAAGCCAGCCCCATCTGGGCCCTGGCAGACGGGTGAATAAAGCCAACATCTTACCAAGGTCACAATGGCTGGGACAAATCAAGGATACGGTGCCAGGGATGCAGGTAGGTAGGCCAGGGGCAATCTGAGAGGGCTCCCAGGAGGCAGTATGGATCCTGGAGCTCCACCCTATTCCGAGTTCCTGGGTACTCCAGGCTGTTCAACCCCACCCCCTACCTTAGTGGGCCCCTTACCCAGCTTCAGCCTTAGCCTGACATTTCCCATGACATTTGCTGCAAAGAAATAGAGTCATAAATCCAAAGGTTAAATTTGCACATTGCCTTATGCTGCTGGTAGAAATTGGTCCTTCCACCCACTAGGTGCTCTGTGGGTGTAGACTGCTGTGGGATGCCCTGTCCATTCTTGGGGCCCACTATACCTCTACAAGAGACCCTCTCACTGTTTTCCAAAATGGGTTCCTAGGTACATCAGGCCCTGTAGTTTGCCTGTCAAAGAGAGCACTGCCTGTCCCATCTGAAACCCTGAGATGCCCTATGAGAAAGATCCTCTGTCAGCAGCTTAACCCAACCCATCCCAAATTTGACCATATAAAACCTTTGATGTATACCAATATTCTGTAGAAATCTAATTCCCCAGAGGGCCAAAGAGCACCCCTAGGCACAGGGCAGGTACTTTGAATGAAGCTAGGTCAGCTCCTGACACCTCTATGTCCCACATCCACTCAGCTCTGCATGCCAAGGTGCTGGCATGGGACCTGCTGCCTTCTAGGCCCATCTTGATTAACACAGGGAGACTGGACTCTGCCTGCTCAGCACCTCTCCAAGGCTACTTGGAAAGGTGTGCCAATAGCTCCTGCTTCTTATCTCCACCTCCTGGGTCTGGTTGCCTTGGGAAAGGTCATGAGGCATTTGTGGGTCACCTCTATCACCCCCACATCCATTCTCCCACAACAAGGTAGAGGTAGTAAAGTCATATAGGTGGGGAAATTATCAGGGGCCATATGAAGAGGTCTAGAGAGATGTGGCACTGAAGGGCTAGCTCCAGAGATGGCCATCCCTATGGCTAAAATTTTGGTCCATGCACCCCACTGCCCACCTTATTTTTTTTTAAAGAGTTCAAAACGGCTGGGAGGAGATCAGGAATGAGACCCTGGCCAGAAGTTGACCCAAGTGTGTGTGTGGAGGAGGGGAGGTGCACAAGTCCAGGCCCTTCTTCTGGCAGATGGCCTCAATTGAGGATCTGCCAGGGTAGGGACATGAGGAATGACATGACTGTGGCTTTGGATAAACAAATTTTCGTGCATTCTCAGGAAGGGATTCCACACACACTAGTTAAACATGATGCACAAGAATAGTTCTCAATGTGCAAAATGTTTAAAATACAGTGACAAAAGAAGAAACTGCAGTACCAAACACCCGGTGCAGTGGGACCTAGCCAGGACCATGTCTCTGGGGATGGTGCAGGGAGATGGGGGGGAGACTGTGTGCCTACTCCCCTGGCTCAGTTCCCACTAGTGGCTGTCCTTTATAATGCATTCAACCCTGGAAAACAAGAGGCAAGGATCACCCAGTTGATATGCTTGATCAGAGTAGGATTTGAGGGCTGTAATGAGCAAGCAAGGAATTAAGGGTGTCAAGTAAATGCAGCATCTGGGATTTGGCTACTTGGAGGGCCCAGGTGACCTTAGCCAGGTACAGCTGGACCTACAGGTAGGGACACTGAAGGGTGAAGTAGGTGTTGGGCCCTGGAAAGACAGGCACAGCAGCTAGCCTGACTCTCACAGATATTGGAGTCCAGGTTCCAGTTGGCCGCAGATGGCCATATAGCCCTGCCTGGGGTCAGAAGTCAGGGCTTACAGGCTGGAAGTGGGTCAGCATGAACTTCACTGACCAGGCACAGGGCAATGCCAGGAGCCTTGGTAGCAATGATAGGGCTATATCCTTCTCATATACTCTCTCTCTCTCTCTGATATACACCCCCCCCCCACACACACACCCTACCTTCCTTCTTTGGATCCCTTCCCTGGGTGCACAGCCTAAGGCCTAAGGTCCTGAGAGCCTTTCAGGCCTAGACCTGCAGAAGGGATCCCTCTGCCTTCCAGCTGGGCCCCTTCTGGTGTTTTATTGGTTGCCACAGGGGCTATATATCATAAGGCTAGGAATTCCTCACTCGTGGTGTGGGTTAGCAATCAAAGGTTGCTGGGGCTCTTCAAAGCTGATGCCCACTGGGGTCAGTCCAGCTGCCCCAAAAGGTTTTTGTTATTTCATTTTGAGGCAGGTGTCACCATATAGCTCCAGGTTGGCCTCCAACTTGCAATATTGCCTCAGCTTCCTGAGTGCTGGGATTACAGGCCTATGCCACCAAGCCCCACTTCCCTGGGAGTTTTGACTTCAGCGCTTTGCTTTCAAAATTCTCCAAATACATTTTCCCAACCTCAAGTCAGCAGAGGTCCTCCTGGTACCCCAGGACTGTCAGACAGGCTAAGCCCTTCCTTCTTCCCTTGAGGCTACAGGTAAGTGGGATGCCAGGGAAGTGACAAGTGGACAGGGAGAGACAGCACTGGAGGAGGCACTTCACCAGATGGGATATTCTTCTAACTCTGCCCTTCACCAGCCAGGGGTCTGCAGCCCCCCCTGAGTTTCATTTTCCTCAGCCAGGACCAGCCAGCCCTCTTCTGCAGTTACAGAGTAAGAGACCCCACTGGGCATCAGCTTTGAAGAGCTCCAGCAGCCTTTGATCACTGACCCACATTATGAGTGAGGAAGACTAAGGTGGGGAGAAGTGTCTTCCCTGAGCCTCGATTTCCTTCAGCTGTTGCTCTCCTGCAATGTTACACTCAGGATCAGGCTTTGCAAGCTCCCCTCTGCTAGCTGGGATCTGGGATCGGCTGAGCTCCTATCTCAGAAGCACACCTTCCTTCCCTGGGCTGAAGCAGGGCAGGGAACAGTGCTGATTTGCAGATGGGAAGACAGGCCTGGGGTTTAGTATAGGGAGTGGTCAGCTGCTTCTGCTCACTCTGTCAACATGTTTTACCCCACACAAACACTGGAGCAAGTTGAAACCACTGTGGAACTTCTCACCAGAAGATCACCATGATGAGGAAGTTGAAGCCATGCTGGGTTGGCTGCCCTGGTTGGAGGGGCAGAGGCAGCCTCACAACCTGTTTGTCACAATATGACCTCAAGGTTGGAAATGAATCTGTTCCGGTGGATTCCAGCCCACCACAGGTCACCACCTTTGTGGCCCTAGCTTGTGGCTGAGGTGGTTGGGAGATCCTGCACCTTAGCCTAGGCTGGGAGCAGTGAACAAACCTCCAAAACACATTCCTAGGGCCTTTGTTCCAGATTTGGGTAGAAGGCAGCCACAGCCCACCTGGGTACCCAGGGGCACCCTCACTGGGAGACAAATCGAAATATATCCATGTGCTCACAGACACACACAGTCATATGTACACATGAGCAGATATACATCATTTTACACACATATATGCACACACAAGGCCAATGTGCTTCAAAGGGGAGACTACTAGGACACGCAGAAAGAGGCGAGAACAAGGATGTTGCTCCCTTTTGGTCCCAGCTGCCCAGAACCCCCTAAAACAGGCCTGCGTGGGTGTGGGAGTGGGTTCTGCTAAAGCGCCTCAGCATGTGCCAACCATGGAGCTCACAGCAGGCATGCTGTGGGAATCCATGTGTGGCCGTGGGTGGACAAGTGGGGGTGAAGACACCAATGTGCACACTCAAAGTCTGTGTGTGCACAAAGAGTTTATACATGAGTGCTCTGGAACAGACAATGTGTGTGCATGGGAGGTGTGCAAGTGTGCATGTAGACACGTGCAAGAAAACGTGTGTGCAGCCTGCGGCACAATGGGCATTAGCAGGGCAGCTGGGGTGGGCACCTGGGACAGGCATGTGTCCATTTCAGAACCTGCAGATAGGGCATGACTAGCCTACAAGAAATCCACCCTTCCTTGCTTCCTCTGCTGGGACTTCACACCCAGTGGGGGAGGGATCCCAAAGGAATGCCAGGAAGGGGGTGCCAGGAACACCAACAGTTCTCACAACTGAGCCTTGCAGGGGCCTCAGAAACGGGAGACATTGCTGCCTCCTATCACCATCTGCCCCAGGAGAGCAGCGCTAGGACTGCCCTGTCCCCCACGCCCTCTACGGTCGCCAACGCACTCATTCATCCTTATTCCGTCTGACCCCAGAGAAACCAAAGGTTCTGAGCTGAGACCTAGGAGCAGACGAGATACCCTCACCTCCAATCCGTACACACGTTTCGGCAAACCTCCCCCCACCCCTTATTAACCCCTTAGCGGCCCGGGTGCTCCGAGGCCGGACCCCGCCCTCCCAGCCCGCAGCCCCCACTCCGGACACGATCCAGCGTCTAGAACCTCCAACCCGACGCCCCCAGCCCCGCCGTCGCCGTCAACTTTCCCCGAAAGCCGCAACTTTTGCTGCTGCCGCCGGCTCCGCCCTCTCAGGGCCCGGGTGCTCTCGGCCGGAGGACAGCGAGGCACTGCGGTGGCCCTACACGCCGCCCAGCGACCCTTCCCCCGCTTTGGCAGCCCGGGCCGTGCCCGGCGCCTCGGGGTAGGGGAAGCATCGCCCTGCCAGCTCCCCACTTGCAGCCTGGCTCCGGCGCTGTGCGGACACTCACCTCCCGCAGACGCCCTCTTCATCTTAAGGGTCGGGCGGGGCGCGTCAGGGATTGGAAGTGGCTTCGGGGCGGGAGCCCGTCTCCCCGCGGCCGGGTCTGCATCCAGGCGCCACCGCTCCGGCCCGGTCCCGGCCCGGCCGCGGGACGAGGCTCGGCGCGCACTGCTCTGCCCGTCCCGGGCTGGGCTCCGGGTGGCGGGCGCGCAGGGCGAAGGCGAGGGCGAGGGCGGTGGCGCGCACTGGTGGGGCGCTCGCGGCACGGGCCGGGAGCGGATGAATGTTTTATGGGATCATGTGGTTTGACGCGCGCGGAATCCGCCCGGTCTTCCCGGCGGCCCGGGCGGGCGGGGCTGGGGCGGGGCCTCGAGGCGGGCGGGCCGCTCACCTGGGCGCGGGCCGGAGGGGTACGGTGTGGAGCGCGAGCCCCGCGGGGGGCCGTGCAAGGCGAGGCGGGCCGGGCTAGGTCGCTCGGGACGCGCCGCAGGAGGCGCTCGGCCACCTGGGGTGTGGGCGCCGTGCAGCCCTAGACAAAGGCGACGCATTCCTGAAGAGGCGGCGGCCTCTGCAGGCGACCGCGGGCATGGCGGCCCTGGAGTGGC
Organism: Jaculus jaculus; assembly: GCF_020740685.1. Lineage (NCBI taxonomy): Eukaryota > Metazoa > Chordata > Mammalia > Rodentia > Dipodidae > Jaculus > Jaculus jaculus. Next base: position 79,353 of record NC_059114.1, on the reverse strand, counting down.
AGTGGGCGCGGGCTCGAGGGCGTGGCGGCTCTGCACGGCCCAGGTCCCCTAGCAAGTCCTGGGTTTGGAGGGGCGCGGCGAGGTCTCTCCTTGGCCCTCCACACTGCCCCCTTAAGCCCTTTGCTAGAGGTCAGCTCCGAGATTTGGTACGAAAACTGAAGCACAGGGCTTAAAGAGTGTTGGAGTCACCCTCTTCTCGGCTGCCTTCCTTTCTCTGGTGCCTGGTTCGGCCCTGCCTCTGCGGACGTCCCTACCGCTTCCATTCTTGTAAATGAGGGTACCAGAGTCTGAAAACTAACTTTGGCCTCATCTGTTTGGTATCTCCCATCTTCCTCTAAGCTAAACTCAGCTGGGAATCAATAAACATAATAGTACCCCTTTCACATATACAGATGTCCCATCTCCCATTCTTGCTTGGGGGCTTTACCCAGAGCACCTGAGTTATTCTGGGGCGGGGGGGGGGGGGGCTCGGCTTTGTGTCTGAGGCTGTCCTGCACCTGGGTGAGCCTAGGATCTAATGAGCCAGACCTAGATCTTCCTTAATCCCCCTGGGCTTCTCCGAGCTCACCTCAGGGAGTGGAATATGTGGATGGGGGCCTGGCCTGAGTGTTGAACCAGTCCATGGGACTCTGTGCCTAGGCTGGAGACCAGACCTTTTCCTGCAGCTGCAGACTTGCAGACTTGTGGACCCAGCACAGTCAGCATTGTCTGCAATATGAAACACAGACCCGGTGGTTGAGCTGCTCAGTATACATTGCCTCCCCTTCCATATCCTTTCCTCAGAGGTGGTCCTAAGGGAGAGGAACAAAGTTTCATAGTTTGCCTACCTCATAAGGGAAAACAGAGACTCCCCCTCCCCTGACAAGCCTCACCACTCACATCCAAAGATGAGATACCCTGGAGGGGAAGTACTGTGGTGCCTGTGATGGACTGGCCTTCTAGCTTAATGTGGCAGCTGCACTGCTCAGACCTGCCCTGCTGCTGCCCCTTGGTCCTGACCACATCCCTGCCTGCATAATACCAGTTGTCCTTGTCCCAGACATAAATTTATAGGTCACTGTGGAATACATTCAATTCCCAACCACCCAGAAGATGAGGTCTGGCTCACCAGCTCCTTGGCTCACCCATGTGCAGGACAGCCTCAGATATTGGCCTGGCACAAAGCTGAGGCCCCCAGAATAACTCAGGTGCTCTGGGTAAAGCCCCCAAGCAGGAATGGGAAATGGGACCTCTGCGTATGTGAAGGGGGTACTATCATGTGGAGTGCAGACACCCCTTCGCCTGTTTCTGGTCCTCTGTAAAGTCAGGGCAAATGCAGATACCTCCCCTGCGAGTGCTCATCATGGCGGTGGCTTAGTGAATCTTACCCCTGCCACATGGGTTAGTTGTCACCCATTGTACAGATGGAGAATTCAAGACCAAGCTCAAAGAGCCAGCAGGAGGTTATGGCTTATCCTCTAGGTCAGCATCATTTCTTCAGTGTTCCTGTAGCACCCAGAACAGGGACTGAGCCCTCCTCAAAGACACACCTTAGTTCAGAAGATTCATCTTGATATAGCTGACAATATGAGGACAAAGCTGCAGTCCTAGGTTGCTGTCCTTGCAGTGGGACCTGGAAAGGACATTTCCTTGCTCATTGCTTATGGATGGATTTAATTATCCATGACCCAGGGCTGCTCACAGTGGATAAATTGTGACTCTATCCTCTATAGCTTCAAAGTCCCCCCCCCCCCACTTCTTCTTGGGGCTATCATTCTTGGCCATGGAAGGGGTTGGGAGGGGAAATGGGAGACAGTGCTACCGTGAGGTTTCTAGCACCAAAACTCTTTAGCCACCAAGCCTGATTGTTTCTGGCTACTCTGAGCTGTGGCCTGGAGCCCCCCACCTGCCCACCGATCTGTGCCATGGGAGAAGGACCAAAGCTAACAAAAAGCATTGTCTGTGAGCTGCAGGCAGTTTTCCTGTGTCCCACTCCAGTCAGCACCTTGGCCAGCACTCTCTTTACTGGAGGCTGTCTGTAGGACAACTGGGTGTGGGCTGAGGTGGGTGGGTATGGGCCAGTGCTGAAAGGGATCATGAAGACAGACAGGGTACGGAGTTGGTTGAATGCTGGCCAGTATGCTTCCAGGAGGACATAGCTCACTCTGGTGGAGGATGTGGGAGGTTTGGAGAGGCATATTTATCAGGGTGTGGGCAGGTGCTGGGCAGCATGAGGAACAGAACTCTACCCTAGTGGGCAGTTACAGTGCTACCATTCAGGGCCCCAAGAATGAGGAAGGGAGAATAGTGGACAGAAAAGGAAGGGCTGGGTATGGAGGGCTTGACAGGAGCCAGAGCCTCTGGTTAAGACATGAAGCAAGCTCTAGGAAGTGACCCCCCAGAGGAAGAGCCCAAGACCCAGTCAGGGGGAGCCTAGCCATATACTATTCCTTTGATGAAATCTACACTACTCAGTTTCTAGGAAGCTTCAGCAGGGATGCTGAGATGACAGACCATTTGAACTTCATGGATCTGATATCTCTCAGCTTTCTGCATATGTGGCTCTGGGAATCAGGAGAGGGCATGGAGTCTGCAAGCAGTTCTGCCCTCAGTGCTGTCACACCCTGCCTGGGCTGGGCCTGCAGGGCCACGCCAGCATCTGTCTGAATTGTTCCTTACACCCATAGCATAGCTTGCTTAGCTCCCACTCCCTGTATCAAGGCTTGGCATTGCCCAGGGCTCTCATCTCTTTCTCCTGTCATAGTATGCAGCTCAGTGTGAGCATGATATAGCACGAAAAGGCACCATCTGCCTTTATGACTTCAGCCTAGGCCCTTGGCCTCTCTGAGCTCAGTAAAACTTAGTAAAGACAAGGCAGACATTAAGGCTCCTAGGTGTGGTCATCAACTCACTGTCCGTTCTTTGTTCACCTCTCCTGACCCTTGAGAGGACTGTGGAGGGGCCTGTGGTGGTTTGACTCAGGTGTCCCCCATAAATTTACATATTCTGAATGCTAGGTTCTTACCTGATGGCAATTTGGGAATTAACACCTCCTGGAGGCAGCGTATTGTTGGGGGTGGGCCTATGGGCATTATAGCCAGTTTCTCCTTGCCAGTGTTTAACACACTTTCCTGTTCCTGTTGTCCACCTGATGTTGGCCAGGGGTTGATGTCCATCCTCTGCTCATGCCATCATTTTCCTTGCCATCATGGAGCTTCCCCCTTGAGCCTGTAAGCCAAAATAAATCCTCTTTTCCCCACAAGCTGCTCTTTATTGGGTGATTTCTACCAGCAATGTGAACCTGACTGCAACAGTAATGTTGGTACCGAGGAGTGGGATTGCTGCTAGATACCTGATTGTATGGCTTTGGCCTTTTGGAGCTGATTTTCAAGAGGAAAGACTTGAAGCCTTGGCCCAAGAGACACCTTGCAGTGCTGTAAGTACAGCTTGATGGATTATTCTGATCAGAGTTACAAGACCCGAATGCAGTAATAACTATGGACTGTGAGGTTTGGCTTATGAGGGTGAAAAGGAGCTTTGTCTGGACTGGGCTAGAAGCAGTTTGTGTGAGAAGCTTGCTGTTATGCCCGTGTCCTGAGAACTTGTGCAGAGTTGAAGTGCTTAGAAATGGACTGGTGTGTGTTGAGGAATATGGCACAGAAAGAAACTTTTGGGCTGAAACTGCTGCTCATTCAGCTGCAATTATATGAGAGATTACAACCTTTGATATTGGACCAGCTGACTTGCGCTGGGGCAACAGGAAGAATGTAGACTCTTTTGAAGGGGCCTGAGTGCTCAAAGAGTGTCCTGTTCTTCAAAGTCTGCTTCATTCCTCCCTCTGATTAACAAATTAGCATCCTACCTGGTGTTGTGGAGTATAAGAAATGCAGGAAAGAGAGGGTCATTGAGTTTGCAACATGGTCTTGTGTTTTGGAAATGGCTATGGGCAGTGTGAAGCAGGTTTGCTGGTTGTCTGCATGGAGACCCCATGGAGCTGTGAGGGTGCACTGTGAGTTGCAGTGGAGACCCAGTGGAGATGCCGGGACCATGAGATGGCTGCTGAGGAGAGCTGCTGGCTCCAGATGAAGTTTTACAGGACTGTGAGTAGCCTAGAGACTTGTTGCTGGTTAGGATTATCAGACTTGGAGATTTGTCACTGACTAGTGTTGTTGAACTTGGAGCTGCAGAGTTTGATGTTTGTCCTGTTTAAATCTTGTATTGGTTTACTATTCCTTTGCTATTCCCATCTTTTGCAGTGTGAATGTTTATTCTGTGCCACTATGGGTGTTTATTTGTTTGTTTGGTTTTTGGTTTTACGAGGTCGGGTCTCACAGTAGCTCAGACTGACCTGGAATTCACTATGAAGTCTCAGGGTGTCTTTGAACTCATAGTGATCCTCCTACCTCTGCCTCCTGAGTGCTAGGATTAAAGGCATGTGCCACCATGCCTGGTCTTTTGAGAAGTTGTTTTTTTTTTCTTTTTTGGTATTATGGCTCAGTTAAAAGATCTTGGACTATGGAATGCTTGAACATCATGAGGATTGATAAAAACTTTGGGGACTTTTAAAGATGGACTGACTGCATTGTATTCTACATCACAGATGGTTATCAGTTTATGGGGGCCAGGGGCAGAATATGGTGGTTTGATTCAGGTGTCCCCAATAAACTTAGGTGATCTGAATGCTAGGTTCCCAGCAGATGAAGATTTGGGAACAACTGCCTCCTGGAGGCAGTTATTGTTGGGGGTGGGCTTATGGGTATTATAGCCAGTTTCCCCTTGTTAGTGTTTGGCACACTCTCCTGTTGCTTTTGTCCACCTTATGGTGGCCAGAGGATGACGCCCACCTTCTGTTCATGCCATCATTTCCCCCTATCATCATGGAGCTTCCCCTGGAGTCTATAAGCCAAAATAAATCCTTTTCCCCCAAAAGCTGCTCTTGGTCAGGTGATTTCTGCCAGCAATGCGAACCTGACTGCAACATGGCCCTAGAAGGGATTAAAAAGGTTTGACCCAAACATCTAGGTCCACTCATAGAATTCAACACAGGAAAAGGGGATCCTTCACTGATCAGTCTGGCCTGACAGGTCATGGTGCAGCCCCAGTAGGAGGTTGCTGCTTTTAGGGGATAGGGGAGTAGGGATGCAGGCCTGCCATGATTTTGCTGGGGCAGCCCTGTGGAGCATCAATGCAGGCCCAGACCCTTGATGCCTACATGAGAGGGAATAAGGTGACTTGCACATGCTCTGGGGCACTCCAGGATAGTGCAAGAAAGGACTAGGAAGGAAGCACGAAGGTCATGCTGTAACTCTGTGCCTGCTGCCCAAGTGTGCCAAAGCCACCAACCTGAGTGGGCCGCTGAAGATAAAATCTCAGTGCCAGGGAGCTGGGGGGGGGGCACCAACTGGCCATCTGCTGTCACCACAGAGGGTGGCTGTGTGCCCAAGTCCCAAGAAGACTCTGTGCCAGGGTTGCTAAACACATAGTGCCATAGGTTTTATGATGGCAACACCACCACCCATTTTTTCAGACAGGAAATAGAGAGCTGGGGAGTTAGTAGCAGAATATTCTGACGACCTCTCACTCACCTTTGCCTCCTCAGAGGCTTCTCACTATCCCCCACCCTGGCGTGCAGGGAGTGTTCTAGTCTTCTCACTATCCCCCACCCTGGCGTGCAGGGAGTGTTCTAGTCTTCTCACTATCCCCCACCCTGGGGGTACAGGGAGTGTTCTAGTCTTCTCACTATCTCCACCCTGGGGGTACAGGGAGTGTTCTCGTCTTTTGTCATCCTCTATTCTGAATCCTATTCTTAGTCCCACTGCCCAACTTTGGTACGTAGTAAGCCATAATTAAACAGCTTCCTCATCTATTCTTCGTCAAAGCCACACATAACAGGAACTGGGGATTGTGAAGGAAAGGGTCTTGACATATCCTCCAGAATCCCATTGGGCCTGCCCATTTCCCAGTGCCTCTGACCTCCACACCCAGCAAACTTCTGTTCCCAGAGGATACTGTTCTGGATTGTGCTGTGCTGGGCACACTTCCTGGTATGTCATGTGCACCTCCTGGAGATTTCTGAGGACCCTATATGGGGTATGTGTACTGCAGTGTCAGCCATCACTGTGGTTGTTGTGACCCATCTCCATGACGGGGGTCTGAGCAGGGATAGGGAGGAGAGTCAAGCCAGATGGAACACCAGTTGATGCACCTGAACCCCAAGGCTGGCTCTGCTCCTTCTTACTTCCAGAGAGATGAGTGAGATCTCAAGTCTACCATACATTGTACCATTCTTATGGTAACTGTTGGATAAGTTCAGGGGCCTTTTCTAGGGAGTATGGCTGAGTTGGTGACCTCAGAGTATACACAACTCATCTAGGCATAGGGTTGGAGATGAAAAGGATGCTTCATGTTCCTGAAGGCCCAAAGTATGATGCAGGGGAAGGGCTCTAAGGAGCAGGACCTCTGGGCTGTACCTGAGGCATGGCTGTGGCTTGTAGCCCTTGAAAGGAATGTGAATTCTTCCAGAGCCACCCACCTGGCGGTAACAGCTAAATTGCCACCTGTTCCTTACACCAGAAGCCTAGCAGGTACGTTGGGGTGTCACCTTCTGAGAGAAGATGGATGTGCTCCAAGTGGAGTGGGATTTTTTGGAGTGGTAATGGTTTCCAGTTGGATGGGACAGGAGTAGAGGGCATCTCAGAGCCCTTTCTAGGCCCTCAGTGAGGGATTTCTGCTGAGTCAATTGTACTCATCCTAACTGCCGGCCTGGGGTGACTACCCAGTGTTCACCTCTGCTCTCCCCAGTGCTCCTAAGGCCCAAAGCTCCTTTCTGCATCATAATCATCCATAGAGCATGAATATTTGCTCCATTTTCCAGACAGGAGCCCCAAAATTTTGCCTCTGATTATCCCACTGAGGATACAGCAAGGTCAGCTTGACACTCAGTGGCCCACTGAAGAGGGGCCTTTACTTTCTCCTCACTGCCCTTATCTGCTCTTTTCTTTCATAATTTAGTCATTCAACAAATGATCTGGGAGGCCAGATTCAGACCTCTCCATATACATCTTTGCTAGACCCTGATTCCCCTCATCACCACAGAGTAAAATGGGGAAACTGAGCCTAAGGTAGGAGGATCTTGCCCCAGATATATCATCTCATTATCTCAGAAGAGAGTGTGTCCATGGCATCTAGTTTCTGGAAGCTCAAAGGGACAAATGGGATACAGCCCACCTGAAACCTACCTAGCTCCCCATATTCTGCCAGGATGACTCAAACCAAGGCTTTGAAACTCATTTCCCCAAGAGCAGCTTTGTGCTCTGAGAACCATGGGACAGAGTTCTGCCTCAATGAGGGCTAGAAGAGCCTTCCTTACTTGCCAAACTGGTTCCTGACTGAGTCTCCCCTGTCTCTTGCCTAGGATCAGGAGTGGTGGGCCAGACTTGACTTTCAGGAGAAGCAGACCTCCCATGGCTGCTTCTGGAGTCCTTGGCCTGGGTTTGAGATTCAATGGATGCAGTGACCAAGTTTATTTAATGCCTAATGGGTTCCATTGTCAATCTGTTGGAGGATCATGGATGGTGTCTGGTGTAAGGAGGGGTTTCTGAGGTGGCCACAGCAGCCGCCAGTGGGCCTCTGAGTCTAGAATATTTTTAGTCAGCATTATTGCTGACAGTCCAGGCTGGCAAAAGTTTGCTGCTATTCTCACAGGCACATCTTAAGTTTGTGTCAGGTATCCATGGTCTGCCCATCTCACCTACCCTCTTCCTTGCCCCACCCCTCTCTTTCTAGCCCTGGCTTTTCCTAGCCTTGGGTTTGCTTAGCCCAGGAAAGTCTTCTGGGAGCTCCACTACAGGACTGAGTCTGGGTCCCAGGTATGGCTGAGAAGGAGTGAGCTGGTACCTCTGCACAAAGCCGTGGGCTGCTGCTGTTCTGAATCCCAAGATTATGATGGCGACTTTCACCCAGCCTACCTCAGGGTCTGGTTTCTAGGAAGTTCCTCTCACTCCCCAGGCTTCGGGCTCTGAACTGAGTGTTCATAGTCTCAGCTTTAGGGCTTACTAGCTACTGTGCTCACTTGATAGGAGTCTTGCTTTGAACTGGCTAGCTCATCAGGAAGCTTAGAACCATCATCTCTGGCCTCCTCTCTCTGACATCTCTGCCCAGAACTGTCCACTGCTCTTGTCACTGGGCCTTTCCAGCTGGTTCTGCATAACTGACCCAGTTCTGCCTAAACATATTTGGATCTGTAGAACCTTACAGCTGGAGGAGCATCTTACTTTCTTCAAGGATATCAGAGATTCTCACCTAGATCTTCCCCTGGGCCACTCCTCTATCCCAAGAATGGTGTAGAACCAGAGTCCAGCACCCTGAACAGCATGCCGCACCTATATCCTCCACCTGCTGGTTAGGCTGAATGGGAAGCCAGAGGCTCAAGGAACAATGTGAGAGCTCAGCGCTGGAACCCACCACAGAGTTTCTGACTACTCATCTTTTGAATGCATGAGGGAGCCCATTCAGAGCAATTCTGAAGGTCACAGGAAAGAATAAATGTAAGAAAAGACATTGGCTAAGTTGAATCCTAGACCTCATTGTATCCTAAGATCACAGTAATTCACACAGCCCATGGACAGTCAGATGATGGGAAAAAAAAAAACCCTGAAAAGGCCTCAGCTATAAGTGTGAGAAGTAAATGAATTCTAAGAAGATGCATAACTAACCTCAAGCACACAGTCAAGGTTAACAAGTCCGAGGGAACAGTTTAGGTTCTTCCTTCAGTCTTCATACTAAAACAACTACTCAATGCACTAAAGATTTAACAAGCAGAAATGAAATCATAAAACTACTAGAAGAAAGCATAGAATAGAAACTATAATCTTGGGCTGGAGAGATGGCTCAGTGGTTAAGGTGCTTGCCTTCAAAGCCTAAGGACCCAGGTTTGATTTCCTAGGACCCATGTAGGTCAGATGCACAAGGTGGCACATGTGTCTGGAGTTTGTTTGCAGTGGCTGGAGGCCCTGGCACACCCATTCTCTCTCTCTCACAAATAAATAAATAAAAATATTTTAAAACTATAATCTTAGCTGGGCGTGGTGGCGCACGCCTTTAATCCTAGCACTCGGGAGGCAGAGGTAGGAGGATCACCATGAGTTTGAGGCCACCCTGAGACTACATAGAGAATTCCAGGTCAGCCTGAGCTAAAGTGAGACCCTACCTCGAAAAAACAACAACAAAAAAACCCCTATAATCTTGAGGCAGAGAGATGGCTCAATGATTTGGCTCTTGTCTACAATGCCTAAAGACCTGTGTTCAATTCCCCAGTACCCAAGTAAAGCCAGTTATACAAAGTGCTACATGCATCTGGAATTTGTTTGTAGTGGCTAGAGGCCCTGGTACACCCATATTCATTCTCACTCTCTCTCCTTGCAAATAAATAAATAAAATGTTTTTTTGAAACTATAATTTTTATTCAATTTTACTTTTTCTTCCAACTTTTTATTAGCAATTTCAATGATTATAAAAAATACCCCATGGCACCGGGCGTGGTGAGACATGCCTTTAATCCCAGCACTCGGGAGGCTGAGGTAGGAGGATGGCTGTGAGTTCGAGGCCGTCCCGAGACTCCATAGTGAATTCCAGGTCAGCCTGGGCTAGAGTGAGACCCTACCTCGAGAAAAAAAAAATACCCCATGGTAATACCTCCCTCCCCCCACTTTCCCCTTTGAAACTCCATTCTCCATCATACCCCCTCCCCATCTCAATCTGTCTCTCTCTTTTAATTTTGATGTCATGATCTTTTCCTCTTTTATTATGGTCTTGTGCAGGTAGTGTCAGGTACTGTGAGGCCATGTGGATATCCAGGCCATTTTGTGTCTGGAGGGAGCATGTTGTATGGAGTCCTAACCTTCCTTTGGCTCTTATATTCCTTCCACCACCTCTTCTGCATTAGACCCTGAGCCTTGGAAGGTGTGATCAAGATGTTACTCAGTACTCCAGTGACTTCTTTCCAGCACTATGATACCTTCTGAGTGCTCCTATGGTTTTGCTGAAGAGGCTTTCTTTTTCCCAATGAGTATTTTTGGCATTTTTATCAATTATCAGGTGGCTATAGCTACCTGGACTTGCATCTGGGTCCTCTATTCTGTTCCATTGATCTACATGTCTGCTTTTTTTTTTGCCAATACCATGCTGTTTTTGTTACTATGGCTCTGTAATATAGGTTAAAATCAGGTATGGTGATACCACTAACCTTATTTTTGTTGCTCAGTATTATTTTAGATATTTGAGGATTATTGTGATTCCAAATGAATTTTTGGATTGCTTTTTCTATTTCTGTGAAGAATGCCATTGGAATTTTGATGGGGATTACATTAAATGTGTAGATTGCTTCTGGTAAGATTGCCATTTTCACAATATTGATTCTTCTGTTCTAGGAACAAGGGATGTTTTTCCATTTCCTAGTGTCTTCTGCAATTTCTCGCTTGAGTGTTTTAAAGTTTTCATTATAGAGATCCTTTACTTCCTTGGTTAGGTTTATTCCAAGGTACTTTATTTTCTTTGATGCAATTGTGAATGGGAGTAATTCTCTGACTTCATCCTCTGTGTGTTTGTTGTTAGCATATATGAAGGCTACTGATTTCTGTGTATTTATTTTGTATCCTGCTACATGGCTGTAGGTGTTTATCAGCTCTAACAGTTTGCTGGTAGAGTCTTAAGGGTCCTTTATATATAGAATCATGTCATCTGCAAATAATGATGACTTTATCTCTTCCTTTCCAATTTGTATCCTTTTTATGTATGTCTCTTGTCTTATTGCTATGGCTAAGACTTCCAGTACTATATTAAATAAAAGCAGGGATAGTGGACAGCCTTGTCTTGTTCCTGATTTTAGTGGAAAAACTTCCAGTTTTTCCCCAGTTAGTAGTATGTTGGCTGTAGGCTTGTCATAAATAGCCTTTATTATATTGAGATATGTTCCTTCTATTCCTAGTCTCTGCAGTACTTTTATCATGAAGGGATGTTAGACTTTGTCAAATGCTTTTTCTGCATCTAATGAGATGATCATATGATTTTTGTCCTTCAGCCCATTTATATAATGTATTACATTTATCGATTTTCATATGTTGAACCATCCCTGCATCTCTGGAATAAAGCCTGCTTGGTCAGGGTGAATGATCTTTCTGATATATTCTTGTATTCTGTTTGCCAATATTTTGTTGAGAATTTTTGCATCTATGTTTATTAGGGAGATTGGTCTGTAATTTTCTTTTTTTGTTCTATCTTTGCCTGGTTTTGTAGAATGAGTTTGGTAGGATTCCTTCTTTTTCTATTTTATGGAAAAGCTTAAGAGCAATGGTGTTAGTTCTTCCCTGAAGGTCTGGTAAAATTCAGCAGTGAATCCACCTGGGCCTGGACTTTTTTTAGTTCGGAGATTTTTGGATCTCCATACTTGTTATAGGTCTATTTAAATGATTAATCTCATCTTGATTTAATTTAGGTAGGCCATATAAATCAAGGAAATCATCCATTTCTTTCAGATTTTCATACTTAGTGGAGTATATGTTTTTATAGTATATCCCTATGATTCTTTGAATTTCTCTGGTATCTGTTGTGATGTTGCTTTTTTCATCTCTAATTTTATTAATTTGTGTCTCTTCTCTCTTTCTTTTGGTCATATTTGCTAAGGGTTTATCAATCTTGTTTATCCTTTCAAAGAACCAACTCTTCGTTTCATTGATTCATTGGATTGATTTTTGGTTTCTATTTCATTAATTTCTGCCCTAATCTTTATTATTTCTTCCTGTCTACTGATTTTTGGTTTGCCTTGTTCTTCTTTTTCCAAGGCTTTAAGGTGAAGCATTAGGTTGTTTACTTGAGACCTTTTAAATTTCTTAATATAGGCATTTAAAGCTATAAATTTACCTCTTAGGACTGCCTTCATTGTGTCCCAGAGATCTTGGTATGTTGTGTTCTCATTATCCGCTTTACTTTATGAATTTTTTGACTTCCTTTTTGATTTCTTCATTGACCCATTCATCATGTAGTAGTGTATTGTTTAGTTCCCATGATTTTGTGTATGTGCTATAGCTTTTCTTGCTATTGATTTGTAGTTTGATTCCATTGTGGTCAGATAGAATGCAAGGAATTATTTCAATTTTCCTGTATTTGTTAATACTTGCTTTGTGTCCTAATATATGGTCTATTTTAGAGAATGTTCCATGTGCTGCTGTAAAGAATGCATATTCTGCAGCACTTGGATGAAATGTCCTGTGTATATCTGTTAAATCCATTCCTTCTATGACCTCATTTAGCACAGATGCCTCTGTTTATTTTTTCCTAGGATGACCTGTCAATTGATGAGAGTGGGGTGTTAAAGTTACCCACCACCACTGTGTTTGCTGGTATCTATGACCTTAGTTCTAATAGCGTTTGTTTGATGAATTTGGGAGCCCCCATGTTAGGTGCATATATGTTTAGGATTGTAATGTCCTCCTGTTGGAGTGTGCCCTTAATCAATATAAAGTGACCTTCCTTATCTTTCTTAACTAACGTTGGACTGAAGTCTACCTTGTCAGATATTAGGATAGCAACCCCTGCTTGTTTTCTAGGCCCATTTGGTTGAAACACCATTTTCCAACCTTTCACCCTAAGATAATGTCCATCCTTTGTAGAAAGGTGGGTTTCTTGGAGGCAACAAATTGTAGGATCCTGATTTTTAACCCAGTCTGCAAACCTATGTCTTTTGGTTGGGGCATTGAGGCCATTATATTAAGAGATATTATTGAAAGGTGTGTATTTAGGTTTGTCAGGTTTTTTGTAGTTCTTCAGGTTCTACCTTTGCTCTTTTGTGTTAACTAGTATTTGAATATTGTTTGTTTTTTCCCAGGTTCCTTATATGTGTGCCTTTCTTTCTCTTCAGCATGGAGGATTCTTTCAAGTATTTTCTGTAGAGCTGGTTTTGTCTTCAAATACTCCTTTAGCCTGCTTTTGTCCTGGAATGTCCTTCTTTCTCCATCTATTTGAATGGATAGTTTTGCAGGATAAAGTAACCTTTGTTGACAGTTGCCAACTTTCAGAACTTGGAATACATCACTCCAAGCCCTTCTGGCTTTTAAAGTTTGTGTTGAGTAATCTGCTGTAATTCTGATGGGCTTGCCTTTGTAGGTAACTTGATTTTTCTCTCTAACTACTTTCAATATTTTTTCTTCGGTTTGTGTGTTTGGTAGTTTGATTATAATATGGCGAGGAGAGGTTCTTCCCAGGTTTTGTCTGGTTGGTGTTCTAAAGGATTCCTGTATCTGCATTGGCACCTCTTTCCCAATCTGGGGGAAGTTTTCTTCTATGATTTTGTTGAAGATGCCTACTATGCATTTGGAGTGAAATTCTTCTCCTTCTACTATACCCTGAATTCTTTTTCTAAATTTTTTTTTGTTCATTTTTATTTATTTATTTGAGAGTGACAGAGAGAGAAAGAGGCAGATAGGGAGAGAGAGAGAGAGAGAGAGAGAGAGAGAGAGAGAGAATTGGTGCCCCAGGGCTTCCAGCCACTGCAAATGAACTCCAGACACATGCACCCTTTTGTGCTCCTGGCTAACATGGGTCCTGGAGAATTGAGCCTTGAACGGGGGACCTTAGGCTTCACAGGCAAGTGCTTAACTGCTAAGCCATCTTTCCAGCCCCCTGAATTCTTATGTTTGATCTTTTCATAGTGTCCCAAATATCTTGATATTCCCATTCATACTTTGGTATTAGTTTGTCTTTCTCTTTGTTGGACTGTATTAAATCTGCCACCTGGTCTTCTAGCTTAGATATTCTGTCCTCTCTTTCACCCATTCTACTGGTGAGATTTTCTACAGAGTTGTTTTTTTTTTTTTTAATTACATTAACTGTGTTATTCATTGCTAGCAATTCTGACTGGTTTTTCTTTATTATTTCTATTTCCTTATTTATGTCTTGTATTGACCACTTTATTTCATTAAATTGGTGTCCTGTGTCTTCTTAGATTCCTTGGATTTCCTCTTTGATTCCTTTGATTTCTTCTTTGACTTCTTTGAACATATTTACAATCATTCTTTTGAAATCTTTCTCAGGCATTTCCTCTAAGTTGTTCTCACTGGAGGTCATTTCTGATGCATTAAAACTTTTTGGTGGATTTATGTTGTCTTGGTTTTTGGTGTTTCTTGTGTTATAATGTGTATATTTTTGCATCTTGGATTAAGTTACTGCTTGGCTTTTCTAGTTAGCTGGGTATTAATAGATGTATCAATCGACCTGATGTTATATATCTTCAGGGTAGGAGCTTAAGGTGTTAGGTGTGGCTCTTAAGGACTCTCAGAGTATCTACAAAAGTGGCCCTAAGGGCTGGAGAGATGGCTTAGAGGTTAAGCGCTTGCCTGTGAAGCCTAAGGACCCCAGTTCGAGGCTCGGTTCCCCAGGTCCCACGTTAGCCAGATGCACAAGGGGGCGCAAGCGTCTGGAGTTCGTTTGCAGAGGCTGGAAGCCCTGGCACGCCGATTCTCTCTCTCTCCCTCTGTCTTTCTCTCTGTGTCTGTCACTCTCAAATAAATAAAATAAATAAATAAATTTTTAAAAAAGTGACCCTAAGGGTTGGGTTTGCCTGCTATGGGAATATTCAAGTAGGTTGAGTGGAACAAAATACAGATAGATTCTAAAATTTAACTAAACAATGTACACATTCAGTGAAAAACAGCACGGAGTATTTATGCAAGAGCGGGTATTATGACAACTGGATCCTCTATCAACAAGGAGGTTAATATTTCTGGTCTGCTGATGGTTCCAAGTCAGCTTCTGACCAAATGAGACCCTTCCCTAATGTATAACAGAAGAGGAACCAGCCACTATAAATCAAGAAGCAATAAATAACAAGCCCAAAATATAGCTTATTTAAGAATAGCAAATCTGACTATCCATCAGACTTAACATATAATTTATCCTGATATGGAAGGTGTAATGAGCACTTCTGGTTCAGGGCTATATACCAGGTTTATTAGGCAGGTACTGACCTGGTGTAATCCTAGTTACCTTTTGGGATGATTTTGGTCTCAGTCATGCTGCGCTCCTGCTTGGGTCCCTCTTTGGTGCCCTGTGGGTACAAGTAGGCTGGCTGGGTTGGTGGCATGCTGATCTGTTTTCTGGAGCTGGGCACTGGCTTTTCCTGCAGCTTAAGCTGAGTCTGGCAGCTGTGGCCCCATGGACCTGGTACTGCCGCTGCTGGAGCCGCCACTGCCAGAGCCACTTTGGCCTGCCTGTGTGGGCTCTGGATCTCTCCTACTTCTCTGCTGCCGTTTTAATTTCTTATACACTTCACTTTTTAGTAAAAGTGTGTATTTTGCTGTTTTTTTTTTTTTTTCCTTTTCTCTCCTAGGCTGCTTTGGTGTGGTTCCCATACTGCCATCTTAACTGGAAGTCTGTAACTATAATTTTGAATCATTCTAAAACTTATACAAAACCTAGAAGCTCTAAAGTAAAAGTTAGATATAAGTTGGGGTTGGAGAGATGGCATAGTGGTTAAGGCATTTGCCTGTGAAGCCTAAGGACTCAGGTTTGATTCCCCAGGACCCACATAAGCCAGATGCACAAGGTGGTGCATGCATCTGGAGTTCATTTGCAGTGGCTGGAGGCCCTGCCATGCCCATTCTCTCTCTGTATCTAGTCTGCCTCTGGCCCTCTCTCACTCTCTCAAATTAATTAATTAATTAAAAATATTAAAAATAAAAAGTTGGGGGCTGGAGAGATGGCTTAGTGGTTAAGGCGCTTGCCTGCAAAAGCAAAGGACCTTGGCTCAATTCCCCAGGACCCATGTAAACCAGATGCACAATGTGATGCATACATCTGGGGTTCATTTGCAGTGGCTGGAGGCTCTGGTGTGCCCATTCTCTTTCTCCCTCTCAAATAATTAAATAAATAAATAATAAAAATATTTTAAAAAGTTAAAGGTCAGGCTGGAGAGATGGCTTAGTGGTAAAGGCTTCCCTCAAAGCCTAATGAGCAGAGTTCGATTCCCCAGTACCCACATAAAGCCAGATGCACAAAGTGACACATGTGTCTGGAGTTCATTGGCAGCATCTGGAGGCTCTGGCACACCCATTCTCCCTGCGTGTTTCCTCTTTCTCTCTGCCTGCAAATAAATAAATACAAATTAAAAAAATAAAAAGTTGATGCATAGGAAATGGGAAACACAATAAAAATAACAATAAAGTGTGAAAATTCAGTAATTCACTTCACAAAGGGATAGTTTGCATTATATAGGAAAAATGGGCACCCAAACTAAGCAAGATGCAAATGTGGGGGGCTCATAATGGTGGAAAGCTCCCTCTGGTGGCTGATTGGGGGTTAGGTGGAGGTTCGCTGGGTTGGGAGGAGACATGGCAGGGAACACCCACAAAGAGGCTAGGAAGGCATCCATAGATTCAAATAGCAAAGCAGGAAGGGGACCTCTACTGGTGCAGCCAGGAGTGTGAAGTGGCTGGAGGTGGCTGCAAGAGTATCCACTCAAAACGGGAAAGGAAACTCACATTTACAAATGGAACAGTGGACCCGTGTCCCTTCTTGCTGCCACCAGTGACACTGCAATGGCTGAGGCTCCCTTAGTTGTTGCACCTGCTCAGAGGTCTGCATCAAGTGTTCCCCACTGCCTGTTTAGTCTCTTTGTCTTCATTAGCACCCTGTTAGCAGTGGCCTGAGTTAATTAATTCGTCTCTTGTCTGCTGCTCAGAAGCCTACCAAGTTCAGCTGGGGCTCCTTGAGACCTCACCTTGCCCCAACAGGATCACTACCCATCCTCAAGACTCTAGTTAACTGCTCGTCACGTCTGGTTGTCACTATTATTACAGGTGACCAGGAAACTCAGGTCTCAGATGAGTCCTTTGAGTGTCTTTGCCTTCCCAGCCTCAGTTTCTTTGAAATAAGGTGTTTATTACTTACTTTTGCAGGCTATGACAAAATATCTAACAGACGGGCTGGAGCAATTGCTTAATGGTTAAGGTGCTTGTCTGCAAAGCCAAAGGACCTGGGTTTGATTCTTCAGTACCCACATAAGCCAGACGCACAAGGTGGTGCATGTGTCTGGAGTTCATTTGCAGTGGCTGAAGGCCCAGGTGCACTCATTCTCTGTCTCTCTGTTTCTCTATCTGCCTCTCTCTGTCAAGTAAAATGTTTTTTAAAATATCTGACTGAATGATCTTTGTGTGTGTGTGTGTGTACGTGCGTGTGTGTTTTGAGACAAGGTCTCACTCTGTAACCCAGGCTTTGAACATACAGCAATCCTTTTGCCTTAGCCTCTTGAATGTTGATTATAGGCGTGAGTCACCATGCCCAGCTTTTTCTTTTTCTTTTTTGTAGTAAAGATACTGGGGATTGAATCTAGTCCTTGAACATGCTAGGCAAGCTTTTATTTAAAAACAAAAACAAAAACAAAAACAAACAACGAAAAAAACCCACTGAGCTGCATCTTCAGCCCCTAACAGAACAACTTAAGAAGAGGAAAGCTTGGGGCTGGAGAGATTGCTCAGTGATTAAGGCACTTGCCTGCAGAGTCTGACGACCAGAGTTAGATTCCCCAGTACTCATATAAAGCCAGGTGCACAAAGGGGCTCATGCATCTGGAGTCCATTTACAGCAGCTGGAGGGCCTGGTGTGCCCATTTTCTGTTTGTCTGTCTTCTATCTCAGCTTGCAAATAAATAAATAAAGATACTTTTAAAAATATTTATTTGAGGCAAGCCCAATAGACTGCCTTTTTCTGTACACACACACACACACACACACACACACACACACACACACACGTGAGAGAAAGGGAGGGAGAATTGATGCACCAAGGCCTCCAGCCACTGCAATTGAACTCCAGACACTTGTGCCCCCTTGTATACATGTGTGACCTTGCATGCTTGTGTCACTGTGTGTCTGGCTTATGTGGGACCTGGAGAGTCAAACATGAGTCCCTAGGCTTAGCAGGTAAGCACCTCAACCAGGAAGCCATCTCTCCAGCCCATTTTAAATATTTTTAATTGATTATTTGCAATCAGAGAAAGAGAGACAGAGAGAGAGAGAGAGAGAGAGAGAGAGAGAGAGAGAGAGAGAGAGAGAGAGAGAAATGATTTTTTAAAGAGGAAAGCTTTGTATTTTGGTTCAGAGTTTCAAAGGGTTTATCCATCATGGCTGGAAGGTTATGGTGCAACAGAGCAGCTCAGATCATGCTGGACATGAAGCAGAAAAAGAGAAAATGGAATGAGTCCTGGTCAAAATACTGACTCCAAGGTCATATGCCAGTGGTCTACTACTTCTATCCAGGCCCTGCCTCCCATTTTTCACCACCTCTCAATAATGCCATCATATTCTGAATTTATCAAGAGATGGTCTATTCATCCAATAAGACTCCTTATGATCCAATCCTTTCTGGAAACACCCTCACAAACATACCCAGAGGTGTGCTTCACAAATACCTTTGGGTATTTCTCAATCTAGTTAAGTTGATAAAACTGACCACAACAAAGTGAGATTTACTTCCTAGAAGGGAGAATCTTATAGAATGGAGCTCAACGCCAAATATGGTCCTGTCTATAGCAGGACTTTCCTCTGTTGGGTCCTAGTGTTGCTGAATTTGATAGGCAAAGGCCTTCTGGGCTCTAGATAGGCTTAGAACTCCCCACACCAGTGGCTTTTAGGTTCTTGCCTTATGATTAACAAAGAATAGGTAAGTGTAGACATGAATAAGGGTAAATTATAAAAGATTTATTTTAAAAGTCTTTTTTTGAGCTGGGTGTGGTGGTGCACGCCTTTAATCCCAGCACTCAGGAGGCAGAGGTAGGAGGATCACCATGAGTTTGAGGCTACCCTGAGACTAGAGCTAGAGTGAGACCCTACCTCAAAACACCCAAAAAAGTCTTTTTATATATTTTTTATTTATTTATTTTTATCTATATATTTATATATTTATTTCTTTGAGAGAATGAGAGACAAAGAGAGAGGGGGGAATGGGAGCACCAGGGCCTCCAGGCACTACCAACGAATTCCAGATTCATGTGCCACCTTGTGCATCTGGCTTATGTGGGTCCTGGGGAATCAAACCTGGGTCCTTAGGCTTCACAGGCAAATGCCTTCACTGCTATGCCATCTCTCCAGCTTAAAAGATTTATTTTTATGGAGAGTAGAAATAACAGAGTACATATGTGAATCCTAGCTACAAATGTTTAGATATGTATGTTAGTTGAAATAAAAGTCAGTAGTAGTGGCCAGAAAACTATAAAGGGGCTATAAGGGAGGAAGAAGAGGAGAGGGCTTAAGGGGAGGGTATTGTAAATATATAAGTAGAACAGCAGATTACTGGGGGTGGCATGGTCTAAGTGGAATCAGGAGAAAGGACTGAGTAAAGGAAGGATGGGAAAAATGTTAATAAAAGTTAAGATGTTATGAATAAGCCATATGGTAACCTACTTCTTTGCTAGGCCACAATATATGTTTTAAAAAAGAGACAGCCAGGTATGGTGTCACCTGCTTTTAATCCCAGGACTCAGGAGGCAGAGGTAGGAGGATTGCCATGAGTTTGAGGCAAGGGCAGAGAGGGCAATACTTCAGGGGGTGGGGTGGGGATGTAACTGCTTCTTGGAAGGAAAAATAGTCAGATGTGCAATTATACACTGATTCATAGGCTGTGGCCAATTGTTTGGCTGGATGGTCCAGGACTCGGAAGGAGCACAACTGGAAAATTGGTGAAGGCATATGTGGATAGACATCTCTGAAAGGACAAAGGATATGAAGATACTTGTGTTCCATGTTAATGCTTATCATAAGGTGACCTCATCAGAGGATGGCTTTAATAATAAAATAGATAAGCTGACCTGTTCTGTGGATAGTGGTTAACCTCTTTATTCAGCCATCCCTGTCATTGCACAATGGGCCCATGAACAAAGTGGCCATGGTGGCAGGGATGCAGGTTATATGCATGGGTCCAACAACATGGACTTCCACTAACTAAGGCTGGCCTAACTATGGCCACTACTGAGTGCAAAACCTGCCAGCAGCAGAGACCAACTCTGAGCCCCAAATACAACAGGTAGCATCCTTCATAAGAGGAGAAAAATGATGGCATCAATGTAAAAGAGAGACTAATTGGAAAGAAGAACGGATTCAATGGGGTGTGGATTTGAAAGGGGGAGAATGGAGGTAGACTGGGAATTATCATGGTTTATCGTCTATATTTATGAAAGCTGTCAATAAAAAGTTAAAACATAATCAAATAACAAGTAAATGAGAGAAAGAAGAAGTACAGCAGAAAAGCTTCCAAGCTGAGAGGGATTGCCCCTCTAGTTGAGAGGAATCCCAAGTGAGAAAATCCAGGAAAATATTCAAAGCAACTTGTACCAGGTCTTTTATAACCTTAGAAATGTAATGAGCCTCATTGCCAATTGCAAATATATATGTGAGACTTTGAGTGGTTTGTGGGCCATGAAAAAGAGCACAGACTAAGAAAGAGCCCACAAAAATATTTCTAAGAAGGAAGAAGAATCAGAAGGCTGTTTGTTATGGCCATCTTGAAAAGGTTGGAGATCTCTTCTAGTCTTGCCAGGGTAGGACAGCATCTGTTTTTTTGGGAGGGCTGTATCCCTAAACTGAATACCTTCAAAAGAAAGTGACCTAGCTCCTAATCTTTGTCACTGTTGGGGCCTGGAAGTTTATTTCTAGGAATACAGGAAGGAGTGCAAGAAGGCCCACACTGCTCAAGAACTGCTGTACTCTGGACTCTGGAGAGCAACCTGGTAGGGTTCTGAGGTGGGTCTCTGCCTCCTGGCCTCTAGACCTGTCTGGACAGTTCTTCTGGAGACTCACATAGCATAGAAGAGGCACCCAGGCTAATGGGATGGGGATCCAAGGATGCCATGGAGTTGAGAGAGCTGGTGGCCAACATTTACTTTCTCCTGCCAAAGTTGTCAGAACCTGACTAATCACCAAGGCCATGCATCCACTCGAACATCTTGAGATTTACAGCTCTTATGGGGCCCAACAGCACTGCCTGGCAATGGGAGACCCTTACACTAGAAAGGGACACCGGTCTTCCAGATATGAGAGCTGACTGCTGAGAGATTATTGTAAAATACCAAAGGCATGTTGTTTGCAGTTCCTGCTCTGCTCTTGTCATCTTCACAACCTGCATAGCAATGTCTCTCCAGGTCACTCTCATGTCTATGCCTGGGGTCAGGGCTTTGCCCATTACATTTGTAGCTAATGAGAATAAGGGCTGCTCTGGGCCTGACTGCTGAGGTAGGACAGGTGTCCAAGCCAGCCAGACCCTTCAGAGCCAGTCTAAAAAACATGCTATTCCTGGTCCTAGAAAAGAGCTCCACTCTCCAGGCAACTGTGGATGCTGACTAAAAGAGTGGGCAAAAAATTTATTTGCACCATCCAAGAGAGAAAACAGGCTCAGGGTGGTCCCAGACCTTCCTGAGGGCCACTGTGAGTGACACATCTCAAGTGATGGACTCTTTCCAAGCCACTTTGGGACAGATATGTGGGGGCTGGCTGCAACCAGAAAATTCCTACTGGATTTTTTCTGGTTCCATGACTCCAAGAGAGATAATTAAAAGTTGGACTGTAGGAATATAAAAAGTGTATGTGGTACACAGGATGGATAGGAAGTGAAAGAAGCTCAAAAACCTTGTTATAGTCTTAATGGGTGACTCACATAGCCTCAACCTGCAAGACATATGAAGTGGTGTGGTGATAACTTTGTGGCTGGCTTAGGTGCTTCTGTGTGGTGCAGTTCATCCATACTCCCTGCTGTTTTGTCCTGGTGCTGGAAGAAAAGCAGCAGAGCCCTGGGGCTAGTCCTGGAACTCAGCAGTGGGGAAAGATCTGTCCTCTATAGTGATGGCACAATGGGCACAGTGAAGGAAGGGCATCTTTAGAGTCAGCTGGCTGTCTACTGGCCATTCACTAATGCTCTCTACATGCCAAGAACTTCCTTGGGTTTTAGTATAACTAGGGGATCCAGCCTTCTTCAGGAACTGGATTTCTTAATTTCCCTCATTATAGTCAACTTTTTTTTTTTTTTTGATGTTTTTGAAGCAGGGTCTCACTTTAAACCAAGTTGACCTAGAAACTCATTCTGTATCCCAGGCTGGCCTTGAATTCATGGTGATCCTCTTACCTCCTAAATGCCACCACTCTTGGCTTATATTTTACTTTGAATAAAATTTCTGTAAAACCTTATGTATTGCCAGGCTGGGTCCCAAAGTCAGCTTCCCACACCAGAATGGGTATAGGTATGTCACACTTGCCCTGGTGGGGTGTGGCATTGAACTGGATGAACAGAGGAGGCAGTACCTGCTGAAACTCAGGCCATCATCCCGGCTACATTCCCCTGTCCCCATCCCACCCTGGCCCACCAGAAGAGGAGGGAAACCTTGAAGTATCAGGCTTTTGAATGGTCCATCACCATGGCAACACATGGGCATAAAGGACTGGCCTGGTGAGCAAGCAGCTACACAAAGGCTTGGGGAGGAAGGGAATCTTTTATTTCTGGGGAGGGAGCATGGGGAAGCCAAGCTTTGTCCACACCTGCAGCCAGGCCATGTTCTTGAGGATGACCTTAAGTTAGTATTCACCAGGTATAGCACTGATCTATGGGGAAGGAACAGATAGGTGAAGGGCAAGGATGGCATATGGCTGGGAGTATCTGAGTATTGATGGGAAAACGAGGGTTTTAAAGGGAAGACCTGGCCCACCATATACAGGCTTATCTCTTCATGCCACCATATCCCCAGGCTTCCTGACTTGGACATGGGGGACCTTAAGCATTGGACATCATGGGTCTCTCCTGCTTCAGGTGAGGC
Source organism: Jaculus jaculus (assembly GCF_020740685.1). Classification (NCBI taxonomy): domain Eukaryota; kingdom Metazoa; phylum Chordata; class Mammalia; order Rodentia; family Dipodidae; genus Jaculus; species Jaculus jaculus. The sequence goes on along the minus strand of NC_059114.1, from coordinate 56,531 downwards.
TGCTACCCATTCCTGGCTTCCAGATATTGGCTCCACTTTCCTCTCAAGTTCTTTCCCTTAGGATTCACACCTTATTCCCTGAGACCTCCAAATATAGAAAATTAGCACCAACAGTGTCATGTACAGGGGAGAATTAGCGATGTAGAAATTTCCATCAGGAAAAGCAGAAGTTGTATTTCATTAAAAACAATCTAATCCAAAGCCAGGCATGGTGGTGCACACCTTTAATCCAAGCATCCAAGAGGCAGAAGTAGGAAGATCACTGTGAGTTCAAGGCCAGCTTGGGACTGGTCAGGAGTGAGACCCTGCCTCAAAAACTCCAAAAGAGGTCTGGGGAAATGGCTTAGTGGTTCAGGCACTTGCCTGAGAAACCTAAGTACTTAGCTCAATTCCCCAGATGCACAAGGTGGCACATGTGTCTGGAGTTTGCCGTGGCTGGAGGTCCTCATGTGCCCATGCTCATTCTCTTTCTCTCTCTCTCCCCTCTCTCTCAAATAAATAAATAAGTAAAAACTTTTTAAATTCAAAAAAAACCAAAAACCCAAAAAGCAAAAAAACAACCTGATCCAGATTGAGAAAGAAGGAGGAAGTGAGAACATCCCTTGGCTCACTTACCAAATTCCCTTATCCCTCCTTTCTGTCACATCCATCTCCATTTCTTGAAAATGTATAAAGTGCAACAATACTTTGTGAGATCTGAGGAACAGTGCTGGTAATTCAAAACCAGCACTGTGATGAGCCACGAGTTTGACAGTGTATGATCCTGAGCCTGAGCTGAGCCAAGGGAAGGAGGAGGGATGTTAGAGGTCACCCTACTCCCAAGGTCCTCAGACTTTAGAGAAAAGCCAAATCATGGGGCTGATGGGGTTGATGGGAAATACTGCATTCCTTCAACCTCATTTCTAAGCCCTAGTGCTTTGGAGGCCCCAAGCTTCTGGGAGAACCCAAGAACCTAAGATCCCAGCTGTCTGAGCTTTTTTTCTCTAACCTGACAGCAGGCAGAGAGTGACCACCCTCATACCCACTGCTTCTGAGGCATAACTGTCTCTCTCTGAGGCTGTTGGCTAGGGGTCAGATTGATCTTTGACATGCTCAATTTTGGGGTCTTAGGGTGGATTTAGGGAACTAGGGAGGGATGAGAGGAAAGGGGATGGGGGATACTGGAATTAGACAAGGGGATACACTAGGCACAGAGCTGAACATGATAGAATAAAACTAGTGAGGCAGAGGGGTGATCACTCAGAGCCCCTTCCTCTCTGTGGACACTGTTCTGGAATGGCTGTGGTCCCACCACCCCACAGATGGTACTCTCCCCAAGTCTACATTATTAGCATTGGTCATAGTTTTGGTTGGCTCTGGCCATTGTCTATAGTTTCATAATGTCGACTCAGACAATACCCTGGTTCATCACATGTGGGATCATTGACACTCATAGTAAAAGGCCATGTCAGCCCTTCTCCCATCTTAAGGCTTTCTCTTACAAGGGCTCTAATTCTCTTTCATCCCACCTCAACTTCATTCCAGATATGAGGATCCCATGAACTTTAGTGACCAATAACTGGGAGGGGTAGAGTCAAAATTCAGGCCCATCTGCCTAACCGTGGAGGATTTGGGAAACCATTACAGAGGCCTAGACCCTGCTTATCCCCAGATATGATTAGGGACACTGTGATGGTTGATTGTGAACTTGAAAGGACCTAGAATCACCCGTGAGAGATTATATTTGATTAGGTTAATTGAATTATAATTATAATTGACTAGGGAAGGCCCACCTTCATTGTTGTCAGAGCCCTAGACTACATGAAAAGGAGATCACTGGGTTGGAGAGATGGCTCAGCAGTTAAGGCATTTTCCTGCAAAGCCTAAAGACCCTGGTTTGGTTCCTCAGTACCCATGTAAAGGCAGATGCACAAGGTGGCACCTGCATCTGGAGTTCATCTGCAGTGGCTAGAGGCCCTGTTGTGCCCATTCTCTCCCTCTCTCCTCTCTCAAGTATATAAATAAAAAGAGATTATAAAAAAGATCACTGAGTACTAGCATTCATCTCTCCCTGCTTCCTCACTGTGCCAAAAATGCTGGACACTGCCTCAAGCTCCTCTCCTGTGCTTTCTTTGCCATAGTAAAACGTAATCTGGAACTGTAAATTGAAATAAACCCTCCCTTAAACTGATTTTTGCTAGTATTTTGTCCCAGCAACAAGAAGCTGACTCAGGGCTTGTCATATCTTTGTCAGCATTTATGTTGACAGACTGGGACAGTGGTGACCCCTTTCCAGGACAGTGTAGAGCAGAAGGCTCAGCCCAGTGTGGAGATGGAGAGCACCACAGCCTACCAGGGGTGGTAGAGCCCGGGCAAGGCTTTTGTTCTGAGAGCTGCAGAACATTGTAGCTCTAGCCAACATATTTTTTTGAAGGGGTGGTTTCAAGGTAGGGTCTCACTCTAGCCCAAGCTGACCTGGAACTCAGACTGTAGTCCCAGGCTGGCCTCAAACTCACATTTCTCTTCCTACCTCTGCCTTAAAGGTATGCACCACCATGCACAACTTCTAGCCAATTTTTAAAAATAGTTCAAATTGTTTTATTTTTTGTTAATCATATTTTATTTATCTTATTGATAATTTTATACATCTATGTCATATATTTTGATAATAATCATCTTTCATTACCTTCTCTTGTCCCCCCATGCATCCCTTCTAACTAAATCCTTCTTTTGAACTAGTTCCACTTCCACTTTGGTGTCTTTTTTCTTTTATGTGTGTGTGAGAGAGAGAATCACTGAGTTTCATTGGGGTTGCCTTCATGCTATAACCCTAACCAGAGCAGACACAGCTTACCAGTGGTTTACCACTGAAGAAAACGACTCCTGCTCTCCCAGCAACCATTAGCTGCCACTACTCAGGGAGAGATGGTGCCTTATGCCCTCCTTCATTATTCATGATGGAATGTTTATGGGTCCAATGCTGTGCAGGTAAGAACAGTTGCTGTGAGGTCATGAATCCAATACTCATGTTATGCATAGACTATAGCACGGCACTTTTCCCCATCCTCTGGCTCTTATATTCTTTTTGACCCCTCTTCTGCAGTGTTCCTTGAGCCTTAGGGAAGATGGTCTAGATGTCTCGTTTAGCACAGGTCACTCCATAGTCACTTATTCTAAGCACTTTGATGAGTTCTGAGACTCTTCAATATGTCATGCTGGGGATTGAATCAAATGTTTCATACATGCTAGACAATACTCTACCAATTGAACTATATCCCCAGTTCTGGAAAGTGTTTCTTTCAATCATGTTTCTTCCCTTACAAAATGTCCTTGTCCTTGAAAACTGTTTATGGGAAGTAAAGTGAAATTTGTTCTGATGGTCCCTGCTGAGCTAAGTTGAACCCCACCCTGCCAGCCCCCTGGGAAGATTCCCTAGGGCCATATAGCCCTGCCCAAGGATCCCAGGCCTGCATCATCAGAGGACCTGAGCACTTCAGGAGTGCAGGCTTCTTTCTGTGCCAGGCTGTCACTTATTCAATAGGCACTTGATGTGGGTTCCCAGGGCAGTGTCAGGAGGGAGGCAATTGTGCAGTGTATGTTGTTTCCAAGGAGGGATCTGATAAATTTCATCAATTTTTTTTAAAGCTTTATTGACAACTTCCATACATATACCCAATGTACCATGATCATAACCCCTTTCCTCTCTCCTTCCTTGTTTTCCTTCCCCTTTCTCCCTCCATTGAGCCACTTTTTTCCCAACCAGACCCTCTTCTATTTTGATGTCATCATATTTTGCCCTCATATTATGCAGGTCTTGTATATGTAGCAACAGCCACTGTGAGGTCATGAATGCAGCAACCATTTTGTGTCTAAAAGACAGTGTTCCAAAGCACTCCTTCTCATTCTTGGCTGACATTCTTTTGGCCATCTCTTCCTCAATGATCTCTGAGCCATGGAGGGTGCCTCCTCAATGTCTTGAAGTCACACAAACAAGGCCACACATGGAGTGTGTAGCAGACAGCTTCAGGTTCACTGAGATGAACTTCCAGACCAGGCAAAGTTATGAAGGAAGGGATTTATTGAAACTTACAGATCCAGGAGAAGCTGGCCTGCCTTCACAGGACCAAATACAGAGAGAAGCACAGCCTAAAAGCCAAAAACCACACAGAACAGCACACTTCTGGAACTCCAGCTAGCACACTTCACATATCTTTAGATTGAAATCTCAAACCCAACACCATACCTTTAGATCCACCCAGTGACACTGCCTCCAGCCAGGTTGCTGCAGATGCAAACTACAAACTAATAAAACATTGAATATATTGGGGGGAGCATCTATTCACACTACCACATTCTGCCCCTGGACCCCAATTGATTTATAACCATCACACATTGTAAATTGTGCTCAGTCCAATTTCAAAGGTCCCCACAGTCTTGACAATTTAAGGTAGTGAGTCCTGAAAAATCAAACAAGTTAAATACTTACAACATATAGGGGCACAGAATAAGCATTTTTAACTGATATAATGCATATTAAGGAGAGACCAAAACAATGTAAACTCAACCATCATCAAACAAACACAGCGAGAAGCACAGCCTAAAAGCCAAAAGCCACACAGCATAGCACACTTCCGGAACTCCAGCTAGCACATTTCATATATCTTTAGATTGAAATCTCAAACCCACCACCACACCTTAAGATCTGCCTAGTGACACTGCCTCCAGCCAGGTGGCTGCAGATGCAAACTACAAACTAATAAAACACTACATGTATTGGGGGCCATTTATTCAAACTACCACAGAGTATATCAGGCTCTGTTTTTATTTGCCTGGCACATGGAATATGGAGCTCTTTGTGGGCTCTTGGGTAGTGAACAAGAAATTAACCCTGAGGGCTACAGGTATAGGTAACAGATATAGAGAATGGGTGAAGGAGTGGGCAAGGCCAGTGCCTACCAGAGCTGCTGTGTGTGGGGCCTGAAGGAACTATCTGGCTCAAAGTAATGAGCAGGGAGTCTGCAGGAATCTCTAGCTCCCAAAGATCCCAGAGTCTGGGCCTGAGAGTCAAGGTTGAGAGCAAACCATCCCAGGGCATGATGACCTCAGGGAGCACTCAGGGGAAATGACCTTCCACCAGCTGTCTCTTCAGCAGGGCAGCCCTGGTGTTGCAGTCAGGTTCGCATTGCTGGCAGAAATCACCTGACCAAGAGCAGCTTGTGGGAAAATAAAGGGAGTTTATTTTGGCTTACAGACTCAAGGGGAAGCTCCATCATGACAAGGGGAAATGATGGCATGAGCAGAGAGTGGGCATCACCCCCTGGCCAACATAAAGTGGACAATAGCAACAGGAGAATCTGTCAAACACTGGTATGGGGACACTGGCTAGAACACCCATAAGCCTGCCCCCAACAATACACTGCCTCCAGGAGTTTCCAAAATCTCCATTAGCTGGGAATCTAGCACTCATAACACCTAAGTTTATGGGGAACACCTGAATCTAACCACCACACATGGCAAGGTCAGTACAGGAACCTTGAGGTCATAGGGTGCTTGTAGATGCTGCTTTGTCCAGCCCTATCCCTGCCTAGCCCTTCCTTGGTGGCCTAGGGCCTGGCTGAGCTGCAGGAATCCAATTATCCCCAAGGAATGGTAGCTGCAGATAATTGGGAAGACAATCTTTTACATTGGAACTGAGCTCTGGGGCTGCTCTGCTATACAGAAGCCTGGGATTTGGCAGCCTGCTGAGCCTGTGGCTAATTGGGATCCCTATGTGCTGCCATTTTCTTGGAGTAGTGCCCTTTTCCCTACAACAGAGTGTAGGGAAAGCCAAGACCATGAAAGTGAGATCTAGGCCCCTCACTCTCTTCTGTTGCCTCCATTATCAGGAAACTTTCAGGTCCTTAAACCTGAGCTACAAGAACCTAGAATAGCTTTTTTTTTTTTTTTTTTTTTTTTTTTTTTTTTTTTAGCTGAGAGGATATTTGTACCCCATGGCCACACTCCAGCCTAGGCCACCTCTTCCTAACTTTGTAGAGGAAAAGGAAAACAAAAGTGTTTCTTATTAAAACAGGATGGTTCCTCCATCCTTGGTACTTGACATAACACCCCAGGATTGTCACAATGCACCCTACACCCTAGGTGTGAGAGAAGGGGTGAGTACATGTAGCCAGGGCCTCTGTCATGTTTGCACAGAGTGGGTGAACCCATGTTGGAATCTCCCCACTGTCTTGGGCTGGGAACTGGCACAGGATGTGGGAACCTCTGAGTTTAGAGGTCTAGCTCAGCACTCCAGTTGGCCCTGCCTTTAGGGAAAGTAAGACTTTTCTGGGAGAGCTCAATCTCTTTGCATAGGGTCTCGCAGAGTATCGGGGGGGGGGGGGGGGAGAGGCAAAAGCTTGGTCTACCTGCCTACACTAGCTTACTGCATACCAAATTGAAAGCATATGGTCCACTTGCCACTTAAGGAGGGTACAAAGGATAAAGAATGAATGACAGCATTCAATGGATGGCCTGTGTATGGGTGGGATGGAGGAGCAGAACAATAGTGCTAGGGCATTTGCTTGCTCATTTTCCTACGGGAGCAGGAAGATGCTTTGGATGACAGTGGGTAGGAGAGCATGACATAATGAGTCTGTGGCTTTAAGAAACAGAAGACCCACCCACAAACTGAATGCACTAGTAAATGGGACTCATTGAAAGAGTCCCAGTAGGGTGGTTACAGGTGCTGCTGGCTGGCTGCTTGCTCTGCTCCTCAGCTTCCTTGGTTATGCTGCTCTGTGGGTTTGCCTCACTTTCTGGGCAGCCTCTGTCTGCACTCTCCCAAAGCTATCCACCAACCACACTAAGCTGGAAGCTCACTGCACCAGCTTGGACCATGGCACAGCCTGGGACAGGACATAGTCACTGAAAGTGGGGGAGACATGGTTGAAGTGGGTGGGGGGGGTCAGGGCAGGTTCTCAGTGCAGCAGGTGGCTCTGAAGATTCTCAGACAGAAGTATGAGTAGGAGGGTGGTTAGGGGCTTCAGAGCAAGGGGGGTTCTGAAACATCAGGTGGGTAGGGGAGGAAGACAGAGAAGGAGGTGTGTCTAGCGAAGAGTAGAAGGTGTTGTCCTGGACCAGTTAGGGGGCCAAGGAGTGCTAGTTCTAGCTGGGGTGTATGGGTATGACTACGGGTCTGGGATCAGAAGCAGGTCTGAGGAGTGGCCAGTTTGGAGCAAGGACTACAGGTCTCACTAGAAGTGTAGTCACAAGAGAAAGAAGGACAATAGTTTGTGGAGGTTTTAATGACAAATTATGAGACCTTACTCCTGAGGCTGGTGGAAAAGAATTAGAATCAACAGCCTTGAAGGGTGAGATTCTTATTCCTGGACAACACCAAGTTATTGACCATAGCCAAGGACAAGACCCTCCAGCCCTCATGGTTCTGAGCCTGAGGCAGTCTCGGGGGAGCTCCCCTGAGTACCTTTATGAGGACCTCACAGGGATAAAGTGGTTTGTGAGGATGCTTACACCTGGCTCAGTGTGGTCACAGGCTTGCATAGACCACCACTCTGGAGGGGTCATGCCTTGATGTCTATACATGCCACACATGGTCCTGCTAGATCACCTGCCAGGCTGGGGTTTTGTGTTGCATGCTATGTGCAAGTGCATTTGGGAAGCATGGGGTTGGGGGATCCCCAGAGTCTTTGAGGCCCAAGGTTGCAAAAGGTAGATCTCATACTGAGCCTTGGTCTGGTAGGACAGTCCCAGGAAAGTTCCACAGGAGGGACAGTAGAACAATTGCATGTGACCCCAGGGATGAGTATGGGAACATGAGGTCTGATCTCCCCTTTCAGCAGCCAGACCATGGCTTGGGGTGTCTTGGATGTGGGACAAAGTCCCAGGTTCAGAGACAAAGCTGTTCTGGGATCCCATTGCTGTTGGTTCCGCTGGGTGATTCTGTGGCTCTCTGCTGCACTCTGCTGGTTGCCTCTCTCAGACCTAGCAATCTGTGGAACTAGTCCCACACACCTGCAGGCCTTCTTGCTAGGCCAGGCAGAAGACCAACAGGGCTGACCCTGTCAGAGTGTATCTGAAGGGGTTAAGATCAATCATAGACTTGCTCCTGTGCTAGTCTTGCCCAGCTATCAGGCTCTGGAAGCTCTCTGGTGGGCTGGCTGGGGGCCTTCAGTGACTGCAGGACCTAGAGGCTGAGCTGCTGACCAGGGTCAACGGTTAGTGAGGAAAAATACTCTCATCTCTTCTACAGTGTCAGGAAAGTTCCCTACATGGGGTGCTGTGGGACAGGAAACCTAGGTGCTCCTACTGGACCTCCCACTCTAGTGTTACTATGGTCTGAGGTGAAGCCATCAGCCCAATAACTACAGTCTAAACAGGAACCCCTTTTCCTCCCTCCCTCCACATGTCCTGCCTGTTACAACATATTTTCTCTCTGTGTGCCACGGAGCTTTGGACATTTAAAATGAATTCCATCCATCTTAATGTCATCCAATACATGCAGTTAAAATTGAGAAACCCTTACCACAGGATACAAGAGCATGTTCAAAGTGAGCTTAACACCAGACACATGACCAGGCTGAGCGGGAACCCAGCATCATCTAAGATGTGGCCTCCTGGGCTCCTGGATAGGTATGAACCTCTTGTAGCTGGAAGTATCAGGGACCCAGGGAGGTCAGACCCAGAGAAAAAGAAATGCAGGGAGGTAGGATCTTAGGACAGCTTAGGTCCAGAACAGAAAATTGGGGCTTACGGAGGCTGGAACATGGGGAGAATAGGACTGCAGAGGCTGGAACCCAGGGAGGCTAGGGTTAGGAATGAGACTGGTACAGACCTGCTTGGTGCCTTGGTGCTTCTGACTTTGTTGTATGCTAGACATGACACTATTCATTTTTGTTTGTACAGTCAGTAACTGAGACGTCTTTGGTGACTTCCATGGAGGCTGCCCTGTAAATACTCAGTGAACAGTGATCACTGTCAGAGTATAGTCACCATTCTCTATTGGAGTCTGTGGGGCTAATGACCCTTGCTTGATTCTCCTATCACAACTGTGCTGGCCTGTTCACCTGGCTCTGGATTCTCTGTTGCTGATGGATGGGTCTGCTGCCTACTGTTGTCAGGATCCTTCTCAGTGGACCAGAAGCCATGAAGGGCATTAAGGGTTAATAAATCTTTGTGGACAGGCCTTCTAGCCCCTTCCCTCCTTCCTTCCTTTTCTCCCTCCTTTCCTCCCTCTTTCCCTCCCTTCTTCCCAGCTTTTGCTCCTCCAGAACATCACCCAGAGCCTTGCCCTCTCTTTTGCAATGTGTCAGGGAATCTCTCAGTTGCTGCTGCTTCTGGTTCTACCCACCCTAACTAGTAGCTGGTGGGGACATGTGCTGAACTTTCTTAGTTTTCCCTGAAGCCTCAGTTTGTGGACAGCCATGTTCCTGACGTGGCCAATCTAGCTTCTACAGAACCCTGTCCCTTGGGTCTGTCCCAGGCTTATTCTAGGATGTTTGGATCTTTGTGGAGACATGAATGGACATTGGGAGGAAGAACCAGGAATACAAAGTTAGAATTCCCAGAAAGGAAGGAGGACATGTCAGGTGACAGGGAGGCAAGACCTAATGCAAAGGCACCAAGGAAAGCATTTAGTGGTGTGTAGTGTGATGCAGAGGGTCTGTACTGTCAGTGGACCCTGGTGTTTGCTTATGTCTTTTCTGCCAGGAAAGGAAATGCACAAGGCTTATGTATACATGGAGCAGGGTAAATATCTTGCACAGCACAAGTTATGACATATGGGCACATGTATATGAGGTACATGTGTGTACATGGACACAATATGTGTGCACACCTGCATCACACCCGAGAGATGAGACTAGAGAGACATATGCTGATGTCTTCTATGGCTTTGCAGTGGTCTTGAGGCTTTAGATCAGCCATGCTTGCATTCCCCTTCCCCGTCTTCATCGAGTGTCAGCAGCAGTTTGCCACATCTTTCAGGCCAGAAAGGAAACATGTGTCAAACAATCAGGTAGTGTTCAGAGCAGACAAAGGTACCTGGCTTCCTGGAACTAGGAGTGGCTCTGTTGGAGGGTGATGGCTCCACTGGGACTGAGGGGCAGCAGCAAGGTTCTATTTGCTTATTTTTCAAAGCCTTTTTTCCCCCTGTTTTTCGAGGTTAGGGTCTCACTCTAGCCCAGGCTGACCTGGAATTCACTATGGAGTCTCAGAGTGGCCTCGAACTCATGGCAATCCTCCTACATCTGTCTCCTGAGTGCTGGGATTAAAGGCGTACGCTACCACACCTGGCGCCTTATTATTATTGTTTTTTAAAGATTAAATAACAAGGCTTTAATGGTTTGGTCATTTTTCTTGTGATCATATAAATATATGTCTCGATGAGGTAACTCTGTGTAGTAAAATACCCAAAAGTTAACAGTTTTGCCATATTGCACAGCTAAGTTCATTCTTTTGGCTTCCCCAGCTCCCCCCCAAAAGAGCTTTCAGATTAAAACTGCAAGACAGGGATTTACACTTTGTGCATGGCATAGTGAAGGTAGAAAATAAGCTTTAAAATTTTATTCTCCAAAATCATGTAGACACCTGATCACAGGATCTTGAATACAAGAGTTTCTTTGAGGCCACCCTGAGACTACATAATAAATTCAAGGTCTATACGAGAGTCTCCTTGCAGCAGGGTTGTGGGCTCAGAGCTGAGGTCTGTCATTGCAGCATGGGAAGTGGTCTTTGGTGTGAAACAAGACAGGCGGCCCACTGTGGCCTGGCAGGAGAAGTGTTAAAGAGCGCAGGCACGCTGATGGTGTACAGCAGCCACTGCCGCTGGAATGCCCGGGGTAGGTGCCCAGGTCGGCCTGGGCCCTGGTGACCTGCTCCTCCATCTCCACCATGCTTCATAAAGCTCTCCAGGCTGTCAACGAGGCTGTAGATAGGCGTCATCTCTGCAGCTCTCGCATAGATGCGAGGCATGCCCTTGCTGACCACGTGGACGAATAGCCATAAGCCGTGTCTAGCGTGCCCACAAACATGTCCACCCTGGTGAGCAGGTCCTCGAGGTCCATCCGGGCCTCTCCACCTCCAGCCCTGTCCCTGTGTCTCAAGGCACAGCTGTCATCCGGGCCCATTATCTTCCACAACCCCGATGCGCTGCTGTGGCTCCAACACACTGCTGTGGCTCCGTGACACTTTACCGCTGCCTCTACTGCCTCCTCCTCCAGATCCCCTTGCCAAGGAATGCCATCTGCAGGGCTACCTTCCATAGCCTGCCTCCCATTTATTTGTGAGAGAGAGAGAGGGCAGAGCAGAGAATGAACTGGAGCATTAATGGGTACACTAGGGTCTGTTGCCACTACCAATGAATTCCAGATGCATGCACCACTTTGTGCATCTGGCTTTACATGTGTTCTGGGGAATCAAACCCAGGCCATCAGGTTTTGCAAGCAAGTGCTTCTAACCACTGAACCATCTTCCCAGACCTCCTGATATTTCTGAGCCTGCTTTGGCAAGACTTTGGCCCTAGCTGCTACCTGGGACGTCAGAGCTGAGGGTTCAGCAACAGGCACCAGCCTAGCAGTGTGTGGGAGCTAAAAGGCCAGGCTCTGACTGAGCTGCTGTGTGACAGCTAACAGACCTGGGGTTGAAGTGCTCCATGGGCCAGTTTTGGATGGGCTATGGCAGCAGGAGGGGGAATCCTGCCTTGACATATGTGCAACCCCCTCCATTCTTTTCCCCCAAAAACCTTGTCTTGGTGACCCCAAGGGGAGCTGGTTCCTGAGGTTTTGATATACCACAAAGAGACTGGGCAGGGAGCACCTCACCCCATGTCCAGACCTCAAGAAGACACAGCAGTTTAGCATCTCTGGCTTGGCAGCTGAAGACTGATGGGGTTTGACTGCATCCTTCTGTATGATGGAGAGAAAAGAGGGGACATGTACTGTCTGGAGTGAACAGTCAGAGGTCGGAAGCGGCAGCCCTTTCTCAGGACACCCTAGCTAGTGGGAGCAGGCTGGGAAGTGTGGCCAACTGGCAGAGAAGGGGTGCTGGCTGCATCCTGTTGGTCCAAGTCTCACTGTAACCTTATGGGCTGTCTCCATGTGTCCCCTGAGATCTTGATCTCCCTTGACTAGCTCAGCTGACCTCTCCTCTTGGAGGCACCCACCTGTAAACACAGCAGACATCTAGTGGTGGCTAGCTGGGCTCTAGGGTTAGTGAACAAGCACATCACTGCACATCAGGAGCTGTCCACTGGGGGCAGGCCTGCTGAGTGAGGGCTGGGTACTGGGCAAGCACCACCTGTGCAAGGTACCTGGCAGAGATAGGGCATAGCCACCTGTGTCCAAAAGCCAGAAAGGGTCCTATTTTGGAGCCCAAACTCTCCTGACTCTCCAGAGTCTTGATCTTAGGCAGAGGCCATGGCTTGGCTATTGCTGATGCTTTTTCTCCCCTACCTCTTGTTTTTTTCTTTTCTTTTCTTTTTTTTTTTCTTTTTGGAATCAGGGTCTCATGTAGCCTGGGATGGCTTCAAACTCACTATGCAGCCAAGGATGACCTTGAACTCATGATCTTCCTGCCTCTACCTACTGAGTGCTGATAATACAGGTATGTACCACCACATCCAGTTTTATGCAGTTCTGGGGATCAAACCCCAGACACCTTACATGCTAGGCAGGCACTCTACTATCTGAACTACATCCCCAGCCCACTACTGGTACTTTTGAAAAAGTCCTTTTGGGGCTGAGGAGATCTCTCAGTGGTTAGAAACACTTGCTCAGCAAGCCTGTCAACTGGAGTTTGTATCCACAGCATACATAAAGCTAGACACAAAGAAGCATAGGAATCTGAAATCCCCATAATGCACCTATAGCAACATGAGGCAGAGTCAGGAGAATCCTGGTGCCTTGTGGGCCAGCTAGTCTGACTTTTCCAGTAGCAAACAATGACAAGAGAAATTTTGTCTCAAGAAAGGTGGAAGAAGAGGAAGGACCAACACTCCAAGGTTGTCCTCTGACTTCCAGATGTACATGGGGGGCACACACATGCCCATATCCACATATGTACACATACAATAATAATGAAAACCTTTTGTTTTATAGGACAAAAGCATATGTGTTTATCAAGATAAAAAGCTCAAAGTAAATATTGGGATGTGAGGTCATGATACCTTTCATGGACCAGCTTGCTGGGGACTTCACTGACCTCACCAGAGCAGCCTGTTGCCAATGTCTCACCTTGAAGCCCTGGGGAATTGCCAGGTGGGCCATATAGGAGGCTAGCCCTGCTCCTCGGGGAGGACTCCAGATGTCACCTGGACATCCAGATGAATAAAATGCCTCAGATAGGCTACAGCAGAGAGCCAGGTAAGGGGACAGGCCATCCTGGGCTGCTATCCCATTGAGATTAGGTCACAGCTTCTTGTAATGGCTTTATCCCCTCAGTTCTGCCCAGGACCTGTCAGACTTCCTGATGAAGTCACTGCCCTCCCATACCTAGGCCTCCAACCATCATGAAGGCCAAACTGGCCTCCAGGACTAGTGCCAACAGGGACATCTCCTTCCACATGGGCACCCCTTCCTTTAATATGCTGCTTTACAGGCCTGTCTCTGCCTCTCCAAGATGATCATTAGCCTTTCTGAGTCTGTGTGGAATCCTGGGTTTGAGGGATCTTTCAGCCTCTCTCACTAGTCAGCAGGACTTGACTGAGTTATTGAGCTGTGTCCCACATGAAACACTTTCAGTATCTGCCAAATCTTGGTGACACTTGGCTGAGAAAGAAATCCAACACCATGTATAGTCTATGGCCTCACTCTGCAGCCCATGAACTTTTCATAAACTGTGTCCAAGAAATAAAGAAAACTGGGGTCAGTACTGTTGCTGTTGTGGTATTATGCTGGCCCCAGTCATGTGTGTATTCTTCTAATAAAGGCCTCTTGCACCCCAAGCCCACCTTCTTCTTCACACTCAATCTAGAGAGGCACATTTGTTGTCCACCCTCCACCCCACTGTTGGCCATCCTTGTTCATCTATAATGCCTATTCCTGCTCCTCAGTCTGAAAGGCTGGAGAGGTGTTTGGAACCCTGAGGTGGTGGGCCAGACCATGGTACTAGCATATCCAAGATTCTTGGAAAAGGCAATGTGTCTGAGGACAACCATTTTCACTTAATTTTTAAAATTCTTTGTATTTTTTAAATTTTTTTAAAAATTTTTAAAAAATTATTTATTTGAGAGTGACAGACACAGAGAGAAAGACAGATAGAGGGAGAGAGAGAATGGGCGCACCAGGGCTTCCAGCCTCTGCAAACGAACTCCAGATGCGTGCGCCCCCTTGTGCATCTGGCTAATGTGGGACCTGGGGAACCGAGCCTCGAACCGGGGTCCTTAGGCTTCACAGGCAAGCGCTTAACCGCTAAGCCATCTCTCCAGCCCAAAATTCCTTATATTTTTATTTATTTATTTATTTGCAAGCAGGGAGAGATAGAGAGAAGAGAGACAGACAGAGAGAATAGGCCTGCCAGAGCCTCTAGCCCCTGCAAATGAACTCCAGATGCATGCACCACTTTGTGCATCTGGCTTTATGTGAGCACTTGAGAATCAAACCTGAGTTGTTAGGCTTCTCCAGCCCTTCACTTCACTTCACTTGCTGTGACACCTATAGTAAGTCATGAGTCCTCTCTCAGTCTCAGTTTCTTCTGCTTAATATGAGGCAGCAGCCATAGCACCTGTGTGGGAAGGTTGGGAATGCTACTTTTATGAACAGATGGAGTACAGCATGACTTTACAAGGATAGGGTCTGTTGTGGCATTATGCTGGTCCAAGGCATGTACATTTAGATACTTCTAAATAGGCATAGAAGGAGAGTGACTACATAGAGTGGTGAAGGGTGATTATATTCACACTAACAGTGGCATGTTTAGGGATCTAACAATCTCAACCTGATGAAATGCAATCATATTTTACTAGCTCTAAAAACAATTAATAAAATGACACAGCTAAATAAAACTTTAGTGGAATCTCTGAATTCTGGCATGGAGTGTATAAGAGGATAATGTGGCAATGAGAAATTTACATGCAGGGGAAGCAAATACAGACCTGAGTTTGGTGCATGCTGATATCAAGAAGACAATCCCCAAATTAAATGAATGTGAATGGATTCCTCTGCCTGAAGATAGAACACATCTATCAGTAGAAGTGGGCAGAGAGCACACAGCAAAATATCACAAATCACAATGAGACAGGGAGCCACAATTCCAGAAGACAAACAAATGTTTCAGCTATGTGGGGACAAGGCACAAGGTACAGAATAACTTGAACAGAACTCCAATGTCAGGTCAAGGCTGAAGGAGAAAATGAATCTCCCTGAGCATTCATACAAGATGGGGGCTGAGGAACAGGTGTAAATCTAAGGGGGCTGTCTGTCTGCCTGCACCAAAGGGGTCTGTAAGTGCCTTGAAGTGGTCAAGTTGACAGTACCATGCCCCTCTGCTCTTCAGGTTTTGTACCCTGGTACCTTCTTCCTCAGCATCCCTAGTCCTGGTGGCCAGCTCAACATTCAGGAAAGACCAGAAGCTGGGTACCCATTATGCACTGGAGTCTGGTGTATGGAGAGTCTGGAACTGGGGACAGAGTTATTCCTTCTTTCCACATTCTTCACCCAGCTGCTCTGGCAGGAACCTCATCCCCACTCCAACAGGATCCTCAGGACATAGGGGCTGTCTTTCCAGAACAGACCCAGCCTCTTAGTGTTTATAGCACAGCTGGGTAGCTCAGCTCTTTTATTCGTTGATGTGTTCAGCTAGCATGCCTGATGATAGCCTTGAAGCAAATACTGTAATTTTGTGACACACATATACACCCCTCAATGCAGCTTTGTTGAGGCCCAATTCACATAATGTATACATCAGTCTTTTCTAGGGCACAGTTGAATAGCTTATTATTTTTTTTTAATTTTTATTAACATTTTCCATGATTATAAAATATATCCCATGGTAATTCCCTCCCTCCCCACCCCCACACTTTCCCATTTGAAATTCCATTCTCCATCATATTACCTCCCCATTACAATCATTGTAATTACATATATACTATATCAACTTATTAAGTATCCTCCTCCCTTCCTTTCTCTACCCTTTATGTCTCCTTTTTACCTTACTGGCCTCTGCTACTAAGTATTTTCATTCTCACGCAGAAGCCCAGTCATCTGTAGCTAAGATCCACATATGAGAGAGAACATGTGACGCTTGGCTTTCTGGGCCTGAGTTACCTCACTTAGTATAATACTTTCCAGGTCCATCCATTTTTTTCTGCAAATTTCATAACTTCATTTTTCTTTACCACTGAGTAGAACTCCATTGTATAAATGTGCCACATCTTCATTATCCATTCATCTGTTGAGGGACATCTAGGCTGGTTCCATTTCCCAGCTATTATAAATTGAGCAGCAATAAACATGGTTGAGCATGTACTTCTAAGGAAATGAGATGAGTCCTTTGGATATATGCCTAAGAGTGCTATAGCTGGGTTTGAATAGCTTTTATTACACAGTCCTCTGTATTCTGGTTCCTGTATCTGTGAATTCAACTAACTGAGGATCAACTCTATCTGAAACATATTGCATTTGTACTGAATATGTAGGGACTTTCCTTTTATTATTCCCTAAACAATACAGCATGACAACTATTTACATAGCATTTACACTTATGAGGTATTATAAATCATTTAGAGGTGATTCACAATAAACAAGAGGATACATACAGGTTATATGCAAATTTTATGACATTTCAAGTAAATGATTTCAGCATCCATCAATTCTGGTTCTGGAGGGTTCTGGCACTGATCTCTTGAGGCTACTGAGGGATGGCTGTATCGCAAGGTTGAGCAAATGTCATTGCTATCTAATCCCAGAATATTTTTATACCTAAAAGAAACTCCAGGTCCATTAGCCATTATTCCCATCCCTCCCATTCCCCTATTTCCAGACAACCACCAATCAATGCTATAGACTTATCTCTATGAGATTTCTGTCCTTACAGATTGGCTTGCAATGAACAATTTATATACACTGATTCATACAACATGTGGCTTTCTATGTTTAGCCTTTTTTTTTTTTTATTAAGTATGATTTGTTTTTCAAGGGAGGGTCTGATATAGCTCAGGCTGACTTTGAATTCATTATGTAGGCTCAGGGTGGCCTTGAACTTGCAATGATTCTCCCACTTCTGCCTCCTAAGTGCTGGGATTAAAGGCATGTGCCACCATGCCTGCCTGAAGCATACTTAAATGTTTTTTAAACATTTGTTTACGAGACAGAGTCTATGGGCAGCACAGGGCCTCCTGCTACTACAAATGAACTCCAGATGCATGCACCACTTTGTGCATCTGACTTTACATAGGTACATGAGAATCGAGCCCAACCCATCAAGCTTTGCAAGTAAGTGCCTTTAACTGCTGAACCACCTCTCCAGGCCTAACTACATTTTTTTTTTTTTTTCGAGGTAGGGTCTTATTGTGGCCAAGGCTGATTGGAACTCACTCTGTGGTCCCAGGCTGTCCTCAAACTCATGGTGATCCTCCTACCTCTGCCTCTCAAATGCTGGGATTCAAGGTATGCACCACTACACTGAGCTTGCTAAGCATAAGTTTACTTCTTATTTTTGTTTGAGGCAAGCCCAACAAACTGGTCTTTTTTTTTGTTTTTGTTGTTGTTGTTGTTTTTTGAGGTAGGGTCTCACTGTAGCCTAAGCTGATCTGGAATTTACCATGTAGTCTCAGGCTTTCCTCGAACTCATGGTGATCCTCCTACCTGTGCCTCCTGAGTGCTAGGATTAAAGGTGTGTGCCACCACGCCTGGCTTTTGTTTTGTTTTTTTGAGGTAGGGTTTGGCTTTAGCCCAGGCTGATGTGGAATTCACTATGTAGTCTCAGGGTGGCCTTGTAC
Source organism: Jaculus jaculus (assembly GCF_020740685.1). Lineage (NCBI taxonomy): Eukaryota > Metazoa > Chordata > Mammalia > Rodentia > Dipodidae > Jaculus > Jaculus jaculus. Next base: position 38,623 of record NC_059114.1, on the reverse strand, counting down.
TCATGGCAATCCTCCTACCTCTGTCTCCTAAGTACTGGGATTAAAGGTGTGTACCACAACACCTGGCTGAGACTGTCTATATGATTTATTTATTTGAGACAGAGAAAGGTAGAGGGAGGGAGGGAGAGAGGGAGAGAATAGGCACTTCAGGGCCTACAGCCACTGCAAAACAAACACCAGATGCATGTGCCCCCTTGTGCATCTGGCTTATGTTGGTCCTGGAGAATCAAACCAGGATCATTTGGCTTTGCAGGCAAACACCTTAACCGCTAAGCCATCTCTCCAGCTCCCCTTTCTTTAATTCAAGACTGAGAGAGAGAATTGGTGTGCCAGGGCCTCCAGCCACTATAATCCAATTCTAGATGCATGTGCCTCCTTGTCTACATGTGCAACCTTGCGCACTTGCATCACTTTTTGCATCTGGATTACGTGGGACCTGGAGAGTTGAACATGAGTCCTCAGGCTTTGCAAGCAAGCCCCTTAACCACTATGCCAACTCTTCAATCCTAAGCATAAGTTTAAAAAATATTTTGTATTTATCTCTCTGTGTTTGTGTGTGTGTGTGTGTGAGAGAGAGAGAGGGAGGGAAAGAATACAAATGGGTGTTCCAGGGCCTCCTATCACCACAAACAAAACTCCAGATGCATGAGCCACTTTATGTGTCTGGCTCTATGTGGGTATTGGGGAATTTAACTCAGGCCCACAGGCTTTGCAAGTAAGCACCTTTAACCACTGAGCAATCTTTCCAGTCTAAGCATATATACTTTTAAATTTTAGATACTCTTGTTATATAACACAAACTAGCCTCAAACTTGTGATCCTTGTGCCTCAGCCTCCCAAGTGCTAGGATTATAGTTGTATTATCACTACATCCAGAAGTAATAAAGGATTAACATATGCCATACAATGGATGAAATTTAAAAACATTATGGTGATGGAAGCCTTACTGACACCCTATTTCAAAAGAACAAAAACCAACCAAAAAAGCAAAACAACTCACCAACCCCCCAACAGCCCATCATTCCTTTTTCATGACTGAATAATATTCAACTGGGTGTATTGACCACATTTTATTTACCTACTCGTTCATTTGTCAATGGATATTTGGATTATTTACATCTTTTGCCTATTGTGAACAATGGTTTCTAAGAAATAGGAACAAGACCTGCTGTCCTCATAGCTGCTTGTACTGGGCTGGAATTTTTGGGGGATAACAATTGGGGATACCAATTGTTATCATAAAGGTAGAAATTGATTGGTATTAAGATAGACCAACTTCAGGTTGGAAGATGGCTTAGTGGTTAAGGCACTTGCCTGCAAAGCCAAAGGTCCCAGGTTCAATTCCACAGGACCCACCTAAGCCAGATGCACATGGCACATGCATCTGGAATTCGTTTGTAGTGGTTGGATGCACATTCTCTCTCTGTGTCTCAAATAAATAAATCAAATATTTAAAAAAGACCAACTTCTTTATCAAGATGTCCTGGATGGTGTAAGTGGTCTACTAGATTCCAGAGTTCCAAAATACAGCTGTTGCATGGCATCTGTGGGTACTAAAATTCATGGCTATTCAAGTTCCTTTATAAAATGGCATAACTTTTGCATATAACCCAAGCACACCTTTGCGAGTACTTTAACTCATCGCCTACTACATTCCTTATACTTAACACAATATAAGTAGTATGGAAATAGCTGTCAAACTGTATTGTTTAGGGAATAATGACAAGAACAAATTAGTATACAGATGCAATTTTTTTCTGAATATATATACTTGATCCTTGGTCCAAGGCCAAAATGTCTGTGCATATTACCCACTCCTCTACATTTTGAAACCAAGCCCATGACTAACGGACAGTTACTAAACTTTAGCCTACCCCAGAAAATCAATGCAGCTCCTTTTCCTAAGCAAGCAGCTTGATCCTCTCTGGTAAGTTCTAGATTTCTTGTGCTCAAGCTGGCCGGCTACAATTGGGAACTCTAACAGAGTCTTGCCTGTCTTATTTGTAATATGTGGCTTGGTGTCATCCTTTTGCCAAAAAGATACCCGGTCACTAACCAGCCCTGTTCCCTACAGGCGGGGCCTCCTGCGGCGAAGAAGCTCGGCGTGGATGAGCTAACGAACAAGGTCTTGGGGAAACGGGGACTTGGAGCAGAGGAGGCTCAGCTCAGGGGACAGGGCGCTGACTGTAGCGGGACTCACCCCAGCATGCGCGGAAGGTCTTCAGAAGAGCTCGGTATCCGGACTTTTGGAACCCGGGAGAGCTAGGGGGCGGAGCGTCGGGACAGGGCCTGCGGGGTGGGGCTTCTGGGAAGAGGGTGCGTCTGGGCGTGGCCTACGGGAGCGGCGAGACCTGTAGGAGCGCTGGCTGCAGGAGAGCGCACAGCAGGCTGGTCATGGCTCTGAGGCGTCTGCTCCTGCTGCGCCCCGACGCGCCACGCCTTGTCTTTCTCTCCACGGCGCCAATGGCCCGCGAGCAGCTGACAGCAGGCTCGGCGCCCGTGCGGGAGTGCGGAGCGGCCAAGGTTGTTCGGCGGCCGGTGCCACCCGTGGACTTTGGAAACACGCAGGAGGCGTACCGCAGCCGGCGGAGCTGGGAGCTGGCGCGCAACCTGCTGGTGCTGCGCCTGTGTGCCTCGCCGGCGCTGCTAGCGCGCCACGAGCAGGTGCGCGGGCGGCGGGCGGCCTGGGGTTAGGGGCTGGGCGGGGAGCTCCGCAGCTCCAGGGAGCGGTTTAGAAATGCAAAGCGGGGTCATTCAAGCATTACTGGTAGCTGGTCAAGCCAGGAAGGGAGGCATTTCCTGCATGTCCTTTCGGACCTTGTGAAGTTTCTTGTTAATTACCAGCAACTACACACCAAGACTAGTGGTGTTTAATGTACGTATCGTTTTCAGAAATACAAAGTCTGACCTGAACCGCCAATTTAGCCTGTGGCCAGCTATTTGCAAACATGGCTACTCTGAGCAGTGGTGGGAAAATGAGAAACCCTCTAGACATTCAACTTTATTTTCTCCAAATATTTGTATTTGTTATAAGAACAAAGAGCCTAAACTCGGAGACACATAAACAGACGCAAACCTAAGACGCCTGGTGAAACATTAACGAGGAATACTGAGGTAATCGTGTCTGGGTTAAAGCTGCCTCCTCTGTCCCCCACCCCGTCTTTTTTTTTTTTTTAAACAATCTTATGTAGCCCAGGCTGGCCTTGAAGTCCTGATCCTCCTGCCTCCATCTCCCAAGTGCTAAATTACATACATGGTGATAGTCACACCTCCACTTTTGATCTAGACAGCCCCTTAATCCTGGTGTCCCTGCTGCCAGGACACACTGGGATTGGGGTACAGAAGTTGAATATTCAATGAGACTAGCAAGCACTCAACTTTAAACTGTAATATGGTAACTTTAAGAAGTGTGAAGCCGAGCGTGGTGGTGCTCACTTTTAGTCCCAGCACTTGGAAGGCAGAGGTAGGAGGATTGCTGTGAGTTCAAGACCACCCTGAAACTACATAGTGAATTCCAGGTCAGCCTGGATAACAGCGAGACCCTACCTCAAAAAAATCACACAAGAAAAGAAGTTTGAAGGCCATAATGTTGAATGCTTATGGTCTACAAGGCTGTATTATTTATTGAGTGAAAGTTATTATTGTTCATGCCAAATGTTAATTTTTGAGATTTACTTGGGGATACATTTCCTGAATCAAATTTGAAAGCGACAAGTGAAAGCTGTCATAGCTGGTATTCTTGATTGCTATAGCTTTGTTAGCACTTTGGCTGCAATGGAAACTGCTGTATTACACATGAAAATCCTAATAAATTCTGTATATCAGTTTAAAAAAAAGTGCGAAGGCCTTGAGGAAGTAGAAAGCAGAACACTGCTTAAGCCAGTTTGTTAGGGTTAAAAGATCATAGTTATCTCAAGGTGACTCAGGAACTGTTGGCAAGGAACTAGCTGTTGGCCCCCAAAGGTCTAGAAGATTCTTTGTGCAGGTGGTAGTGACTTCTCAGGTAAGACTGCACTGAAGACAGGCTTCATCCTGTCTCTCAAACCTCACCTGTAAATGGGATGCAGCATGTAAGCAGGAGCTTAGTCACATTAACAGCTTAGGTGAGACTACGGCAGGTGGAAGGTGAGGGCAAGTCACCCAGGCTGAGCATAATCCCTGGGGGAAACTTCACAGTTGGTTTTGGAGTCTAGGAGTGATGGTGACAGAAGTATGGTTCGGGGAGCAGAGTGATGGAGGAGGAGGGGCCCTGACTGGAGTGTGGAAGGCTGTGGGAAGCCAGGTCTCTGGCAGGTGGTGTGATGTCTAGCAGTAAAGTTCAGTGGAGGAGAATGCAAAGAGATGTGCAGGATAATGGAGACTTAGAGGAGAAAGGCCAATAGTGGGGACCCTTTGGAGGAGCCTCAACATCTGAAGGGCAGCTGAAAGGGATTAGCAAATTATAGCGGCACTTCAGTCTGGAGGGGTACCAGCTAGGTAGAGGGATAGAAGAGTGGTCAACCAATGTGGTCTCTGTAGAGGGCAAGAATTGGACCAGCTTCCTTGTAGGTATTTAGGTGACTTTGGCACAGAGTGAACTTCATTGAAGCCATGTCCACTTGTGGTTAGAGTGAAGCAGAGAATGGTAAGAGCTATTTCAGCTAGATATCTGTAGGTCCAGTACTGTGCTTGTCCCAGACTCAATACCAGCCATCCAGTTGAGAAGCTAGCAGCCCTGAGGGACCTGAGGTTTGATTCTAAAGGGAGTTAATCCCTATACCATCTATGCTAACCAGGCTACTGTGGGTGACCTGAGGAGGGATATATCATCTCTGTTTCTCTGGATCCTGCTTGGGGAAAGTGCTAAAGCTCAAGAAAGTGCTGTGAGCTCCTGGAGGAGGCAGCCCCTCCATGTGGATGACTTCTCCCAGGCTCCCTTTTGCCCATCCTGCATCCTGGGGAGCCTCTCAGTGCTGCTGGTCCATAGCCTCAGTACCCAGTGCTGAAGGGAATGGTTCAAAAGCAGAGCCCTGAACCTCAGAGCAACTTGCCAGATTCCAGACTAATGGATTGGTCTGAAAATAGTGCTGTCATCTAGCTTGGCCCACTGGAGAATTCCCCTACTGAACTACCCAAGATGTACAACTTTGTGGCTATAGCTGGACGGTGGTCATAGATCTGCTCTGAGAGGATCAAACTGTGGAGGGTAGAGTGGAGCTACCACCTTGGATCAGAACACCATTGGGAGCATGCTTGTCAGAAAGCAGCTTATTTAAGAAGGATTTATAAAATTCTGGAGCTCCCTTGCTTGGATTTGAGCCAGCATAGAAGAGGCAGGATGAAGATGACAATGGCTCTCTGGAGGCAGAGAGAAGAGAGGATTGACTCTACTATCATTATTTTCTAAACATTTGAGATAGGGTCTTGTTATATAGCCCAGGCTAGCCTTGAACTACTGGTCCTCCTGCCTCAGCCTCCTGAGTGCTGGGATTTAGTCATGTACCTTTCACTGTAGCCCAGGCTGACCTGGAACACACTCTGTAGCTCCAGGCTGGCCTCAAACTCATGGTGACCCTCCTATCTCTGCCTCCTGAGTACTGGGATTAAACGCATGTGCCACCACACCCAGCCTAGTAGGAGTATTTTACAGTGAGAATGAATGTCTGTATTACTGATATTTATTCGAGAGAGAGAGAGAGAGAGAGAGAGAGAGATAAAGAGGCAGAGAGAGAGAGAGGCAGGGAAGGAGAGAGGGAGGGAGAGAGGGAGAAGGAGAGGAAGTACTACTAGTAGTAGTGGAATGAGAAAGGCAGAGAGGAGAGGAGAAGAGAGAATGGCCATGCCAGGGCCTCTGGCCACTGCAAATGAACTTCAGCCACACGCACCACCTTGTGCATCTGGTTTTTACGTGGATACTGGGGAATTGAACCCCGGTCCTTGGGCTTAGCAGGCAGCTGCCTTAACTGCTGAGCCATCTCTCTAGTCCCAGTTTTAAATTTTCAAAGGATTTCCTTAACTGCATAGAAGTTAGGACTGTTCTGAGCTCAGGTAATAACAACCTGGAGCATATGTTATAGCAAGATGACTTTAAAGTAGCAGCCTGACTCTGGAGTTGTTGACCCTGCCTGCATACTTCCACCATTCTTAGTGGCAGGCCATTTCACTTGGTCAGGGTAAGGGAGTACATAACTGGCTTGGTTGGCCATTCTTTCTAAGCTGCCTCCTGTGGTAAGAAGGCCAGTGTGCAAGGTGTGTTGGGGCTTCAGCCTTTCCTCTGGACTGTTCCCTATCTGTGAATAGATCCAGTACAGAGCCAGCCCAGCTCCCACTCCTTCACTTGGTGTGGGCTGTGGCAGTCAATTGGTTAGTTATACTTAGATGGTGTGGCTCTTCTTTTTAGATGTTTTCCATAGGCCATTGCCTACCTTTACTCCTGTAGCATTCTTGAGGTCAGAGGTTCTTTTTTGTGCTGAAGGGTGTTTTTCAGGTCTCTGAGTCAGCTTTGCTTGCTGCTGGGTGATCTCTGATTTATGCAGAATCTGTCTTTTTGTGCAGGGATCAGGCCAGCTATGTCTTAGGCTTCCTGTCTCTGGCTTAGGCTCGGACACACAAGATTCTAGGCTCACACCACATGTCGACATGATTCTTTACCCTCTTGATAAAAGAACAAATGTAGAAATCCTACATCTTGCCCAGATAATGTAAAAGACCTGGCCCTCAGGGACACTTACGTGCAGCTATAGTCAGGAAGAATCTCCACAGAGTTCCAGCATGCATGACTATTCAGGACTGGTGTGAGATAAAGGCTTTTGACTTCTGAAAATGGGTTCCCCACTTAAGAGGTGTCTTGTCTGTGAGGTTTGAGAAACTCCAGTCCTTTTCTGTCTAGGTTGGGAAGAGGGGTTTCCCAGGGGAGGGATGGTAGGTATGCTTCTGTGCCATCAGGAGCCTCTGATTGTCCCTATGCCCCCTACCCTAGCTCTTCCCACTGTGAAGGTCTCCCTTGCTGTGCCCCTTCTTCTCTCCATCTAGATTAATTGCTTATGTCCCCCATGCCCTAATTCATGCCTTGTTTGGCATATCCCATTATGTCTGCTTCCTCCACTTATTTGAAGGAATGCTGGAAACAATTTGAGACAGGGTGAAATGTGACTGACAGGGAACATATCATTTCTATACAACTATCTTCCTTAGAGGCATATCCATTAGGGAAGCTGGTCAGTCTTTGATGAGCCTGTAGGATAGGCTCTGTAGACATGCTTTACTTTAGCCCAGTTCAGGTTCCATTAGACTTTTGTATAGCAAATGCTGTTTGGCAAGCATTTGAGTGCTGGCCTTGTGTCAGACACTGTTTTGAGGACTCAGAATGAAAGTGCACAAATTATTGAGAAATTTTGACATTTGCATTCTGGAGAGTTGTCTTGGCTCCTCTCCCTAGCAGGCCACTAATTATCATGAAAACTACTTCTGTTCCTGGGGAGACCAACTAGGCTCTTCTTTAACTACCAAGTGGTGGTCAGTCACCCCTCTGCAACCTGTTAGTGACCCATGAGCCAGTCTCCTTTGGGTAGGGCCCTGAAGAGAATAATGTGTTCAGAGCTACAGAGAGCCAGTGGGAAAAAGGGTTGAGAATCAAGTCTTGGTCCTCCTATTCTGCCAGGGTAAGGACTTGGATAAGTGGCTGTGACAGCAGAAACAAGCTGTTCCAAGTTATCTTCTTTATAAAACACAGGCTGTGGATGGAGTCAGTGTAAGTGCAGTGTGAGCAGGAGTTTCTGCCAGTGAGGGGAAGGCAGGTGGCCAGGTCAACTGCTTCCCTTTGTCTTTCAGCTGCTCCGTATTTCCAGGAAGCTTCTAGGGCAGAAGATGTTTGACAGACTGATGAAGATGACCTTCTACGGGCAGTTTGTGGCTGGTGAGGACCAGGAGTCCATCCGTCCCCTGATTCAGCACAACAAGGCCTTTGGTGTCGGCTCCATCCTGGATTATGGAGTGGAGGAAGATCTGAGCCCTGAGGAGGCGGAGCACAAGGAATTGGAGTAAGGGCTGCCACAGCACTGGTTTAACCCCAAAGTGTGCTGGGCTGTTGGACTTCGGCCTTGACTAGGTGGTGGCCAAGGCCAGGAGAGCTGTTGGCTTGATTACCAGTGGCCTTTATGGGTTGTGCCTAGAGTTCTTGCTTCCTGCACATGACAGCTCTGGGGGTTCATGGAAAGCCTACTGTGCACTTGAACCAATGGAGAGTTGAAGGATGGGTCTTCAAATAATAGTCCTTGGTCCTACCCAGCCTACCACCTAGGCCTATAGTACTGTAGTCTGTAGATTTAAGATGGTATTTTGCATTTTTGAGGAGTTGAAAAGTATAAAATAAAACCATATTTTATGACATGAAAACTATATAAAGTTCAAATTGCCTCTGCCCCTATAAGGGCAGAGTTGTGTGTGTAGCCTCCAAGGAAGCTTCTCTGGCTTCCTTCTTCCTAAAAAAAATTTTTAACTTTATTTGAGAGAGAATGAAAGAGAGAGATAGAGATTGAGTGAATGAGAATGGGTGTGCCAGGGCCTCCAGCTGCTGCAAATGGACTTCAGATGCTTGTGCCACCTTGTGCATCTGGCTTATAAGGGTCCTGGGGAATCAAACCTGGGTCCTTTGGCTTTGCAGGCAAGTGCCTTAACCACAAAGCAATCTCTCCAGCCCTCTGTCTTCCTTCTTAACTAGTTTTTCTTCCCAAGGATTCCTGACTGACTGAGTTGGCACCCCACCTTTGCCTAGCCTGTTGCAAACAGTTCTCAAATAGTTTCCTAATCTGCAGGTGTTCTGTCTATAGCATATGAAGCCTTATAGGCTGGGCCCAATCCAGGCATCCATGCTCAGGAGAATTGCAGCAAACAGCCGTGGAGTATGGTAGGTGGCCTGGAGTCTCCTCCTGCTGTCAACAACTTACTGGAAGGTCCATTTCTGGGCAGTGAGTGAAGAACATGGATCTCTCTGACTTGCCCTCTCGAGCAACTGGGCAAAGTGTTCTTAGTCTGCTTCCAGGGGTAGTGGTTGACTTACTGGAGGTCTGTACAAGACCAGCCCTTTCTTTGCAAAGTACTGCTGTTTTTGAACCTTGAGCTAGGCCCTTTCTTGGTTTAGGGTTCCATGGCACTGACTGCAGTTCAGTGATCCACATGGGGTTTAGAACAGGTCTGCTGTGGATCAGGCTCTGTTAGGTTTTACTCTGCCCCTCCCCATGTGGCTACAGGGAGAGGGTAGAAAAAGGCAGTCACATGGGGCCCCTAGCCTGGGAACAGAATGTCCATGGCTGGTCTCAGCATGCCAGCCTGTGGCTCATTGGCTTGGTAAGCCTAGCCCCTGCCTTGTGATTGGCTGTTTTGAAGGTGGGGAGTTCCAGCCCTAGCGTCCCCCTGTGAGCCTAACTGTTGCCTGGAGTCTTGGCTCCTAGCCTGTATTGAGGCTGCCTGTTGAATAACCGGTGGACCCTGGAGCCTCAGCCCATGCTGAGAAAGCACTTAGTGTTTTGAAAAGGGGGAGGAGGGCCGCTTGTGTTTTGCCTGCCTTCAGAATCCACCTATTTTGTCCTGCAAAGATTGTACCTCTGTCTGTTGGCTGCTATGTGTATCATACTGCTTGTGTAGGGGCCCTTCTTGGGCTCTGGGACACAAGCGTTGGCCCCTTCCTGGCCCAACAGAATGACCGTCATCCAATGCCAGCAACAGGTGATGAGTATGCATACCCTCCTCTGCTGCTGGTGGCTTTTTTCCAAAGGAGCTCAGGCTACAGGACTGGACTTGCAAGAGCTGCTCCAACATTCAACCCCATTGTGTAGCCTGCAGGGCCCACTGGTTGTACTTAGCCAAGTTACCAGCCTCAAAGACTTGTGTGGGGAACTGTTTCAGAATCTACTGGGGATTGTCCAGAGACATGTCTCCTAACTCTACTCTTGTCACAAGGGCCCTGGTCTTAGGCAAAGGAGCAGTGCTATGGCTTGCCCCTGGCTAATGGAAAAAGGAAACATGCATACCAGGCCTGCCAGTTGAGTCTGCTGGTTAAAGCATATGTTAGTTTGGGCTGTGTGGTTATAGAGCTGGACCTTCCCATCAGGGCTCATACAGATTCTGAGGCCCTGAGGCTCCTTTTATGACATTAGGGTTTCTGTTCTTGAAAATGCCCTCATTACCTCCTGCCTTAGCATTGGTATACCTTAGGGGATAGCTTTTTCCCTTTAGGGGCCTCAGCTGCCTGTCCCTGTCAGTAAGGTGGTGCGTGCTTCCTCACTGCAGACTAAGAACATTGTCATAGAATGACAATTCACCCTTTCCTGTTATGTCTTGTTAACATAAGTTGGCTGGTGCAATAGCTGCCTGCCTAGTTTCTTTGCCCTGGGATGAAACACCCCATGGGGAGCCCTAGGCAACTAAAGGCCTGGTTCCCCACCATGATTTCTGGCTCAGAGTCCTTAGATAAGGGTCTTGGGATGGAAACTGAGGGCCCAAGGGAATGCTTCCTGGCATAAGGCTCAGTGGCCCATGATTTGGTACAGGAGCAGTGAGGTCAAAAGCTGTTCTTATTAAGTTTGATCCCTAGCACTCACATATAAAGCCTGGCATAGCTGCACATGTCTGTAACCTCATCACTGAGGAAGGTGGAGACAGGAAGATCCCTGGGGTTCCCTGGTCAGTGAGCCTAACCAAAAAACTGGGAGCTCCAGGCTCAGTGAGAGATTCTCTTTTAGGGAGTAAAAGGTGGAAAAGGAAAAGAGAAGAACACCCAACATCTTCCTCTGGCTTCTGCATGCCTGCTCTCAGGGTGTGCATATCTGCACACACATATATCCTATTTGTAGATATGCATACATATGTACCAAAAAAGAAAAAAAAAAAAAAAAGCTACCCTGGAAAAGCCCTTGATGTGTCAGACCTTGAAGATGCAATGAACTAGGACCTGTCATTACTCCTTGCCCCGAGGGATGTTGGGGCAGAATCACTGTTCTTTGCTTTGAGACCAGTACAGTGACCTGTCCTAAAGAGGTTTTGAGTACCCCTGGATATGATGAAAACTGAAAAAGTTTTCAATTGGGGATACAAAGATTTCATTTGCATCTTCAAAGATAATTTCTGGTTGCTTCTTGGAAAATAAGTGTAAGGGTCATTGAATGAATCAAGGGGTTGGGTCTGAAAGGTTATGTAGGTGCCAGTCCTTAGAGGAGCCTGGAGACCCTAGATATTGAGACAGAGACCAGAGTAATGGAGCATCACTACAGGATTGGGGGAGGCCTTGTTTGCAAGGTGGCTTCTTACCTTTGTTCCACTTGGTTTTGCCTGACTTTGTCCTGTCTCTCCTGGGCAGAAGCAGTGCTTTCCTCACAGCTTGTGTCTAGAGTGAGCACCATGCCCTGTGCTTTGCTTTGCTTTGCCTCACCAGTTAGTGAGGGGTCCCACTCACAGGAAGCTAGAGGTTCTTGAGGCTTTGGGGCCTGTGGGCCCCAGAGGCTGCTACAACCTCCCTGACCCACATCGTCAGGCCAAGCCTAGGGTCAGGTTCATGGTCAGGCTCAATGCTCAGCCTCAGCTGCCTCTTCCTCTAGTCACCTGGAGTTCAGGTGATATGACTGTACCTTTGTCTCTTTGTCCTTCCTGCAGATCATGCACTTCTGAAGCAGAGAAGGATGTCAGTGGTAAGATCATGAACAAATGCTCTCTCTTGCAAACTTGATAGTCCAGGAGATGTCTGGGTTCAGGACCCATGTCAGCCTTGAGAAAAATGCCAGAGACTGCTGCCCATACCCATGGCTCTGGGCTCTGCTCTTTGTGCTCTCACATACATGAGAACATACTGGTGAGATACAGGTCCTACATATTTCTCATAGCCTTCCCAGGTTTCCTTGGCCCTCAGGTCACAGTCTGTGTGTTTGTGATGGAGGCTTCACCTTCCAGGCCTGGTTTGCCCCATGATGAGATTTGCTCAGCGGACCATGTGCTCCAGGTGGAAGGAACAGCTTGGGGAGGGGCCCATGGCTGCCAGGGAGGAGGGCAGATGCAAGTTGCTCATCAGGGCATGTTTGGAACCCTTCCTGAGGATGGTAGAACCTGGGATGTTGGCTTGTGTATGTGGGATAGGATGGCATTTATGCTCAACTGTGTGTCCACCTTCCCAGTCATGAATAAGAGGGAGAAGCAATACCAGGCCCACTCAGCCTCTGGAGATCGCAGAGATGGTGTCATCAGTGCCCGCGCCTACTTCTATGCCAATGAAGCCAAGTGTGATAACTATATGGAGACCTTCCTGCGCTGTATTGAAGCCTCAGGTGGCTGCCTGGGCAAGTGGAGAAGGTTGGGGCTGGAGTGAAGGGCTGGGATTGGAGACTATGCTGCATCTAGCCCCTTCCCAAAGGTCCTGGTAGCTCCTGCAGGGTACCTCCTGCTCTGCCCATGCTTCTGTCCTCCTGTATACAGTATCCTGATGTAGAATGCTAGAACTCCCAGCCTTGGAGTCTAGGCTTGATTCACAAAGCTATATACTCTGTGATAGGAAATCCTTCCCTGTTACAACCTTTGGAAGGTTGGGGGTGAGGAGTGAGTTAAGCTTTGATGTCACTGAGCCCCAGGGTCCCCAACAGTCCTTCCATGAGTGGCAGTGGGACTCATACCTTTTGAGTGTTTTTAAGTTCCTGGAGAAAGGGTACTAGCAAGCAGTGGTCTCATGGGCCAGGATGGCTCACAAAGACCAGCACATTGGCATTTTGAAGAGTGGTAATGCTTGTCCCCTGCCAACTTTGCCTGGGAGAAGACAAGGTATGTGCCCTGGCCCCTGCTCCACTTAGCATTTCTGTTCTGGGATCCATTTGTGGGTATCTTGTAGTACTGACAACGTGGGGAGGAAGCAGACAGGAAAATCATCAGGTATGCCCAACAATGCATGAGTCTCATTGGCTCCTTTGCCTGTTGCCTTTCTGCTATACAAATATTGCCTCATTACTCCTCACCTCTGTCACTGGGGCTCTGTAGCAGCCACGTGGAAGGATTTTTAGGGAACTGGTTAGAAGCTGGCTATCGAGCTGGTTTTGAGGAGCAGGGAGCCATAGGGTACATTTGCTTCTCTCCTTCCTAGGCATTCATCTCCCTAGGGACCCTCATGGCTCTTTCTTTGGCTTCTGACAGGTGGATCAAGTGATGATGGTTTTGCTGCCATTAAGCTCTCTGCACTGGGGAGACCACAGTTTCTAGTAAGTGGTAGCACTTTTTGTCTACAGAGGCTTTCCAGGCATTGAATGGCAAATGTGTCCAGACTTTGGTGGCTGTGATCTAGGGCCATAGAAGGGGTCCTTGGGGTTGGGGGGAGGGGACTGTGTATGTTCCTGAAAGGGGCTCAGGCCTGCATTTGCAGCTGCAGTTCTCAGATGTGCTGACCAGATGGAGAAGGCTCTTTCACCAAATGGCTGCAGAGCAGGGACAGGCTGGGCGGTCTGCCTTGGACACAAAACTGGAGGTGGAGGCACTGCAGGTACATAGGCCTTCCCCATTGAGAGTGTGAGGGGCAGGCACTATGCAGTGGCCTGAGGTGCTGTCCTGAGATGTAGGCCACGCCACATCTGCTAGGTCAGTGGGGAGGAGGAGGAAGAGCTGTAGTAGGAGGATTCCGAATGGCTCCATTGCCTACGAAGACAGAAACATGGGTGAGAGGGCTGGGGCTGACCTTGCAGTAGTGGACATGGGAAGTATTGGTGAGAGGGTTGGGGCTGACCTTGCAGGTATTGGACGTGGGAAGTATGGGTACGAGGGCTGGGGGATGACATTGCAGGTAGTGGACGTGGGAAGTGTGGGGGAGAGGGTTGGGACTGACTTTGCAGGTTGTGGACATGGGAAGTATGGATGAGAGGACTGGGGCCTGACCTTGCAGGTAGTGGACGTGGGAAGTGTGGGTGAGAGGGTTGGGGGCTGATCTTGCAGGTTGTGGATATGGGAAGTATAGGTGAGAGGGTTGGGGCTGACCTTGCAGTAGTGGACGTGGGAAGAATGGGTGAGAGGGTTGTGGCTGACCTTGCAGTAGTGGATATGGGAAGTATAGGTGAGAGGGTTGGGGCTGACCTTGCAGTAGTGGACATGGGAAGTATGGATGAGAGGACTGGGGCCTGACCTTGCAGGTAGTGGACGTGGGAAGTGTGGGGGAGAGGGTCGGGGGCTGATCTTGCAGGTAGTGGACGTGGGAAGTATAGGTGAGAGGGTTGTGGCTGACCTTGCAGTAGTGGATATGGGAAGTATAGGTGAGAGGGTTGGGGCTGACCTTGCAGTAGTGGACGTGGGAAGTATGGGTGAGAGGGTTGGGGATGACCTTGCAGTAGTGGACGTGGGAAGTGTGGGGGAGAGGGTCGGGGGCTGATCTTGCAGGTAGTGGACGTGGGAAGTATAGGTGAGAGGGTTGTGGCTGACCTTGCAGTAGTGGACATGGGAAGAATGGGTGAGAGGGTTGGGGGTTGATCTTGCAGGTAGTGGATATGGGAAGTATAGGTGAGAGGGTTGTGGCTGACCTTGCAGTAGTGGATGTGGGAAGAATGGGTGAGAGGGTTGGGGGCTGAACTTGCAGGTAGTGGACGTGGGAAGTATGGGTGAGAGGGTTGGGGCTGACCTTGCACGTAGTGGATGTGGGAAGCATAGGTGAGAGGGTTGGAGCTCACCTTGCAGGTATTGAATGTGGGAAGTATGGGTGAGAAGGCTGGGAGCGACCTTGCAGGTAGTGGATGTGGGAATTATGGGTGAGAGGGTTGGGGCTGACCTTTCAGGTAGTGGACGTGAATGCTGCACAGATTGAAGGGCATCATAGCCAGGTGGGAATATAAGCAGTGGCCTGAATTCAATCCTGTTCTTGCTGATGACGTGATAAAGTCAAACAGCACCCAGACCTACAGTTGTGGGGTGCGAGAGGGGGGTTGGGAATTACATGTTAGTGGTTTAAGAATGAAGGTATCAGCTCAGACTCTGTCTTCTAATTTCTCAAGGATAACATCGTGAAGATGGGTATAGCATCCAGAGCTGAGATTAAGGAGTGGTTCACACCAGAGACACTGAGTGTGTCTGGGTAAGAGCTGAGGAGGAGAGATACATCCACTCTGGTATAGCCAAGCCCCAGTGGCTTCTAATCCTTGTCCCTTCCTGAAAGAAGGCACACTGGGTCGGGGGTGGGTGGGTAGGTTGTGGTGACTGTTGAAAGAACTGCTTACCTGAGATGTATTGAAAAGGAGTTGACAGGGAGTTGGGAGTCCCTGGCACTGGGGTAGCATGGATACAGGCCTTCTTAGAGAATTACCTAGATCCCCAAGCAAGGATGTCATATACAGCCTTTTCTGAGAACTATACTGGCAAGTGAAAGAGCAGAGCCCTATGCCCCTTCCTCAGTGCCAGAGGGTGGGACTGAGGTCATTTGAACTCCTTAGTCAAATCAGGAGCTGGCTCAAATTTTGTAGATGGCCCTTGTTCAGCTCTGTATATTGCAGTTTCCTTAGCCCTGTGAAATCACATCTACCTCCTGCCTTGGTACCCACCTTTGTCTCTTCCCTGAGCCTAACCTGGCTATAGCATTCTGTAAAAATGTTCATGTTTTGGTTTTATTTTATTTTATTTTTTAATGAAGAACAGTATTCACATTTTGCCTCTTAAAACCAAATACCGAGGTGGGTTTCATAGGGGAAAGGCTCAAGAGTGGTCTTTTGGGGAATAGGTTAGTGTGGCTCTGGGACCCCCAATCAACCCTAGTAGCTGTAGGAAAAACTGGGTGGATGGACCAAGAGGTCCATCTGCTGCCTGCTCTGCTAATGTGCTCCATCCTTTAGCACTGTGGATCTGTTGGACTGGAACAGCCTCATCGACAGCCAGACCCAGCTCTCCAAGCACCTTATGGTCCCCAGTGTGCAGGTAACACCTACTTCTAAGCCCTGGAGGGAGGGAATTCAGCTCTCATCTGTCTTCTGCCCGTCAGGGGACTCTGAGACTGCTGTCCTTTTTGGCCCCACTTGGAAGAAGTCAAACCTATAATGTCCAGGATGTTCAGTGGGACAGTGACCCACATGGACCCTTGAGGCATATGAGGAAAACCTGCTAATCAGGGGCCTTCCCCAGCTCATCTAATCCTGTGTCAGGTCACCCCAAGTGCTGGTTGTTGGAATGGCAGCAATCATTTTATCCTTTCTCATGGTTTGGAGTTGACAGAGCCCAGTGGGGCAATCCTCATTTAGGGTTTCTACAAATTTGTGTTCAGAGGGTGGCAGGGCCAGGTGCTCATGGAGGTATCTCACTCACATTTCTTGAGGCTGATGCTAGCTATGGGCTTCCCAACCTGGAGGCTGGGTTTCCAGGTGAATGTTCTTTGGGGCAAGTGCAGGGGAGAAACTGTTAATCTTGTGCAACCAGACCTTAGAAGTCACACAAAGTTCAGTTTGGCAAAGTGAGTTGCTACACCAGCCTGTGCTGAGGGAGAGAGAAAAAGAACTGCATAGAGCTTTACCTGCCATGGGATTTGAGGAGGGAGCAGGAGCATGTCCTGCAAATACTTTTCCATAACATTCCCAATCCTGCAGACTGGGGCTTAGCCCCAAACTTTGACCGATTATCTTTGAACCTCAGGATACAGTATGTTCAATACAGCTCTACTCCAGGGTCACCAATTTGTAGAAACTTAAGCATGCATGTGGATGCCCAGTGAGATGAGGCTGTTTGGGTCAGTGGAGGGACAGCTTGTTAGTACTCCAGAACCCTGAACTTTGGTGACGGGTGAGTGGGAGGCCCAAAGCTGCATGGTCTCTCTAGAGTATGCCCTGCCACCTATAGTCAACAGTCCACTACTGACCTTTTTGGCTCCTTGAAGGCCACCATCTTGATACCCTTGCTGCAAGTTGGCTAGTACCCTGTGGCCATCCTGTATATCTGTAGCCATGGATCTTCTTCTGGAGACCTTTTCTATTCCAATTAGAGCCCTCTGCCTGACTGAGGATCAAGGCTCATTTATGTTGCCTTGTATAGGGAAGTAACCCCTCCTCAGTGATAGGACCCTCTGAGTATCCTAGCAAGCTATGGAAGCAAACATCTTGGAATACAGACTTCAGCCTGATGCCATCAACATAGGCACTACACTCATTCACATGTAAGACAATAAGCTTGTCAGCCATGGGGTCCAGGGCATCTCATCGCTGTGTCTAGTCACCCATGGGCAAGGAACTGACAGGTAGCTTCCCTGGCCCTGGGGCAGGCACTAGGGTGCTGCCAGGCTCAACTGGCCCTCTATCTCTAAATATGAGGGAAGTAAGGGGGTATTGGGGACACCAAGTACAGCACTGTTGACAGGTATTACTCTAGCTTCAAGGTGGAGCCTTCTAGACCACAGTGGCTTGACCACTGCTGCTTTCCCAGACAGGACAGCTGGAGCCCCTGCTGTCCCGGTTCACTGAGGAGGAGGAACGACAGATGACAAGAATGTTGCAGAGGATGGATGTCCTGGCCAAAGTATGAGCAGTCTTACGTGGGGATGGGATGCAGGGCATCAGTGGATCCAAGACCTGAGCAGAGGGAAGGCATGGTCTCCTTCAAACCATAGCCTCTCTCTCCCTGTGCACCTCTCAGAAAGCCAGGGATGCAGGTGTGCGGCTGATGATAGATGCAGAGCAGACCTACTTCCAGCCAGCCATTAGCCGCTTGACCCTGGAAATGCAGCGCAGGTTCAATGTGGACAAGCCAGTCATCTACAACACGTACCAGTGCTACCTCAAGGTACGGATGCCAGCCTTCAGAAACTGACTGCAGCTCTTTTCTGTGGAGCCCTGCAGTATTTGCCTGACACTGCTCTGTGCAGAGAGGCCAGGGGCAGTGGGACAGGTAGAGGAGAGTAGGCTGCTAACCCTGGGCCAGGCCCCACTGACCAGTAGCCCTGACTGGCCCTGCAGGGGGTGCTGGGGCTGGAGTAACTACTACAGAGGAGGAAACAGGTTTTCCAGGACTCTAACCCTTGTTGCTCTACTGGGTTTAGGAACTAGACAAGAGTGTGTGGTGAAACGCTTTCAGATGGGCTTTAAACTTCTAGATTTTGATGGCTTCGTGGATGACCATTTCTTTTTTTTCCATCTTTATCTCAGAACCCTGTTGAAGAATCTCACAAAAGCTCTGGGTTCCTCCCTAGAATACTTAATCCAGACTTGGGGGGAGGCTCCAGGGGCCCAAAGGACCTCCAAATATAGCTCTTCATCCAGAGGTTGCTAAATTGCTAGGGGTCTGTACAGGTCCAGAGCACAAGGGGATGTCAGGCACTGACAGGACATGGTGTATGTGTTGGGGGAACATTCCAGGCAGGTGGTTTCAGCATGAACTCTGGTCCTCTGCTGGCCAAGGTGACTCGAAAATACACAGTGATGCCAGGCAACTAGGCTGACCTTGTCTCCCAAGGCAATCCCAGGCCACACATAGGAGGCTTCAGGTGGTCTCACTGTCACTCCTTTTGGAGGGGGGCAGAAGTCAAAGGTCCAGCTAACCCACATCTACTTTCAAGATTTTTTTTGTGGCAAGTCCTTCAGGTAGCTGCTTCCTAGCCTGAGTGCTCCCCTGGTTCACATTAGTGAACCAGGAAGCCCCTGTTCTGCCACCAGCGGGAATCTTTGGCCCTGCAGGATGCCTATGACAATGTGACCCTGGATGTGGAACGGGCTCGCCGCGAGGGTTGGTGTTTTGGTGCCAAGCTGGTACGTGGTGCATACATGGCCCAGGAACGTACCCGGGCCATGAAGATTGGCTATGATGACCCCATCAACCCTACGTATGAGGCCACCAATGATATGTACCATAGGTAAGCCGACCTCTTGAGCTTTTGTGCCTACCTGGGTGGGGAGTGGACCTCAGGAGGTACTTAGTATGAGCTGGCCCCATTCAGTCAAAAAACCTGCAGTGAGTGATTTATCAGGAGGGCAAAGGTGCCCTTTCTTCTGCTTATGTCATTTTTTTCAAAAACATTTTCTCTTTTAAATATGGAGAAGTCTACTATGCAAAGCTAGCCTTGATCCCCTCAGCCAGCTCCTGTCAACGTAACCTAAGAGATGTAGCTCAATTAGTAGAGTGCCTGCCTAACATGAACTAGGCCCTGGGTTTGATACCTAGCACCAAATAAATTGGATGTGGTGGCACATGCCTATAATCCTAGCACTTGGGAGGTAAGGGCAAGAAAATTAGAAGTGCATGGTTATCCTTGGCTATAATCGTGTTTGAGGCTAGCCCTGTATATAAAGAAAATGTGCTCAGGGTGCCCAGCCTATCCCATGTAGCTAGCTTGACCAATTTGTTCTCCAGCTTGCACAGTGGTCACCAGCAGTGGCACACCTGTACTCTCTGCTCTTTATTGTGGAGATCTTTTGTTCATCACGAAGAGTCCAGCTTCCTTCTTTTCCTTCCAGGGGGCTTTTTTTTTTTTAATTTTTTTTTAGCAAATCTGAGACCCTGTGTTATTTTAGGCGCCACTGCCCTTTGGGCCATAAGCATTTCCAGGAGCCTGCTGTACACTTGGGCAATACCATACATGTCTGCCCCATCAGTATTTACACTGTACCCCCTATCCCATGCCCCTTGCGTTTTTACTTGAAACTTCCATCTCCAGTATTAGTGCAGAGCAGCACTGCTAGTTGCCACCACAGGGCACCCAAGATTAAATGACCAAGCTCTGTGGTCTTTTCTGGTTATTGTACATTCACTGAAGATCCTGTTCCCTTTGCTGTAACATATGCAGCAAGAGGTTGTGTCTGGGGCACAGGTGGCTCATGTTCCTAGAAGTAGAAACGCTTGCCAGAGGAGGTGTCAGTGGTGGTGAGCCTGAGTCACGTGGCACTGTCCCTGTCCCCAGATGCCTCAACTATGTCCTGGAGGAGCTGAAGCACAGCACCAAGGCTGAGGTGATGGTGGCCTCCCACAATGAGGACACAGTACGCTTCACACTGCATAGGTAAGTGCCATCGGCCCAAGATGGAGGACTCTCTGTGGTTGAGGTGGGTTGGTTGTGACCCAGGGCTCAGAAAACGCACAGCAACCTGTTGTGTGCCACTGGGTGTTTCAGGGGCCATATCTGTGGAGCGAGCTAGCACAGTTGTCAGCTCCCCAAAGACCCCACACTTGGCTGGCATTCTTCTTGTTGCCCTTCAGGAGTAATAAGGCTATTTACAGTTACATTAGTTTTTAAAATTAATATTTAACTTATGAAAAATTTTTTAAAATATTTTTTATTTTTTATTTTTGAGAGCGACAGACACAGAGAGAAAGACAGATAGAGAGAGAGAGAGAGAATGGGCGCGTTAGGGCTTCCAGCCTCTGCAAACGAACTCCAGACACGTGCGCCCCCTCGTGCATCTGGCTAACGTGGGACCTGGGGAACCGAGCCTCGAACCGGGGTCCTTAGGCTTCACAGGCAAGCGCTTAACCGCTAAGCCATCTCTCCAGCCCAACTTATGAAAATTTAAAAAATTCATCAAGTGATTAAAATGGCTCACTGAAAGGCACAGACTTGGTATTAGATCTCATTACCCCTTGGGGAGCCTTGCTGGTGTGTTGCTTTGTTTTAAAGTTTCCTTGACATTGAAATTGCAATGGAATTTTATGTAGTCTGTTTTCTTTTTAAGTGTTTGTCTCATGGAGCACAACTTTGGTAGAATTCTGGAAATGAGTGAAGTCCAGTACTTTCACAATAGTTTTATATCTTATATTGTTGTCCCTAAAGCCCCAGAACCAGGATTCTAATGACTGCCTCCAGCTTCATGTTTAAGGAGTTTGGGCACAAAAGCCTGGTGGACAGTGGCTTTGTTGGTCCTTGGCCTCCTGGAAGCCATTCTGGGGCTCTACTGCACAGTGGGTCAGCCCCACACTGTCTGTGCTAGGACACCTGGTAGAGTTTCCTAAAGGAGCAGTGATGTCACAGGACTGAACAGTGGGCCAGGGACATAACCAGGCACTGCCTGGAGACCTTGACAGATGGCTCTAAAGTTATTCAGTGACCTCAAAATCCATCCTTTGTTCATGATATTTTTCTCAGCCTGAAATCACGGGGCATCCTGATCACAATTACGCAACAGAGTCAAGGGACACTAGCAAGGGAGGGGTCAGCAGCATCTCTGCACACATTCACAGCTGAGATCTAGACGTTGGAGCCCAGAACAGGGGAAGAAAAAAGGACCTGGAAGATAAACCTCCTGCAAAGATCCCTAGTGCTCCAGGGTGGCCTGGGGCAGGCAAGGCTGGGGAACCCAGAGATGGTGATGAAAACAGAAGTGTTGGGGGAGGGAGGAGAAGCCCAGGCATTATCATGAACAGGGTGGGTATGAGGAGGAATGCAAGTGTGGATATGCTGGGTCTGGTACTTGGACATAGGAAGCTAGAGATGAAAACATGGGAATCATCCATCACCAGGTAGATGTTTAAATGAACTAGTCAGGTACTGGATAATTGCCCTCTACCTCTAAAATGTGAGCAGTGCTAATAGAAATATAATCTGAGGGCTGGAGAGATGGCTTAGCAGTTAAGTGCTTGCCTGTGAAGCCTAAGGACCCTGGTTCGAGGCTCAATTCCTCAGGACCCATGTAAACCAGATGCAGGAGGTGGTGCATGCATCTGGAGTTTGTTTGCAGTGGGTGGAGGCCCTGGCACGCCCATTCTCTCTCTCTCTGCCTCTTTCTCTCTCTCTCTCTGTTGCTGTCAAATAAATAAATAAAAATAAGCAAAATATAAATAATAAATAAATAAAAGAAATATAATCTGAGGGATGGGAAGATGGTTCAATGGTTAAGGCACTTGCCTGCAAAGCCAAAGGACCCAGGTTCATTTCCCCAAGGCCAGATGCACAAAGTTTTTGCATGCATCTGGAGTTCATTTGCAGTGGCTAGATGCCCTGGTATGTCCATTCTCTCTTTCTTTGCAAATAAATAAATAAATATCTGTTTTAAAAAAAAGGGATTGAAAGATAACTTAGTGGTTAAGGTGCTTATAGGAGTATTACCATGAATTCGAGGCCACCCTGAGACTACATAGTGAATTTCAGGTCAACCTAAGCAAGACCCTACCTTGAAAAACAAAACAAAAACAAACAACAAAAGAAATATAATCTGAGCCACAGCTACTGTTTAAAACTCTCCAGTACACAGGTTAAAAATGAACTTCAGAGCCGGGCGTGGTGGCACACGCCTTTAATCCCAGCACTCGGGAGGCAGAGGTAGGAGGATTGCCATGAGTTCGAGGCCACCCTGAGACTACATAGTGAATTCCAGATCAGCCTGGGCGAGAGTGAGACCCTACCTTGAAAAACCAACCACCCCCCCCCCCCGCAAAAAAAAGAACTTCAGTAACATCTTAGGGCTACGTGTATGGATCAGTAGTAGAGCACTTGCTTAGCATGTACAAATCTGTTCATTCCAGGGGCCATATTTTTTTGGCAAATCTCTAGTATCCTGTGTGTACATATGAGACAGCTGAAACACATTTCTACTCAAACCAGCATGTTGTAAAGCAGGCTGTATGCACACTGTATGAAGGAACAGTCAGAAAGGGGAGGATGAGGCAGGGGCTGGGTACCAGTCACCAGAATCAATTCCCAAAGGGCTATAGGGATTCCTGGAGGGAAAAGGAGAGCCTTGCTATGTGAGCCAAGGTGTTTGGGGGCAGCTCAGTGAAATCCTAATAGAAAGACCTGGTTGGGGTGAAACAGTCTCATGCTGCAGGGTACAGAGGTTAAAATGTAGAGGTTCAGCGGGGGGCGGGGGGCAGTGGTGAGAACAAGGGGCTTGTAGCTTTATAGGGGCCTTGTACCCCCTGGGCCTGGCCTTCACCTGCCTGGATCCCCATTCACAGGATGGAGGAGCTAGGCCTGCATCCTGCTGATGGCCAGGTGTGCTTCGGACAGCTGCTGGGCATGTGTGACCAAATTAGCTTCCCACTGGGTGAACTGGGTTTTCCTGGGCAGGGTGGTGGTAGGGTCCCTTGGTGCATGTGGGCACTTACAGCTACTCCCGTGTGTGTGCAGGCCAGGCAGGCTTTCCCGTGTACAAGTACATGCCCTATGGGCCTGTGATGGAGGTGCTGCCCTACTTGTCCCGCCGTGCCCTGGAGAACAGCGGTGTCGTGAAGGGTGCTCAGCGTGAGCGGCAGCTGCTGTGGCAGGAGTTGTGGCGGCGGCTACGTACTGGCTGCCTCTTACACCACCCAGCCTAGTGTCCAATGCCAAGCCCTCACCCAGGCCTATGTCACTCAACCTGATACTTCTTAGGGCCTCACACTGGGTAGGGATTTGGGTGGAGCTGGAGGGCCACCCTCTGGGATCCCCCTCCCCCCACAGGAGCAGGCACTCAGGCAGGGCCTCTGGGAACTGTCTAATAGGCCTTCCAATGAATGATTTTCGTCCACCTCTGCAGCCCCCATGGTCCTGGTCCAGAAGTATGGCCTTCTGTTGGGGTTCTGTCAAGGACTGCTAATGGGCAGAGTTCTGGATAGGATGTCTGCCTGTTCAATAAATCATCATTCTGCAACTGAGAGCCTTCACCTCTCTCCTGGTGCCTGCACATGAAGTCAGCTCTAGAAAGCAGGATGTCATGCGTGGAAATGGAATAGTCTCAGGCAAATCCACCCAGGAATAGACCTCTAACTAGCCTAAGTGACACCCAGACATCTTCCATTCTACAACTCAGAAACCATGGTAAGTACAGACAGCACACAGACACTGAGGTCCTGCTCCCCTGACCCCTTCATGCCTTTACTTCAATAGCCTGTGACCCACCAAGGTCCTGCTACTCTGATAGGGTCCTGACAATTCTGTGGCATGCATTCCTGTTTCCTCTCATGCTTTCTAATACCATAGAGAGAGTTTGGGGGGGTGGTCCTTGTGCTCTGGGGCCTGTGTAGGGGTCCTGTGTAGATGGCAATGACAGAATGAGGGCTAAGGTTGGTTGGGTACCCCAACAGAAAGGGGGCTCCTACTTGAGGCCTCTGCTATGTGTTGGCTGCCACTTGGCTAGCTCCAATATGGCCAGAGCTACTAGGAAAGGATCCTGCATGAGCTCTGTTTGTTGTAGACTGCATAGACACATGAACAATGTGCCTATGTATTTCTCTGGGCCACACAGGGCTTGGGCTTTGGAGTCCCTTCCATTCTGAAGCTGCACCTGCCAGGAGAAAGCTGACACCAGAATAAGCCTGGGGCAGAAGGGAGGGTAGGATGTGCTAGAACCAACAGTCTCATTCACTACCCAGTACTGGAGCCATTAGCAGGCAGGCAAGGCCTCTTTCATGACACCATTCTAGTATCTAGACAAAAGAAATCCCAAATATGGGTGACAGGTGTAGCCAAGGTCCACCTGGTCTCCCTTTAAAAAGATGACACCTGCCAGCTGGAGAATCAGTGACTCCCTGCAGCTTTCTGGCAACACTGGATAAGACTGCACTTCTGGCCAGCAGGAACCACATCTGGTCACAGGGCTGCCTTCCCTGCCTGACAGCCCCTCTGCTGCAGCTTCCGGATGAGTTCCAACAGGTGCATTTGCAGCATCAGCTCCTGTGATGCAGAAGGAATCCTGTAAGGGCCAGAATGATACATGGTGCCCTCTTACTCTGGCCTATAGGTGAACACTGGGGCTTAAGAGGATGACCGGCAGTGAGGCCAAGAGACTGACTTCCTTGTAGGGGCTGGCTGTGGCCTGTCAGAAAGGAGAGAACTTGGGCCTTGGAATCTGTTGGGGTCAGCAGTCTGACTGGTATGCTTAGAGTAGAATGCAGGAGGGGAGCAGAAGGCTTTGTGGAATGCAGCAGGGTAGGGACAGATGGGTAGTATTCCACAGCCATCTTTCTACCCCAGGCAGTAGGACTGGCCTGGGTGTCCTTCCTGGGACTTCACTTCTATCTCACTCATCTACCACTGACCCTGGGCTTCACTAGGAAGGCTTCACCTGGCCTTCACTTCTAAATGGAGTGGTAGCCAATGTCCATAATCCCAGCACTCAAGAGGATCTCAAGTTCAAGGCTAGCCTGGACCTTGTCTCAATTAATTAACTATCCCTCCACCCCCCCCCCCGAATTTTTCCAAACTGACAAAATTAAAAAGCAACAACAAAAACCCTCCAGATAGAACTGGATCCTTGGGCCAGGGACACAGGATGTGGTGGGGCTGGTCTGGGTACTGACCTGTGGGTTGGTGGTTATGTAGAAGCCAGCCACTCCTGCCTTTTCAAGTGTGCTCTGCTGGTCAGCCACCTTCCGGTCCAGCTCCAGGACGATCTTGCGGTCCATTGCTTGCTGCTCCTCCCGGATCCGCTGCTCAACTGCCTGCCATAACTCAGAGTGAGGGTTGCTCCAGCCTGGCCCTCTGACAAGTGATGCCTCAAACATAGGTTCCTGCTTTTCATTTACTCCTGGCTACTTTGCTCATCCTCAGTGACTTTGGCCTCAGGACCATGGTCCTCTCCACACCCTTGTCTCTACCTTCTGAGCCTCACCAAACCATGTAGAGGGGTTCCAAGAAGCAGTGCAACAGCTCCAGCTGGGGCTGCCTTGGGACCTGTTACATACCCCTGTGGCCACCACCTTCATCCCCTTCTCTGTAGCTCCCTGGTTATGTGTAGGTCTCCAGCTGACCCTGAGCTAGAAAGATGTGCCCTTCCTGACTGGCTGTTACCCCACCATCACATTTCACTGCTGGAGACCACTGGGTACTAGTCATTACCTGCTCTGCGAGCTATAGTACTCAAAGAGGTGCTGTTTGGGGAGCAAGGTTTGGGCTATTACTCCCCTCTTAGCCCTGGCACACACTAGTCTCTATAGGGAGAAGCTGTGTGCCTGGACTCATCAGGTCTCCAGCAGCCCATCAACCCCAGGCCACTGAACCCCTCTGCTGAGCTAGATGGTATACCTATAAGGAGCAAACCCCAGTCATCCCACCTTATTCCTTATTCCGTACCTTCAGTTCACGCTGCTGAGCCGCTTGGAGCACAGGCAGGTTGTGGGGCCGGCAGGACTGCTGGGCTTCCAGATGCTTCTGCCTCAGAGCTTGCCTGAGTACTGGGTGTGGGGTGGGGGATGCGGGCTATCAGCAACAACAGGAATTGGGAAGAGGAGCATCCCAAGGGCGAGGAAGTGGTATAGGAAAGAGGCCAAAGGGGAGAATGGAGTACCCAGCCCAAGGATCCCTTCTGCTAGAAGCTTTGCCCTGCAGGCCTGCCCTCACACCTACAGGGTGTACCAGAAGGTGCTGATAGATGGTGGTGCAAGTCAGGCAGATATGCTGGTGGGACCAAAGACACAGTCCAGGCTCAGGACACCCAGCGCTGGGAGAGGTAATGGGAGCCTGTGACGGGGGTGGGAAGAGGAGGGGGCTCCGGACTCAGGTGGCACAGTCCTTGCTGAACTATAGAAGTATTTAAGAGCAAAAGGCCTATAGGAGGAGAGGCAACGTAGCCAGGACAAAGTGACAGGCAGGAGCCTGTGTTTGATGCATCATTGAGCAGAGACCAGAGTTAGTGGACTGCTGTCTGCCAGCAGTACAGCTGTGAACTAACCTTGGTGACACCCTTCAGTGTGGGCAGAGCAGTCTCATCACAGAAGCCATAGGATGGTTAAGGGTGGGTACAGACTAGGGAAGCCTGTACTATGAGCCAGTAGGTTTTGTGCTGGGGAATCAGTTGCTCTCAATGGAGCTCATCCACCCTACCAAGCAAAGCACCTAGTCCCCAATGAGCTGTGCTGTATACATGGCCGCGTGCAAACTAACTGCTCTGATGGGAATGGTTAGAGCAGGAAGGGGGTGTGGGATGACAAGAAACTCCTATCACAAAACAACGCCAACACCCTGTAATGTGTCTAACCATTAAACAGCTGTGTCCTCAGCAGGGAGGATGGCTGGTAGGCCTGAAGAAAATTCACTGTAGGACATCTATGTTCAAAGGCCACCACCACTCAGGTCTGCCAGGGGATCAGACCAAGCACAAAACCCTGGGAAGGGACACAGGGAAGCTTAAGCAGGAAGTTTCTAGAAGGCATGCTAAGGCAACTGTGCGACTAAAACTGGTGCGATTCAACAAAATCGCTAGTGAAGGCTCTCCATTCTTGATCCCGTCCACCATGAGCTGCTAAGGCGAGGGAATGTCCCGCCCAGCAGAGAGACGGAGGATGCAGTCGTTCCCCCATACCTCGGTGCTCGTTCTGCAGCCGCAGGCGCTGGTTGTACAAACTCTTCTCGGTGAGGTGCTGGATCTCCAGCAGTCCCTGCACGATCTCAAACACGGTACCGTCGAGCAGCGTCAGGGCCAAGTCGCTGAGCGTGGTGTAAGAAAGGCGCTGTTGGAAGGAGCTGCGGGCACAGGACACCGTGAGCGCGGGCCGACCGAGGCCCTCGGCCACGTTCCTTCCGCCCGCGGCCACACACCTGGGAAGCTCCTTTACCAGGCTCTGCAACGCCGACAGCAGCTGGTAATGCCGTTCCTGCTGCCGGGCCGCGTCCGACTCTTCCACCGCGGCCGCGTAGCGCTCCATCGCACCCACCCCAGCCCTACGGCGCTCGCCACCGAGACGCGCGCCCCGGCGCCTGGCGTCCGGCCGGCACGACGCAACGCAACGTGCCCCGCCCCTTGACGTCAGTCTGTCCGGCCGCCTGCACGCCCGGGAGGCTGCGCGCCCCAGAAAGAGGCGCGTCCTGCCCCTTGATGGAGGCTCCTCCCGGCCTTTCGTGATCCCGCCCGACTCGGTTTCCAGACTGCGCGACCTCAGCGGCGGGGAAGACCTGAGCTCGCGGTCGCAGTATTTCTGACGGGATCCCTAACATTCTGGGTGGTCTGGCCTTCAAGGAAGCCTGTCCTGCCGCCCGGTCCACGGGGCCTGAGGCTTCAATCCCTGTCCGCTGGAGGCAAAAGCCTTTCAAGGCAGGCTTTGTCTTCTGCAGCATTCCACAGAAAAGACGGCCAGAGACAGCTGTCCACCCTGTTCACCAAGGCCAAGTTGTAATGGGGCTTTCGGATCAGTCTGGGCCTACTCTCTTCTCATCACTGTTTTTCTAACGGTGACAAAGGACCACAGTGAAGCTATTCTGTGCCAAATATGAGTGACCATGGATGGGCCGGGGTATATGGATTCGGTTGCCCTGAATGATAAGTTATACTGAAGAGGTTACATGAAAACAGAACAAAAAGTCATAAATCAGTGCCTTTACCAAAGACACTGACCGGTCTCCAGGGCATTAGATAGGTGGGTTAGGACAGATCAGGAGAAAGCTCTTCTATACGGTTCAGATGTAACATTAAATAATAATATATATATATATATATATATATATATATATATATATATATATTTTTTTTTTTTTTTCTTTCTTACCTTTCTTTTCTTTTTGGTTTTTCGAGGTAGGGTCTCACTGTAGCCCAGACTGACCTGACCTGACCTGGAATTCACTCTGTATTCTCAGGGTGGCCTCGAGCTCATGGCAATTCTCTTTCTTACCTCTGCCTCCTGGGTGCTGGGATTAAAGAGCATGCGGCACCATGGCCATTTTTTTTTTCTATTTTATTTATTATAGACAGTGAGTGAGAGAAAGAGGCAGATAGAGAATGTATGGGCACACCAGGGTCTCTAGCCATTGCAAACGAACCCCAGATGCGTGTATCATCTTGTACATCTGACTTATGTGGGTATGGGAGAATAGAACCTGGGTCCTTAGGGTTTGGAGGCAAGTGCTTTAATAGCTAAGCCATCTCTCCAGCCCAGATGTAACATTTTTAACTTTAAAGTTAGTGGTTTGCTAAGCTACAGACTGTTGTTTTCAGGACCTCACTTCAGCCTGGGATTCATGACAGTCCTGTCTCAGCTTCCACAGTGCTGGAATTACAGGCATGAATCACCAGGCCTGCTTTCTGCTAAATTTAACAATAATTTCTAAATGTTTTATACAGTAGTAGCAAAAGAATGTGGCCAGTAGTCAAAGAACCCTCTGGGGTTCTGGACATGACAAAGGCCTGATATTATCACAAAGTATACTGCACTTAAGTGATCATTACTGGCCTGTGGATGTGGTAGAGCAGAGTCACAAATGAAGAAGCACTTGACTGGGAGTGCAGATGTCAACAGGAGCACAACGGCGGGGGCTCCAGTCTTCAACCACAGCGCCTCTTATATGCACTAGCTCTACACCAGTGGGAAGGGCAGATTTCCCTGGTGAGACATACCAGGTTAACCTTTTTCATCTTGACAGGAGGGATATGTTATGTTTCTTTTTTTAAATTTTTTTGTTTGTTTTTATTTATTTATTTATTTGAAAGTGACAGACAGAGACAGAAAGAGGCAGATCGAGACAGAATGGGTGCGCCAGGGCCTCCAGCCACTGCAAATGAACTCCAGACGTGTGCGTCCCCTTGTACATGTGGCTAATGTGGGTCCTGGGGAGTTGAGCCTCGAACCAGGGTCCTGAGGCTTCACAGGCAAGCGCTTAACCACTAAGCCATCTCTCCAGCACTGTTATGTTTCTTATTGCTGGAACATAATAACCTGACTAGAAGCAGTTTAAGGAAGGAAAGGGTTTATTTCCAGTTTACAATTTCAAGGGGAAGTCCATCATGGTAGGGAAAGCATGACAGGAGTAGGAAAGACAGCATCGCATCCTCAGATCAGCAGGCAGGACATAGGCAGACAGACATAGAGGAGCACATTGGGGCCTGGCTATAACACCTCAAAGCCCACCTCCTGTGATATACTTCCTCCAGAAAAGCTTCACTTCTTAAAGGTTCTGTTGCTTTCTCAAACACCACCATCAACTGGGGATTAAGTATTTAAACACATGATGGGGCACATTTTACATTTAAATCATCACAAGAGGTTAGTGTTACTCTCAAATGCAAATAGGTATTGGGACTCAAAGTCTAAAGGAATGAAAAAGAAAGTTTCCTTAAGATCTAGCACAGTAAATCACTGGGTTCCCTCAGTAATCTGAGACAAAATGGTGTCAGGGTTGGCGACCATAAAGTTTAAAAAATATTCTGGGCTGGAGAGATGGCTTAGCGGTTAAGCGCTTGCCTGTGAAGCCTAAGGACTCTGGTTCTAGGCTCAACTCCCCAGGACCCACGTTAGCCAGATGCACAAGGGGGCACACACATCTGGAGTTCGTTTGCAGTGGCTGGAGGCCCTGGCATGCCCATTCTCTGTCTCTTTCTCCCTCTTTCTCTGTCAGTTGCTCTCAAATAAATAAAAATAAACAAAAAAACATTAAAATATTTTTATTTACTTATTTGTGAGAGTGGGACACAGACAGACAGTGAGTGAGTATGGGCATACTGGGTCCTCTTGCCACTGAAAGCAAATTCCAGGCACATGTACCACTTTGTGCACCTAGCTTTATGTGAGTACTAGGAACTTGAACCTGGGCCATCAGGCTTTACAAGTAAGTGCCTTTAACTGCTGACAAATCTCCCCAGTCCTCCTTTGGTGTTTTAGTGCATTGAGATTGTAAGATTACACACTAGAGCATTTTGGAATATAAAAACAAAACCAACCAAACTATTAAGCAATTTGCAAACAAGCAAAGACTCCCATTTTTCCCTAGGAACTCCTTTGCTTTTATGCAGATTTGCAGAATGGAAAATGTTTTCCAATCTCACAACCTTTAAATTGCTAGTAACTAGGTCAAAGATTTATCCCAATCTCTAAAGACCTCCTTTGAGGCTTTTATAGTTAGGCATATTTGATTAACCTCTGCTTCCAGATGGAGCCTCATTTAAAAAAATTATTTATTTGCGAGAGGGAGAGAAAATAGAAGAGAATGTATGGGTGTACCAGGGCCTCTTGCCACTGCAAATGAACTTCAGGTGTAGATTAGGGTTAGGGTTAGGATTTGGGTTAGGGTCAGGGTCAGGGTCAGGGGTCAAGGATCAGGGGTCAGGGGTTAGTGTTAGGGTTTAGGGGTTGGAGTTAGGGTTAGGGATAAGGTTAGGGTCAAATAGGGTTTAGGGTAAGGGTTATGGTTAGGGATAGGGTTTAGGGTTTAAGGTTTAGGGGTTGAGGTTAGGATTTGTGTTAGGGTTAGGGGTTAAGGTTAGGGTTTAGGAGTTAGAGCTAGGATTTGGGCTAGGGGGTAGGGTTAGGGTTAGGGTCAAATAGGGTTAGAGTTGGGGGGTATGTTTTAGGGTTTAGGGTTTGGGGTTTATGTGTTGGGGTTAGGGTTAGGGGTTAGGGTCAAATAGGGTTAGGGTCAAATACAGTTAGGATTCAAGGTTAGGGGCTAGGGCAAAATTGCTGTAGCCAGGCCAGAAAGAATTAGGAGTGTCGGGGTCCAAACGTGTATTCGGAGGGCTTGGTTGCCCCCGCTTGCAGGCTCTCGACAGCCATCCTGACCTGACAATTGATGCAGGTGGAATGAAGGGCCAGAAGGGTGAGTACTGGATCATCACGCACGTGCCCCCCCCCCCCCGTTCATTGAGTCACGTTCACAGATATCCAGGGAAATACGGTAAGTACGTAAGTCAAGGTCCACTGTGAACACAGTGAGAATGTGTTGTGGCCTTACATGCCCCTCTCAATCGTGAGAAATTCCCATGTGAGGTGCAAGGAAAAGGGCAGGCATGACAATGCTTTCTGGTGACAACATCAGCGACACTGTACATCAGCATCTCCAGTTTTCCAAACAGCTTCTTGGGGATTGTACTGCAATGATATCTTTGCTTGCCAGGAAATGATAGCAATGTTTTTGCTTCAAATGGAAGTCACGTCCATATTTCTGTCTAGGGTATCCCTGTTAAAGGACAAACCTTTAGGCCTGTTTGTGACCTTTGACCCATCTGGCATAGTTTTGATTGAATGTCCGATTTTCCATGATCAGAGCAGTTGAGTATCATAAACACAGGGAGCTTGAAGTCAGGGTAGGCACCTTGACTGCCAGCAGAAGTAAGAGGATGAACATGACAAGACCGCCACCCTGTGGCTACATCCTGAATCGCAGGTCACCTGCTACTAGAATTCAAGCCTAGCTGGAGAAAGAAAGGGCAAAGGAACACAGTCACAGGAGGCGTGGCAACCGGGAAATGGCTTGGCTTTTAGAGCCTTTGACTCTGAAGCCAAAGGACCCCGGTTCCAGCCGCTGGGAAGGGATGCACACAAGCCCGAGATACAAGGGGGTGCTCGTGTGTGCTAGAGCCCTTGGTGTGCCCATTCCCTGTATCTGTCCCTTTCTCTTCTCGACCTCTCACTTTCTCTCTCATAGTTAAATAAGTCAAAATCCCCCCTTGCGTGGGGGATGGGGGGCGGGTGAAAATGTGCTCAACACAGGCTTCAGAAGACAGAGGGCATCCTTGGCCAGCTCCCATCACGTGGACTTCACAATTTTATTCTGGAAGGAGGTAAGCAAGTCAACTCCTATTCAAGACAAGTCAAGAAGGAATTAAAGAACCTGTGGGAGTGGCGTTGAACCCCCAAGCAACAGCCCTGTGGCCTCTGCCATTAACTGGAAAGGAAACAGCGCTCCTTACAAGTCCTGCAGTTGTCAGGCTCACTCTCAAGACACCTGGACCAGCATCCCCGCACATTTCAGGAGAGGTGGCACCTAATCATCACCAGTGACAAGGCTAAGTGAGCAGTCCACGGAAGTGGACTCAGATGTTCCCAACGATTTCCAAATCTCTGAATGTTTGATATGTTAGGCAGGCTCTCCTGCTCAATCAGCTGGTTTGGCACTTGGGGAGGCTCTTCTCCTCCAGACAATTCAAGGATACTTTCTGCAGTTCTCTTATTCTCAGAGAAACAAACCCTCCGTGTCCTGCTCCCTCACATTTCACAAAGACCATCCCAGTACGCTCACCTCATGTGAGTGAAGGCCTGAACTCGCAAAAATGGCTCAGTTTGAACAAGAACAACTCGGGCTGGCCTGTGGCGATGCATCGGCCATCTTTCCAAATTATACCAATCTGACGCTTTTTCTGAAGAGAACCGATTCTCTAACCAAGGGGTGATAGCATAGAGAATCGGGAGCTTTTAAGTCAAAGAGAAGGCCACGATGATGCAGGGAATCTCTGTGTGCTACGGAAAGGAGGACCCTGACACACATGTGACACTAGTGGTCACATCCGTATGGGACATACAGAGCTTCCAGGTGAAGTGAGAACCTACCAGGGAGACCTAAGCCCCTTTCCAGCATGAGGACCGAAGACTTTTTGAGGCAGTAGACACACAGGAGAATTCAAGACTCGCTGGAGAAAGAAAGGGCAAGGGGAACCAGACACGGGCAGGGAGGGAAGTGGGAAAAGGATTAGAGGTTAGAGACTTTGACTCTGAAGTTGAAGGACCCTGGTTCGAACCTCCGGGATGCAGGCAAGCCAGAGTCACAAGGGGGCGCTCAATTTCAACAAGTCATCTGCAGGACCATTTCCTGAATGGGTCGTTTTCTCAATCACTCACTTTCTCTCTCATAGTGAAATAAGTCAAATACTTTTTTCCCCCCTTGCGTGGGGGGGGGGGGAGCAATGAAAAGGGGCTCAACACAGGATTGTGAAGAGAGAGGGCCTCCTTGGCCGCTACCTGTCATGTGACCTTCGCAATTTTATTCTGATAGATGGTAAGCAAATCCATTCCTATTCAAGACAAGTCAAGAAGGAAATGCAGAGCATGTAGGAGTGGCATTCAACCCACAGGCAAGATTCCTCGCTCCTCTGCCATTGGGGGGAAAGAAAATCCCACTCCTTTGAAGTCCTGGAGTTGTCAGGCTCTCTCTCAAGACACCCTGAACAACATCCCCGCACGTTTCAGAAGAGGTGTTGCCTAATCATCACCAGTGACAAGGGTAAGTGAGCAGTCCATGAACATGGACTCAGCCATTCTCGACGATTTTGGAATCTCTGAATGTTTGATATGTGAGGCAGGCTCTCCTGCTCTAGCAGCTGGCCTGGCGCTCGTGGAGGCCCTCCGCCTGCCGCCAATTAAAGGACACTTTGCGGAGCTGTCTCATTCCCAGAGAAACCCACCATCCACGCCCTGCTCCCTCACATTTCGCACAGTCCGGTTTCAGTAGGCTCCCCACTTGTAAGTGAGGGGGGGAACCCGCAGAAATTGCTCAACCCCAACAAGTACGACTTGGGTTGGCCCAAGGCCATGCATCGGCCATCTTTGTGAATTCTATAAATCTGACCCAATTTCTGAAGAGAGCCAATTTTCTAACTTAGGGTGATAGCGTTTGATAGGTGAGGCAGGCTCTCCTGCTCTAGCAGCCGACCTGGTGCTTGTGGAGGCCCTCTTCTTGCCACCAATTTAAGGACACTTTGCCGAGCTGTCTCATTCCCAGAGAAACCCACCCTTCGCGCCCTGATCCCTCACATTTTAAAAGTCCCATTCCACTAGGGTCCCCAGTTGTAAGTGAGGGGGTGAACCTGCAGAAATTGCTCCCTATCCACAAGAAGGCCTCGGGCTGGCCCATGTCTGTGCATCGGCCATCTTTGGGAATTATATCAATCTGACCCTTTTTCTGAAGAGAGCCGATTCTCTAACCTAGGGTGATAGCATTCGCTCTCACCCTAGGTTAGAGAATCAGAAGCTTTTTGGCCAGAGAGAAGGCCACGAAGATGCAGGAGATATCCGTGTGCTAGGGAAAGGAGGCCCCTGACAGACATGTGACTCAAATGGTCACAGCTGCATGGGACATGCAGAGCTTCCAGGTAAAGTGAGAAGCTACCAGGTAGTCCTGTGCCCCTT
Organism: Jaculus jaculus; assembly: GCF_020740685.1. Taxonomy (NCBI): domain Eukaryota; kingdom Metazoa; phylum Chordata; class Mammalia; order Rodentia; family Dipodidae; genus Jaculus; species Jaculus jaculus. The sequence continues at coordinate 3,940 of NC_059114.1, read as the reverse complement.
TCTAGCAGGAGGACCGACATCTTTTTGAGGCAGTAGACACACAGGAGTCTCTCGAAAATAGGACTGACATCAAACCCATAGGCAGGTATGGACATTCTTTATGCCTTTGAGGCCCAGGGCAAAATTGCTGAACCCATTGCAGAAAGAATGAGGTGTGTCTGGGTGCAAGCGTGTATTCGGAGGGTTTGGGTGCCCACTCGCAGGCTCTGGAGGACCATTCTGCCCCGACCATGGGAGCAGGGGCAATGAAGGAGCAGAAGGGTAAGTATTGGATATTCACGGACATGCCCGCCCTTCATTGGATCACGTTCACAGATATCAAGGGAAGACAGTAAGTACATAACACACGGTCCACTGTGAACACAGTTAGAATCTCTTGTGGCCTTCCATGCACCTCGCAGTCATGAGAAGTTCCCATGTGATGTGGAAGAAAAAGAGCAGGCAAGGCTATGCTGTATGGTGACATTGCAGAGGACACTGCACACCAGCATCTCCTGTTTTCCACACACATTCCTGCCTTTGGCACTGGAATGATATCTTGACTTGCCAGAAAATGATAGCAATGCCTTTGGGACAAATGGAAGTCACGTACATATTTCTCTCTTGGATATCCCTAGTGAAGGACAAACATTTAGGCTTGTTTGTATCCTTTGACCCACCTGGCATAGTTTGCACTGAATGTCCGATTTTCAAAGATCAGAGCAGTTGAGTATCATCAAAAGGGGGTGCTTGAAGTAGGGCCAGGTGCCTTTACTGCCAGCAAAGATGGGAGGATGAACGTGACAAGGCAGCCACCCTGTGGCTCCATCCTGAATGCCAGCACACCTGGTAGTAGAATTCAAGCCTCGCTGGAGCAAGACAGGGCAAGGGAAACCAGCCACAGGATTCGTGGGAACCGTAAGATGGCTTAGAGGTCAGAGCCTTTGACTGTGACTGTGAAGTCAAAGGACGCCGGTTCGAATCTCTGAGACGTAGGAAAGCCCGAGACACAGGGGGGCACACGTGTGCTTTTGGTCACCTGCTGGACCCATTCCTTCAATGGGTCCTTTTCTCTTCTCAATCTCGCACTTTCTCTCTCAAAGTTAAATAAGTTGAATACTTTTTATTCCCCCTTGCGTGGGGCGGGGGGGAGGGCGGTGTGTGTCCGCGATGAAACTGTGCTCAACACGGGTTTGTGAAGAGAGAGGGCCTCCTTGGGCGGCAGCTGTCATGTGTACTTTGCCATTTCATTCTGATACAAGGTAAGCAAATCAATTCCTATTCAAGACAGGTCAAGTAGGAATTGCAGAGCCTGTTGGAGTGGCGTTCAACCCACAAGCAACATTCCTCGTGCCTCTGTCATTAGGGGGAAGAATACCCCGCTCCTTTGAAGTCCTGGACTTCTCAGGCTCTCTCTCAAGACACCCCGACCAGCATCCCCGCACGTTTCAGAAGAGGTGG